>NC_140579.1:1068531090-1069171342 GCF_964204655.1 Triturus cristatus | reverse complement strand
TTATCTCTGGAAGGATTGGTGAGGAAGAGAAGAAGAGCTGAGTCAATATCAGATCCATCAAATACATGTCAAGTAGTATGTGGGTGAGGGATTGTTAGTCAAGCCACTAACCAGTGTGGGTGAGATAGGGTGTTGGCGGGACCAATGCTCCAAATACCAGGCGGTAGAGCATGCCTAGTAACTGCATACCATTAATAATAATGGGGCTGCCCTATGTCCCTCAGAACCTGGGTATACAATTTTCTAAAGCTACAATGGGTTCTGTTGGGAAGGACAATTTCTTTTGAAATACTGCTTATGTCAAATAGCTTGTACAAACCAATAAATGATTAACCCAACACACAAGTCTGTAGTTATTCAGTATATTTGTATTCATATACCGAAGTTATGCAAGAGTATGAAAATTAAAGTCTCAAGCACGCCTGGTGTATAAGAGTGACAAGTGCACAGGCCAATGACTATGGTGGGATGTCAGGATACCAGATTAATGCATCTAAAACAGAGATGATGACATGGAATGAGGCTGAGCCAGTGGCAGGGGTCCAGCCAAACTGTTCCATGCGGTATCTCGGACTTACCATCGTTAGGGACATAGATAAAATCGTACCGCTGAACCCAGATATGGTCATGAGAGATTGTAGAAAGCTTATGAGGTCGTGGTCTCTGCTCTCCTTTTCCATCTTGGGTAGAGCTAATTTGGTAAAAATGTTTATTTTGCCCAAAATTTCTTTTTTGTTTAACAATATCCCGTTGTATTTTGAACCTTCTATTCTACAAAAGTTGCAAGGTCTTAAGAGTTCTTTTATTTGGAACGGGCATATTCCTCGGATAGCATGGAAAAAGATTAGGCACCGTAGAGAAAAGGGGACTAGCAGCACCCGATTTACAACTATATGCTTGGGCTTTCCAACTTTCCCATGCTAGGATGCTGCTTAAGATGCCGATTAACGTGGGTATAGGAAGCATGTTTGCTGCATTATTGAGAGGAGGGGGTGTAGACCAGCAGGGTTTTCTGTTTAAATTTGGGGATCCTAAGTTTTTTAAAAAGATTAAGTTGAAGATTTTGTTGGGTTTTATAAAAACTTGGGTCAAACTAAGAGGTGCAATAAAGGTGGGCTATTTTTCAGGTAGGTCACCATTATGGAACTCTCCCGGTTCCCCGGCATGGCTTCTTGATAGTTTGGCAACACCTTTGAGAGAGGCTGGTCTGGAAATTTGGGGAGATCTCTTTTTTGATGGAGTTTTGCTATCTTGGGATCACTTACTAGCTAGAGTGGGGTCGGGTCTCTCTAAATTCAAATATTTACAGATGGCAAGTTGGGCCCGTACTCAGAGCTCTGCCAAGGGTAGATTTCAAATAGGTGGTGAGAGTAGTATAGTGACCCTGATGATGGACAGACCTCCTGCACCTAAAGAGATTTCGTTCTGGTATAACTTGTTACTAGATGAGGTTGACGGGGAGTTCGTCTTACCTGAGACATTGTGGAGTTCCTCTTTCCCCGGGAAAGATCTTGAGAACATTTGGTATTCCTCCTTTAAAATCTTATGGGATACAGTGAAGCCATCGTGCTTGCGTAGGAATCACCTTTTTACGCTACACAGGGCTTATTATTCCCCACAGAGGTTATCCAAATTTTCTACTGAATCCACTGTGGCATGCCCTAAGTGCGGATTGTTAGAAGCTTCTGATCTACATATGTTTTTTGACTGCCCATTGGTGTTACCTTATTGGGACGCTATCAGCTCTTTGTTGACAACATCTGTGGGGCATCCAATTGCAATCAACACCTTGCTTGTAATTTTTGGAACATCATTGGAAATTCAAGGTCCTGTTAAAAAACTCTTGTTTTATTGTATCCTACTTGCAAGAAGAGAGATCTGCAGGAAATGGAAGGATCCACTACCACCCACCTTGATAGACTGGCGTTCATCAGTACTGCGAACGTCAAAAATGGACCTAGTAAGATCTGGTAACGCCGAAAAACGAGATTTTTGGCACCTTTTGAATTGGTCCTAGGTGTGTGTTGGGGTTTTTTTTTTTTTTTTTCCCCCATCGTCCGATGATTAACGCTGCTTGGTCTGCTCTCCCTCCTAGATATAGATATACTCAGAGTACGGTTTTCATAAACCGATCATGGGTATTCAATAGCAGCAACATTGCCCCTGTATGGATCAATATCTCGCGGTGCATCCTCTGGAGAGTTTTTTGAATAACACTGAGTGCTGTCCTTGCCTGTGATAGCACTACCAGTTTACCTGTGACAGTGTATTTTACCTTTCTCTTCTCTCCTAGAGCTTCTATGCGACTTTCCAAGGGCAAAATGAGAACAAAAAAAAAAAAAGAGTGACAAGTGACATAGTGACACAGTGTGATCATGTGTATCTGACAACAAAATCAACAAATGACGTAAACATAATGTGTGAACAAATGATTTGACGAGGCGCCCCATTTTCTTTTTCCACTTCAGCTCAAAAGACAACGCCTATTGTATTTTTTGTGGGTACTTTAGGCTTTTGGGCGGAACGTTTAACATATATACCATTGACTTTTCAACCCTAATGGAACGTGTTCCCATTTAACTATCACAACAGGTCTGAGTGGTTACATTAACATCTATAATAGATTTTCCTAGCCTTTCAAGGGCTTCTTTTGCATTGCTTAAAGCTCTGTCTGCATGAAAAGTAACGAGAAGGCACACCAAAAATCGGGGAAAAAGCAGAAGAAAGCGATGAGAAAGAGGGAAAAGCAAGAAGAAGCCAGTAAAAAAATGGGGGGGGAAAGCAAGGAGAAAGTAGTAAAAACGAGGGGAAAGCGAGGAGAAGGCAAACAAAAATGGCAAAAAGCAAGGAGAAGACAGGAGCAAGAGGGATGCAGCAGCATGGGTAGAGCTGGGCCTGGGACCTACTCAATGGGGTCGAGCTGCGGCCTCTATTAAGTAGGTTCTGGGAGGAGGGAAGGGCGCTGGGAGGCGGGAAATAACGGATGGGTGAGGCGCTGAGAGAAAAAACAAGGCGAAAGTAATAAAAACGAGGGAAGCGCAAGGAGAAAGCACTCATAAAATGGCGAAAAAGCAAGAAGAAAGCAGTGAAAACGAGGGAAAAAGCCAGGAGAAGGCACACAAAAACAAAGGAAAATGCAAGGAGAAAGGAGTGAAAATGAGGGTAAAACAAGGATAAGGCACTCAAAACTGGGCGAAAAGCAAGACAAAAGCTGTGAAAATGAGGAAAAGCTAGGCGAAGGCACTCAAAAAGTGGGAAAAGCAGGGAAAAACTGTTAAAAACAGGGTTAAAGAAAGAAGAATGCACTCAAAAATGGTGTGGAGCAAGGAGAAGCAGTGAAAAACGAGGGAAAGGCAACAAGAAGACACTCAAAAAATGGGGAAAAAGCAAGGAGAGGCAGTGAAAAATAGGAAAGGCAAGGGGAAGACAGGAGCAAGAGTGATGGTCATAATGAGAGCATGAGAGAATATTCCTTTTACTTACCTCCACATACATTGCAGACATGACTAGACCATTTTCTCTGCTTAACACATCTCCAATCGACTATCACACATGCCACTTACTCAGGCAAGACCATATCGGATCATAATCCCCTGGAGATCTCATTAGCATGGGGCAAGGTTCTGGCCCCAATCCCCATGTAACGGCTACAGCCTGGCTTATTGGAGGATGTAGTCTTTCGAAGCATTTAAGTTAGTAATTCGGGGCTCAGCCATCAATTCAGTGGTAGGAGCTAGGCGGGTGATTATCCGAGACAAGTAGAAGACTCATTGGGGTCCTTGAGAAGGAGGTATTAAAAAACACTAATGCGGGGCCTTGGTTACAAGAGGCCAGGGTACAGTATGCAGAGCTACTAGAACATCTCAGGGTGGCGCACTATCACCAATACACACAGAGAGTACACACAGAGGCACATAGATCGGGCACTCTTTTGGTGTGCATGATACATCCAGACCTCTTTTCCACTCGATTCTAGCAGTAGATACCCCAACCCGGGGAACGGTAGTCACACAGTTTGGGATTAACTCAGCCTTTCAAGACTTTTACATGGAATTGTACACAGCACACCCCACTTTTAATCCTGTAGAGTTACAGGAATTCCTGCAGAGTGTACGCCTTCCCAGGGTACAGCCAGCGGTTAGGGATGACCTTTTAGCTCCAATCATGGCAAAGGAAATCAGAGGGGCCATGAAGGAACTAGCATGTTATAAAACGCTGGGATCCAACAGACTCCCTGTGGAATTCTATTCTACTTACTCCACACAACTGATCCCTCAGAAAAATTGTATAATGCATCCTTAGACGCAGAATTGCTCTCTTCCTCCGCTAAAGAGGCACTAGTTACATCCTTGTTGAAACCTGATAAATCCCCAGAGAACTGAACTCATATCATCTGCTTTCGATATTAAATACTGAGTATAAGATGCTTAGTAAGATCCTCGCCCACAGGCTGCTTCTGTTGCTACCCTGATTCATACACACTGATCAGTGTGAATTTTTACCTCACCGAAAGACTTCTTGGAACATACAGAGGTTGTTTCAGACCATGGATGCCAATTGAGCCCATGCCGGTTGTCTCTCATTAGACATCCACCAGGCGTTCGATTATTTGAAGTCGGATTATATGCTCGCCACACTGACCTGATTTGGGATACCTCAGGCCTGTATCAGATGGGCCGAGTTGCTCTCTATGGCCCCTATGGAGAGAGCTAGAACAGAGCCTCACATGTCCCAATCCTATCTGGTGTTGCGGGAAACTAGACAGGGTAGCCCCCTTTCCCCACTCCTCTTCATCCTCGCTGTTGAACCTATAGCACAAAGAATTAGACAGGAAGCGGGACATAGGGGTTTCCCAGTGGGTAATACAGTGCACACTATTTCACTGTATGTCGATTACATGATCCTGTATTTCAATGATATCCGAGAAGTGTAGATGGAAATGGCCCAATTTATGTCCACCTTTTGGGCCCTTTCTGATCTCCAGAGTAATGCAACCAAATCATGCGTGTTCTCCTTCGCTGGCTGGTACGTTGAACTGACCCTGACTTTTCAGAAGTATGTAATCCTAAGTGGCTCATTCTACATTCTGTTACCTTGGATTCAAATTTATAGAGAGGGCCCTGATATCCTAGAAAGCAATCTATTGTGCACCATTTCAGCACTCAAATCACAGGTAGCTTTTTGGGTGACCTTGCCCCTTTCTGTGGCGGGTTGGTTGGCACTGGCCAAAATGGTGATGCTGCCAGGCCTCTAACACCATTTTGTGAACCGACCAATCTTAATCCATAGCCGGCTTTCCAGACAACTCAACAACTTACTAACTGACTTGATATGGGGACAGGGATGCCCTAGAGTCAGTTTGGCTAAACCACAACTTCTGACGGGTAGAGGAGGACTGGGAGTTCCCGACTTTAAGGCGTACGGTATTGCCGGACAGCTGCAGTGGTTATCATACTGGCTGGCTGGCCTTAACCTACAGGAAACAAACCTTACAGAGGCACAGTTGACACACGGCCAACTGCACCACCTGCAATGCTCTGGGACCCCATCACAACCCACTCACAAGTTGCTGTTACACATCGCATTGTCATATTGAAAAATATTGATGAAATATTTCTCAGAGCCAGCACCGTACACACCCGAAATACCCATGCGAGGCCTCCCCACCGCCTCTGGCACCCTAACGAGTGGGAGGTTCACACCCTGGGAATGAGAGGGTCTCACCACAGTGGGTGACCAGTTCGCAAAAAGCTACCTTATGACCAATGAGGACTTCATAGATACCCACACATTCCTGGACACCCTATTCCTCACGCATGCCAGTCTTTTCCGATATATATGGCAATATTGGGAGTTGATGATCATGAGCCACCAACTCACGAGTTATTGAGGGCGTTGCATATGATGGGACATGGCAGGCACTTGGTACGTTGGCTTTATCAAGGTCTCCGAGACCATGTGATGATACTACTTACAACGTTAAGGGAGAAATGGGAGACAGGCCTGTGCAGGGCTCTCACTGACAAAAAATGGGCATGGCTGCTGGTATACCCTAAAAAAGGGTCTCGTAATTCGAGATTCAAAATTATACAGTATGCCATTCTACATTGAGTATACTTAACACCGCATAAATTAAATATGATATACCATACAGCGTTCTCTATGTACCACCGCTGCCGAGCAAAGGGCTTGTCGACAGATATTGGAGTAGTGGGCAGGGGTGACCAGGGTGCTGGAAGGGGTCGCTGGCTGGGCCCAGTGGGAAACTACAGAGTGCTGTATATTGGGATTGACCATTGGACCTAGGGACGCTAAAGTGGGAGTGCAATTTCCAAACCTGCCATTATTACTGGCAAAGCGCCTTTTCATCCTGCATATGAAATCCCCCTGGGCTCCAGGCCTGGCGAATTGGCGAGAGGAACTGAAGCAGTGGGGTCTAGCTGAAAGTCTAGCCATTCAGCGAGCGGAATATAAGAGACTCCGCAAATCGCCAATCTTGATGGAGTGGGACATGATATTGGAAAGGTTTGAGGCACAGGATCCAGATCCCGGAGTAGTAGGGGGATCCCAGTGAGTACGTGATCCTTGCCCCAGTAGGAGTGGTGCCCTGGCACTCATAGATACACAGGGTTTGTGGTCACCATTGTCTGCCAGGTTTGTAGACAAGCAACACTTCACTTGCTGTCACAGCCCTCCTGGTTGGGCTCACTCGACAGACGATGATGAGAGAGAATTAATTATTTATTTAATTTTCCCTTGGCATCGTCTATTGAATCCCCCCCCCCCCACCTCGCCCCACCACTCTTACCTTCACGGGCTGCTCCTGCTTCTAGACCCGTAGACTTTGCTCCTCCTAACTTGTTTATATATGGGACAACGGGCCCATTGTCTTTCCGAAGGAGGATGAAGCAGTTTATTTTGTTGGGAACTAAACCTTTTACTGCAAACAACCTGCAAGCAGCTCTAAGTAGTTTAGGGGTGACAGTGACTCTATTCTACGGCCGATTTTTCTCTGGAAACTATTTTTCCTCATTGAGCCCCCCCGGACTGGCAGTTTTGCTGGTGTCTGACTCTATTGTGATATTTGAGGCTGGCCAAAAACAGATCTTCTATTGCAGGCTTCAATCTGGAAGATTACTCCCATTCCCATTCCAATTCCTCCTTTGCCTCTAGATAAAGGGAAACTAATACTGTGAGTGAGGTAGGCCTTTGCAGAGATGTAGGGCCTTTAAATGTTTGTTGTTCCTTAATAATGTAAAGGAGCTTGAAAAATTGCCTTCATGGATGCAGACAAAAGATCCACAATCATGGCAAGCCGTAAGTAGGAATTTGTCCACCTTGGGTTTGATCTTACCTTCTTCCTAATTATTTTTTTGTGGAAGGAAAAGAGATGCTTTGACAGAATCTGTTATGAAGTCTAGGAATTGAGATGGGATTAAGATAGACTTCTTTTGATTGATTACAAGCCCCAACTGTTTGAGAAGCTTTACTACCCAAAATATGTGTGTGATCATTATTTTCTTGGAATGGGCCATCAATAACATGTCATGTAAATAGATCTAGACCCTCATTCTCTGTGACAATGAAGTAATCCTATCCCTGGTTTAAGACATTTTGTGAAATGCCAAGGGCCGAGGATAGCCCAAAAGGAAGAGATTTTAATAGGCATGTTTTGTTCCATCAAACTGTTGTGTGCAGATTTAGATTCCTTATATAGGTTTCCCGATTTATGCCCTTATATAGGTACAATTCACATTGCCCTTATTTGGACATGGAAATCTGGCCCTTATTTAGACATTGCCCGTACAAACCAAATACAGGCATGGCCACCTATATCTGTCCATCCACGTCACAACGAATTCTTGGAAAACCAGACCCATCAGCCTTTAGGAATTTCCCTCAGCTTGAATATTGATTTCTCCAAGAACTCATTAAGTATGCATGAACATCTATTCCTTAGGGGTTCATTCATGACGTTCTTCTGCCTGACTTTTACGTCAATACTGGCATTCCTAGACACCTTCAAGGTATAAATATACCAGCACTTGCCCTGGCAAATTGCGGTTCCCGGAGGATTTGATGCAACCCAGACTACGCGGTTCTCCACGGCAAGTTCGGAAGGAGACCGAGTTCCAGCCTGATGCACTGACCTGATGCTGCCATCCTCCTTGCAGAGAATCCAGCTCCAGTGCTCTCTGACTTACCTTGCAGGGGGTTAGACTATCGAGTCCAGAAAAGAGATTCCAACCTCTCTCATTCTAAGGTATGGAGCTGACAAGAACTTAGAGAAACATTTGGCAACTCTTGGCTAAACTAAAATATAGCTAGTTATACTTTAGACATGGCACCTACTTCAAACCTCATACTGCACTTAGGTTAGGTACACTGGGGTAGAACAATTTAGAAGCATCAGATGAGTATAAAATTTTAGCTTCTGTTATTTATGTATGTATTTTGATTAATATATGTCATAGCTACAAACCATGCTATTGCAGTATTATCTTATCTGACTGCTAACCGCATACATATTGTACTTCGCAGTCTGTCTTACGATTGTAGGAATTAATATCTCTTGCATGAGAAATAAGCCTGTTCAATAAACCCTTTTATTGAAACGCCTGTCTCTCTATTTCTGTGCAACTCTGAAGAAACAAAGCATGCACGATTGACTGAGTGAAACTGTTATCTATTGTTTCCACGATTCTGAGACTGTTCCGATTCTAAAAGGAAACAAAGTTGTCATGTTTATGCGGTTGTCAGAGACTAATCCCTTCCTGTATATTCGAGAAGTTTCTAGTGACCTCTGAGTTAGCTGGCACACACAAGTAATTAAGTTTAATATACTCGATAGAGACAGACTGACCTTAGTCCTATGTCAAATCTATAGTGTTTCTGTTTCTGTTTATATGTTTTTAAAGCGCTCGAATGCCGAGGCGTCTTGGCGCTGAAAGTGTAATGGCAGGGAGAGCAGATACAACACCGCCGATATAGTTGCAAAGAGCTTAGTTTTTAGACTTTTTCTGAACAGCTGAAGATTGGATTGAAGCCTCATAGTTTGAGGCAGCTTGTTCCAGAGTCTCGCCGCGCAGTAAGTAATCGTCCGGCCACCCCAACCTTCTCTTCTAATCTTTGGCACTTTAACAAGACCTTGAGTGGCCGATCTTAGGATGCGCGACAGGACATAGGATACAAAGAAACTTTCCAAATCATCCGTGGCACCTCCATAGATTGCCTTATGCAATCTAAGGGACTTAAATTCTATGCGCTGTTTTATAGGCAGCCAATGGAGAGATCGTATCCCGGCTGAGGTAGGCTGTCCTCTACGTAAGCCCAATAAAAGCCTGGCTGATGCGTTCTGTAATGATTGCAATTTCTGCAGTTGAAATTTGTCAACCCCCAGAAACAAAGCATTGGAATAATCCAACTTCGAAAGAAAGAGAGCCACCATCACTGTTTTTTGTAACTCCTGAGGTATAAAAGAAAAACATTTTCTCAGTGTCTTCAGGAGGAAGAAACATGAGGACATGAGACTGTTGACCTGTGCACCGAAGTTGAGCTTGTTGTCAAAGAGAACGCCAAGATTTCTGACCTTCTCTACTGGGGATGGACATTCTCCAGCCTCTGACGGCCACCACGATTGGTTCCACAGGGGCGGACCCGACCCAAACTCCATCACCTCTGTTTTATCTGTATTTATTTTTAAGTAGTTCCGACCCATCCAAGACATGATCTCCGTAAGACAAGAATGAAATCTATGCGCTGTGGTTTCAGGCTGATTGGTGGTAGATATAATAAGTTGAGCATCGTCAGCGTACGAAACCAGAGCAAAACCATGTCTCCTGACAAGGTCGACCAGAGGTGTAACATATAGGTTAAACAGGGTTGGAGATAGGGCTGACCCCTGTGGGACTCCGCAGGGGAGAAGAAAGCTGTCGGATTTCATACCCTCCCAGAACAGCCTCTGCTCCCTATTTTCAAGAAAGGAGGCTAGTAGAGACAGAGCGGTCCCTCCTACCCCTATGTCCCTCAGCTGCTGCACCAGAACTGTATGGTTAACGGTTTCGAAAGCGGCCGATAAGTCAAGGAGTACCAGGACCGCTTTCCCACCACCGTCCGCCACCCTGCGAATCTCTTCAGCTGCCTTAACTGAAGCTGATTCAGTCGAGTGGCGTGGACGAACCCCATGTTGGGAGGAGTCCAGTAAGTCATTTGTATCGAGATAGACTGTTAGAATTTTGTTCAGATGTTTCTCTAGGACCTTAGCGGCAAAGGGGAGGCCAGCAATGGGGCGAGAATTCTTGGAGTCACAAGGGTCCAAGCTTGGTTTTTTTAGAAGAGGGGTAACAGCTGCCCTTTTCCAGGCTGTGGGATAGTGTCCGGAAATTAAGATTTGATTTAAAATAGGAGCGAGGTATTCACAGATCGAATCTGCTGCTTGGTGCATGAAGGACGGTGGGCAGGGATCAGTGGGTGCCCCTGATTTTAAGGAGAGGAGAACTTTATTAACCTCCTCTTTACTCATAGGCTGGAAGCTGGTCAGCTTACAACTGGGGGGTGTGACGGGCCCTACCGTGTCCTGAGATTTTTCAGTGTTCGGAAAGTTATTGTAAATTCCTTTGACCTTCTCTTGAAAGTGGTCCGCAAGTGCATTGCAGAAGCTTTGGTCTGGCTTAAAAGTACTAACTTGCTGGGGTTTAGCCAGCGAATTAACAGTTTTGAACAGTTTTCTGGTGGAATTACCCGCATCCTTAATTTTAACTGTAAAAAAGTGTTGTTTAGCAGCCACTATTACCTCCTTATATACTCGGATGGAATAATTATATAGAGCTTTCTTTTGACTATCATAGTCTGTCCGCCAAAGACGTTCCGCCTTTCTACAATTAACCTTTACATTTTTGAGTTCAGAAGTATACCATGGGGCTGATGTCTTCACTCTGTTTATTTTGACTATTTTCACTGGTGCAACCTTATCAGCTGCTGACAGTAGCCAGTCATTAAACTGCTGTACTGCCTTATTGTTGTCACGGTCTAACACAGTTGGGCCCGGGCCGAGGGCTGATAGTGTATGTTATTCCAATGCGCAGAGCCTATCAGGGATATAGGAACTACACTACATGGCGCCCAACAGTTTGGTAAGGCACTAATTTAACGCTAGATACTGAAGTAACTCAGTCGTGCTTTTCTCAGAGACCATCTACTCATAAAACTCCATAAGACGCCTGGAGTGGGTAGGGATAATATCCGCCATAGCTGAGTAGGACGAAAGTCCTATGTATTAGATGTTTGGTTTTGTTCAACGTCGAAGGATACAGTGTTCCAAAATATTGTGCACCTTATCTTTGTTCCCTTGAAACTTGCTCTGAAACTTTCATTAAACAATGACTGAAAAGGGCACAAACACCGATACTGGTGGAGCTGCGGCTGACCAAGTCACAGCAGCTTTTAATCGTACAGGTTTTCAAGACACCGACGAGGATGCTATAAACATCCATCCAAATTTACGAGAGCCATCACTCTAAAACTTATAAAACATGGCCTAACACCAAGAGGTGGTAGAGGAGTGTTTGCGATAGAGGCACATGAATCTCACCAGACAGAGGTATTCTATTCATGGATAGTATTCCCAGAATCAAATCCATTAACACATCTGTTTCACTTCTACAAAGAAGATGAAACACCTGAGGAATATATTCCTTTCAAGGATATTGAAATTCCACTCACATACCAGGAGCATGAGCTCTGGTTTAAAGGCGCCCTAAAACATTACAATCACATTACCAGGCTCGGTCCACTAGGTAGACCAGGAGCAACATGGCCGATTTTAGCGGGCTATACACCTGACCCTGACATTGAATCAATGTCGGACAAGGAATTACTTAATAAAATTCAAAAGTTAATAGAAATATACAGTAAAACCACAACTGTCTGAAAGTCCTGATAAGGTATTTCCTAAAAACACTCCTACCTCTTCTAAAAAGAAGTGGGAAAATAGCAAACAGAATTCCAAAGAGAAGCGTTCTCATTCCAGAGGCAGGTCTCTTCCACAGAAGGAGCCCTCTGAAAGGAGGTACAACCTCAGGAATAGGGATAATTTGAGAAAACCTGACAGATATCAAGATAATGATACACGTCCTTCTCGTACCTTTCAGATATCATCAATGACATCCGAAAGAAGAGGACGGTCAGAAAACAAGGAAGAACGCGTGAAGTCCAAAGACGATCAACACGTTCAGAAAAATAAAGCAAAACCTCAATTCTCCAAGAAAAAGGTAGCAGGTCTGAAGATTAGATATGACGAGAATACTGAGGACCCAACTCAACGGAGAATGGGCCCAGACCATGCTGGACAGTGCAGCAGAAGTTACAATAGCTCGCCGGAACCTGAAGGAACTTCTGGAGACAGTGGACTTGAATGAAGACATACAAGTTGAGACTGTAGACACCAGGGTTAGTTCTCCACATAGGTTATATGAAATAACACTCCGGATGGAGGGAGACATACCAAGAAAAGTGAAAGCACTCTTTTGGGAGCATCTTTCAAAGGGTTATGATCATAGTTCCCTGTAACATGCGCGGGTGAGAGCCCGCGCACGGGGCCTTTCACCAGCGCGCACACATGCTTGCAAAGCGCGCAGGTCACCAAGTGCCCTTTCCTCAAACCAATTTGCTTAATGACATGATGCGGAACAGAGATAAAACTGTCACTTTCTTGGTGAAGTGCTATGAGCAGTGGCAGCACGTTTGAAGAGCCAGACAGAAGAGCACCTGTTACGGGCACGTTAGAAATCTCAGACCAGAGGCAACGGGCGGCGCTTGCTGAGAGTCCCTTCACTGTATCGATTGGGCTGCTGATGTTAAAGAGTCTGATCCTGACGCGGTTTTTGAGATCAGAAGCTGAGGCCAAGTATCCCAGTTTTCTCTGACTTTGAAAAGACAATCTGCTGTCTCTGCTGCTTGCCGTGTTGCTTCTCTGAACCTACTGCAGAGATGAGGAGGAACCGGCACCCTTGTGCACAGAGGCGCAACTAGAGCCAAATTATGGGGGGGGCTAAAAAAACATTTCGGGGGGGCTGAATCTTTAAGCAATAGGCAGAGTGGAGCTGATTTCGGGGGGGGGCTGAATCTTTAAGAAATAGGCAGAGTGGAGCTGCAGGGGCTCTTAGAAGGGGTGAGACAACAGCAAGGCCTCATTAACACGTAAATGGTCTTTTAAAGACCAGTGAAGTGCTCAGGTGCGGCTGTGTGTGTGCCCGGGAAACTGTCTCATCCCGGGCTGCCACACACGACTGGGGGGGGGGGGGGCTGCAGCCCTGTGAGTCCAATGGGTGTTGCACGGCTGCAGTTGTGCACTTAGCTGCAGTGGTGCGGAAGATGCCCTTTTCTGAGCCACTATGCGCTTGGACACTGGTGCTCAGAACTTGAGACCCCCTACCCTGTTCTCCGGGTGTGAACGCACTGACCTTCAACTCTGCATGGAAGGCTCTTTCCCCCGCTCCGTTACATGCCAGCGGCTGCCACAAGAATTGTAAGCATTCCCAGCCCAATAGGTGTTGACTGGCGGGGCTGTAGTCTGTTGGGCAGCCGTGGTCGGTATTAGGAGTAACTGCAGGGCGGTGACGTGGGGAGGGGGAGGGGCAGGGTGGGGGGTAGTAAACTATGGATTATGGAGGTTTACAGGTAAGTTAACATATAACTTAATAAAACAAATTTCGTTGCCTGCACAGCATCCCCAAATGCGATGCTGTGTACGCAACGAAATTCGTTTTAATAATTTATGTTAACTTACCTGTAAATCTCCGGAATCCATAGTTTACTACCCCCCACCCTGCCCCTCCCCCTCCCTACGTCACCGCCCTGCAGTTACTCCTACTACCGACCGCGGCTGCTGTTGGGCATTATTAGAGCGTTGCATGTTGTGTACTTGCTGAGCAATTCGAGAGCACCATCATCTGTCCTCTTCCCATTCCTGCACCAATGTCCTGAAAGTCCATGCTGGCCGTATGAAAAGAGGCGTTTAAAATTGCTGCCAGAACCTGCAGCAGCGATGGATCACCCTACAGGCCGAAGCAAGACAGGTTATGCACGCTGCAATCATCACTGCAGAGCACCGCCTGTCCCCTCAGCCACGCTCGGCCAAATGAAGACCCCCTGGCTCCCATCCTGGTAGTAAATCACTCGGCAGCACTTGTCACTGGTGAGTTGTGCTGCGAATGTGTCATGGTGGAGTGGGATAGGCCAGTAGCCTCGCCAGCTTTCTCAGTAAATTATGTTTTAAAATTCTTCGAAGACCCACATTTATTTGTTTACTTTATCAGCCACGGACCATTAAAACAGCTATGGAACACATTTTAAAGTGCTTTACTCATGTTTTAAGTTTTAAATATGCGCTGATATGAGGGAAAAATAAAGGCTTTCAGGGATTTAAAACCTTTATGCTTGGACATTAATATACTGGTCAGGCCAATAAAAGAACAGAACACCCTGTTAGCAACCCTATTGGTTGGTTCTGGTGGATGTACATGTAGCTAGAATGGCTTGATCTATCTGGGTTGTGTGAATATTTATGGCGTTTGAACAGAACTGCGCAGGGCTGGAATGTTCAGGCTGGGAATGGGGCTGGACTGGTTCAGGCTGGTTCTGTTTGGAGTTAAAGGGCTAGAATAAACATGGCAGGGCCACACTGGTTTTGGTGAATGTGTCTAGAATTGCTTTAAATTGGGTGGGCTGGCTCTGAACGATGTAAAGGGTTACAGTGCATTGAGCAGGGACAGACCTGTTGGAATTGTGTAGGGTTTGAACCCTGGGTTGGACTAGCTGTTTCTGATGCTGTCAGTAGAGTTAGGATGTACTGGGTTGGATCAGGCACAAAAGAACAACGTGTAAAGCACACATTTTGCATTTAGGCTTGCTGCGCATCTTTTGTTAATAGAGCACGGCAGATTGTGTGACTTTTTGAAAGTTCTCATGTTAAATGCAGCCCCGTGTATTAGTATGTCGGGCTCTGCAATTAACATGAACACTTTCCAAAAGGCACGTAATCTGCCACCTTCTATTAACAAAAGGCAAGCAGCAAGCCTAAAAACATACCGTGTGCTTTTACAATCACTAAGATATGTTAGTGATTCTGAAAGCACACATCCTGCTTCTGGACTTGCTGCATGCTTTTTGTTAATAGAGCGTGGCTGCGGGAAGATTGTGTACATTTTTTTAAAGTATTTATGTTAATTGCTGTAATTAACATGTATACTTTCAAAAATGCACACAATCTGCCCGCAGCCACGCTCTATTAACAAAACAAGCATTGGTATAGCCAATAGGTCTCGCCTTTGGGACCTTATAAGTGTTTAGCCATGCAACAGTTGCATAACTAAATACTTATAAGGTCCCAAAAGCGAGACCTATTGGCTATGCAAAGCGGCCGCGAAAGTGAAAGTAATCGCGGTAAAGCGCGGCGCGCGCCCCCGCGCACATGCACTGTAGCTCTAGGCTGGCCTGGTAGCACTTTTTGGAGCCCTCTCAATAAGTCTCGCCAGATCAGCGCATGCGCTGGGTCAGGCGAGACCTAAAAAGCATGCAGCAAGCCCAGGGCTTTAAGTGGGCTGGGTCCTGCTGATGCTGAGTTTTTAAGTCGGTGCTGTGACAGGTCCCAATCAGGCTCTTCATTTTTGCCCTCACCCTTAGGGTAAAAAAATATCTCAACTGCTGAAAGCCTTTGGTGTAACTTCAGAGGACTTTTTATAGATCATTTTAGAACTGAGGCATTTTCAATATATTTAACAAAGCTGTAGTTGTTGCTTATTTATCCTATGCAACTAACAACCATTTGCAAAGTCAATAGTCCTGGGTTGTTGTAGGTATAATGTTACTTATTGTATTATATATCTGAATGCAATGACAGAGGCAGCACAATAACGGTCGGGCGGCACATTATGCTAAGCACAGATTTTTAGCTTACGTGTTTTTACGCCACGCCCTTAATTACATCAGGCATGCCCCTTTGAGAGACCCCCCAGTTTTTTCATCCCACTTAAAGCCCTGAGCAGGCTTAAAAGCAGCATGCTGTACATTCCCCCCTGCGTATCCAAGAAACCCTCTTCAGAGTGGATAAGTGAACTATTTTTATCAGTTTTAAAGAGTGGAGTAACCCTCGCCTTGGTAGAGACAGCTCTGTTCTGCGGAGTCTTGCCCTGATGACCTTGAATAATTCTTGAACAGATTATTGCAAATAGCATTCTCCTTTCATTTATTTAATCTGGGTAATGTGTGAGATTGTATTATAGACATTTTTTGACAAATGTGGTTTTGTTTCATGCAGCATCCATAAAAATGTTTTATTTTAGATTTAAACAGGATCACGGATATGACAAATGGGAGGATGTCACAGTGATTATTTGCAGTAGTGTTAGTGGGTTTCTACTGTGTTACAATATTGGAAAAATACATCACTATCCCTGAATATTAACTATAAACACATTTGGAATTAGAACCCGTGTGTCTGTGCACTGTTTGTGATCTGGCTAAAAGGACATGAGAAAGCTGAAACTGGATTATAAATTCAAAGCTGATCCGCACAGAGGCTCCCAAAATACGTTTGGCCAAGGGCGCTCAAAGTCCTTAAGATGTCCCTGAGCTGCCACTCTGTAGTTAGTTAGTAAAGAAGAGGTTCACTGTCACTGTGGAATGAGGCCGGTTGCCCCGTTTTACTAATATATATATTAGTGTAGCTTTGTCGTGGTTGCATATGCTCTGCACTGCACTTTCTCATTTCAAACATGACACAACCATTGTACGCCAGTCACCAATACGAAGGCCACCCCCCTGGCTGGACTGGCCTTAGCAGTTATCAGGCGTTTGCCTGGAAGACTGAGGGTCAGTTTTGGAGAAGTGGGGGCCAGTTGTGTTACTGGGGCAGTTTTGCAGCGATGCTGCAATTTGGGCCCTCAGTAACAAAAGCACCAGTGCTGGGGACCGGGTTTAAGCAGTAGTGCTTGACACTTGGCCCCCCCTCCACCCCACCTCTGGTGGGAGCCAGTGTGTCAAAATTTACAGTGCTACTTTGGGTTCCCAGTCCGGCCCCATCAAACAGGCCTCCTCCGTTCCAGTACCTAAGTCATTTATCTGCACAATCAAGCAGGAATTCCAGTGTCAGAACCCCTGTTGCTGCACCCACACACGCGGTCGGGTTCTTGGTGCATATTGCCGTGTCTGTAGCGCACAGAGACCTCACACTGCCGCACACAGAGGAAAAAAATTAGAGGGAACATTGGTTATGATATACTTCTAGCAGAACAGGACTGGCCACCAGAGTTTGTCAGGGAGTGCCCACATGGCGAGGACATCATTATGCCTGCCTTCTCCAACCATGTTCCAGTTCATTTAAAATATACATTAGCCAGGAAATGGGCAGTAGCCCAAGCCCCAGCACTGTATAAAAAGCATGTAGATGGGGATGAGGATTCACCTCACCATAAAATCCAGTTAAAAAAATCAACCGACTGCACAAAGGCAGTACCCAGTTAAGCAAGAAGATAAAAAACAGGTCAGGGAGATTTTAGATCAACTTGAATATCAGGGGGTGATTGAAACATGCACCTCATCAATGAACAATCCTTTGTTTCCTGTCTCCAAACCAGACAATACATATCGTCTAGTTTTGGATTACAGACACTTAAATTCTTGTTGCAAAACATTTGCAGTGCAAAATGCACATAGTACAGCATTAATGAATAACATTGTGCATAAAAAATATAAAACCACATTAGACATTTCAAATGGTTTCTTTTGTCAAAATATTGCACCAGAAAGCAGATATTTGACAGCTTTCTCAATAATGGGGACCCAGCGTCAATTTTGTTGTCTGCCCCAGGGATTCAAAAACAGCCCGGGGTTATTCTAAGCAAGGGTAACAGAGTTACTACAAACTTATGATGACGAGGCATTGTCATATGCCGATGATATATATCTGACAGACGATGACCTGGATAGGCACTTGAACAGGGTGAGCACCATGATATTGGGAAAAATCCGATTGGCCGCACTCTGCTCGTCCTACCAGCGTGTTACCCCAAGGAATTGTGGTCCATGAAGTAGCGACGGCGAATACGCCTGTGCCAAAGTTTTAAGTGAAAGTAAGTGTCGCGTTAGCCATCCCTGGACACGTGTTTCGAGGTAGGTAGCTCTCGTCAGCAGGGAGTAGGTATATGTGTGGGGTTGCCGCGTAGACTGCCCAAAAAGTATTCTCAGGTAAAGTACCACTCATGGCGCGCAGGTGCTGGTCCATGGGCTCGTCAGCCCCACCGGCTCAAGGGAGCCTTAATACAAACAAAAATCCGATTGGTCGCACTCTGCTCGTCCTACCAGCGTGTTACCCCAAGGAATTGTGGTCCATGAAGTAGCGACGGCGAATACGCCTGTGCCAAAGTTTTAAGTGAAAGTAAGTGTCGCGTTAGCCATCCCTGGACACGTGTTTCGAGGTAGTTGCCTCTTGTCAGCAGGGAGTAGGTATATGTGTGGGGTTGCCGCGTAGACTGCCAAAAAAGTATTCTCAGGTAAAGTACCACTCATGGCGTGCAGGTGCTGGTCCATGGGCTCGTCAGCCCCACCGGCTCAAGGGAGCCTAATACAAACAAAAATCCGATTGGCCGCACTCTGCTCGTCCTACCAGCGTGTTACCCCAAGGAATTGTGGTCCATGAAGTAGCGACGGCGAATACGCCTGTGCCAAAGTTTTAAGTGAAAGTAAGTGTTGCGTTAGCCATCCCTGGACACGTGTTTCGAGGTAGTTGCCTCTCGTCAGCAGGGAGTAGGTATATGTGTGGGGTTGCCGCGTAGACTGCCAAAAAAGTATTCTCAGGTAAAGTACCACTCATGGCGCGCAGGTGCTGGTCCATGGGCTCGTCAGCCCCACCGGCTCAAGGGAGCCCTAATACAAGCAAAAATCCGATTGGCCGCACTCTGCTCGTCCTACCAGCGTGTTACCCCAAGGAATTGTGGTCCATGAAGTAGCGACGGCGAATACGCCTGTGCCAAAGTTTTAAGTGAAAGTAAGTGTCGCGTTAGCCATCCCTGGACACGTGTTTCGAGGTAGTTGCCTCTCGTCAGCAGGGAGTAGGTATATGTGTGGGGTTGCCGCCTAGACTGCCAAAAAAGTATTCTCAGGTAAAGTACCACTCATGGCGCACAGGTGCTGGTCCATGGGCTCGTCAGCCCCACCGGCTCAAGGGAGCCTTAAAACAAACAAAAATCCAATTGGCCGCACTCTGCTCGTCCTACCAGTATGTTACCCCAATGAATTGTGGTCCATGAAGTAGCGACGGCGAATACGCCTGTGCCAAAGTTTTAAGTGAAAGTAAGTGTTGCGTTAGCCATCCCTGGACACGTGTTTCGAGGTAGTTGCCTCTCGTCAGCAGGGAGTAGGTATATGTGTGGGGTTGCCACGTAGACTGCCAAAAAAGTATTCTCAGGTAAAGTACCACTCATGGCGCTCAGGTGCTGGTCCATGGGCTCGTCAGCCCCACCGGCTCAAGGGAGCCTTAATATAAACAAAAATCCGATTGGCCGCACTCTGCTCGTCCTACCAGCGTGTTACCCCAAGGAATTGTGGTCCATGAAGTAGCGACGGCGAATACGCCTGTGCCAAAGTTTTAAGTGAAAGTAAGTATCGCGTTAGCCATCCCTGGACACGTGTTTCGAGGTAGTTGCCTCTCGTCAGCAGGAAGTAGGTATATGTGTGGGGTTGCCGCGTAGACTGCCAAAAAAGTATTCTCAGGTAAAGTACCACTCATGGCGCGCAGGTGCTGGTCCATGGGCTCGTCAGCCCCACCGGCTCAAGGGAGTCTTAAGACAAACAAAAATCCGATTGGCCGCACTCTGCTCGTCCTACCAGCGTGTTACCCCAAGGAATTGTGGTCCATGACGTAGCGACGGCGAATACGCCTGTGCCAAAGTTTTAAGTGAAAGTAAGAGTCGCGTTAGCCATCCCTGGACACGTGTTTCGAGGTAGTTGCCTCTCGTCAGCAGGGAGTAGGTATGTGTGTGGGGTTGCCGGGTAGACTGCCAAAAAAGTATTCTCAGGTAAAGTACCACTCATGGCGCTCAGGTGCTGGTCCATGGGCTCGTCAGCCCCACCGGCTCAAGGGAGCCTTAATACAAACAAAAATCCGATTGGCCGCACTCTGCTCGTCCTACCAGCGTGTTACCACAAGGAATTGCGGTCCATGAAGTAGCGACGGCGAATACGCCTGTGCCAAAGTTTTAAGTGAAAGTAAGTATCGCGTTAGCCATCCCTGGACACGTGTTTCGAGGTAGTTGCCTCTCGTCAGCAGGAAGTAGGTATATGTGTGGGGTTGCCGCGTAGACTGCCAAAAAAGTATTCTCAGGTAAAGTACCACTCATGGCGCGCAGGTGCTGGTCCATGGGCTCGTCAGCCCCACCGGCTCAAGGGAGCCTTAATACAAACAAAAATCTGATTGGCCGCACTCTGCTCGTCCTACCAGCGTGTTACCCCAAGGAATTGTGGTCCATGAAGTAGCGACGGCGAATACGCCTGTACCAAAGTTTTAAGTGAAAGTAAGTGTCGCGTTAGCCATCCCTGGACACGTGGGGTTGCCGCGTAGACTGCCACAGTGGCTTTATTAAAACAAAGGTACTGGTGGCCCGGCATAAGGAAACAGACTAGAAATTTGGTTTTGGACTGTGAGATATGCCAAAAGATGAAAGCCTCTACTTTGAAACGTCCTGCGCAGATGCCCCTGTTAATTTCAGATAAACCATTAGCTTGAGTTTACCTGGACCACTGCAGTCCCTTACAAAGGGATGGAAACTATAAATATATCATGGTCGCAGTGGATTCGTGCTCTAGGTTCCTATGGATGTGGCCTCAGCGCTCGGCTGACGCTCGAACTGTTATAAAAGATTTGCGAGTCTTTATCGGCACATATGCAATAGGCACACTACATTCTGACCAGGGTCCTGCGTTTAGCTCTAGGGCTTACAAAGAAGCCATGGCCAGTCTGGTCATAGCATTGCGGTATTCTTCTCCATTCCACCCTGAGGGAAATTCTGTTGTGGAAAGAAAAAACCGGGACATAAAGCAGTCTATAACAGCTAGGGTATTAGGTTGGGGTGATGGGTGGGTCAAACATTTATATGGGGTCCAGCGCGCAATAAACCAAGAAGTTCTCTAGAGGGTGTCACTCCATATGAGGTCCTGTTTGGGACTAGAATGTTGGTTCTGGACTTAGATATGACATGCACAGTGGTGGAAAACAAGCAATTTGATATCAAAGATCGTTTGGCTGTTTTACAGGACTTAAATGAACTAAGAACGCAACAAAGCAACGTGGTCCTGAAGCCAACCACCACTGAGAGGCCTGTCTGGATCCCAAAGCTTGGGGATCTAGTCAGAGAAAAGATCGCGGATAAGAAGGAATTTGGGCCTTCATACAGACAACCAGTACCTGTCCTAGCAATCCACGGATCAAGAACAGTACTTTTTCCGCCCCTTGCTGGTAAAAAGGAGAAAAGATTTGTGTCCATCCACCTGATCAAACCACACTATGTGGCCGATACTGAACAGTAGGCCAAGTGGACTCCGCCAATGTAGCAGACGCACTCCTCTAGCTACAATCCAAGAGGTTCAAACTGAGAGACTCATCACCTTTGAAGATTGGACAGTAAGAAATAGAGGACTAAGCAACAATGCTATGGACCTTGTACCTCTTGAGACCCAAATAACAGTTCGTCCAGGCACACCTGTTTACAACGAAGTAACAAGTGATCAGCTGGTTCCAGCATTTTCATCAAATACAGATGCAATTCCAACCATTGACAGAACTGCTTCTGGCTATTTCATGAACGTTGATACGTTTTCTGAGGATCCCAGCGAGCCTAAAACGACGCCAGTACAAAGAATTTTCAAAGAACAAGCAGCAGGCTTTTTTCATCTACTGGAAAAAACGTATCTGGTCTCACCATGGATTGAAGTATGGATTGTTTTGGGAATATTCTTCTTTCTACTTTGATTAGCTCTGGTAATAACTCTGGGTATGCTGATTAATGGAAGATATTTTCAAATGGACACAGCAAGTAAAAGAATGAACTTACTTCTCCAGCCACACAAGTCATCCCATCGTGAAGCAAGAGACTTGTCAGCAGTGAACATCACAGCGATTCCTATACCTGATGGTATAGTTTGGGACAAAACCAAATATGACATTTTTGGCCCATCGGAGCTTTTGAAGATTCCACATTTATTTAAAATTTCATTAAGCGACCTTATTACCTCCAGTACCTTTTCTGATGATTGAGACTTTGAGACTGTTAATAACATTATGTCTGATCTAGAGATGTCTACTGTAATCATGAATATTTAGAGGGTTCATTAGACTATGAACAAATGTATTGTTATAATCACTATGGTCATCATTTCTTGCATAAAACTGCAACGCCTAGAAATGTATTTATGTATAACCAATGGGAACATTGTCCTACGCCACCAAAGGGTAGCTCGAAAACATTTGCAATGAAATTTCCATATTTTTCAGGGTTTAATATCTCGAATGCAGAGACATTTTACTTTAAGAATGTCAATAAGACAGGAATGAAAAATATGTTAACGAATACCAAACAGATTTATTCTACAGCCTTTATTGCCCAACTGTCTAGACAGGGTTATGACTTTTGGAAAGACAACATTGAGACGAAACTGTCTGGGGTACTAATGATTGGCAAGTACAGGGAATAGAAGCTTTGTTTAGAGCCTGTATCATCCATGAGTAAATTATGTTTTTGAACGACACTGTCCAACAAACATCATGCCTTGGAATAGCCAAGATAAAAGACATGAACACTCCGTCTATACCTGCACCTACAAGTGAAAGCACTGTGGGAATTTAGCAGAGATCGCTGTTAGCATGAGCTGAATCCATCTTGCTTGTGGCAGCCATTTTAGTTGACCATGTGCCTCGCCATGAGCTTTCTCCCTCTTCACTGTTGACTGCTCTTGTATTTCACTTGAGTCAGGAACTATAATTAACTCCTTCAGTATTGAGCCAGAGGACTGCACATGCTCAGAAAGGCCCAGCTTCTAGAATGCACCTGTCTTAGTTTGTAAATGTCAGGCTGTTTCAACTGATGTCAGCAACTCATTTATCCTCCTACTTTGTTGACTGAGCATTTTCTGTATGTCCATGTAAGTCAATGGCTATTCTTGTGTGTACTTGTACCGCCTCCTTTTGAGCTCCTGTGTGGGTATAAAAGACCCACAGTTCTTCTACTCCTTGTACTACCTCATACACTGCCTGAGGGTTTTGTATGGATGTAGTTTCACCTCATGAGGTTTAATAAACTGTTTTCTTGATATTCCAGCTTCTATGCCAATCTCTACTTATTGGTCTGAGGACTAGTGCGCAAAGAAGGGCGAACCCCTAGCACCGGTAGGCCTCGCTGAGGTCTACTTCTACAAATTGTCGCCCGACCTGTGGGACTCATCGGAGACTCGGATGCCCGACAGAGTGGTCTTGACGGAGGATTGGAATCTTGCTACGGATGATCACTGCTTGAGGAGACCCGTGTCTTGGCAGCCAAGGTGCCCTTCCGATCTTCCTTACCTGACCCTCCAGGTGGTGCCGGTCCTCGACTGAGATTCCTTCTGGTGTTCGCCGTGTAGAGACCATTTGGTCGATTCAGAACTTGGCAGTGGAAGGCTGGAGATTTGTGCTTGGTAAGGTCGTCGACATTTGTGTGCTTGTTTGGCCAAAAACATGATTTGTCTGGGTATATATATATTGCAATTTATATAGGCAGGTAATGAGAAAACTTTGAAAACTTGAACGGCACACTTTGAGTTAAGTGCTATTTTACGTATAATATTGTATATATTACAATATTCTTGGCATGCCTGTTTCAAGCACACTTCGTAGAATGTGTTGCTTTCTTGGAGGTGCCAATATGGATCTAGAACAGAATCAATCAGCTCCCCTCGAGGGGACACCAAATAGAGATATGTTCATTAAATATGGTATTTCTTCTATAATGTATAGTGCATTATGGAACAAATACACTATCAAGAATCCTGAGTTGCGCTGGCCAATAAATGGGTCAATCGATCTTAGAAAAATTCAATATGTGGAACAATGTATGTTTAAGCACAAAAGTAGACAAGACAAGGTTTCTCGGAAGAAATTGCAATATTGTAGACAGCAGGTTACCTATTTAGGTCACCTCCTGTCTAAGGAGGGACGTGGACTCACGCCAGATCGCATTCAAGTTATTTTAGATATGCCTGTGCCCCGTACTCAGAAAGATGTTCGAGCATTCATTGGTCTTACTTCTTTTTGTAGGCAATGGATCCCTAGTTTTTCACATATTGTAAAACCTTTGTTGGCCCTCTTGACTAAAGACACTCCAATGTCCCTTCCATGGACTACTAAATGCCAGGATGCTTTCCAACAGTTGCGTCAAGCTCTCTGTTCTGCACCAGTATTAGGCACTCCTGACTACACTAAGACTGTTACACTCTATGTACATGAGAGGGATGGTTGTGCACTCTCAGTTTTACTACAGACACATGGTAATAAGCAGCGTCCTTGTGCATATTTTTCAGCTGTTCTCGATCCAGTCGCTCGTGCGTTGCCTGGGTGTTTTCGCTCTGTTGCAGCGGCAGCTGTGTCCATACGTCAGAGTGAAGGGATAGTCCTGTCATATAGATTGCTTGTGTTAGTACCCCATGCAGTTGATGCCCTTTTGAACCAAACTAAAACGCAGAATTTAACTAGTGCTCGCTTGACAAGATATGAATTGACACTTTTGGCCCCTCATATTACTTTGAAACGATGTTCAACTCTTAATCCTGCCACTTTGTTGCCATATCCGGCTGCTCAATCCCAGTCACAAGAGTTTCATGATTGCATATTCCTTACTGAGGAACAGACAAAGGGTCGTGTTGACCTACAAGATACGCCCCTTTCAAATGTTGATGGAGAATTATGGGTTGATGGGTCTTGTTTGCGACTACCAGATGGCACGACATCAGCTGCATATGCAATCACAACACTTCAGATGGTAGTTGAGACAGCTCGCATTCCACAGAAGTCAGCTCAGGCAGCTGAGCTCATAGCACTGACAAGAGCATGTGACCTTAGTACTGAGTTGTCTGTTAACATCTATACAGATAGCCGCTATGCTTTTGGAGTGGCTCATGATTTTGGGTTACTCTGGAAGGAAAGAGGCTTTCTTACATCACATGGGGCGCAAATAATGCATGGAGAATTAGTGCATAATCTCCTGACTGCCTTGACATATCCAAAGAAGATAGCGATTGTTAAGTGTAGCGCACACAAGAAAGTGATTGATAATATAGGGCGAGGCAATGCTTTCGCAGATCGCAAAGCCCGTGAAACTACAATGCAGCGAAGCACCACAGCTATGTACGTGGTGAAGTCACAGGCTGAACGTTGGCATGATGCTAGGCAAGAAGTGCCAGATATGCAGCGATCTGCCTCTACAGAAGAGCTTGAACAATGGTCCAAGGTGGGAACATTAGATGATGAGGGCTGTTGGAGAAATAAAGACATGACTAAGTGGAGACTACCCACAGCCTCTTTACATCCTATGATTCATATGGCACATGGGCCAGCACATGTTGGAGCATCCTCAATAACGAAGTTGCTTGCGCAAGTTTGGGATCATTCAGAAATTGCTGGCACGGCTAAAAAGATAGGGCAGTCCTGCTTGATTTGTCTCCAGTACAATCATGGAAAAGGGACACGAACTCCAACAGGAGGGTTTGCTACACCAACTGCACCATTTGAGGTTCTGCAGATGGATTACATCCAGCTTGAACGCTGTAATAATTTAAAGTATGTTCTAGTAGTGGTATGTGCCTTTAGTAAGTGGATAGAAGCATACCCTACGAAAGATAATACAGCTCTTACTCCAGCGAAGGTGCTTCTAAAGGAATTCTTCCCTAGATTTGGTGTTTGCAAACTTTTGTGGAGTGATAACGGACCCCATTTTATTGGGCAAATTGTTGAGTATGTCTTGAAAGGATTGGCGATTAAGCAGAAGTTTGCGGTCCTGAGCAGGTGCTCTTGGCAACAAGAACTGCAGTCCGAGTGACCAATCGTAAGAACTGGGTTCACTCCACGCACTGTAAAAAGGTGCCATCTGCCCTGGTGGAACCTGCTGCACTTGCCGACCATCGAGACATCCTAGATACAGAGAGAGGCCAAGCCATATCACCTGAGGAACCTGAGGAAGTCTTCCCGGACCACACGATCCCTGGTACATCTCAATATCAGCTACGGCCCCTGAGAGAAACTGCATTGCTGTAAGAGACTGGTTGAGCAACCGTCCTGGGTTAGTGAAAAACTGAGCTGCAAAGGGGGGGGGGGTCTATTAGTGACACCCGTCTCAAACTCAGAGAAGAAACCAACGGCTGCCCACGACTTTAGAGTTCCATCTGCTTTGTAATTTCAACATCAAGATAAACATGCCTATGAAAGAGACATCGACTGCTGCGAGAATCTGCGATAAAAAGACTCAGTGTGATCATTATGGCAGTAATTGCTTGGGTTTTAGAGGAAGTGGCTCCTGCTGGACGAGTTTTGACTGCCACTACTCCAGCACCTATTGAGCACCACTACTTTACTCTCCCTTATCATGAGCAGAAGCATCGACAGTCCTATCTGAACAACAGGTTTATCCAGATGTTACACCACACACATAATGGTACGAACATTACCAACTGTTGGGTGTGTGGAATGATGCCAGCTCATCAGAAAAAAGGAGGAACACCATTTATTCCTTTGCCATTCTCACACAATGGTTCTAGTAGGGCCTGGTTTGCACTACTCTGGGCCACCCATGTTGCTAATTTCACTGATTATGGTGTGGGAAGATTGAACTATCAGCTGAATAAGGTGTGCTATCCTGATGATGAAGGTGATCCGCAGGCTAAAGGATCTATATGGGAAATGGACGAGTATCGTAAAGGAAACTCTTCAATACACTATGTTTTTTCGAACATTCGAACTGCTAAGGGCAATGGACCACTTGTTATAGCTGTGACTAGAGCCCGTGCAGATTTGTGTGTGAACAGTGTTGGCAGAATTCCTGTAGGGAAAAGTGATTGTACTTTGGTTTTAAATATTTCTGGAGTAAATAACAGCAGTTTTACGTCATCGCACAATACATATTTTATTTGCGGGAATAAGGGATACTATAATTAACCTGTTGGCTGGTCAGGAACATGTTTTGTGTCCTTTCTATTACCACCTGTGTTCTTAGCACCTGCATCATATCATAGAGAATTCAAACTGTTCAATGACATTTCCAAAAATAGATTTAAAAGGACAATAAAGCATGATGAAGTGGATCAGACTGATACTACGCTGCAGCAATATGTTGATTTCAATTTGGGGCTGTTTTTCTTTGTTGGGGCTGCTTTGAATAACCGAAAGATTAGACGTTTGAGACGTGTCATAGAGGCTGTAACTAATCAGACAGCTATGGCACTTGGGAACATCACTGAAGAACTACAGATTGCGAGCATTGTGGTGCTCCAAAATCGTATGGTCCTGGATGTGGTTCTAGCTGATCGAGGTGGTGCATGTCACATCATCGGGAGTAGTTGTTGTGTCTTCATCCCTGATTATGCCCCTTCAGTTTTTGATGCGATCTCAAAATTGCTTAGAATCACTGCTGGGATTCACCCTGATACCGGAACATGGACTTTAGCCAGTTGGCTATGGACACTGTTTACTACCTGGGGCTGGAAACTGTTAACGATATTATGTATATTGTTTGCAATTTTAATGACATGCTGCCTATGTATACAATGTGGACCGATGTGTTGCTCCCTCTGTTTCACTGCTTGTACACCTACTAGACGCAATGTCAAGAAGATAAATGCCCAATATGTATTAGACAAAGAATTTAATGAAATGATGCAGATAGATGTATGTGATGTATATTTGGACTCTTCTAAATTATAGATGTCTTCAGCTAATGCTAAAAGGGCCGTATGTGGGAATTTAGCAGAGATCGCTGTTAGCATGAGCTGAATCCATCTTGCTTGTGGCAGCCATTTTAGTTGACCAAGTGCCTCGCCATGAGCTTTCTCCCTCTTCACGGTTGACTGCTCTTGTATTTCACTTGAGTCAGGAACTATAATTAACTCCTTCAGTATTGAGCCAGAGCACTGCACATGCTCAGAAAGGCCCAGCTTCTAGAATGCACCTGCCTTTGTTTGTAAATGTCAGGCTGTTTGAACTGATGTCAGCAACTAATTTCTCCTCCTACTTTGTTGACTGAGCATTTTCTGTATGTCCATGTAAGTGAATGGCTATTCTTGTGTGTACTTGGACTGCCTCCTTTTGAGCTCCTGTGTGGGTATAAAAGACCCACAGTTCTTCTACTCCTTGTACTACCTCATACACTGACTAAGAGTTTTGTATGAATGTAGTTCCACCTCATGAGGTGTAATAAACTGTTTCCTTGATATTCCAGCTTCTGTGCCAATCTCTACTTATTGCTCTGAGGACTAGTGCGCAAAGCAGGGTGAACCCCTAGCACCGGTAGGCCTCGCTGAGGTCTACTTCTAAAGCACTACACAGGGGGAGGTCGACGTACATACAATTTTGAATAATAATTGATCAGATCCTGAATGGAAAAAATGGTTGCTCTGGCCCTTAGAAACAAACAACTGTCAAGATAGATTCCTGAACAAAACACAAGGTCTTACCTTTCATAGGCCAGACCCACGTTATGTCCAAAGACAGCATCCAGGGGTAGTAACAACTTACAGTGTCAGGAAACTTTGCCTTGATTGGCTACAGAAAGCTACACTAAAGGATGTGAAACAACACTTAACTTTACTTCAAGAAGGCGCAGACCTTAGGGAATTCTTGCTAGGACCAAGAAAACCACGTCAAAAACGTTTTATATATGCCGGTATCTACGCTGCTTATAATGAAGCATGGAAGGTCACCCAAGCAGAGACTGCAGAACAAATACGAGAAATTGATCATATTAATTTAGAGAAATCACTCTCTGTAGTAGACAATGGGTTAATGACTCTGTCGTCCAGGATATATTCTTTGGACAGCATTGTATCCTCTATCATAGACATCATGGAACAAGACTTGAGCATGTTGCAACATAGTCAGTCACAGCTACGTTCTATCATGCTATTAGGCTGGACGCTTCAAAACCTGTGTTCTGGCTATGTGCCTTGGCGTTTAATCAATACTACGTCACTGTTTGCAGAATTCAATCTCACTGATAGACAGATCAAACTGGCACAAAGGGGAGCAGACTATACGGTGCTGAGCATTGAAAAACTGAAGAAATTACCATTCACAATGGCAGACAAAATAGCTACTGAGTGGATCATACATGGTAAGATTACTCTGCCTGTTATGACTTTCCATTTTCAGTATTGCCTAAAAATTATACCAGCAGGCAAATATGAAAGGTTGGTTAAAGAATACATCAAGACATCCTGGGATTTACCTTACACACACAGATGTTGGAGTGGGGGACGTGAAGTGTTTCTTAGCGGTGAAAACTGTGAACACGCACTAAGCGGTTCTCTCCTTTGTCAGGGTATTAACTTACACGGGGCCTGTGACGGTTCCACTACAAACTTATCCTGCCACCTGCACGGTTCACCGGCAGCAGTGATTAATCCAATCTTTGGTCAACTTTCAAATGGGAGTTACATTATGTTGAATGATCACAGCTGCTGTGGCATGCTGCCAGTTATCCCATATCTGATAACGGTTGAATCCAGGGTAACTTGCTGTATGCAAGACTTGTTTCCCCAAATAGACATAGTCAGGGAGTCGCCTTTATGGCCTTCACTGAATATCTCTTCTATACGAGTTGATACTCTAAGCACAATGAAAGCCATTCTTTTACAAAAAACTGTGCCTTTGACCTCTGCCAAAGAAACCTATGGTCTCCAAGTTGCAAGGACTTCTGCAGAGATACATACCCTTTTGTATACAAACTGCCCTGTGCATTTCTCAGAAATGTTAGGTCGTATCTTAAACATGTCTGATACGAAAGGTATTGTACATGTATTTAAGAATGTGTGTGCAGGACTGTTAGCACCTTTTCAAACAGTCCTCGTAATTTTTCCAAACTTCGTGCACTCTGTGTCTTGCCGCTCCTTTTAGCACTCGTTGCGGGGATACTATTTTTGCTCCTACTGCTATGATATGGCAAGCTAAATCACCAGCGACACCCAGTTCATCATGGAAAGAACTCTATTGGAGATGAAGTGTCGTGAGCGCATCGTCCAAATTCTGGGTTTACCTCGTCAACGAGAATTAAACACCACTTGGTTTCTGTCATTCAGACCAATCTGGCAAGATTGCATCTTATCTGTTCTACGCTGCCTGCTATGCGGTGAAGAATGCGTGCTGGACATTTGTCTGACACTCCCATCAGTCATGCCTACGGATATCGATACTCTGCTGGACCCGATAACAGCCCATGCTATGTGTTGTCCCCAGCGCCTACCAATCCTGATGGTGGCATTCATTGAGATCTGACAGACGCAACATGCTACTGCTGAGGTACGACAGGAAACACCAGGCGCGCAGGTAACATCCAATCCGGACATTGCTGATGCTTCCCATGCTGAAGGCAATAGTTTGCATCTATGTGCTGTTGATCTTCTACACGAGGTATTCCAACTCTCACCCACAACGGTAGACGACTTGTTGTCTACAGATTTAGAAAATGTTATGTTTTCTCCATCCCCACACACTGACTTTCGATTTGAGCACACAGTGTTCCGGAGAGAATCTGAATTTGGCCTTCATTCTTTTTCGAACATGATACTGACTTTGGAACTTTTTCTATGATTATACTTTTTTTACTTCCCGTCCCAAAATTGTATTTTTCATTTTTTGGCCCAGTAATCTGCTTATAGTAGAACTATTCATAGAGAACAGAATTCTTTGATAACACTTCCAGGGACAGTATGCCACTTTGTCATGAATAACAATTTGACTTGTGTAACCTGATATGAAATGGTTTCGGCCCCTTTTTCTTCTGTATTTACGAGCCATTTCATCACATGTATATATTTTGGTTCATTCATTTAGCATTCCGATGTGATCCTATGCTTAGAATGGAAGATTGCCTTTAATATGTACAACACTTTATGCATAGCAATGGTTTTTGTAATGTATTTTTAGAACATATGTTTTAGATATGTTTTTAGCTTATTTTAGCAAACCCATGCGATACTCTGTTTTAAGATATGTTTAGAATGTTTAGGATTTAGTAACGTCATTCATACGAAACTGGAGTGGGTGTTGTGTGCAGATTTAGATTCCGTATATAGGTTTCCCGATTTAGGCCCTTATATAGGTACAATTCACATTGCCCTTATTTGGACGTAGAAATCCGGCCCTTATTTAGACATTGTTCGTACAAACCAAATACAGGCACGGCCCCCTACATCCGTCCACCCACGACACAACAAATTCTTGGAAAACCAGACCCTTAAGCCTTTCTGAATTTCCCTCAGCTTGAATATTGATTTCTCCAAGAACTCATTAAGTATGCATGAACATCTATTCCTTAGGGGTTCATTCATGACGTTCCTCTGCCCGACTTTTACGTCAATACTGGCATTCCTAGACACCTTCAAGGTATAAATATACCAGCACTTGCCCTGGCAAATTGCGGTTCCCGGTGGATTCGATCCAACCCAGACTACGCAGTTCGCCACGGCAAGTTCGGAAGAAGATCGAGTTCCAGCCTGATGCACTGACCTGACGCTGCCATCCTCCTCGCAGAGAATCCAGCTCCAGTGCTCTCTGACTTACCTTGCGGGGGGTTAGACTATCGAGTCCAGAAAAGAGATTCCAACCTCCCTCATTTTAAGGTATCGAGCTGACTAGAACTTAGAGAAACTTTTGGCAACTCTTGGCTAAACTAAAATATAGCTAGCTATACTTTAGACATGGCACCTACTTCAAACCTCGTACTGCACTTAGGTTAGGTACACTGAGTAGAACAATTTAGAAGCATCAGACGAGTATCAAATTTTAGCTTATGTTATTTATGTATGTATTTTGATTAATATCTGTCATAGCTACAAACCATGCTATTGCAGTATTATTTTATCTTACTGCTAACCTCGTACACATTGTACTTCGCAGTCTGTCTTACGATTGTAGCAATTCATATCTCTTGCATGAGAAATAAGACTGTTCAATAAACCCTTTTATTGAAACGCCTGTCTCTCTATTTCTGTGCAACTCTGAAGAAACGAAGCATGCACGATTGACTGAGTGAAACTGTTATCTATTGTTTCCACGATTCTGAGACTGTTCCGATTCTAAAAGGAAACAAAGTTGTCATGTTTATGTGGTTGTCAGAGACTAATCCCTTCTTGTATATTCAAGAAGTTTCTATTGACCTCTGAGTTAGCTGGCACACACAAGTAATTAAGTTTAATATACTCGATAGAGACATAATGACCTTAGTCCTATGTCAAATCTATAGTGTATGTTATTCCAATGTGCAGATCCTATCAGGGATATAGGAACTACACTACAAAACTACCGAACCTGTCTGTGTGCGAAATGAATGGGAACAGATTTCATCGTTCAGATCCACTTTTTCTAACCAGCCCCCATTCTGAAGGGTATCTCTCAAGAAGCTGACAACTTTCATCTTGAAATGTCTGTATGTTGCAAAGTTGTTCATCAATTTGAGGTTTATTACTGGGTGACAACCCTCATCCGATGTTCAAACCAAAAACAAATTGCTGAGAAAACCCTGCGAATAGGCAGCACTCCCTCTATTGCTCCCTAGTGTAACAATTTGTTTAACACCATAGGGCAGGGAGTGGACAGTTGTACAGGTTGAGAATATGACCCAGTCCTGTAACCCTGAATCTTTTGGAATACCCCTTTGTCTGTGGTAATAAACATGCAATTGTGAACAAAGAGGGTGAGTCTGCAACCAACCTTCTTGGGTAAAAACAAATACAAAATTGTAAACGTATTGATATTGGGCTGGGAACACCTTGTGCCAGTTTAGAATCCGCCTGTGCAATGACCTTCTCATTGTGAGAGGAAAGGGGTAAACCTTCCTCTGTCATTGGAACCAGCATTGGTGCACCCCTCTAGAAGGTTGGTTGATACAAGCTTGGTTGAAGCTTGCTGGAAAAGCAAACTGTTCCTTCACCAATTATCCCCAAAACACGAGGGAAAACAATGTTTCTTAGATTTTACTGAGCTTTGCCCGGGTAAGTTTAAATGTCTTTGCCAAAACGGTCTCCAAAGAGATGACTAGTGGTATCACATCCCAGTTCTTTATCTTCCATGTCTGCAAGTTTGGAATCCAATCTCATTAATAGAGATTTGCTTCTTTCTGTTGTTATAGCTACATTTGTGTTACCAAACAACAAATCACACACTGGCTCCAACCTCTAAGGATTGTTAAATTCACTTGTGATCAAGTAAGCGAAGCATCTTCAGTGATTGCCATAATCTGAGTCACAAGCCCTAACATGTCTTAACAGACTCAAATAACCTTATTAATACCCTTCTTAGGGTCTTAGCCCTTTTTAGATAAAGAAGCCACCATGGCAGTATCCATATTAGGTGTCACAACTAACCTATGAGATGTAATACATTTATTTCTGTTGGTTTTGTCCATTGGCTTTCTTATCCAATGTGCCAATATCCAATTGCACTAGTTTTTAGAATCTTTCAAGCGCTGCCAGCACTTCTATCACAAAGTAGCAGAATCGGTCTTCAATTAATGGAAAAAAATTAACCCTCAGAAATCTTCATGTTGAATAGGTCCAATCACCGGATCAACAGACTGCACTCTTCAATGCGTCACTTTTACCTCGCGGTTTTATACCAGATAGTCCGTGAAACTCCTGAAGAGTTCCTCAGTCATTGAAATCTACAGTTCATATTTATACCAGGTACATGCCCATGGTGGCTACAGTGCTCAGGATTATGGAATGTGTAAAACCACCTTCTCAATGATAACTCTTGCCTTTGTTTATAATGCAGTTCATTCAGCAGTTCAAACAAATTATTTAAGAAACAATATGGATACTCCTGAATCTGCAAACTATGTTGCTTCCCTCTAAAACTTGCTCGACTGTCAGGTGCATACTCAAAGATCTCTATAAGTTAAGAAAGGATGTTTCATGATAGTATTCTCCCCTGGAGGGCATCTGAAAGTACTAGGTTTGGTTGTGATTAGTTTGTGAAATCTGAGATTAAACTAGGAGAATGAATGTTATTGACTGGCCCTCAAGATTCTTCCTCTGGAACATAGCCTTCCCATTCAAGTGCTATAAGTTGCCATTTTATACTTAGAATCCATTATCTTTTGTATTTCAAATTTTCACTGTCCTTGAATCAGCACTGGAGGTGGTCACACTCGAGCAACTGATTGAGCTTGTTTCAGTACTGATGTGTGAAAAACTTGGTGAATCTTGTCAGTTCCAGGCAATGGTAGCTCACATGTTACTGGATTTATTTTTGGACATTCTTCTCCTGGGTCTTCTGGAGAAAATATTGGTCTTTTGCCAGGTTGCAATTTGTATTTTTTCTTGCAGTTATGAAGATGTTGTTGAATGTTAACCATACTTTTTCAATATCTTTAGCTCTTTTTTAAACAATTTTTGTATTTTATATCTACATGTACATTTAAACTAGGGACTAGCCCAGTTTCACCTGGATCAAGATCTCTTGGATCTCTCTCAAAAAGGGTGCAGGAGGAATCACAGCACCGAATCGGCACTTATAGCGATTGCTGACTCCATTCGCAGGCAAGTCGACCAGGGTGGTACGGCTAGCTTGGTGCTGCTGGACCTGTCCGGAGCCTTTGAGACCATATCTCCATCTCTGTTGGTTCAAAGGCTGTGTCAGGCTGGGCTGAAGGAAATGGCACTCAATTTGCTGGAGTCCTTCCTATTGGATAGGACGCTCACGGTTAGCTGTAGGAACTTCAAAGCTACTTCTTTCCAGCTCCCCTGTAGGGACCCTATTTAATTTATATGCCACCCCCTTGGCGAAGCTGGTGTGCTCTTTTGGCTTTCTGGTATCATCCTATGTGGATGACACTCAGCTCATCATTCACATCTCTGATGACTGGGAAGAGATGGCTGACAGGTTCAGGGCTTACATGATGAAGATCAGCAGGTGGATGAGGGAGAACTGCCTCAAAATGAATGGGGAAAAAACTGAGATCCTTATCTTCAGAAGGGATAGTTCCATTTGGAATAGCCGTTGGCAGCTAGATGTGTGTGGTACTGTACCCACCCTGGCAGCTGCGGCCAAAAATCTGGGGTGACTTTTGATAACTCCTTGACTTTTGACAACCAGGTGAATAGAACTGGGAGCTCCCACTTCTGGATCATCAAGATCTTGAGAAAATTCTGCTGTTTCTCCTGAAAGAGCTTAGGGTGTTAGTGGTCATTGCGCTTATCACCTCTCACCTAGACTACTGCAATGCCATGTATTTAAATGTTAACCAGTTCTCCCTAAACAAGCCTCACATCATCCAAAATGTGACTACTTGCTTGGTCCTGGGAGTACTTAAATATTGTTCAGTCAGGGAGGGATTGAGGTCCCTACAATGGCTGCCAGTTTAGAAGTGGGTGTTTTTTTAAGTCATCTGCTTGGTCTTCAGGGCTCTCCACTTGCAGGGGCCATCTTACCTCAGGACAGCCTTTAATTGGTACGCCCTGACGAAGTCTCGGAGATCTGTGGGTTGATGGAAGGTGCTTGTTTCTAGGTGCGGGAAAGCTAGGTGGAGAGAATGTACCATTTCACAGTGATGGCTGAGAGGCAGTGGAATTCCCTCCCGGAATACATCAGGAGTTTAAATATGTACCGGATATTCCCCAGGCAGGTCAAAACTTAGTTATTCTCAAACTAGCCCTCCCTCTGAGTCGGCAGATTGTTTTGGTTCTCTCTGCTCCGGGTCTTCACCCGTTACACAGTCTCATTCAGCTCAGCACTTAGATGCTGTCTGGTTTTATGCGCTTTAGAGATACTACAATTAAAATTATATTTTCGTAACACACTTTTGGGCCCAATACAGCATGAATATTCGTATCAATACACACGGCACATTAATGGTGAAAAGTTTTAAAGTATAATACCATAGAATTCATAAATGTTCACAATGCACTACAGAACAGGCCCTACTCAGCCTCAAAAGAACATACCCCCCAACCAATCTCCCTCGAACTCACGCCTCATGCCATGCTGTTCCGTATACTTATCACCATTGGTAACTTAGTGTCTGCTCCGTCTTCTAATATGTAATCACCTTCAACAGTCCCTGCGCTGCTTAGGGATTAAATGGTCCAAAACAGTAACCCCGTTGAATCTGCCCACAGGTAGTGGGGACCCGTCTGGGTTGTCTGGCTCTGGATCCTTGAGACAATCCACCCGGTGCTCCCAAGCTCGGGCTCTGTCAATCGTGCCACGCCCCCTCTTTACTTCTCGAAGCAAGATGGCACTCTCAAACCCTGCCCATTTAATAAGGTCTTTCCTCCATTTGGCCAGCCTGTGACCTCTATTGGCCTTCCGATGCATCGTTATTTCCTGGTTTGCGAGGATCAGAACTAGGTCCTTAAACCTATTAGGAGTATTATCTTTAGCTTTAGCCTTAACCACAGACTTCTCCAGAAACATTTGGGTGAGATATTGATAAAGTGTTAGGATTAAGTGAATAACTACAATAAAAAGCTGAACATCTAATTGAATTATGCACAGCATTATTGTAAGCTGCCACAGCCAACCAAAGCAAAGTTTGAGGTAGTGGCCTCAACATTGTAAATAGTGTTTTAAGGTATGGTTGACTCGTTTGAGTGTAGGTTTGGGCATGGTAAATGGTTGGTAGCTAGAACTGTATCTTTTTCTTTTCCTTAATCAGATGGTAACTTGGTAAAAGATAAAAGTCAACAGAGATAGTTTCCAAGAGTATAGATGGAGTGGGCAAATGCTGTAACAACCCTTGAGGTAGTGAGTTGCCTGCTGTGGCTCGCAAGCAAACATCACAAGACAGTACAGCATTTGTGACCTCTTTACATCTTGATAGCCACCAAACATGTCTCTGCACTAGATCTAACATTTTTGCTTTTCTTGGATGAGAAGACAAAGGAATGACAAGACATCTTGAAAAATTATTTTATGTACGTTTTGATGAAAAGTAAGATTCTGATCTTGAAATAGTACTCATTGTATCATCAGTCCCTCTTGGTTATATTTCAACCAATTTTACATTTGATGGCCTCAAAATATTCTCCACAGGTATGCTCCAATTACTTGCTGTGGTTTTAGCACCGAGTGCTTCTGAACTGTTTCCTTCTCTTTGATATATTCTTGTCTAGTCACAGCATCTGTTATGTTAAGTGTATTTGTAAGTGCACTATCACCTGTGAGAGTATCCTGGCACTAGGCAAGGTGTGGGGAGCTAGCCCCAGGGAGAGGAATTATTTGAGGAGGCACGTCTTCAGCTTTTTGCAGAATTTTAGAGGAGAGGAGGAGACTCTGATGTGATATGGAAGGTGGTTCCATGCTTTGGGGGGAAGTAAAAGATGGCTTGTGCTTCTCTGAATGGATAAGATGTGTGCTATTTGCCAAAATCTCTGAGACATTGGTGAATAGACAACTAGCCACATACATTACCATGAAAGACCTACACCATCCAACCCAGCCTGGCTTCAGAGCATCTTACTCCACAGAATCTGCTCTCCGGCTAGCCACTGAAACTATGAGAAAAGTGTGCCGATGCTGGACAAACATGCGCACTAGTTCTACTAGACTTAAGTGCGGCCTTTGACACCGTACAGCACAACTTACTCCTTCAGAGACTAAATCAATGTGGTGTTGGAGGTCGAGCTTTGCGAGGCTACGCTCCTTCCTTTATGAGCAGAGCTTCCAGGTCTCTCAAAATCCCTTTCTGTCAGAAAGTATGTCCCTTTAGCAAGGGGTTCCACAAGGCTCTATCTTGAGCCCTACCTTGTTCAATCTCTATATTGGTTCCCTTGCGGACATTGTGGAAAGACACAATGTGACAATTGTGTTTTATGCAGATGACAAGCAGCTAAATTGTGACCCTCTCTCAGGACACTGAGGCTACAGCCTACCATTTTTCCAGATGTCCAGAAGAACTAGCATCATGGATGTCCAATCATTGCCTCAAACTGAATGGCAATATAACTAAGGTACTGATAGATGGGAAAGCTCCCTCTATCTGGTCCTCAGCTTGGTGGCCTGAGTCCTTAGGGCAAAACAGAACCCAAACATCTGGGGGTATGGTTCGACTCAAAACTCTTGTTCGATGACCAAATAAGGAAAGTCACTGGCAAGTGGTTTGGAATTCTTAAAGTTCTAAGGAAACTTATAGATCTCTTACCCATAACGGCCAGAAAGACTATCTTTCATGCCTTGTTCACATCACAATTGGACTACGGCAATATTCTGCATTTAGGAGCATCCAAAGGCAGTCTCACCAAATTTCACTGCATTCAGAATGCAGCGGTGTATCTAGTTCCCAGTCTTCCTAGAAGATCCTCTCCCTCAAAGGCTCGGACCTCCCTCCATTAGCTGCCTTTAGAGAAGAGGATCATCTTCAAGGCCATGTGCTTCTGCCACAGAATTTGGTGGAATAAGAGCCCTAGCTATCTCCGACCCTTGCTCACTGCCTATACGCCCACTTGGAATCTTAGATCAAGAGAAACCCTCCTGGCCAAGGTTCCTAAAATTCAAAAATCCAGAATGGGAGCGCGTTCATTTAGCTATCTGGTAGCTAAAATATGGAACACCATGCCTATAATGCTGAGATCTGATTCAGTGGAACACACCTTTCGTAAACAACTGAACCGCTGGCTATTTGCGTCCTAACTCCTGGTTGTTATTCCTGATTGTACTGTCCGAATTGAACTGTTCTTTCTCTGAGGCCATGATCCTAGCGTGGGGACACACCGTTGGTGTAACCAGGCGCTTAGTAAATGATATTTGATTGATTGATTGATTGCTAGTAGGAATCTGGCTGAGCGTAGGTGCTTGAATGGTTGGTGGAAGTGAATGCAGCAGGTGGGACCCATATGTAGTGCATTCTCGGATCTTTAACTGTGCACACTTGTGTTTTGTTAGCCAGTGTAGCTTTCTGAGGTGTGGTATGATGTGGACGGTTGAAGACGAGCTTGATCAGCTGAGTGCTGAAACTACAAGCGCTAATGGTTTGTGTACATAATTAATAACAGTATGGTTAGCACCAAAAAGATAATGCTGCAATTCTTGAAACGCAACCCAAATTTCCAGCAATTTTTATTTTTTTTGCAATTGTATAGTTGAGTTTGGCTGCATTATGTTTACGTGAGATATACACTGCTGGAGGAAGATGTCCTGAACTCTCATGTCTCTACAACAACATGGCTGAAATCGTGAGATCTGAAACGTCTGCTTCTACAACAAAAGAATGCATTGGATTAGACAGAATCCCCAGTCAAAAGAAGAATGACCTTCAAACTCCTCACCCACGCATACAAGGCTCTTCACAACACCGGACCCACATACCTGAACAATCACCTATCTACAAGAACAGAACGGGAGGAATGTCCTTCTCCTACCTCGCAGCCAAAGCCTGGAATGACCTCCACCTCCGGCAATCTCCCACATTGCTCCAGTTCAGGAAGGACCTAAAGACCTGGCTCTTCGGATGACCCCAGCACTCAGCAGAGTCACACATCTGCCCCCCCAGCGCCTTGAAACCCGCACGGGTGAGTAGTTGTGCTTTCATATTATATAAAGAACCTGATTGTACAATCAGGTTCTTTATAAATTATGATTTAATAAGTGGAGGGCAACGTGATTGGTATTTCCCTCTTATGCTCCTTTATGTGTATTAGTAGTTGTGCTTTACCAACCCTGATTGATTGACTGAGAGTTAACAAAGGCGTGCTTAGATAAATATTTTTTGAAGCTGACGGAAAGCTTCCTCAGCTCTAGGAGCCATGGGAAAGGAGTGGTTTTTTTCACAAAAGGCACACAATTGACCACAAAGTAGCTAGTAAAATGGTGGCAGAAACTGGAGAACCCCAAGAAACTTTGTGAGTTTATAAGTGATTTGGGGGCTCGCAATCTCTTACCGCAGGAATCTTCCTTTCAGTCATTTTCACTCCAGTTGGTGGTAAAATAACACATAAAAACTTCCCTTCTGTTACATGATGTTTCAGTTTAGAAATGTTGCAGTATAGAAGAAGCGTTGAATATGACTAGACTCATTCATATAATAAATCAGAATATCATCAAAATACAGAATGTCAAATTTATCCAGAAACATACATAACCCAAAGGGCTTAGCACAGTTCTCAAACAGCCCATGAGTCTCAAACACCGTTTTCTACTCCTCTCCCTGTCTGATCAAATGTCTCCCCCTCTATGATCTAGTCTGATATAGATAACGGCCTCTAGATAACGGCCTCTTTAAATTGATCCAGAAGGTCCGGGATGAGTTGTAATGGATTGTTCTTAACTGTTGTTTTGTCGAAGTCTCGGTAATCTATACAAGCTCATAGGTCTTCATTAGCTCTCAGAGCAAAAACAATGTATAGGCTGCAGATGAATATGGTGGTTAATAGTAATAGAGCCATTGTATAAACACTTGTTAAGATACTCTCGAAATTATCATTCTCTGGTTCCATCAAAGCATAGATTCTATAGTTTGGAATGTCCGCTCCAGAGGTCAGATATATTTTGCAGAAAAAGTCACAATGGGAAGATAGAACCTCTGCAATATCTTTTTTTGGTAGAGTTTTTATATAGCACGAACTAGACCCGAAAGTATCAGAGCGTTTATAGTAAACTGAATTTCTTCTACATATCTTTATTGTTCACATTCATACCATAGAGGTTTGGTTTGGTATGTGAAGTGAGGGGACCAGATATTAGTTGTGACCCATCAACTACCATAATTGTTTTTCGAGTATTTTTAGAGATTATTGCAACTTTAATTTTTTTACCACGTGAGTGTCTATGGACTTACCAGTACGCCCAGAATCTCTCATCACCATACCAGCATTGAGAGACAAAAATGTGATACATTTTAAAAAGGGATCTCGGCATTAAAGTAGGGGTTTCTCAAATTTTGCTAAATGAGGTCCATTCCTCCTACCCTGAGGAGTTTAGCTTTCTGGCTCCATTCCTTCAACAGCGACCACTGCTGACTTTTTAATCTCTTGCATCACATTTTTTGTTTTCGGTTTTACTGGGCACTCAATTATGAAGTGCAGACATTGTCTATTATGATTAGAGCTCCCAGTTTTATGGTAACATTTCCGTCTGTATTTATCCATATTTATTTTTTACCCATCTTTTTGGTGTTTATCCATATTTATTTTGTGTTTTATGAACATATGTAGTGATAAAATGGTATAGTTCTACATTTATTTAACTGATAAACATATGCTCATACTGTGATGCCTGTTGCGTTTTGGCAAATGAAGCAGTCAATGTAGCAAAACATTGCACCCTCAGGTAAATATTAGCATTATATACAAATATATGTTAAACTATGCCTGTATTTAAAGAAATACCATCCTGTCTTTTAAGTCCGTAGTCTATCTGCTCAGCTGCTGGCTTGGAATTCATGAAGGGCAGCATGAAAAGTCACTCACAAGAAGCACAATTTCCTGTAGTTTCCGCTTTCAAAAATAAAAACAGACAGGAAACAGATTGTTTCCTGTCTGTAGTTATCTGTAAAAATCAGTAAAAACGGAAAACGGGGATTTCTAGTTATGATGTCTTGACACATACTTCTCCTTGGGAAGCAGGGCTATCAGTTATTTATTCTTCTGGCCACGCAGTTAAAGATGGTTAATGTGTGCAAGGGGCGGCTCCTCCATTATGGTAGAGAAGCGTCGCCCCACTGGAAAAAAAATGATAATAAATCATTCTATTTTTCATTACTCCCAGGCAAGGTTAGGGCCAGGCCGGGCCAGCGTGACAGAGCGTCACAGTAGGGCGGAGTGTTTGGGCACTTGTAAGTGCACATGTCTATTTGGCCAGCTGTCTCAGGCCAGCCGAACATACATGTGCACCCATGTTTCTCAAACCCATTTGTGCTGTACAGAGAAAAGCCCCAGGCTCCCTGCGCCTGAGCAAGCATCAAGTCAGCCCACCTAGGCCAATATGGTGTAGCCAGCATGAGAGCAGCGCTTGAATTTCCCCCTGGTACCCTGTGCAGTGTGACCAGGGTCGGAAGAGGAGCACTGAGGCTGCGGCCACAGGAGCAGGTACGTTTAAAAAAAATAAGAATTCCCCTCACCCCGTCACAGGTCCCCCCGCGTTGCCCCAGTAACCCAAGATTGGAGCACCCGCCACTGCTTATCAGTAGGGAAGGAAGTGGTCCTCCTACCAAAAATGTTCTCAAATTAAAGTTTGAAACTCTCCCATTTGCATAAAATAGGCTCATCCTGTTTTAAAAGTGAAAATGCCCTTAAGGCAACATCGCCACTTAAATATGAAATTAAGAAAGCAACTCATGATCGAGCACCAGTGAAAGCATTAGTACAGCAAGTGAAATGCTTGAGCTAAGAACATCATTGTTCGAACCTTCGTAAGTCTCTCCAGGTTAGCCACGAATACCACTGAGGGAATCATTACTGAAATGCTTTGTGGTGACCTAGGCTGCTGTTAATTAGATGAACTTAAAGGGCAATTAGTCGAAGGAAATTGAAAAGCTCCAGGCATAATCAGATTCCTGGATATGTAGAGAGATCAGGGGTGAATACCCCAAGAAGTGCCCCTCCTTGAACAATGGGTATGATCGATGCGTTCAGGTGTCCTTCATAAATGGCTGCACTGAGCCTTTTCCTATATCGCGTTTGGACTTTGGAATACTACAATCGCAAGACATTTTGTACATCCTCTGAATGCTGGTGTCCTACACTGCTTTGCTTAGCGATGCGATCACCACAGTAAACACAGCTATTACCTATGCCATAGACCACACAGCAGAGACTTACTCGCATCTATCGCCATAGCCATGAGAAAGCTCCAGGCCTGCATGTCAAGCAAGGGGCGAAACACGCATAGGCTGTCTTTTTTTAATCTGTGATTCTTTAATTCAGAATTCCACTGAACTGACAAAAGAATCAAAGAAAAAAGAGAAAACATAATAAAGAAATTGGATGCACTTACTTAAAACTTTAGACTCCTTCAATAATTTGGAACTTGAACAATGCATTGTATATCAACTCACCTCTGTCCTTCCTGATAATCACATTCCTGAGTTGCAACTCATTTACTTTATTTCTTAGCATTGCAGTCTCAGACTGTGCTGCTGCTACATCACGTTCTACTGCCACTAGGGCCTTTATCACATCCTTAAAGGATATCTTATCATAATTACTTCATGTCAATTATAAGGACTAACATTCATGGGCTGACTATTCTGTCAAGCGGTGTGTTCATCTTCAGGAAAGATAATACTAGATATGGACATGTCACATGAACCTTTGACTAAGCAATGATATATTTACCCAGAGTATCAAAGTGGCTCAGTAAAGGCAAGGGTATTTGAAAAGGATACAGATGGAAAGGAAATCTGAAATACACATGTAAAAGAATATCATTGGTTATAAGGGACTTCTGACATCTTTAAAAGAAAAATCCAAGCAAAAGGACTCAATTTCCATTCGTCCATCCATACAGGAAGGACATCACTGGATTTTCAATCATCGATCAGCAGGGAAGTCACATCACTGACTTCCTATCATCCAGTTGTACAAGAAGTGACATCACTGATTTTATCATCATACCTCTGCACAGGAAGTAACATCACTTCCTGCCTTCCCCTTCAATCAACTCATAAGCAGGGTCCCATCACCCAGGCGCCCCAGCAAAGGATAGAAACAGTCAAGTGTCTCAGCTGTTTGGGCCTACCATAGGTAGACTAAAGTGTATCACCTGTTTTGGTCTGTTAAGGGCAGGCAAGGGTTTCACCTGTTTGGGCCTGTTAGGGCCAGGGAGGGCCTTGGGCCAGAACCCCTGTTCCACTGAAACGTATAAGGTAAGATAAAATCACTGAGCACCTCATACAGCTAATCCCCACAATCACAGCCAGATCTACACAACCCAGACACTCACCTAGCATTTCTACAACACATAGAGCCAACCTTGCACACATCCCACTAATGACTACACACACTCAAACAACTGAAAACACATTCCATATTCTGCTCAGTAATGCTCTGCGGTACACAAAGCACCAGCATTGCAGACTTCATTAGCTTTCCCAACTTGATGCCATCTTCATCAAATATACATAGTTTACTACTACATCCTCGCATATGTTAGACATCCTTCTTCCTGCAATTTACAGCCTCCTTTGTATGGAGCATGCACATAAGATGGAAGGACGTCTTGCTGTCATCCATAAGTCCTCCTGGTCCTACACCCTAGGCAAGTATGTAAAGCTCAAATCCATGTAGCTACTGACATACCATTTCCCACTCTCTGAAATTCAGATTGCCTCCTTCCATTTCATCTTTACACCTCCCGGGTAGAAAAGAACATTATTGATAAATTCTCAGAACTCATCCATTCAATATCCCCACATTACCCTATTGAGTAACTTGAGCCTCCCAGACAACACAAGCTCAAACAAAACAAGAAACATTCTCTTCAACCTCATCAACATACTCAACGTAGTACAGCATGTCACAAAAGCACAGACGCTAATGGCCATATCCTTGACCTTATCTTCTCAACATCACCAAAAATCCAATGCAAACCACCTATGCCCCGGGACTATACTGATCACTTTTCAACTCCTATCTCCGTTTTCAGCATCATAACAACAAGTCGGTATCAACACAAAAGTGAAGACCAAACCTCCAGGTCCTTCAAAGACTTCTCCATGGAAAACCTAATGCTTGACCTAATCTCTCACACTATCAACTCCACGTCTGATGCCAACACTCATCTAAATAACTTAAACACTCTTTTGGAAACCTATGTGAACTTTCGTGCCCCAAATAAAACACGCAAGGGCAAACCGAAGTCTTCAGCTCCCAGGTAGTCTAAAGACCCTGCGGACAATACATGATCTCTCTGCAGACATGAGACAAAATGGAAGAAAAACAGATCTCCTGATGCCTTAATGATACTTGAGTCCCTCCATGCTGCATGCAGACAGCTCATCACATAGGTCAAAGCAAATTAGTCTGCCCACTCCATCAATGAAGGAACCAACAGAAGCAGAACATTTCCCTCTGCCTGATCTACCTATTCCTCACTCCACAGAACAGTGTAACACCATCAACCACTTCTTCAGTTAAAATTACAGAACATCTGACAGCACAAAGCCTGCCTGATCTCTTATACCCAGACCTTCCCTTTGAATCCTGCAACTGACATCCATCAAAACCCTATCTCTGATAGATCACACCAACATACTCAACTCCCTCAAAGACACTTATAGAGATGAATTCTTACCTGCAACCTTTATCAGAATTCTCTATGAGGATGCTTTCTCACCCTTACTCATCATTGCCCATGCCTCCATCACTCAAGGGAGGGGGGCATGGGCACAAGGCTCAAGGTCCCAAAATATGTCTGTCCTCCAGGGGTCCATACTGTCTCCTGTCATCTTCAGCCTTTACAAGGAGATGCTTGGCACTCTACTCACAGATAGCAGCAACAAGTTTCACCAATATTCCTATGATACATAAGTCTGCCTGAAAGGGTCCTCTTCTTCAGACATCCAACACCTCAAACACTGTCTGCACATCATCCAGGCCTAGATGTGCAGCGCCTACCTGAAGTTCAACCCAGCCAAGATAAAATTCCTGTTATTTGCCAGAAACAGCAAACAAGAAACATTAAAAACCTGTCTCAATTACATGAAACAGTACAAATCTGGCTCAATTACTTGAACCTTGATGCATCACACCTCAACTTTCACAAAATTCCTAGTCACTTGGATTTATCCTGGACACCAACCTCAGCTTCAATGAACACACAGCTAAAAAACAAGCTCCCTCTTCTAAAGAGAAACCATGTTTTCCAGAAAGCAAATTCAGAACTGCTATTCAAGCCCTTGTACTCTTCTCATCTGGATGGTAGCAACGCCATGCATGGCCTTCCAAACTGCACATTGGTACCTCAAAAGAGCATCCTACATGCAGTAGCATGTCTCATCTAGGGCCTGAAGAAACATGATCACATCACCCCCATCCTCCTTGAACTCCATTGGCTCCCCTTGCCAGCCCACTGCAGACTAATAAGCCTAAAACTTAAAAAACAAGGCAGCATTCCTGTTTCATCTATGCACCCAGGATCTAGCACAACATCCCCATATCCCTTGGGACTACCCCAGCGCTGTTCCAATTTAGGAAAGAGCTGAAGACTCACCTCATTAAAGAACAGTGCTTCACAATGTATTAATCAGCCATAACTCAACTATCTCACCTAATACTTGTTGACTTTATGCTAGTCTTTGACCCTGTACAGCACTATGCTGCATTTTGACTAGATGCACACCATAGAAATTAATATTCATTGTTTTTACACAGGCACTAGTAAATCACTGCTACCTATACCTTGTAATTCAGATCCAATGACTTCCCACTGTTCGACTGGAGATGAGTGGAAAAGCTGAGCCTCTACGAATATATTTTGGAACGGATGGTTACACCTATTGACAGCCTGAACAGGTAAATCAAATCATTATAGTTCAAAACTCAAATACTTTGTATACAGCACTATGTTAATAAACATAAATTAACATGTCAATAAGTCGTGTGTTCAGAAGCTCAAAATAGAAAACATGGAATTAGGGGCCAGGTGTACGACCGTTTTTTGCGGTCGCAAATGGGAAATCAGCCCGTTTGCGTCTCCAAAACAGGTCTGTGCAATGTACAAACCCTATTATGCGAGTCGGTAACCTATTACCGGCTAGCAAAATAGGGTTTTTGACTCGCTATTAGGAAGGGGCTTGCCAAGGGCGTCTGTTTTGCGACCGCAATTGAGGTTGCAAAACACCTATTTCAAAAAGTGGAAAGCCACTTGCAAATTGGAAGGGGTCCCTAGGGGACCCCGTCCCCTTTGTGACTCTCACCGAAAATATTTTTTAAGAGCAGGCAGTGGTCTCACGGACTACTGACTACTCTTAAAAAATGAAACAAAGAAGTTTCATTTTTCTTTTTTAATTGCAGCCCGTTTTCTTTTATGGAAAACGGGCTGCATTTTTTTCATAAACTGCATTATTTAAAAAGCAGTCACAGACACGGTGGTCTGCTGACCCCAGCTGGCCACCATCCCTGTGAGTGCTGGCCATGCCCAATGGGGTTGCAAATTGCGACCTGCCTCATGAATATTAATAAGGCAGGTCATTTGCGACCCCATTGGGAATCGCAAACAGTGTCTGAGACACTAATGTACATTCCATTTTGCGAGTCGCAAATTGCGAGTCGCAAAACAACACAATTTGTGATTTGCAACATAGAAGGGCCGTACAAATGGCCCCTAGATGTCTTGTTTTCAGACGGGGTAACGTCACCCACTCGCAAACGCTCAGAGCCTTGCAAGTTGTGAATCATATTGCTCTGTTCCTGTATCATTTGTCACAACAAAAAAGTCTATCAAGTTTTGTTATTCTGTGAATTGTTTCATCAACTCTTTATAAACTAATAATCTTTATAACGATCTAAAAATCATAAAGTGACCTGTTCCAATTGTTTTCAGGTTGGGTCCGTGTTTTTTCTTACTCGTTCAAATAATGGCAAAATGAAATCAACTTCACTTTCCCTCTCCACAGTATTGTGTTCTGTTTTATCTCTAGAGAAATATGGAAAATGTGCAGTCTACGCTCTTGCAGCAAGTCGCAGAATCCGTATTCACTCAATAGAACAAGCATTTGTAATGCAATAGGTCTCGCATTTTCGAGAGTTTAAGCTATTGGCATTATAAATGACAATGCCTTTTATTTATCTATGTTGGTAACTAACAAAATTACAATGCCAATAGCTTATACTCTTGTAAATGTGAGAACCGTTTCATTTCAAAGAAGCGGCTGCCATTGTCCTGGGCTGCTTGTAAAGTGAAAGCGTGCATGGCACTCTGAATGTTTCAGGAAAGCATCTCAGGCTTGCAGTAGGAGAAAAAAAATTAAAGAAAATAGTGCTTACAGACTAAATAAAACATACATGTAACAACAGAAGGAAAAGGGCTAGTCCTCATGGGATGTTACAAATGAAGACAAGGTGGTACTAAGGAGGGACTCACAAGCCTATTAAGGAATCATAAGCCACCATTTACAAAGGACAATAACACAAGCCAATGACAAATATGGACGGAGCTTCAAGTCCATACTTGAGTACAGCATTCCTGCAGAGCAGCGCATGCGCTGCCCAGGCTCTCCCTAAAAAACATGAAGACAAGCCTTGACAGGGGATTAGGTCGAAACAACCGATGGCTCTCCTCAGTGCTTCACTGCCACCTAGTGGTTTATGCTAAACCAACAGAGAAACTGCAGCTCCGTTCCTTTCGGAATCGCTTGAGCAGTGAGTGAGCGCGAGCCGCCGGAGGTCTGATTTATACCAGGTATCGCCCAGGGTGGCGATTGCGCTGACTTGGATCTTGAGTTCCATTCTTGTAAGACCTCCATCCTAACGATCGTATTTACGTCTGTTTTTAATGTACTTGTTCAGCAGTTCAAAATAATGATTTCATATTATAAACGCTTCTCCTGAATTAGGAAACGTTGTTCCTTGCCATTAAAACTTCCTGGTTCTTAGGGACGCCTACATAGTTTAGAAAGGATGTTTCATGATATGCTTATATTTGGGCCAGTGTGTGGGGAAGTTAAAAGGATTTATTTAGCAAGGTCAAGCAGTTTAGGAGCAGACAATGGCGACCGATATGGATTCAGTTGGAAGTGTTAAGCAATAAGCCAATGATGTAAGCAAGCCATGCTCATTTTTTAGATGGTGCACATGCAGCGTCAAGCCAAGGAGTACAAGAAGAAGCTGTGGTGATGTTTTTAGGTCTCGCTGTGAGGAAATCAGAATTAAAAGACCGCTCCCGGCTCTGTCCCCTCACAAACTTCCCTTTTCTCATTGTGCTCTAAAACAATTCTATACAGCATCCATTTTGGACACAGCATCCATTTTAAGAATTCATGTCAGCTTGCCCAGGGTCAGCCAGTTCAAGTATCTCCTCATACTGCAGCTAGTTTTCAGACAGTAACCTTCACGCATTTTTGTGGTTAAGCCGATTCTAAAAAAATGGGCCCACCATCTTCCTCTTTTCTAAGAAAAGCAAGTTTATCTCGTATCTCTTCAAGGCCGGCTGGCCACGGGCCCACTGGGGCCTCGCAGAATGTCACGTAACTCAGTTCTCTCCAAGGTTGTCTGCCATGACTCGCTCACCACATCCTTATCTTTCAGTCACACAAGCCCCCTCTCCCTCTGACAGCATCCACCCGAGTTGCTTTCTTGAAAAATGTGCTGATCTGTTTGTTTTTGCATATACGTCTTGAGCAATGCTAACTTGTAACGTTTTTTTTTTCCTTTGACGCAACCAGGAGGGCCCCTCCCCATGAGTTGAAAGTGTACTATGATATGTATAAAAACTGTACTCTGTGAATAAAGCCTCAGACTACTCCTGATCATTGCATGGTGATGGTGTTTGTTCTCCATTAACCATTAAAAGCCAATTTTTTACTCTTTCACCACGGACTCCTCAGTTCATTATTTCATTTATATTGATAATTTATAGAAATTCAGACCTGGTAATTAATTTATTTACCACATTTAATGGCGCCCGAACAGGGACATCCCCCCCTTCCCCACGCGCCGGAGATCTAGGTCCGGTCTTTGTCCCTTCCACAGCCTCGACGGACTCTTACGTGCACAAGAGGCGGGGTATTCCTGCTGACTCCCTCGCGGCGAGGAGGAGACAGACTGAGACTGAACATCCACACGAGGCGGTGAGGAAGGCGGAGGGGTGTTCCAGCCCAGAGCCCGACCAGTGAACTTGTCGAGTCCGAGGTTTCCAGAGTCCCGTTATTCCTCATTCCACTGCGCAGCGCTCCAGTCCGATGACCAGGTCTTCAAGTTCTGCTTCTCGGTGAGTACTACTGGGAATGTATAAAGACGGGTTCTGTGATAGAACACGGTAAAGTTGCACTGGCTACCCAGTGTATAAAGATATCAAGTATATTGTGTTTGTGATTCGATATTTACAAGGCTTAGGCAAGATATTTTAAAATGCCTTTATTTTCCAAATTACGAGGATTAAGTACCAAGAAAAAGTTATTAGAACAGGCCGTTCCGGTCCCACCTAGAGACACACCTGGACATTTCATGTATACTAAACATGGTATTGAAGGGGTAATGTTTTTGGACCTGTGGTCAGATTATACTAAACATCTAGAACAAAGACTTAGATGGCCCCCTACAGGTACGTGGGACATGGAGTGTATTATGGCAGTAGAAAAACAGTTGTGGAAAAAGAATGTAAGGCCTTCACAAGAAAAAGCTATTGAATTGTGGCGCAAGGAAGGGTATAGGAGGGACCAGAAGGAACAGACGAAGGCTGAAAAAGGGAGGAAAATGTCAGAACAGGCTAAAGAAAAGAAATTACAGGAAGAGGGAGAGAGAGTTATTACTGAAGAAAGAGAAAGAGAAAAAAATGCACTTATTGAGGGAATTTATCCCATTCTGCCTACTGAAACAACTGGAGAGGAGATGTCCATTTAAGAGCATATGGCGAAGGTAAAAATAACTCCTTCAGAGGATTTCGTGTCCTCTTACTTAATAGAAAGTCCACCGCCTTACGTGGTGCAACCGCAAGCCCTGCAACGAATATCACCAGCACCGATGGGTGGCCAAGAGGCCACCGCTCCTCCCCTAGAAGATGTTAAAGACGGGGCAGAGGATAAAAGTGATATCCCGCCTTTGGAATGCCCTTATGATGAATGCTCCGGGGAGGGTAGAATGGCCATAATATCTCATAGATTGAGACAGGCCCTGGACACGCTCCAGAATCTTCCCAACAGCAAATCCCAATTGGACGCAGTTCACGATTTCGTCCGAACGGGTAAAAATGAACAGGCCTTGTTAACAATGATAACAGGTAGAAAGGTCGCGACCAAACAGACCATATTACAGTTTACAGTGACCTGTTTCTTAAGGATATTGGACTGCAGTAATCGCGAGGCGCCCAACCATTTGTTGGACCTAAGTAACTCACTTGAACGGTCCAAGTTCTCTAAACACGAACAGATAGAAAAATTACTAGTACAATTGATATCGGGCATCCATACCATCCATCAGGATTGGGACAGACAGGAAAACGCCTTGGAAGAGACGAGTGGTGAGGAAGAAGATGGTGGGAAAACTCTTGTCATGGGACTAGCCCGTAGCCATCGCCGTCACGGATTCCCTCCCCTTCCCCCTCATGTCTCAAATGAGTACAAAAATACTAGAACGGATACCGTTTCCACTAAGCTGTTCCAGTGCACTGTCCAGTCATTGGAGCACTGGCTCGAGGACGACCCGCCTTTCACCCCACATGAAAAAGAAATAGCCCGATCAGCCACTGATTGGATTGCCCAGCACCAACTTTATGATCCTGATATGGTAGGACAGATCTTCCTCTCCCTCCCCCTGTCTGATCAAAGAATAGCAGGTATGTTCATGTTACAGCATTTGGCAACACTATATGAAAAAACATGTCCCCCACCCAAGAAAATATATCATTTACTGCGTGACTGTACAGACGGGTTTTGGTCCACAAGGGATGAAGAATTCATTTCTAAAGTTCTGGATCTAAGGCAACGTTATGCACAGTTCGAAACTGAAATGTCCGGCATAGGTACCTATGACAAGGGACAATTTCCCCTGAGAGAGGTACACCCAAGGCTGCGTGATGACGGTGAGTATGAGCGGGTGCATGTATACACCCCTCTTACCAAGTTAGAGATATTAGAAATGAAAAAGATAGTTCCACCACACGAAAAAGACCCTGCAGGATTCCATAAAGAAATAAGGGACATTCTGAGTCTAGGGAATTATACTTTTAAGGATATAGAGATATTACTGAAGGTCCTCCTTCCTGAGGGGATATACGAAAAGTTGCTGGAAAAAGATTGGAACTTAGATGGGGGAGCAGTTATAAATTGGACGGCGCTGAGAAATGAGGAACAGGCCCGCAAACCAGGGGATGGGTTGGGAGAATTAATACGTGCATTCCCCGATGCCCTTATGCAAGTATTACCTAAATTGCTAACAACAAAGAAAGAGGATTGGGATGCGATATCAGCGTGTAAACAAAAGTTAGATGAAGAAATAGGAGATTATTATGTAAGATTACAGAAATGTTTCGCCATTAATAGCGGCCTCTCCTCAGGCAGTGATGGTTACCAACGTCTCTTCGTAGCAAAATTGGTAGAAAATGCCCTTCCCCAATAAAGAACAGACTTCAGAAAGTTGAGAGTACTTGGCAAGCAAATAATCCCCAACAGATGCTACAGTATCACCACAATAGAATTAAGGAGGAAGAGGAACAAGATAAAAGGCGCGTGAAGGACACCAAAATGAAAGCCTTGGTAGCCCAGACAACAACTGTATCACATGCGGGAAAAAATAGCAAATCCACTGAAAAAGGGTCATGTAATTATTGCAAAAAAACCTGGCCACTTTGTCAGGGAGTGTCCCGTATTAAAACACAATATAGCAACAGGAAAAACACAAGCCCGTCCTTATGCCCCACGGAACACTGAGACCGCAGCCCCTGCGGCGCAGGCCAGACCCCCCCTACTAACACCCCCGCACAAACTCAAATGTACCAGCGCAATGATGAAATATACCCCGAATATCCTGAATACTCGTGAAAGGGCCTAGAGAGAGAAAAAGACTTGCCCCTGCGGAGCTTCAGATTTACGAGAGCTCCACAGGGCTTTACAGAAAGTCCCAGTATCTATAGTCAAGCCCTGAAGAGGCAGCTGGACAGCATCCAGATGCCTGAAAATACCACGCTCATCCAATATGTTGACGACATCCTGGTTACAGGCCAGTCAGAAACAGAGTGCGAGAAAGCCTCCCTCCAGGTTTTACTGTTTCTTGCAGACAAGGGACACAAAGTATCTCCCTCTAAATTACAGTTCTGTGCACAGCAAGTGGCCTACCTTGGGCACTTGCTGTCCAAGAATGGTAGACAACTTACACAGGAACGAATACAGTTAATTGCCACTATTCCACGTCCAACAACACAGAAAGAAGTACGTGCCTTCATTGGCTTAACATCATATTGTAGGCAGTGGATTCCTCAGTATGCTCATTTGGCCAAACCTTTGATACAACTGACCACTTTGGAGGCCGGTTTATCGGCATCTTTGCCATGGACAACTGAGCATACAGAGGCCTTTGATCAACTAAAGCAAGCACTGTGCCAGGCCCCAGTCCTGGCCACTCCAGATTACACCAAATCCTTCACACTGTTTGTAACAGAACGAGGTGGCACAGCACTGTCAGTACTCACACAGGACCAAGCAGGAAGGAATAGGCCCTGTGCCTACTTTTCAAGTACATTAGACCCAGTAGCACAGGCCCTACCTGCCTGCCTGAAATCTGTAGCTGCTACAGCTTTAGCCATCAGACAAAGTGATGCCATTGTCCTAGGACACCCCCTGACAGTACTTGTACTACACGCAGTGGAACTCCTACTCAACAGAACACAAACACAGCATCTTACAGTAGCCCGATTAACGGGATATGAGCTGACATTATTCCAGCCACACATAGAGATAAGGAGGTGTAACACATTAAATCCTGCTACCTTGCTACCTAATGCCACAAATGATGAAGATGCACACGACTGTATTAGAATGATAGAGATTGTCACCAAACCCAGACAGGACTTGACTGATGTCCCGCTATCAGATGTAGATGTTACTCTCTTTGTGGATGGGTCATGCATGCGGACTAGTACAGGAGAGTTAACGGCAGCTTATGCCATAACCACTGATAGCAGAGTCATAGAAACAAACAGAATAGACACCCTTTCAGCCCAAACTGCAGAATTAATAGCGCTCACACAGGCTTGTAAGTGGGCGAAAAATTTTAAAGTAAACATTTACACGGATTCGCAGTATGCCTTTGGGGTCGTTCACAATTTTGGGACTCTATGGAAAGAAAGAGGTTTTCTGACCTCCCATGGAGCAAAGATACAACATGGACCTTTAATACAGGACCTGTTGGATGCCATACACCTACCAGCGGCAGTAGCAATATTGAAATGCAAAGCCCACACCAAAGTTACAGATGATGTTTCCAAAGGAAATGATCTTGCAGATCAAACTGCCGAACACACGGCCCAGACAGCAGCCATTTCCCACACAATTCAACAGAATACAGTTCTGGTAGTAAGAGACCCCTCCAAAGATGTCATAGACATACAGGCCCACGCCACCCCAGAGGAAAAGAAAAAATGGACTGAAGCGGGAGGGACAGAGACTGCACAGGGGTGGGTAACAAGAGACAAAAGAGTGTGGTTCCTACCTGATTCAATGGTGCCCATAATCATAGAAACTACACATAGCCCAGCACACCTCGGTGAGAAAGGAATGTTAGACAGCTTACAACCATTATGGCACAACAAAAACTTGCGAGCTGCTGCAAAACACAAAGTCAGAACGTGTATGATATGTTGTCAGTTCAACCCAGGGAAAGGGGTGTCTGTAGAACAAGGTGGATTTCACCCTCCTGAACATGCTTTTGAGGTCCTACAAATGGATTACATACAAATGGATAGATGTAGGGGACAGAAATACGTGCTAGTGGTTGTATGTGCCTTGACTAGGTGGACAGGAGCCTATGCCGTACCAGACTACACAGCAGAGACAACAGCGAAACAGCTGGTCAGGAAATTTTTCCCCAGGTATGGGTTGCCCCGAATAATTTACTCTGACAATGGACAGCCTTTTTCTTCTAAATTGATGGAACAAGTGTCCCTATTGCTAGGATATACTTGGAAGTTCCATTGTGTCAGGCACCCACAAGCAGCATGTTTAGTCGAAAGACACAATCAGACACTGAAGACAAAAATAGCCAAAATATGAAGAGGGTGTAGATTGGGTCACAGCCATGCCGGTAGCCCTTTTCTACATGAGAATGGTAGCACATTCAAGGACCGGTCTATCTCCTAATGAGGTAGTCTATGGCAGACCTCCTAACATGTGGGGCACACCTAGACCTAAGTCTATCACGGATACTGACAGTAATATGTTGACAGATTATCTTGCCGCCATGATGTCTGCACTACGCTCTTGTCGTTCACAGGTGGCGGCTGCCTTTCCAGATCACACCAATCCCGAAGAGCATGCGATAAAGCCAGGGGACTGGATCTTGGTCCGAAATTTTGATAGGACATCGCCTTTGGAGCCCAGGTGGAAGCAGCCCAAATTGGTCCTCCTTACTACGCGGACAGCAGTAAAGGTTGAAGGAAGGAAAGGATGGCTTCATGCCAGCCATTGTAAAAAGTACTTTGGGGATCCTGAGAACATTGTTCAAAAGAAAGATAACACAAACTATTTACCCCCTCTCTTGGATCCGACCCCCCAACAAACTTACAGTTCTAAATTACGGTCTGCCAAAGTAGCTCAAGTTTGATCAATTAAGTCCAGATTGGTACAGACTAACTGGTGAAGTGGTCAGACAATGACTACTGCGGTAGGACAGACTGCTGGGGGCCGACTAAAAAGGCAATAATGAAAAATAAGTACTGTAAAATGTTACGTAGCAGATGTATAATGACTTTGATAATTTTGTTTTTGATGTGTGCTATATTGACATGTGTGGGGTGGATATTACATGTTGCTTTCCCTTCCAAGACACCATCACCACACCAACAAGGACATGTCAATACAACTGCAGAACACACGTACCTCACTTTACCCTCCCATGAGCAAATTCACAGGCTGGCCTTACAGAATAATACCTTTATACAGATGTTACATCATACACATCAGGTCAGCAACACCACAAAGTGTTGGGTCTGTGGTCGCCTCCCAGCGCACCAGAGTAAAGGAGGAATGCCTCTTTCTCCCTTTCCCTTCTCCTAAAATGGGTCATGCCAGGCCTGGGCTGCCCTGAGAGTGAGCCTGAATATTTCCTTAATTTGTCCTGATGGAAAGAAGTCTTGTAAAAACGGATGGCCATGGGGAGATCTGAATGTTGTCATGAACAAAGCCTGTTACCCTGATGAGAACGGCGACCCGCAATCAAGAGGGTCCAAGTTAGAACAAGAAGAATACCAAATAGATAATAAGACTGAGACATTCCCATTCCAGATCCTAAACATAAGACCCACAAGAAATAACGGCCCCCCCTCTATATTGGTAACACCAACTAAAGGCCATCTGTGCATCAGGCATAATGGGTCCCTAAAATTAGGACACAGTGATTGCTCCACAATACTGGATTTTGAGGATAGGGGTAAATCCTCTGCCTTAGCCTCCCGACACACTTATTTTGTATGTGGCTCCATGGCCTATTTTCAATTGCCACAAGGATGGGATGGCACGTGTTACATCGCGTTTCTCCTCCCCCCAGTTTTCATAGCCCGTCCTTCATATCATAGGGACCTCCAGCTATATCAGCACAAGCGAAGGAAGAGAACAATTGATACCTCAGGGGTTGACCAGACTGAAACAACTTGGGAACAATATACTGATTTTAATAGGGGATTTTTCTTTTTCATAGGCCCTGTGCAAAATAGTAAATTAATACGTAGGCTTACCAGGACTCTGGAGGCTGTCATCAATCAGACCATATCTGCCCTTGGAAACTTGACTGAGGAGCAGACAGCCATAAGGATGGTAACTTTGCAAAATCGTCTTGTTCTTGACGTCATACTGGCTGACCGGGGTGGAGCATGCAGATTGATAGGTTCTTCCTGCTGTGTATATATACCTGATAACTCGCCGTCAGTTTATGCAGCAATTTCCAAATTGCACAAAATGGCTTCAGACTTACACCAAGAACCTGGCTCATGGACACTAATGGGATGGTTGTGGGGCATTTTGTCAGCATGGGGTTGGAAGGTGCTTTCTGGACTAGGTCTCGTGTTGATGGTGATATTGTCCTGCTGTCTCTGTGTCCAATGTGGCCCCGCTTTATGCGGTCTCTGTGCCACATGCCTGGTGCCTAAGCCAATTAATAGAGCGAGAGAAAATGAGAAAATTATGTTGCAGGCCCATGTGGATGGCCTCATGGCTATGGATGTAATCTAAAAGAAAGGGATAAGTTTAGCTTGGGGACAAGGAGGGAATGAGGAAATCAGAATTAAAAGACTGCTCCCGGCTCTGTCCCCTCACAAACTTCCCTTTTCTCATTGTGCTCTAAAACAATTCTATACAGCATCCATTTTGGACACAGCATCCATTTTAAGAATTCATGTCAGCTTGCCCAGGGTCAGCCAGTTCAAGTATCTCCTCATACTGCAGCTAGTTTTCAGACAGTAACCTTCACGCATTTTTGTGGTTAAGCCGATTCTAAAAAAATGGGCCCACCATCTTCCTCTTTTCTAAGAAAAGCAAGTTTATCTCGTATCTCTTCAAGGCCGGCTGGCCACGGGCCCACTGGGGCCTCGCAGAATGTCACGTAACTCAGTTCTCTCCAAGGTTGTCTGCCATGACTCGCTCACCACATCCTTATCTTTCAGTCACACAAGCCCCCTCTCCCTCTGACAGCATCCACCCGAGTTGCTTTCTTGAAAAATTTGCTGATCTGTGTGTTTTTGCATATACGTCTTGAGCAATGCTAACTTGTAACATTTTTTTTTTCCTTTGACGCAACCAGGAGGGCCCCTCCCCATGAGTTGAAAGTGTACTGTGATATGTATAAAAACTGTACTCTGTGAATAAAGCCTCAGACTACTCAAGATCCTTGCATGGTGATGGTGTTTGTTCTCCATTAACCCGGGTTACTGAATAAAAGCCCATTTTTTACTCTTTCACCACGGACTCCTCAGTTCATTATTTCATTTATATTGATAATTTATAGAAATTCAGACCTGGTAATTAATTTATTTACCACGTCTCTTTGAGACATTTTGTAAGTGGGTTTTCAAAAGTGCTACCCACATGGTTTTGCTGGCCTAGAGCTTGAGTGCGCGATGGCGTGCACGTGCCCAGCTGCTCCTCTGCTCCTTGCATTCCCCCCTCCCTTCTCACCCAGCCCTTTGATGCTCTGCTGGCATCTCCCTCCTCCCTTCTCCTCCTCTTTTTTTTCATCACTTGTATTCAGGCTCCTTGCATTCCCCCCTCCCTTCTCGCGCAGCCCTTCTTTTTTTTTTACTGCACTTCGACCTCTGGGTAAACATCACAAATCATTTAACATGGTGTGTCAAAACAAACAGCTCCTTGCTCAATCCAATGAAAAACAAGCATTTGCAATGCAATAGGTCAAGCATTTACGCAAGTTTAAGGTATTGGCATTGTAAATGACAATGCGTTTTATTTATATTTCAAAAACCAAAACATAAATAAAAGGCATTGTCATTTACAATACCAATATGCTAAGAAAAAATGTCGGGGCGGCCTGAATCTTTTAAGCCATAGGCAGAGTGGAACTGCAGGGGCTCTTAGAAGGGGTGAAACAACAGCGAGGCCTCATTAACATGCAAATGGTCTTTTAAAGAGCTGTGAAGTGCTCGGGTGCGGCTGTGTGTGCGCCGGGAAGCTGTCTCATCCCGGGCTGCCACACACGACGGGGGGGGCTGAAGCCCTTTGAGTCCAATGGGTGTTGCGCGCCTGACTCTCGCTCCTCTGTCTCCTTTTGTTCTTTATTTATCCTGTGCTTATTCGTGCCTCTCTTCATCCACCGTTCCTCAATTCCACTCCATCAACTGTCCTCTCTTTTTCCTCACTTCTCTTCTCTCTACTCTTCTGTTATGTTTTCCATTCTCCTCTAACCTTGGCCTATTCCACTCCTTTTCCCTGTGTTATTTTACCATTCTCTTTCTCTCTCCTAATCTTCCTCTGTTCGCCCCTTCTTTTGTGAGTGGCAGTTCACCTTCATTTTCTCACCCCCCACTCTCCTTGCCACCCAACCCGTTCCTCATGGACCTTATTCACAATAGCTGACGTTGATCTGAGTGCATTGTGGTTGTAAACAAGAAACAGGAGAGGCTTTCCAGTCCTGAGCCTTGCTCGCCCCGCTCAGAAGTTGTCAGGGTCCTTCATTGTCCGGGGTTGCAGCCTCGACCTGAGTTCAGAGCACATCAACACTGCTGTGGCAAATATTGAGGCTTAATAGGAGCTAAAGAGTACATGCTTAATATGCAGATCTTGCTGTGGTTCAACTGATGCCCCATGTGGACCTTTTCTTTTAGTTGGATTTCACATGTGCAATTATGGTCGCTTATTATCCATGTTGCAGGTCATTCCTTTTCATTCTCACTCAGGTGTAACACTGGTGCCCTCTGCCAGTCTTCTTAGTTGTAAGTTAAGAATTAGTCCTATGCATTTCAACTCTGGAACAGTATTACCAGACAATAATGTAGTAGGGATTTTGGATTATGTCATATGAACACAGGCAACATTTGATTGTAAACATTTTTTTTTTTATTATAGTCAGAAATTATGACGCCAACAGTAGGTTATGTAGCTGCAATAAATTGTTTAGGTCATTGACATTTAGTGTACCATCACACCGATATACAAACAAGTAATGCTTGATCAATAAGTCTGGTGTTGCCAGCTTTCCCATCGTTCTTTGTGTTTAGCTGAATGCTGTATGGCACCTGGATTGCCTGCGATTTATGGTGAAGATACTGTTTGGCTCTGGGATTGCTTGATGTATCATATCCGTATCCTGAAACCGTTAAAGACCTGGCTATTCTCTCAGCCCTGGGCACCTTGTTTGCTGTGGCCCATCTATCATTATCTATTTTTTATCTTCTAGCGCCTGGACACCCTCGATGGAGCTGTTTCAACTCTAAAGATACGCCACATAATTACACTCTACTCCAGTGTTTCCCAAACTGTGGTCCGCGGACCCCCAGGGGTCCGTGACACATTCCCAGGGGGTCCTCAGGCAGCAATTTTAAAAGCACAACAAAGTTCCTTGTAGAATTAGCAGTTTTCCAGCAACAATAAAAGTGTCAAGATAACGTCAGTGATTAATGTACCTGCTGGAGAGAGATGAGCGTTTTGTTCAGTGGAAGCTTTGACTTATCTAATGTAGCACAGAGGGTTAATATGCCTACTGCAAAGAACGTGTACCATGCATTTAAAAAAAGTGTTTCATGTGCATAGGTTAGTGGGTTACTGCTTTTGTCAGAGAATATTTTGTTACTGTGCAGTTCATAAGTGACAATCGTAATCTAGCACAGTGACCTATTAACTGTCATCACAGAGCTGCTTGCAAACTGCATGATACAAGTTAGAAACATATGTTTTTTCTAAGTCTTTCATTATCCTGATGCTGCTAAAAAGGTTTATTTGGGTGGAAATACATTTTTATTGTTAAAGTCAATGCTAACCACTGTGTTATGTTCTGAATCCTGAGTTTGTGCTTCTCCAGACCAAGCACGCCTTAAAAATGCCTACCAGTATGAATGACATGTGAATCCTACACCTTGTAGTCGCATTTGACTTATGTAACATTTTCTATACACTGATTTACACGTATGAATCATTGTCTCTATGGGGCAGATTTACAAGGAAAGTGACTCAGTGTGTGCCGCAAGCCATTTGGCTGCACCGCACTGAGCCACTTTCAAAGCACAGGGATGCGACATATTTACAACAATATGTCGCATCAATGTGCTTCCCCCTGCGCTGGGGCACAAGCTGCTGCCATGCGCCTGCGCAGGCACCCTTGCACCATGGTGCAAGGATGCCTGCGTCGTGGGGAGATTGTTTATGTGCAGGAAGGGAACCCTAAACAATCAGAAATTGTGTTTTTCAACTTCTAAGTGTGCTGCATTAGCACACATAGAATTTGCAAAACGTCATTGTTTTACTGATTGTTGATGTGCAGGAAAGGGACACCTTCCTGTACATAAACAATCACCAGAGGTGATTTCCTCTTTCTATGCGTGCTGCAGAACGCAACACGCATAGAAAGAGGAAACAAACGAGGAGAAATAAATACATTTCTCTTTGTTGCGCCTCGCTTTGCCTCCGCTGGGGAGGCGTAGCATTCAGACACATTTCCAGATTTACGATTTCTAGTAAATCTGAAAATGTATCTGAATTCATGGGTGTTGCGTGGGAAAACCCACAGCAACACCCATGGAATGCGCCTTTCACGCAAAGTGCTTTGTGCAAATAGGCCATATTTTCAAGACCAGGAAAAGTCACGCAGGGTGGCTTTTCCTGTCCTTGAAAATATGGGGCACTAAAATACGCCACCGGTGCGTCACTTTTTGTGACACACCCATGGCACAAGGGGCTTGTAAATCTGCCCCTATATGTGTGTGATGTAAAGTGCTTTGACATCCTACAATGGTATGATAGATGCTATAAAACAAATGAAATACATGTGACAGAGGGGCTATGGAGAGATGAGAGGCACTGTTGAAGGGTGATAATAAGGGAATCATTGAAGAACCCCAACAAAGATTGTCGTATACTGGTGCATAGTAAGTTCATCATTTACTATTCTTTAAAAGCTGATACAATAATGATAAATTTGTTGTAGAATTCACCATTGTTTCCTAACTTTTCTTGGGAGGAGAGCCTCCCAAAGCCCCCTTTGTAGTGGTCAGATGGTGTGCACTGTATGGGGACTGGTCTGAAAACATTTGCCTGGGCTGATTTGGGTTTCCAGTCTGGCCGTGGCAGGAGCCTTGTACTGCGAAATAAAACAAACCATTTAAAAGTTAGTCACGGAGATGCAGCACTAACCTGCCCATTTTTTGCAAATTCTTTCAATATAAAACACTAAAATTCCTAGTAATTTGAGTATTTGTTTTGTGTGCACACGTGTGTTCATTGTTTTAGAATTACTGTTTTAATGTTTGAAATTTAAATCATACAAATTGCTTGGGGGTCCCCGGCTTCCAGTGGTGACTCAATGGGGGTCCTCAGGAGTCAAAAGTTTGGGAACCACTGCTCTACTCAATGCAACATAAACACACTCCACATACCACTCAGTACCACATCATTACACACCACATAATTACACTACTCAATGCAACATAAATACACTTCACATAATACCACTCAATGCCACATAATTACACGCCACATAATTACTCTACTTAATGCGACATAAATACACTCCACATAATACCACTCAGTGCCACATAATTATATGCTACATAATTACACTGCACTCAATGCCACATACACGCCAAATACCACTCAGTACCACATAATTACATGCCACATAATTACATTCTACTGAGTGCAACATACACTCCACATAATACCACTCAGTGTCACAATAATTGCACACCATATAATTACACTCTACTCAATGCAATATAAATACACTCCACATAATACCACTCAGTACCACATACTTTTATGTTAAAATCTTTTTTTAATCAGGTTGTTCAGTTGTATATAATGTCGTCTTGGTTTGTATAAAGGTAACAAAAATGATTAACACTTTTTATTATAACTTTTCAACATGATGCACAGCAGCCACAATGCTCTACAACATAGCCAAAAGGTATGGCTAAGGTCCCAAAGGCGAGACCTGTTGGCTATGCCAATGCTATGCCAGCGGATGCGCTGGTCTGGTGAGACTTTTTGAGATGGCTCCAAAAAGGGCTACCATGCCAGCCTAGAGCTACAGTGCATGTGCGCGGGCGCCGCTCTTGACCGCGATTACTTTTACGGCCGCACGGCTGCTTGGCATAGCCAAAAGGTCTCGCTTTTGGGACCTTATAAGTATTTAGTTATGCAACTGTTGCATGGCTAAACACTTATAAGGTCCCAAAGGCGAGACCTATTGGCTATGCCAATGCTTGGTTTTCTTTGTAACAAAGATTTGACCATCGCTCGAAATGGTCTTATGAGAGGTTTTGACCTTTCGACACGTGTTTAGTGTCCGGGACCAATGTCATCTGATGATCGCATCTGCGCCAAAGTAGAAACAGAACTGTCGTCCATGTACCACTGTTGTCCATGGTTCAACACCAATTCACTAATAAATCCATCTACTCGTCATATCCTGTGTGAGCATTGTGGCACTCACTGTGGGCACCATCTAAACGTTTCGAACTCTACAATAAAAGCAAGATGACTATTTACCTTCTTGTCTATAAATTACACTGTCCACCTGCTCATGTGTGCACCAACGGATTAGCACATGCCGTTTATAAGACACCCTCTCTCTCCTCTCCATAAAGAGTGCCCGTCACTAGCTCAGTAAGCTACGGGACTAGCGCCGCCTTCCCACCTCACTGTACTGTGCTATGATTCAAACGCCGAGTCTGAGAAGTCACATATTTCCAAACCCTAATTGCCCAGTGCGTCAAACAATACCCCAGTGAGGACACCGGCTGTTTGTAATGCACACATGGGATGTGATAAAAGCAAACCAGGGACAGCTCATCCTCGGTCTCACCACTTTGCGCCCAATCTAGTATGTACGTGTACAACATCTAGACTCGTATCCCATGTATCCCATACAACCCATGGGCCGCTCCACCTTGTAATGAGGTCCCATACAAAAGTCGGAATGGATTTACAATCGAAATAACCAACGTGTCAGTTCTATATACTAGAAACAACAGAGATATATTTAGATTGTAGATCCATTCCGACCTCTCGGTGGGGCTTGAGGTTTGCGGGGAGCGCTCACATTTTGGGGAGCAGTATTAAAAGGGGTGTTGTGGGAGGCACGTATTGGAAGGGATAATGGGAGGCACAGAATGATATGGCATTGAGTTCGATTCTTTGTTATGGGGGAGTACACCATAGATTTTTACTGTCCTTCTTCACAAGAGGGCACCCCAAAAGGAGCCATGGGCAAGATGGGTAGTTGGTTGAGAGAATCCTGACTGGTTTTATTTCTCCAAAAAACAGGAAAAGGGAGAGAGAAGCAGAGATTCTTTCAGCTTCCCGAGCCAGTACTTAAATAATCAAAAAGAAGGAATCACTTAGGTCGTTTTCCAGAGTCTCTCGAAAATTTTCTGATGAGGACCCCCAGCCACACTGTCACAGCAGCGGTATATCTTGGTTCTCCGCTTATTAGATTAAGTGGGATAGAGCATCATTGGGTCTTAGCACCTGAGTGTCCCCTTCTCCAGGTATTCATCACCCTTCAATGATGAACACCTGGAGAACGGGACACTCAGGGAGGATGAGACACACCTGGAGAACGGGACACTCAGGTGCTAAGACCCTATGCTGATTCATACTACTTAAATGTTAAGAGACTCTGGTAAATGACCTAAGTGGTTTTATTTCTCACCAAAAGGGCACACAACACAGGGCAACAGCGATTCTTGTGTTGACAGAGGCAACATGAAGCATGTGGTGAGATTCTCGGAGGGCAGGGCTACACATGAATTTATTCCACCCTGCGGGCATGTAAAAGGTCTCTTGGGAAGGTTGAATTGAAATCAATTGTGTGGGGTACTGCCGGAAGATGACAATTTGAGATGTATGCCCCCACTAATGTATTGCTCCCTCCCCTAGAGGACACCCAAATGATGGGTGATGTAATTGACACAGTTGAAAGGTGCCTATGAGGATTGAAAGGATTGGGTGAGTGGGGTGACTTCTTGGGTGGTACTCTGATCTTTATATTGACTCACCACAAGCGGGGCACCCAAAAAGGTAATTGGTGTGGTGGTAATGAAAATTATTATTTGAGGTACAGAAACATAAGAAAGGCTCTCTTAGGGTGATACTTGGGTGAGTGATCATCTGGGTACAGAGGGTCTACTCACAGAGAGAAAGTAAAGGGAGTGAACAGAATATGTAGATGCTCCCTGTCCCTGTGGCACCTCGAAGCACTAAAATTTGAGGGGTAGGCGGAGGAGGGGGTACCTGTGACAAATGGCTGGATGGGGCATAGAGATTAAACATGGCATCCAAATAGGCAGCAGTGCATGGACTGTCAGCATCTGTAGACAGTTGGGGTGTTGAAGAAGGGATTTTTGCTTCCCATATTGGGTATAGCATCCACAGAGGGAAGGCCAGGGGTGAACGTGAGGAAGATGAAGGATGTGTCCATTGAAGAAGCGTACTCCGGGTATGCTGACAGGGGCTGTTCGAAGTGGCACTGTGCAATGGTCCACCAATGTGTCACTGCAATCTGAACAAAAGCAGAAGCACCTGAGTTACTGAGTCCCACAATGTGAGGATCAAAAATCCCGGCTAGAGTAAGTAATACTTTCCTGATCATCTTTTATCAACCTGCTCCTCTGTATTCTTTTCTCCAGCGTCTTTCTATCCTGCTGATGACTGGAGCGTGAAGCAGTCAGAACACCGCGGCCTCAGCCTTCGTTTTCCGACATCGCAAGCTTAACCACGCTTGCCTTAACCACGCATATGCCTAAACCACACCTGTGCGTGGTTAAGGCAGTGTGCGGTCTAGCTGCTGCAGGGACGAAAGCAGGAAGACCTCACCAGGAAGCGAGGCAGAGGATGCAATGAGGTAAGTGGGGCTGTCCTGGGGGCGGGGGGTAGTTTTTGGGGCTGTGGTGGGGGTGGGGGAGTGGTAGTTTTTGTGGCTGTGCTGGGGGTAGTTCTCAGGGCTATGCTTAGGGCGGGGGGTTTTGGGCTGTGCTGGGGGAGACCTCGCCAGGAAGTGAGGCAGAGGACGCAGTAAAGGGGGTAGTTTTCAGTGCAGGGGGTTTTGTGGTAGTTTGCAGGGCTGGGGGGTGCCAGGGTAGTTTTCAGGGCTGGGAGTGGCTCGGGGTAGTTTGCAGGACTGGGGGAGGGTGGAGTAGTTATTAGGGCTCAGGGCAGGGGGAGGGGAATGGGTAGTTGTAGTTTTTAGGGCTTAGGGGAGGGCTGGGTAGTTTTTATGGCTCAGTGAAGGGGTTGGGGTTGTTTATTAATTTAGGCGTTATGGTTTTAGGCATAAGGGCAGTGGAAAGGGTGGGGGTAGTTTTAGAGAGAGCGCGTGGGTGGGAGGGGGTTGGGGTAGTGTATGTAAAGGGTTAGGGACAGCGCAGGGATGCGAAGGGGTCAGGGTATGTTAAGGGGCAGGTAGGGGGCTTTGTATATTAAGGCAATGGTGTAATGAAACTTGCAGGGGCCCCCTGCAAGGTACCTGGAGGGGCCCCCTCCAGACCCATTAAGCAGCTCTCCAGGCAGAGTACTGTGCTGAAGGGGACCCCTGGAACTTAGAGGCTCCCCGCTTTGTGGGAGCTGCGGGCCTGTGTTATGCCACTAGATTAGGGAGGGGATGGGAGTAGTGGCGAGTTTAGCCATGCACACGTTTACCATTCATGCCTTTAGCATAAATTTGCGTAGTAAAGGCATGCGCGATAAAGGAATGTGTGGTTAGGGCGCATTCGTGGTTAGGGCGCATTTGTGGTTTGTGTGTGGTAGATGCACACGTGGTTCAGCCATGCGTGCCTCTGTCATACAACCGACTGGAGCAAGTTGTCAACATTTTAACTTGGCCTCATCCCTCAACAGAGTGCCTGCCATTTGTGGTTTAATGATATTCCCAAGAGTGTTCTATTGAGAGTGGAGAATGAGCCTCACTTACTTTGTAACCAAAAGTGGCAAATGTAGGTCTTTTTGCTTGGTGGTGGGACCAATATTATTCTGTGCATCCTTCTATGCTATCCCTCTAATCTGAGTTCTGTGAATCTCCTGTTCCTCCCTCACATGTCCAGTCAAACAAACAAATGACATATTCATGCAACCACTCAACAAACTCCTATGGATTGAACCTATCATCTTGCTATTTTCTCTTACCAATGCACCCATTTGCCACAAGCGCAAGACAATCATTTCTCATTACTCATTCACTCAGTCGTGGGAGTCCTCTACACAATAGGCCCAGCACACCAAACTCAAACAAGTGAGATGCAGTGTTGCGTAGTTTCCACTAATCAGTAGGAACTGCGTGTTTGTGGACGACAAACTTTGGGATGGGGCCAGACTGATTCCGTGCACCCCTGCAGGCTGGTGTCTGCTGGATTTCACCTGGGATTTTTAAATACTCACTCAGAGACGAGAGTGTATGTGCGTGTGTTGTTGTCTGTTTGGAAGGTCTTAAAACATGGTTATTTACCAAACACTGTGTTTTAAGTACCCCTCATAATCTGCACTCCTTTCCACTGGTTCTTACGCCGCCCTCATGCACTGCCTCTGATATAATGATTAACATGATATGCCAGCATGATTGTTGGAAAATCTGAAGCCCACCACCCCTGCCCCCGTTTTACTGACCAAGCTACAACCCTGCAGATGCCAAACCTGTATGCACAAGTGTAGGAGAGTAGGGTCTGCTATCCTATGGTCACCCCAAATTTTTGCTTTTTGCTTCACTGGTTTTTGACATATTGAGGCTGTGGGCCTGCCAATCAGACCCCCAGCCTGCTGTTCTCTCTACTAAATTAAAACTATGCACCCTAGGTGCATAACCAATTGGAAGTGGATCACCCTGTCAGCCCCTGTACCAGTGTACACTAGGTACCCAGGGCATTGGTGTACCCAAGGCCTGCCAGGGGCTGCAGCATGTATTATGCCACCCCAGGCTTGGCCTAACAATCTGACACAACTGGCTGATCACTCAGCTGGGGTAAGTTGGTGTAATCACCTCTTACTTAGGTGTAGTATACCTATACCTAACCCTAAATGGGACACCTGGTAACCTATAAGTCACTCCTATGGCAGGCCTTAACAATCCTGAAGGCAGAGTGCTTGGTTCCATGTGAGATGGTGCTCTGGCATGAGCTGAGCCTGTCTGCAGTGGTCGGAACAACTTCCTTCTACTGTTTCCAGATATCGTCATACCATATACTCTTAAGTGCATTATGAACCTCGCGGTTAAATGCTATCTTTGGTTTGGCTTTATCAAAACATGTCGAGTAAGGTGTCATACGAATTGGAATACTAACCCCTCGCCAATTCTGGCGACGGGGTTAGCATTCCACCCTTCTAGAGGGACACGACATGTACAGTACCTGAAACCCGGGTAAAATCAGACATAGCCTCAGCTCCACAAAATGGATGCTGCCACCACAGACACAAGTCTGCCCTCCTGCTGCTGGGAGTCCTTCCAGCTTGGGAGGTGTGGACAAAGGGTTTCCTGCCAGGGGAGGTGCGTGCACCACCCCAGACAGGATTTTGTGTATTGGTCAGGTAGGGCTTGAAAGAAACCAGACATGCCTGTGGCTCACAAGGAGCCTCGGTGCATATGCCAGTTCAAACCGGTCCTGGGGCACACCAGTCCCGGGCCTGGGGCGAGCTGGACAAAGGATTGGGGGTGTAACCACCCCCCTTCCTGGTCCCACCCATAGGGAGGGACCTAGCAGGTAGTCCGGCCCCTAGAATCCGAATAAAGGTAGGAGCTGTGTCCTAAGACTTCAGACATCCTGGAATCAACTTGAAACTAAGAAGAAGACGGGAACTTCGACATTCTGCTGCACAGAAGACTGAAGAAAATCTCCCCTGTGGTCAGGGAGTGACCACCTTGCTAACGCAAGCACCATCCAGCGAATCACCGTCTGCTTTGCCGCCGCCTCCCGCCGGAGCCCGAGCCCAGAGACTGACAAGACCTGGACCTCCAGACCTCTCACCGCCCGATCCACAGTCCCTGAAAGGAGGAGACCCGTGGAGGCACCGAGACACGTGGAGCCAGCCATCTTGGAACGACTACGACAAGCTGACAAGTGCAACAACCGAGGCTCCCTCCAAGTTGTGCTTTGGGTCCTGAGAAGCCCAACCCTCGAGCAGCATCTGCACCAAAGGTGAGCCCTCCAGCATCTCCACGATCTGCGTGGGGCCCTTCTGCATTTTGCCACTCGACGCGCCTAACCGGTTGCTGGCCCGCTGGCTAGTGGCCATCTTGGCGACGAAATCTACGACAAACACCGCTGGTCTGGTTGCTCCAGACTGGCCCTTGCTCCCCTCCAAAGGAGCAATCCCTCTAACCTTGCTGGTCAGAACCAACAGCTGATTTCCGAATCCTTCTACAATTGCTTTTGCCAAGGCTTGTTTGCTTCGATCAAGTCGCCGACACCGCCGACAGCGAGAGCCTGCGTGGGACAGCTCGTGAGCCGACTCCTGGACGTCGTCGACCTTCAGGGACCACGTGGCTGCGGAGACAAGCTACCCCTCATCACCTGTTTGCGCCCGACATCGCCTGGTACCCACCTGGTGCCACGCTGGTCACTGGCTAGTGACTGTGAACACTGTCCCCTCTGCTTACAGGTCTTCAACATCTCCGATCCACTCTTGGATCCACTGCATCTCTTCCCGACCGACCGCCTGCAGCACTTTTGTCTACAGGCCCCACGGAACAGATAGAAGAAACCCGACGCACTTCGAGGCCTATGCACCCGCTTCCTGTGGGTGAGGTAAAGCTGGCACACCTGTGCCCAAGTGTAGTATTACATCTCTAGTGCCTGTGTTCCAAATCTTAAGTTCCTAGGTCATCCGGAAGATTCCTTTTGCAGTAACTTTGTACTTTTTACGCACCCATTGAAACCTATGGGAGCACGCGTGTGACTATTTGCTCTGCACACGCCACCCGTGGACCTCCTGGTCACTAACTGACGTTAGCTCCTTGTAGGCCCAGCGATTCTAGAGGCCCTAGGCCTTTTCCCTTTTCTGTTCGTGGTACTTATACCACTATTTTAGTATATGGTTCGAGTGGCCACCAGGGCCTATCCATATAAAGTGCAACTTCTGTGTATTATGTGATAATCTTGTTTGACGATTTGTGCTCCTGTGCTCATAAAGAGACTAGGGGTTACTTTGAGAAATAAATACATATATATTTTGAATATATATCTGTGTGGTGTCCTTTCATTGGTATAAAAGGGGGTTACTATTGGTAAAACAGCTTGCTTAACACGCTTCACGAGTTTAGCCTCAAAGACTGCTTAGCCTACGCTACCACTAGGGCAGCTAGTCCAAAAAGGTTGACTTACAACCACACCATAAGGGTTGCTTGGCATGGTACAAGGTGGTCACTAGAACTAGTGAACAGCATATACCAGGCCAACTTCTCACATTGGTGAGCAGCGGTTGGATTTGAGCTTGCTGTGTTTTACCATTGTAATCTCTTGGTTACCAATTGAAAGATCACATAGGTACCTGTAGGTACATATAAAACAAGATTAGATATACATAAGTTCTACTGAACTTAGTTGTTGTAGAGCAAAGGGAGTAGCACACCCTGACTACAACTACTAGATAGGTTTAGTAGGTAAACCCAAGTGTAGGTAGATTGCAACACATCCACCCACACTTAAGAGCAATGGCCGGGGCAGAGGGGTCCACTGTACCCATCTCTGTTGAGAGTGACCCCCAGAGGGCACCATCCAGCTTTGCTACCCTTAATCAGAATGAGCTCAGGCATTTGGCAACTCTTAGAGGCCTTAAACAGCCCAAGAACCCAAACTCTGCTGAGCTCAGAGAGCTCTTACAGAATGATGAGAATCAGAGAGCACTCAAGAAAGCTTCCCAGTTAGCCCCCTTAGGGACAGGAACAGGAGGCCCCCCTTCTAAAGATGCCACTGAAGTACCCCTTCCCAATAGTCACCCCTTAGATGGGATGCCTACCACAGAGGATGAGAGTGAAAAGGATACTGACAGTAGTGAGGATGAAGGGAGAACTAGCCCAGTGCCAAGTGTTATACTTGGCCCAGCTAAACCAAGGCTATTGGGGACTGACAGTGGGTTCAACCCACTGGATCTCCCCAGTGGACTTAACACAGGGCTGGGAAGGCAAAGGAATCGCTCAGGTGACTCCAATGCTTCCCATGGCTCTAGAGGCTCTCAAGGTCACTCCAGGAGAAGGATGACCACCCCTCAGAGGAGGGAACATGAGGCCAAGATGCAAGAGGCCCAGCTGAGGATCAGGAAGCAGGAGCTAGAAGTAGCCCTGATGGAAGAGAAACTTAGCAAGGCTAGACAGCATAAAGAGAGTGGGTCTATACCCACTGGTGGCAGCATTGTCCCTAAGGACAAAGATAGGGTCTTTGACAATAGGAACCTGTCTAAGGTTGTGCCCCCCTACAAAAGTGGGGATGACATCCACAAATGGATAACTGCTCTTGAGAGAGCCTGCAAAGTACAGCAGGTTCCTGAAGACCAGTGGGCAGCAATCCTCTGGCTCTCCTTTGAAGGAAGAGGCAGAGACAGACTCCTCACTGTTAGAGAAGAGGATGTCAGAAACTACAGAGTCCTGAAGAGTGTTCTAGTTGATGGGTTAGGCTTAACCACTGAGCAGTACAGGTTAATGTTCAGAGACACCCAAAAGACACAGACTCAGGACTGGTCTGAATACATTGAATGTGCCACTAAGGCTTTGGAGGGTTGGTTGCTGGGAAGTAAGGTATCTGATTTTACAGGATTGTATAATTTGATGATGAGAGAACAGATTTTAAATAACTGTCAAAACCAGCAACTGCATCAACACTTGGTTGACTCTGATCTGACCTCTCCCCAAGAATTGGGAAAGAAGGCAGACAAATGGGTCAGAACCAGGGTTAAGCAAAAGAACCAGAACCAGGGCCAAGGGGGTGATCAGAAGAAAACAGACCAAAAGGGTGGAGATCAGAAACCTAAAGACCAGAAGTCTTCAACAGGGCCCCAAACTACTACTAAGGAGGGTGGGTCCCAACAGTCCAAAAAGAAGAAAGAAGGTCAAAAGAAACCCTGGTGCAATCATTGTAAAAATACAACTCACTGGACTAGTGATTGCAAAAAGGGTGGAGCCCCCAACACTGTTGCCCCTAAGGCACCTGCTCCCAGTACTACTGTTAGCAGTGTTGGTCCCCAGACAAAGGGTGTAGTGGGAATCACTATGGGAACTGAAGGAGATTCTGACTTAGACAGAACCCTTACACAGGCAGTCTTGATCTGTGATGGCGACATTGATTTGTCCCTGACTGTGAGCCCCAGTAACCTGGGCAAGTACAGACAGACTCCTTTAATTAATGACAAAGTGGCTCAAGCCTACAGGGACACATGTGCCAGTGTCACTATGGTGACACCAGGCTTTGTGGACCCTGGACAGTACATACCAGGTGAGAACTACCTGGTGACCAATGCCAGCAATGCCACTACTTCACACAGTGTGGCAGTTGTTAACTTCTCATGGGGAGGGGTAACTGGCCTCAAAAGGGTTGTGGTTAGTGCAGACCTCCCAGTAGAATGTTTGTTGGGCAATGACCTAGAGAGTTCTCTATGGTCAGAAGTGGAGTACAGGACTCATGCAGAGATGTTAGGTATATCATCACATGTCCTTGCTGTGACCAGGTCACAGGCCAAAAAGTGCCTCACTGAACCACAGGTCTTGGATCCTGGAACAATGGACCAAGCACCTACCAAGAAGAAGAACAGGAGGGTCAAGGCTGTGCCTTCCCCCCTGCCTCAGAGTGATGATCAGCCTTCCCAGGAAGCTGATCTAGAGGACCCTGAAGGAACTGTCCCTGAAGAGCTTGAACCTGATCAGGTTGAGTTTCTGGGGACAGGGGGACCTTCAAGGGCTGACTTGAGGCAGGCTCAGTTATCCTGTCCCTCTCTTGAACCCCTCAGACAGCTGGCTGCTGCTGAGGCTGCTGGGAATGCTCAAGGTACCCATAAAGTGTATTGGGATGAAGGGCTCCTTTATTCAGAGGCTAGAGACCCCAAGCCTGGTGCAACCAGGAGGTTGGTTATACCTCTGCAATTTAGGGGCTTCCTCCTTACCTTGGCCCATGATATTCCTTTAGCAGGACACCTAGGCCAGAACAAGACCTGGGACAGACTTGTCCCTCACTTTCACTGGCCCCATATGAATGAAGATACAAAGGAGTTTTGTCGCTCCTGTGTTACCTGCCAAGCCAGTGGCAAATCAGGTGGCACAACAAAGGCCCCCCTGATACCACTACCTGTGGTGGGGGTTCCCTTTGAAAGAGTGGGAATAGACATAGTGGGTCCCATGGATCCTCCCACTGCATCTGGGCACAGATTTATACTGGTGGTAGTGGATCATGCCACCAGGTATCCAGAGGCAATTCCCCTTAGGACCACTACAGCACCTGTTGTGGCCAGGGCCCTGCTGGGAGTATTCTCCAGAGTGGGGTTTCCTAAGGAGGTAGTATCTGACAGAGGTACCAACTTTATGTCAGGATACTTGACAGCTATGTGGAAGGAATGTGGTGTCAACTACAAGTTCACCACCCCTTATCACCCACAATGCAATGGGCTTGTTGAGAGATTCAACAAGACCCTAAAGGGTATGATCAAAGGATTACCTGAAAAGCTCAGGCGAAGATGGGATATCCTTCTACCCTGCCTTCTGTTTGCTTACAGAGAGGTCCCACAAAAAGGAGTTGGCTACAGCCCCTTTGAATTGTTGTTTGGGCACCCTGTGAGAGGCCCACTGTGTTTGGTGAAGGAAGGATGGGAGTTACCTCTCAAAAAGCCTAAGCTAGACATAGTGGACTATGTACTTGGTCTCCGCTCCAGGATGGCTGAGTATATGGAGAAGGCATCTAAAAACCTTGAGGCAAGCCAGGCCTTACAGAAAGCTTGGCATGACCAAAAGGCTGTCTTGGTTGAGTATCAGCCAGGACAGAAGGTATGGGTGTTGGAGCCAGTGGCCCCAGCAGCACTCCAAGACAAATGGTCTGGACCCCATACAATCCTGGAAAAGAAGGGAGAGGTCACCTACTTGGTGGACCTAGGAACTCCCAGGAGTCCCCACAGGGTACTCCATGTTAACAGGCTTAAAGCATATGTTGACAGGGCAGACATGGGCTTGCTCATGGCTACAGATGAGGGACAGGAGGAAGAGAGTGACCCTCTCCCAGACCTGTTGTCTCAGAACCCTGAAGATGGCTCAGTTGAAGGAGTGACCCTTGGAGGCAACCTCACTGCCCATCAGCAGACTGAATGTAGGCAGGTTCTACAATCATTTTCACATATGTTTTCCTTGATACCTAGTCAAACTGACTGGTGTACCCATGTTGTGGACACTGGTGACAGTCTGCCTGTAAAGAACAAACTTTACAGACAACCTGACCACGTCAGGGACTGTATAAAGGCTGAGGTACATAAAATGCTGGAATTAGGTGTCATTGAACCCTCAGAGAGCCCCTGGGCTAGCCCAGTGGTTCTGGTCCCCAAACCTCACACCAAAGATGGCAAGAGAGAGATGAGGTTCTGTGTGGACTACAGAGGACTCAATGCTGTCACCAGGACAGATGCACACCCTATTCCAAGGGCAGATGAGCTCATAGACAAACTAGCTTCTGCAAAGTTTTTGAGCACATTTGACTTGACAGCTGGCTATTGGCAAATCAGGTTAGCTGAGGAGTCTAAGGCCAAAACAGCATTCTCAACCCCAGGTGGGCATTATCAGTTTGTGGTGATGCCCTTTGGTCTGAAGAATGCACCTGCCACCTTCCAAAGGCTGGTGAACCAAGTCCTTACTGGGTTGGATGACTTTTGCGCAGCATATCTTGATGACATTGCTGTCTTTAGTTCCACCTGGGAGGATCACCTGATCCACCTGAAGAAGGCTCTTGAGGCTCTGCAAAGGGCAGGCCTCACTATCAAGGCTACTAAGTGCCAGATAGGGCAGAGTAAGGTTGTGTATTTGGGCCACCTTGTAGGTGGGGGCCAAGTTCAACCACTGGAGAGTAAGATACAGTCCATCAAGGATTGGTCCCCTCCAACCACCCAGACTCAAGTTCGAGCTTTCTTGGGCTTGACTGGGTATTACAGGAAGTTTGTTAAGAACTATGGGTCCATTGTGACTCCTCTTAATGATCTGACATCCAAGAAGATGCCCAAAAAGGTTCAGTGGACAGTAAGCTGTCAAAAGGCATTTGATGACCTGAAGGAGGCCATGTGCTCTGCACCTATCCTGAAAAGTCCTGACTACTCCAAAGAGTTTATTGTCCAAACAGATGCTTCTGAGTTGGGTGTGGGAGCTGTGCTGTCACAACTTAATGTAGATGGTCAAGACCAACCCATTGCTTTTATTAGCAGAAGGTTGACCCCCAGAGAGAAGAATTGGTCAGCTATTGAGAGGGAGGCCTTTGCTGTGGTGTGGGCCCTGAAGAAGCTGAGGCCATACTTGTTTGGCACTCACTTCAAGATTCAGACCGACCATAAGCCCCTCTTGTGGCTAAATCAGATGAAGGGTGAAAACCCCAAACTGCTTAGGTGGTCCATTTCCCTACAGGGGATGGACTTTACAGTGGAGCACCGGCCAGGTACTGACCATGGGAATGCAGATGGTCTCTCCAGGTACTTCCACTTAGGACATGAAGACGAGACTGGTCAAGGCTAGTTTAATGTCCCAGCGTTTGGGGGGGGGTTGTGTAGGAGAGTAGGGTCTGCTATCCTATGGTCACCCCAAATTTTTGCTTTTTGCTTCACTGGTTTTTGACATATTGAGGCTGTGGGCCTGCCAATCAGACCCCCAGCCTGCTGTTCTCTCTACTAAATTAAAACTATGCACCCTAGGTGCATAACCAATTGGAAGTGGATCACCCTGTCAGCCCCTGTACCAGTGTACACTAGGTACCCAGGGCATTGGTGTACCCAAGGCCTGCCAGGGGCTGCAGCATGTATTATGCCACCCCAGGCTTGGCCTAACAATCTGACACAACTGGCTGATCACTCAGCTGGGGTAAGTTGGTGTAATCACCTCTTACTTAGGTGTAGTATACCTATACCTAACCCTAAATGGGACACCTGGTAACCTATAAGTCACTCCTATGGCAGGCCTTAACAATCCTGAAGGCAGAGTGCTTGGTTCCATGTGAGATGGTGCTCTGGCATGAGCTGAGCCTGTCTGCAGTGGTCGGAACAACTTCCTTCTACTGTTTCCAGATATCGTCATACCATATACTCTTAAGTGCATTATGAACCTCGCGGTTAAATGCTATCTTTGGTTTGGCTTTATCAAAACATGTCGAGTAAGGTGTCATACGAATTGGAATACTAACCCCTCGCCAATTCTGGCGACGGGGTTAGCATTCCACCCTTCTAGAGGGACACGACATGTACAGTACCTGAAACCCGGGTAAAATCAGACATAGCCTCAGCTCCACAAAATGGATGCTGCCACCACAGACACAAGTCTGCCCTCCTGCTGCTGGGAGTCCTTCCAGCTTGGGAGGTGTGGACAAAGGGTTTCCTGCCAGGGGAGGTGCGTGCACCACCCCAGACAGGATTTTGTGTATTGGTCAGGTAGGGCTTGAAAGAAACCAGACATGCCTGTGGCTCACAAGGAGCCTCGGTGCATATGCCAGTTCAAACCGGTCCTGGGGCACACCAGTCCCGGGCCTGGGGCGAGCTGGACAAAGGATTGGGGGTGTAACCACCCCCCTTCCTGGTCCCACCCATAGGGAGGGACCTAGCAGGTAGTCCGGCCCCTAGAATCCGAATAAAGGTAGGAGCTGTGTCCTAAGACTTCAGACATCCTGGAATCAACTTGAAACTAAGAAGAAGACGGGAACTTCGACATTCTGCTGCACAGAAGACTGAAGAAAATCTCCCCTGTGGTCAGGGAGTGACCACCTTGCTAACGCAAGCACCATCCAGCGAATCACCGTCTGCTTTGCCGCCGCCTCCCGCCGGAGCCCGAGCCCAGAGACTGACAAGACCTGGACCTCCAGACCTCTCACCGCCCGATCCACAGTCCCTGAAAGGAGGAGACCCGTGGAGGCACCGAGACACGTGGAGCCAGCCATCTTGGAACGACTACGACAAGCTGACAAGTGCAACAACCGAGGCTCCCTCCAAGTTGTGCTTTGGGTCCTGAGAAGCCCAACCCTCGAGCAGCATCTGCACCAAAGGTGAGCCCTCCAGCATCTCCACGATCTGCGTGGGGCCCTTCTGCATTTTGCCACTCGACGCGCCTAACCGGTTGCTGGCCCGCTGGCTAGTGGCCATCTTGGCGACGAAATCTACGACAAACACCGCTGGTCTGGTTGCTCCAGACTGGCCCTTGCTCCCCTCCAAAGGAGCAATCCCTCTGACCTTGCTGGTCAGAACCAACAGCTGATTTCCGAATCCTTCTACAATTGCTTTTGCCAAGGCTTGTTTGCTTCGATCAAGTCGCCGACACCGCCGACAGCGAGAGCCTGCGTGGGACAGCTCGTGAGCCGACTCCTGGACGTCGTCGACCTTCAGGGACCACGTGGCTGCGGAGACAAGCTACCCCTCATCACCTGTTTGCGCCCGACATCGCCTGGTACCCACCTGGTGCCACGCTGGTCACTGGCTAGTGACTGTGAACACTGTCCCCTCTGCTTACAGGTCTTCAACATCTCCGATCCACTCTTGGATCCACTGCATCTCTTCCCGACCGACCGCCTGCAGCACTTTTGTCTACAGGCCCCACGGAACAGATAGAAGAAACCCGACGCACTTCGAGGCCTATGCACCCGCTTCCTGTGGGTGAGGTAAAGCTGGCACACCTGTGCCCAAGTGTAGTATTACATCTCTAGTGCCTGTGTTCCAAATCTTAAGTTCCTAGGTCATCCGGAAGATTCCTTTTGCAGTAACTTTGTACTTTTTACGCACCCATTGAAACCTATGGGAGCACGCGTGTGACTATTTGCTCTGCACACGCCACCCGTGGACCTCCTGGTCACTAACTGACGTTAGCTCCTTGTAGGCCCAGCGATTCTAGAGGCCCTAGGCCTTTTCCCTTTTCTGTTCGTGGTACTTATACCACTATTTTAGTATATGGTTCGAGTGGCCACCAGGGCCTATCCATATAAAGTGCAACTTCTGTGTATTATGTGATAATCTTGTTTGACGATTTGTGCTCCTGTGCTCATAAAGAGACTAGGGGTTACTTTGAGAAATAAATACATATATATTTTGAATATATATCTGTGTGGTGTCCTTTCATTGGTATAAAAGGGGGTTACTATTGGTAAAACAGCTTGCTTAACACGCTTCACGAGTTTAGCCTCAAAGACTGCTTAGCCTACGCTACCACTAGGGCAGCTAGTCCAAAAAGGTTGACTTACAACCACACCATAAGGGTTGCTTGGCATGGTACAAGGTGGTCACTAGAACTAGTGAACAGCATATACCAGGCCAACTTCTCACATTAAGTAAGGAGTTAGTTCACCAAATTATGTGAGTTACACGCAATATTTCAACTTTGTTGAATTTGCATATGCATTTGTCTTGGTTTATCTAAAAGGGTCACTCATAGGCTCACACATAAGGCACGGTAATGTTATTATGTCGCACATAGGTATAACACTGAAAGTAACAGCAAGAAACAATAATACTAAGCAAACTGACAATGTATGTGGAGAAGTTGTGGAGTTACGGAGAGAGTTGCCGATTTTTAGGTCTCGCCTGAGCCAGCGCTTTAGCGCTGCTCTCGCGAGAGCTTTTGTAAACGGAGGATTTGAAAGTGCAAACTAGTGCTTTCAGGCCGCCAACTACAGTGCATGTGCGCCGGGCGCGCGCACCATTTGTCAGCCTGCGTGATCATTTCGCGGCCGCTTTGATGTTCTCAGTGAGCCGCGCGGCCACTGAGAACATCAAAGCGGCCGCGAAAGTGCTCATAATTTGCCACCCCTCCCTTATCCCACTTACTGCTTGTTGACAGAGGCAACCAATCCAGTGTCTTAACCCCTTCTGTGCCACGCCCTCCTGTGCCGGGCGTTACATTAGTGGGTGGGGTTCATGACGAGATAGTCTCGTCATGGGCACAGCGCGACCGTGCTCCATGACGAGACTATCTCGTCATGGGCACTGAAGAGGTTAAGGCCTCCGATGCAGAGGAGTGACTTGTTTAAGTTAAATGTTTCCTCATTCTGGAGGCATCTCGTCACATCGAAAAGGTCTCTACCATTGTATCCTTTGCTTTTAAGCGGCCGTTTTCATTATGAATTCTACTTATTCCAGTCTTTCATATTGTATTCTACTCAGTCCAGTCTTTGTACGAAAATACTGGGCAACTTTAGTAGCGATGTGTATCCACTTGATTTCAAGCTCGGCCCCTCCGTGACTTCTGTGCAGGTCTAATGTGACCCGTTATATCTTGGGTAAGCTTTATATATATTTTTTTGTATAAAGGTCCTTGTGGTACAGAAAGTGTATTCTGAGTTTAATTGTCATTTTTTGACTTTGTTGAAACTAAGGAGCTACATTGTCATCAGTCATAGCTGAATTTTCTAATTTAGAAATGAGGTAGAACAAGCTGGGAGATCCATGAAGTAGCGATATTTTTTTGCTCTGGGCGCCCTTAAACCTAGAGTTGGGAATTTAGCTTGTGCTGACTTTCTTTTTTGCTTACTTAAGAGTGTCTTGCTGCGAAAGCAAGACATCCCTTTTGCGTAGTTTTGCTTTGTCCGAAAGTTCATTTAGCTCACCCTGGCACCCATTGCACTTCCTAATATTGACCTATTGCGAACTGTAACTGGGGTGAAGTGGGGTTTGAGGTTAGTTTGTTGGGCTTCATGCTCACTGCATGTTCTGCGTGAAATATTGTAGTCCTAAAAATATTTTGTTGTATGTCGTGCTTGCGCCTCGTTTTTAAATTGAGCATTTGGAGCGTGTAGGAAAGAGGCGGTCCATTTAAAGCTGGGTATTATCTGTCCATGACTGAAGTGTGCATCCACAAGCAATAACCGGCTGCGTTCTGTGTTGCCGGCCTGCGGCGTCCTGTGATTTTTCTGAATGGATCTAGGTAAGCTTCATATGTGATGTGCTAGTGGGCCTTCTATCTTGTCTGAAGCTTGTCCAGTGTCCGCTCGGACAGCTAGAAGTGCGCTGATCAGGTTTGTTGAGTGACTAATCGAGCAGAGTGCCAGATGTTCTGGTTAGCCTTCGATTAGTGTTGCTGAACACCTAAGTCTCGTGTCTCCATTGCTGTGGTTAACTGTGTGCTGTTCTTGCTCAGTGTAGCGGAATTGCTGGCAGATGCATTTCTTGATGTATGTGCATCGACATAAATGATGGGTTGGTACAGGGCGTAGCTGCGACCCCTGGCTCAGAAGGGACTGGGCAGTGCAAAGAACAGAAATCAAATGCGACTGAAGAAATCATGCACACGTTCTGTAGCTGTAATCTAGCAGCTAACTACCATGGCAGCATCCCTGGTGTGCCATAGGTGGCAGTAGAAGATCCAGGGACTAGCACCACGTGGCGCTCTGCTCAGTCAACATGCTACCTTCGGCTTCTGTGAGCAGAGTCACTACTTTAATGTCAAGTTTTAAGGGTCACCTCGTCTTCGGGCTCGAAACCATTTTAATTAAAGTACTTTTGGCTGCAATTTTGAAAAACTTCCTGCCTGTTTAATAGTTAATGCACTGGACTGTTCGTATTACCCTGTCGCTCTTGTGTATGTGCCCTCTGCCACTATATGCACAGGTAATACCACTGCTCTCAAGTGTGAACAATAGTTGGTTACTTTTAAAGGCTTCCCACAATTATAAGAGTCTAAAATTATGACCAGTTTTGTTGGTTGTAATCGATCTTTTCTCTTCAGAATTGTTTTTCCAATCGGTGTTATCTGATACTGAAGAGTTGTTGGCTTTTGCTTGTGAAGATATAGTGCTTTTTGAAGCAATCGCACAAGCACTGTTGGGGATCTAAAATAAACTGCAAGGTTTTTGGCTGGCTCAGTAGAACAGTGTGCTTATTCCCTAGCATAACCGACTGTTTAGGTTCTAAATAGGAGGTACTGGTGAGAGCTGCCCCTGTAGGTTCACTGGCAGTGACAATAGGAAGCAACTTCGACTCCCTGTAAACTTGGACTAACAAGTGGTGCAGTTCAGAACACAAAATCTCCTCCTGCTTCCACGGACGGAAAGATTCCACAGTCACACACACACACACACACACATCATACGCTGGTGGGGCCCATAACACCAACATTCATTCTCATCAATCTATCCGTGCCTACAGAGAGATCTTCAATTTATTCCGAACTACAGTTCTATTTTCTTTGGATGGAGGAAACCACATCTATTTAATTTTACCCTAACAATTCCTCCATCCGGAGGTCAATTGGATCATTTAGTTGATCTAGTGATTTGATGACAAACACTTCAATTCTTGTACTAATAAAAGAAACATTTCAAGAAATAACCACCCGACACAGTTCTTCAAACAATAATTTTTTCTTTATCTAATTAAATTGCAGGTTAAAAATCCTAACAAATTCAATAGTATCTTGTGTCATAATTACCTATTCTGGCTAATTGTCATTCTCTAAGTCAGAATCGGGTCCTCAGAAATTCATCAAAGAGTCTACCGTCCCGTCCTCTGCTGTCAGCGTAGTGAATAGCATCGATCAGGGTGCGTCTCAAGCTCGTTGGGTGGTAACCTAATTTCCCTCTCTGGACTACTAATATTTATACTAAAATTTACATATAATAGATACATTTCATATTTTCTAGGCTTTTCATTGGCTGAATTCAGTCCCGTCCCAAGATTTTAAGAAACAATTTAAAAGTTCTCATACCGATGATGTATTAAACTAGGCGTATGGGAAAATCGTTCCCAGGTCGGGAAAGTATCAGTCTATTGTGAAAAGGTGGCTTTTGGTTCTTAGTTTGCAACATTTTCTTCCGTGTTCAGGGACATTGGCATCTCGCCCAGAGTAGTCTTCATGGACCTGGTTCAGGGGTTCAAGGAGAGGTTGCTACGTAGTCAGTGCAGATGCCTTCCTCTGCTGTCAATTGCATGAAGTCATGTACTTTAGTGTGGATTCAGTTGGCGGCCATCTTTTAGCAGGCCGACATAGTCAACTTAAGGTAAAAGAAACACAAAACGTAATTAATACATAGAAATGAATAAAACAATATATTCCCTCACTAATACCCTTATGTGTATGCATTTATCTAGCCATATGCGACATTTAAAGCCGTTAATGCTGGTTTAATTAAGCGCAAAAAACACATTAACATTGCCTAAACTAAACATATAAATTTAATATGTGTACAACTTAGTTCACTTATTATTTTAGCCATGCAAATGCATTCCCACGTGTATTCTCTTGGTTAATAAGGTTGATTAATTCAATTACCACACATTATTATTCATTAGAATTAGTTCTTTAGTTGGTTTAATAAAACTTATGTAACTGGATTGGGTATACCAAAATATTTTATTTTACCCGCTCCAGAAATCCCCCCTTTGGTGATTTTATCACCACCAAAACAACCCACAAATTTCAATTTGGTTTTCCCCTTTGCAGAAATTTGAAATGTCTTTTTGCTTAATTAAAATTCTGTTTCCCTTTCATCTTCTCTCTGGGTTCTATCATACATACTCTCCTTCCACTCTTCCATTTCTATTTCACTGAGATCTTTTTCTGGTTTCTTTTCTCTCTTTTTGTAAATTTCTCTTTTAACCTTCTTTTTATTTCTTCTATATCTACAGCATATACATCCTAATCTAAGTAGTAATAATATGAAAATCACACAGGTTAATGGAAATAATATTTTCCTATTATAGTACTACCTAATTTACCTAAGAAAGCTTTTATAGCAGCCATCATATTACTAATTCTAGTCCAGATACTTTCAACCTCCAGTGGTTTTATTTCGTCATGCAATTCTGTAATATTTTTGATATAGACTTTTAGATCTCTGCTTTCGTCAGGAATGTAAGTGCAACAATGTTTAACTTTCAGCATTCCACAGACTCCACCCTCTTTTGCCAATAAAATATCACGGGCAAGTCGATTTTGCATAATCATAGCACGCATGGCAACTAATTCAGTGTTTACCAATAGAAATCTTCCAGCTGTGCTTGTTGACAAACGATCCACAATGGTGGACAGCTTCCGAATATTATTTGCATTCAAAGATATTCCCACTGCTGGTATCAAGGCTCCAAAAATATCACCTACAATTTCTAACCAGGTTTCTCTTCTGCTATGCATTAGTAGGTTATTTGGTCCACTATTTTCTACTCTATCCATGTGAAAGATCTTTGGAAAGACCAGGCCTACATAACATGTGCCATACCAATGGTCAGGCAGCCTGTAATAAGCCTTATTCCCACAAATATAATACAATCCAGGAAAAACTGGGTCTTCTCCACTTCTAAATCCCCATCCGGATGCAATGAAGTATGTATCATGCCCCTCACTTGTCCCTATGTATATGTAATCATACTGGGATCTTTCTCTCATGATGCATAATTTGCCTTTCTGTGGTGAATCTACAGCTATTGTTGGTCTAACATCACCTTGCGTTTCCTTGTTCCCATCTATTGCCCAAATGTTTTCCCCTTCTTTATGTCCTTCTGCATTCTTGTGTATTTTCAATCTTCTCTCCTCAACCATATCCAGGAATGTTTTCTCTTCTGGTTTCAAACTACAAGTTAAATTGTTCTTAAAAATATACTTTAGGGTTAGTCCTTTAGTCTCTATAAAAATTTATCCTAATGTATTAGCTTCCTTAGCTGGATTTAATTCTTTATTCATGGACAATCGTCCAAGAATATTATCTATGTTAGACAAATTATACTCTAATTTTCCTACTTGATAAAATATACTAGTTAAGACGCTACATGTTATTCCATAAGTTGCTGGGAGGTGATGATAAGTCAGCCCTTCTGAAACAGATGCAGGTAATTGCATGCAGACGTAGCAATCCCTTACTTCCATTGTTTTAACATATTCATACAACAATTTTGAAAATACATTACTAGAAAAATCATTTATTGACCTATCTTGATGCACATGCTCTGTGCTTGTTCTAACCGGTATTACTTTTTGTGAGTTCTTCACTATGTTAGTCATATTCTCAGTATGTCCTGCTAATGTATCTAAAGCTACTTGGAAAGAGATCAAAAGAGCGAGTACGCTCCAAAGAAGCATTAATAGTCCTGTACAACAGCAACATGTCTTGCACCATCTTCTCATGAAGGTACATCTACTCTTATTATCATCTATATTAGCCATCTTGTTTGATCTAACTGTGTCTTTTTACTTAGCCTCTTCTACTCCGCCTCTTATAGCTTTTAAAGCTAAAACTTATCAGGTTGTCCAAATATTGCAATTTTCTTATTAATCCTGTGTATTCCTACAAGGATCGCCCAAATTACTCAGCTTGGCCTTTCGTCGTTTTTCACTTCTTTCTCGTCATCCACATGCAGGGTTTCCTGATCTTCCGCTTCTTCTCCAATGTCGGATAAGATAACTCTCAGGATTTCCCCAGTTTCTTCTACTTTTATCAATTTCAGCCAAGTCTCCTCTGGATTTCCTTGACTATCTGCCTCTTCTCCTTGTTCAGGCATTGCCACGTACGTACATTCAGGTGACTTATATTTCTAATTTGGCTTTCTTGCTCGTTTGTTTGCTTCTGACACTTCTGTTTCTCCCTCTTTCTCTGGGCGCTGACTAGTTACTTCATTCACCTGTTCAGCTTCCGAGGGTTTAGCTCGTATCAATCTGTATCTCAGTTTCTTAATTTTATTTGGCCAAATATCTCCTTTGGCGTTCCTTCTTGGTTTGCCGTCTTTGCCGTTTCTTTCCTCGATCCAAGTTCTCTTTCTCAGAACTCGACCTTCTGGTATCTCTGTTTCACTGTCTTCAGATTCTGTTTCATTTGATTTTTCTTTTTCAGAAGTTTCTTTTTTCCACCTCTTGGATTGGCCCTACTTCTGGTGTAAATGTTACTTCTGACTGAATGTTCTTTTCTTTTCTTTCTTTTCTTCTTTCTGTGTTCACCGCTTGCGTTTTGCTCATCTCCAGAATCTGAAGTATTTGAAATCTGCAATCTTTTCCTCAGAATTTCCTCTCTGGGGGTCTGAACTAGTCTTGGCTCATTCTCCCCCCTTTCAGGATTTTCTTTTGTTTTTATGTTCTCATTGCTTGACTCATCACTTGATTCTGATTCGTCAAAGTATTCTTTCCAATGCCGTCTGCTGGATTTGGAACTCTCAGAGTGTGACTAGCATGTATCCAGTTTTTCAGACCTGCACACTTCACAGCAGTTGTTGTGGTCAAAATGACCTGTCTTGGCCTTCCCCACCATGGAACCAGGCAGTTTCTTCTTCTGTGTACTTTTATCCTTACCCAGTCCCCTGGGCTCAAATCATGGGCTGGTTTCTTTTCAAGTGTGGTGGCATCCGCTCCAACCTGGTGAAACACAGAATGAACTGCGTCAGCCAGGCCTTTACAGTGATCCAAAATCATGTCATCAGTTATAGTCATCAGCTTGTTGACTGGCACAAACACGTGTCTCATGGCACGTCCCATGATGATCTCATGTGGACTCAAACCTGTGGTTCTATCTGGAGTAGACCTAATGGTCATCAAAACCAGAGGCAAGACATCAGGCCATTTCAAACCTGTGGCCAAACACATTTTTCCAATTCTATTTTTGATGGTACCATTCATTTGCTCGACCACACCAGAAGCCTCTGGTCGGTAGGCACAATGCAGTTTCTGTTGTACACCCAATGCTTCACAAATTAGTTTCATGATCTCATTGTAGAAATGTCCTCCTCTGTCTGATTCAATGGTTATTGGGAACCCGTACCTTGGGATGAATTCCCTCAACAATAGCTTGGCCACTGTGATTCCATCATTTCTTCTGGTCGGGTATGCCTCCACCCACCTGGAGAACAAACAAACTACCACCAAAACATACCTCAGTTTGTTGTAAGGGGGCATTTCAATGAAATCTACTTGCATTCTGGTAAAAGGTCCTCCCTCCCGACCTATGGTACCCAGACTTACCACTGTTTTTCTTCCTGGATTGTACTGTTGACATGTCAAACATCTCTGACAGAGACTCTCTGCAATCAGCCTGAATTTTGGATTATACCAGGTCTGTTTAAAGGCCCTTATCATGGCATCCCTTCCCAGATGTCCTTGGCCATGATACATCCGTGCCATGGTTGACATCATGCTATCAGGCATTACTGGTCTTCCATCCCGATAGACCTACACATGATCCTTTCTCTGGGTGCACATCCTGCTTTTACCCACTGTCTCATTTCCTCATCCACTGCTTCATCCTGCAATTGCCTCACTTCATCCCATGTTCCCACAACGTTAGTAAACATTATGGAGCAAAAAGACATTTCCTTTTCCTTAGACCGATTAATCGAATATTTGTTTCGGGCACAATACTGAGCCATGTCATTTGCAAACCGGTTCCCGGTAGTGATGTAATCACTACCTTGTCCATGAGCAGCACATTTTACCACAGCCAACTCTTTGGGCATTTGTATTGCCTCAAGCAATTTTCCAACCACTTCTGCATTCCTTATGGGAGTTCCACTTGAGGTCAGGAAACCTCTTTGCAGCCATAATTGGCCGAAATCGTGGACAACTCCGAAGCCATACTGGCTATCAGTCATCACGGTCACTCTCGCATTTCTCCCAATCTTGCATGCCTTGGTTAATGCCACTATTTCTGCTACTTGAGCGGATCTAACTCCTTTCAAGGGTGATGCCTCTATAACTGCTGAAACTGTACATACTGCATAGGCTGCACTCAACACTCCTTCATCCGTTCTCAAACAGGATCCATCCACAAAAAACACATGATCACTCTCTGGCAGAGGTAAATCTCTTATATCAGGACGACGTTTTGTGCAGTAATCAAGTACATCCAGACAATCATGATCAGCTTCTTCTCTTATCTCCACTCTCTCTGCATCAGGCAAAAGTGTAGCTGGATTCACATTCACACATCTTTCCAGACTCACATTGTTTACACCTAGAATGACCTTTTCATACTTAGTCAGCCGACTATGTGACATGAACTGTGTTCGACTCCTTGTTAAAAGGATCGCCATACTATGGGGTACAAACACTCTTACTGGATACCCCATCACAATTCCCTCACTCTGCTCTAGGCTTCGGCATGTAGCCGCTACAGCTTTCAGGCATCCTGGCAGGCCTATTGCCACTGGATCTAGTATTGATGAGAAATAGGCTATTGGCCTCCTTTGTCTTCCATGTTTCTGTATCAATACTGAAAGTGCACACCCATTTCACTCACTACAGTATAGCTCAAACTCCTTTTCATAGTCTGGCACACCCAGGGCAGGGGCTTCACAAAGACTGTTTTTCAGCTGTTTGAATGCCGCCAATTCTTCTTTGTTCAGTTCAAGGGGGTCCTTCACCTCACTTTTTGTCAATTTTACCAATGGTTTGGCAATCAGGGAGAAATTACTTATCCACTGACGACAGTACCCAACCATTCCTAGGAACATTCTTACTTCTCTTTGGGTCATTGGAGCTCTCATTCCTCTAATGATTCGGATTCTGTCTATGGTTACTTTTCTCCGGCCTTTCTCAATATTATGACCCAAGTATGTCACTTCCTTCTTACAGTACTGCAGTTTTGCTGGAGAGACCTTAAGTCCTCCATCTGCCAGATGATTTAGCAAAGCTATGGTGTCTGTTTCACAAGCCTCACGTGTCTTTGACGCCACTAGTAGGTCGTCAATATACTGGACTAAAACTGAATTCTCAGGCATGGTAAGACTTTCCAGAGATTTCTTTAACGGCTGATTGAAAATGGAAGGGCTCTCTGTGTACCCCTGTGGGATTCGGCACCATGCCAAAATACGGTTTCCGAACCGAAATGCAAAAAGTGGCTGGCTGTCATGATGCAACGGAATGGAAAAGAAAACATGACACAAATCAATTACTGTGTACCATTCTGCATCATGTGGGATCTGATATAAAATCACTGAGGGATTTGGAACAATTGGACAACAGGGAACAACAATCTTGTTAACCTTTCTCAAATCTTGCACAATCCTGAATTTCCCACTTGGCTTTTTCAGTTCCATGATAGGCGAATTACATGGACTGCTCAATATTTCCCTCAGCACTCCTTGTTGAATCATCTTCTCAATCAAAGGGGTTACCCCGGCTATTATTTCTGGGGTTAATCTGTATTGTGGAATGTTGGGGTAAACAGCTCCCTCTTTTACAGCGATTCTCACTGGGTCGACATTTCTCATCAGGCCTACATCTTCCCCAGTGAAGTCCCAGACCGCTGCTTTCACTGTCTGTTTCAATTCCGGGGGCAATTCATCTGGATTGAATACTGCATAGGTTCCAGCAACCTCACACTCTCGATTAGCTATGGTCATTTTATACAGGACATCCTCGTCTGGTGTTTCAAAAGCTATTCCGTCTGGTGTACAGAATATGGTGCAATTCATCTTGCACAACAAATCCCTCCCTAATAGATTCACAGGACTGGTGTCACACACCATGAATCTATGCATGTCTGAAAATGTCCCTATTTTGACCTTTACAGGATCAGTAAGGTACGTTTTAATCTGGGTGTTTGACACACCAACTACTTGGATTCTTTCATCCGAAAGAGGAAGATTTTTCACATCTGCTGATCTGACAGTGGATCGTGTAGCTCCAGTGTCTACTAAGAAAGTAATATTTTCATCGTTAACTTTCCCATCTACAAATGGTCCTGTCTGATCTATTTCTAGAGATGCGCCAAGTACGCACTCTGCTTCCTCTTTTCGGCACCGTCAATAGATTTCTTCTGGCTCACTTTCGTCATTGTGCATCCAATATTGTGACACAGCGCTCGTGCGTTGCGGTTTGTTTACCTGTTCTTCATTGTAGAATCCTGTTTCCTTGCTATATCTTTTGTGTATTTCGGCTCTGTGGTAAGGGCGGTTTTGGCACCTGATTCTGTAGACCGACAGCCTTCTGCTGTTGCAGCGATGGGCCACTCCCCTCACATTGCACCTGTGGATTTAATGACGGATTTTCATCATTAGCAAGAGGTGGATTTTTACACTCGGATTTCCAATGCCCTAACCTGCCACAGTTGTGACAGGGAACCTTCTTCTTGGCTTCCTCAATGTTACCCTTTCCCTTTCCTGGACCAAACTTTGATTTTATGCCTGGATTATTTGCTTGTTCTATTAGCTGAGCTTCCTGTCTCTCTGCAACTTTTACTTGAGCCCACATTGCCTTCTCTTTTAGTTTCCGCTGTTTTGCCTCAATTTCATCACTAAAGTATTTAGCATGTCTCAGGATCTCATCTATTTTCTTGCTCTGCCAGTCCACGGTGTGCTGCTTGATCATGTTCCCAATCTCAGGATGCAGACCATACACAAATCTGTACACAAAATGGCTCAGGTCCTTTTCTCCCAGACTGTCATCCCCACTAAACTGTTTGAAAGCCAGAATTAGCCTCTCATAGTATGCGTGGACTGACTCTTTCGCTTCCTGATGTGTTCGATCTATTTTAACCCAATCTGTTTCTTTTGGGGGCTCTTTGTTCTTCAAGAAGGCCATGACCTGTTCATACTTCTTCATGACCTCCGGGTCTGGAGCTCCTGTTTTGGGATCTCTCGGGTATTCTTTAGTGGGCCAGTCTATGACTATCTTACATTCTGCCCACAAGTCTGCTGGCACTATTATATCAAACAGACTATTCAAATCAATCCACAGTACTTTAGATAATTTCACAAATCTGTCTACCTGTCTGTACCATTCGACCGGCTTTTCCCGTAATCTAGGGAAGTCATTTGTAAATGACAAAATATCCTGTCTGGTCCATGGGACATGCACATATCCTCCTCCTGGAATCTCTCTCATAGGGAACTCCATTGCCACCTTTTCCTTTTCTCTCGCTGGGAATGTTCTGTCTGAGATGTCATCTCGTTTCCTATACCACCTGCTCTTCCATTTGTCCACATCTCCCCATTTCCTTAATACTGTGATTATGTCCCTAATCTGCCCTATTCTCCCTGCGGCATTCAGATTCTCAATGTCTTTTTCTGTAAAATCCACTCGATATGGCTTCTGTAAAGCTTTTACCTTGTCCATGTCAATTCCCATTTCACTGGCTATCTCTGCTAGTCTGTGATGTAAATTTTTTGCTCTCCAAGTGATGCTTTTACAGAGGAACAGTAGTTCCTCGTCTTGGTAGTTTTTCAGCTTTTCTGTGGGAATTGTCCCTACTATTAATTCTTCTAACACCATCCTCAATTTTGCAACATCAATGGTATGTGATTCTTTTTCTTTATCCTGCAAACCTTTTAGCCAGTCATTCAAATCTTCAGTAGTTATGCTCACTGACTTCTCTGCATTCCCTGGTTCTGTCAGTCTCTGTGGTTCTAACATTGATCCCTCTACCCTTCGGCCTCTCTCAACAGTATCGAAACAATAAAATGGATTCTTTGACACAGGTAGTTCATTTTTACCCATAGCATGTCCCCAGGAACTTTCTTTTGTTTTCATCAGGGGCTGTTCTGCCTGTCTTTGGTTTACATACGGAACTGTTAGCCCATGCTCACTGTTTTTCTGCTTCTCAAAAATGGGCATAACAGGACCTATGGTCACAGGGACTGTAACTGCTTCTAGATTTTTCGTTAGTTCCCTTATTTTCTCGGTCAATTCTAAGGTGGTTTCCGCTAGTTCTTTAGAATTTTCGTTCTCGACCCTATTTCCCTTCTCTTTAAGTGAATTTCTTCCTTTTACTTCTGGGGTCATAACTTCTGTTTTAATGATTCTCAGAGTCTCCCTTACTGGGGTTCCTGTGGTTGGTGTTTCTGGTTCTTGTCTGTACGGAGGCGGGCTCTTGTAAAACATATCATCTAGGACATCATCATCCATTTCATTAGCCCCATACCTCTGGGTTTCTACATGATTTCTCTTTTCTAGGCATTTTCTTCCTCCGCTTTCTCCTTCCGTTCTAAGAGGAAATATTCCTTCTGTCATACTGGCCTCTCGCCACCTTCTCATTCTATCACTATGAGTTTCTCGATCATTTGGCCGTCCAAACATGTACCTATACCGATTCCCATTTCTCTATTTTTCTCGCTCATGCATCTCATCTTCCCATTCCGTTAATGCCTCAAACTGGGTAGGCCTAGGTCGCGGATCTAAGCTCATCATCCTCTCCCGTAAGTTCCTCAATATTGCCAAATTAAAGGACCCATCCTCTGGAAGTGCTAGAACTCCGTCTTCCTTTGTATACTTTGCCCAATTGTCTAACCAGATACAAGTATGGTACCCATATTTCGCAACCATGAAGGATGCGGGGGTCTTTGCCGGAGGGAGTAACTGTCCTTCCCTAGTCACAATCTTCTTGTCTTTTACAAATACATTTTTCAATTTACTGAATACAGACTTCTTCTTTCTCTCGGGTGAATGATAATACATTTTCCTGTCTTTTTGTGAACTCTTTAGTCTTTTCTACCACTGTACGATCTCTAATCCAATAGTAGCGCAACTCTTACTCACGCACCAATCCTGGCACGTCTACGTCACTGTCACAACTTCCAATCCTTACGCGTCTCACACTAACGCACCAATCCTGGAGCGTCTACGTCACTGACTAGCTGTCCAATCCCAGCACGGTCCTTCTGACGTCTACAGTCGCTGCAGCGGCTTCTACTCCTGACTCCTGTCCTCAGTCTACCCCTCCTTTACAAAACTACTCAGTAGACTTTGTTTCAAATTTACAATACTGGTTAGTTACAACGTACAAACATCTTCATTGTCTGCTCCGCTAACCACAGAATAGCAAAAGACCTTTCCCACGAGAATCCTGTCTTCCCGAGAGCAGCGCTTACCTCTGCCCTACTACAGAATTATTACGTCCGTTGGCAAAGTAGCGCATCCCTCTACTTCACCCTTCTACCACGCATTAATTAACTGTTCTCTCCGGAATTAAAACACATAGTTGGAAACGTAATGCTCCTGAGAAATAAAACTAGAGTTCCGCAATTAATTCAAATGCTATTTCATTCACGCACTTTCACACAAAGAAGTAATGTTCACTCACACAGAATCCTGCTTTCCCGAGAACAGCGAACAGTCTGTCCTACTACAGAATTATAACATATGTTAACAAAGCAGCGCTTACCTCTACTTTGTCCTTCTAACAAGCTCAGAGAACACCTGCTACCTTTTCAGTAAAAAGCGTTATCGGCATACCTATTGGTTTCCTGGTACTTTAGACCGAAATTTCACAAATAACTCTTTGCTATCATGTACACTTCTCTCACACAGAAATTGTCCCTAATGGCAACATACAGCGATGTCACTGAATCGAACCCAGACAATGCGACGCGCAACTTCAAGTGTCACACGTTTTTCCCCGTGTACCTACGGGCAACCACAATCCCGTCTTTCCCGAGAACAGCGCTTACCTCTGTCCTACTACGGAATTGTCACCGACTTCTTACATCCCAGAAGCCGTACAGACTACATAGAACTCAATACCACGTCAACATATAGTGTTAGTACATATATCAATATTTAATCAATAATCGATAAGCTATATACATGCCAAATCATCAAACTAAAACAATAAAAACCATCATCCTGCTACCAAGAATACTGGTGCAGTTCAGAACACAAAATCTCCTCCTGCTTCCACGGACGGAATGATTCCACAGTCACACACACATACACACATCATACGCTGGTGGGGCCCATAACACCAACATTCATTCTCATCAATCTATCCGTGCCTACAGAGAGATCTTCAATTTATTCCGAACTACAGTTCTATTTTCTTTGGATGGAGGAAACCACATCTATTTAATTTTACCCTAACAATTCCTCCATCCGGAGGTCAATTGAATCATTTAGTTGATCTAGTGATTTGATGACAAACACTTCAATTCTTGTACTAATAAAAGAAACATTTCAAGAAATAACCACCCGACACAGTTCTTCAAACAATAATTTTTTCTTTATCTAATTAAATTGCAGGTTAAAAATCCTAACAAATTCAATAGTATCTTGTGTCATAATTACCTATTCTGGCTAATTGTCGTTCTCTAAGTCAGAATCTGGGCCTCAGAAATTCATCAAAGAGTCTACCGTCCTGTCCTCTGCTGTCAGCGTAGTGAATAGCATCGATCAGGGTGCGTCTCAAGCTCGTTCGGTGGTAACCTAATTTCCCTCTCTGGACTACTAATTTTTATACTAAAATTTACATATAATAGATACATTTCATATTTTCTAGGCTTTTCATTGGCTGAATTCAGCCCCGTCCCAAGATTTTAAGAAACAATTTAAAAGTTCTCATACGGATGATGTATTAAACTAGGCCTATGGGAAAATCGTTCCCAGGTCAGGAAAGTATCAGTCTATTGTGAAAAGGTGGCTTTTGGTTCTTAGTTTGCAACATTTTCTTCCGTGTTCAGGGACATTGGCATCTCGCCCAGAGTAGTCTTCATGGACCTGGTTCAGGGGTTCAAGGAGAGGTTGCTACGTAGTCAGTGCAGACGCCTTCCTCTGCTGTCAATTGCATGAAGTCATGTACTTTAGTGTGGATTCAGTTGGCGGCCATCTTTTAGCAGGCCAACATAGTCAACTTAAGGTAAAAGAAACACAAAACGTAATTAATACATAGAAATGAATAAAACAATGATATTCCCACACTAATACCCTTATGTGTATGCATTTATCTAGCCATATGCGACATTTAAAGCCGTTAATGCTGGTTTATTTAAGCGCAAAAAACACATTAACATTGCCTAAACTATACATATAAATTTAATATGTGTACAACTTAGTTCACTTATTATTTTAGCCATGCAAATGCATTCCCACATGTATTCTCTTGGTTAATAAGGTTGATTAATTCAATTACCACACATTATTATTCATTAGAATTAGTTCTTTAGTTGGTTTAATAAAACTTATGTTGGATTGGGTATACCAAAATATTTTATTTTACCCGCTCCAGCACAAGCATTGGCATTGCCAATAGGTCTTGCTTTTGGGACCTTGTAAGTATTTAGTTATGCAACTGTTGCATGGCTAAACACTTATAAGGTTCCAAAAGCGAGACCTATTGGCTATGCCAATGCTTGTTGAATTTGGGGAGCAGGTTCTAATCTCGTCGTCGCCTCAATATATCCTGTAATTCTGGCCAAATCAATTAATCGGCTCGTGCCTTGAAAATAAATGTGCCCCTATGCAAAGTGACTGGAGCCCTTCTTAAGCGCTCCAACACTTTCGGGTCGAGTTCGAGCTACAGAAATCGGTAAAAAGTAGAGTATATAGATGGGGCGCTCAGCAGCAATGTGACAGACATACCTCCGGCCTCTAGGTGGGGGCCGTCCTGAAACGAACTAGCACCGTCTTGCCAGCTCTTCAATATGACGCCGCTCTTTGGTCTCGTCGTTGCACCAATTTTGTTCATGTCACTCTGCCGGGAAGTGGGCTGTTAGTTCACAGAAGGAATAATACTGTGAAAATAAGCACAGGAGAGCCTGGGTCAAACTATTGTGGCAGCGCGTTTGTCAAGAACACCCCAGAGGAACCAGCCTGCGCGTTTCGCGGCTCTATCGCGATTCATGAAACTTCTTCCATTAGCTGCAGCGACTCCATGAGCTGGTGAGTTGCGACGAAGATACTTGCTTTGAATATTAACTTGTATTTGTGTGGTTGCTCACAGTTTTGCGACTTCATTGTGCTGTACAGCAGGTGATGCGTTTGCTTAATTCAACTGCTCTCATTTTATGAATGTGGGTGACTTGTGATTGGCTGAGTCGATCTACCGAGGTTCTAATCTGTGAACTCCTTATTTGAATGTCGCACGAATTTGTTCAAGGCGTCTTTATCCTCCTGCTATTTTAGACTTTTCAGCTGAATAATAATTTATTACAAAAAGTATCCGCACACATGCCAGTACTTGTCAGCACTAGAGAAAGATTGAATAACATTTTTTTTTTTTTTACAGCTGTAGATATTTTAGGAAGGGGAAACTAAAAAGGCGAGGAATGTTAAAATGTATCGCTTGGAAAGAGGGTGCGTCCTGTTTAGACTTGATTGTTGTACTGTTCTCTAATAGCGACCACTTTTTATGTTATGGGAGTACAAAAGTTACCCGGAGGATTTTTTTAATACTTCCTCGAGGACGCAGTCTGTTCAAAAAGTTACAAGTCTAGTAGAGAGTTCTAATTCAGAACGGGTGCAGTGGACAATTTATGTGAGATCGTAGCAAAGTTGCATGTGGGGCACTTGGGCAGGGAGGGAGTGATCCACTTCGTAGCCATTTAGCAGTGTTCTCGCTCTTTCATGCCGAATGGCTTTCATCGGTATTGAATACTTACTCAGTGGATGATTGTAATTGAATTCAGAGAGTACTTTTCCATCCTGAGGAGGCTCCGAGTACATTTGCTCACAGGTGGCAGTACGTCGGCGGACTATAGATGGAAAAGTGTGTCTGCATTTTGCATATGTGGGTAGTGTTTGAATTTGAAGCGTAAGGACCATTATTGTGCTCTTATTCAGATTTTGGTGCAGTGCATAGGAGTGCATTAAAGTGAAAAGGAGCGCGAGACAGGACGTTTAAGCATTAGATGCTAGTTATGGATGAATAGAGAACGATTCAGTGTTGTGGTCTCTGTGGGTAATGTTTTGGTGCTGTGGCTCTATGGCAATCTTGTAGCTGCGAGTTTGCATGTGTGCAGGAGACCTACCTGCAAGAATATACTAATTAGCTCATGCCGATAACCATGTTAGCAATGGTTTTATTATACAGTTAAGGCCACAAAGAATAAGGCATTGGACCCCTGCCCTGAAATTGTTCAGCTGCCCTAATGCTCTAGGTTCCGATCTGTGCCATCTAGGGTTGCCAAATTGATGAGACTGGCACAAGGGCCGGGTAAGCAGCGAGTGCAACCCAGTGTCGGTCGAGCCTCAAACAGAAGTGCATAGATTGTTGCCCCTAGCTGGTTGTCCAATTTCTTGAATACCCTATAAGAAGCCTTTACTCAACACACCTTTCCAGCCATGGCCCTATAAGCTGCGGGGTCAGGTCTTGAGTGCTCTGCCATCTTGTCTTGATGAGAAGGGCAGAAGGATGCTGGAGCAGTGTAGCAGGACAGGTCGATCTTATTATTGTTCCATTAGTTTATTGCTGTAGAGGAAACACATGGTTTAAGCCTATAGATGGGTAAGAAGACATGATCTTTGCAAGAGCTGTCGGGGTAGGGACCTGAAAGACCCTATCGGACATTCCATGTGGGGGCTCCTGCAGATAAATCGACTATTTAAGGCAGAGAAGCTGCAGTGTGCATATATATCCGAATGGTTTCTCAAGTGTTGACTAAGCCACCTGCCATCTTTAGTTGATGCGTTTCTGCAGCTCCGAGTCGTTACTGTCCAAACCTTTAAATCATTTTATAAAGTAGTTATGTTATCGCAATAGCCTGACAATACACCAAGGATGACGATCACTTGCTGCAAAGTTCACCCACATTTATTGTAGCTTCTGATTAGGTGAAAGGTAAAAACCCAATATTGGCTTTCTCTCCACCCCCTCACCAAGATATGATTCTCCCAGTAGCTCAGTCAGTGAATAGCTCACTATAACACATGAAAGCAGCCAATCCTTGTATGGAAACCTATTGCCCATTTTCTTATTAGTCTAGTTGAGACATCGCTGGCCACCTCTAATAAGAAAAAGACATAGCTCCTCAACTATAATAATCTACTAAAGCATTTGCTTGAACAAGGAAAGTAGTGCACAATACACATTTACAAGAGCTTTTTAGCTCTCCTAGTTTGTTTACCTCCAATGAACAGTCACAGTTTGAAAGGGACAGTTGTGGGATCATGTTTGGTTTTTGCAGGGCTCTAATTCAAAAGTAAGCACGACTCCATCTGCGTGTCAACAGGTATTATCAACTGCAACCGTTGTAGAAGGTTTCTTAGAATACATCTCTTTCAATGTTTTTTCCAACAAATTCCTAGCTGCATATTGGTGCGTTTACTATTGCATGTCACATTCTGCATTGATTCTATATATATCTGCAACTGCACTCTTTCATACAAAAGAGCAACAGGCCTAGGATGTATGCTTTTTGGGGAAGGGTAATGGTGTTACCATGTACTATAATAAATTACCCTCTGCCGATGTTGAAAAGAAATTGCAAGTCTCCTCAGAGTTCCATGACCATATAAAGTAACTCTTCACTGACTTAATAGAGCTTTATAATACATAGAAGCTGGATTTTCTGTATAAAAAGAGGTCTCTAATTTCCTTATTACTGTTGTGACGCCACCAGTCACCTGTGATAAGAAAATTATGTGGCTGCTCTACTGTAATCATTTATTATAGTTGTGTTGTTCCGTCATAATGCCTGTTGCTAGAACCAGCAGCTAAGGGTAAAGGCAGGTCTCGGGGATAATTACAGCTGGAGTTTAAATATGTCATTTTTATAGTCTGGCTGTCTAAAATGAACAGTGATCTGCACAAAGGAGAGAGTTATAGCAACTTGTTTATTTTTAGCACGTTATAGTTCATTACAGGATGAAAGAATATCTCCATGTTGCAACTAATTCTGAGGTATAACTTATTTATAGTATTTAAATTGAACCGATTCTAATGTTATTGCAACAAATTACTAACTGCTTTTTGGTGTGTTTAATTTCACACTAAGAAAATCCACTTTTATTTTTCATGTCTACACCATACCATCTCTTTCATATGAAGAAGCAAAACATGAAGTATGTAAGTGGTTTGTGGGCCAGGTGATAATGAGACCGTGCAATAAAAAACCCTCTGATCTACATTCGAAAGATATATTGCAAGTCACAGCAGAGATCTATGACCTTATATAGAAAGTGCATTATGCTTAGCTTCAGGGAGCTTCTTGGTGACATGCACTATTCTTATAATGTAGGGTAGGAGGTACATTATCCCATATATAATATACAGCAGAGGATAGTTCATCACAAATAGGAAACAAAGTATACAGAACACAATATTACACTAGTAATAACCATACATCAAAGCTCATTCAATGCATGCCTTTTGAAATGGAATTTCAATGGTCATCAATTGGTTGTCTTATGTTTGTTGGTGTTTAGGAGAGATCAGCAGTAAGTTTGTTAGAACTACTAACAAATGCTTTTAAACACTCGCTTTGCTGGTCTCAGACATCATTTAAAGTTAATTTCTCAGAAAGCGTTCTGTTGAAAATTTACCCTTTTACTAGTGCTAAAAAGCATGCCTTTTGACAGATATCGGAATATGATAGCTTACTTTGTGCTTGTGTACGTTTCGCTTCCCCTTACTACATCCACCTGTTAACGATGGGAGAATTAAACTGGCTGAAATCAAACCGTCAGTACCTAAATCCCAGCTGTACCTAAAAAATATCCAAAGATAGAAAAATTGTCCATGTTCACATCACTCATTTAAGCAGGATTAATCGGAGAAGAACACCATTAGCCAGGAGTTTCAATTAAGATGTATTCAAGGGAAGCTACATAAATTGAAAACCCTGTGTCGAAAGCATAAAAATGAATTTCTTAACTGTGTGCAAGCTTTTATGATTGACGATCAGTTTGTCAAGCGGGTGTAGCATGCAAGTCTTTGCTGTGCTGACGATGGGGATTTGATTTTGTGAATCTCAATGAAGAAGTCATTGATGGCATTTACTCTCTGAAATAGCATGGTGTAGGTTTAGGTTTAAGCACTGTGTGACTGCTTTAAAGACTGCTTTGCCTCTGTTATTATGTCTGTGATGGTGGGTTTGTAGAAGCATAAAAGAAGCTTTAGTTGTGTTGATGGGGAACCTGTGTGCAGAGTAGCGCTTTGATTAGGGTGAGGTATCTAACAACAATGTCTCAATGTGGAATTCATTGGGAAGACAAGTTTATTCAAAAGTGAATCGTATCAGGAAGTATAGGAGTAATCAATCCATACAGAGAAGACACAGGGAGACCAAGAGTGCCGGAAAGAGTTGTATTTTTTAACACATGATGGACATATTACGTCATATGTACAAATCATATAGGTTAAAAGCACTGCGTGACACTTAGTGAAAGTGTAACCAACAAAATACTGTGCACAAGTGCTCGTGGAATTTTGTGACGGCGCAAGTGACACATAAAGTGGTATGTACAGCGGTGACGGGGCGCAAAGAACAAATGGTACATTAAATATGCCAGAGTTAGGGCATTTACACAATTAATGTAGGAATTTACAAGGAACAGTAGAGCAAATGCCCATGTAACAAATGCGCCAAAAGTAACGCTGTTGTAGTCGACGGCGTTTCGGCCTGTAACACTCTAGGCCATCCTCAGGACTGGTTACACCTATTTGGGGCAGTGCTAGGGTAGAGGAGAGACAAATCTCAACAAGAACTCGATTTCAAAAGGACCAAAGAAGGAAGAAAAAGGAAAAAAGAGAAGGAGCCATGCAGCAAAATGTTTGTTCGGCTTGAGGCGACCCAGTGTGCAGGATTACTAAGCGACCAAGGGTGAAGGGGCAAAGGCATTGAGATAGGACAGTTGCTAGATCAATCAATCCAAAGCTCATGGAAACTACCACCGGTACGGGGCCATTATAGATGCCAAAGATGTGCAGCATGCTCTTCTACAACCAACACAAAAACTTTTGAACATAACGGTCTAAAAGTTGATCTGAACTCCTTCACCAACTGCAGATCCCAAAATGTGATCTACCTGATAAAATGTCCCTGCAATAAACTGTACATCGGACAAACCACCCAGATGGTCAAGGACCGCATCCTGCAACATCGTAGCCGCATTAGATGTGGAGTCACAACAGCCCCTTTGGTTTCCCATTTCAAAGAAAAGAATCACAATGAAGCTGAGTTCACCTGGTTGGTAATCGACAAACCGTCCACTCCATTAAGAGGCGGAGACATTCAAAGACTTCTGAATAGATGTGAATGCCGTTGGATTGCTCGCTTTAACACCATTGAACAGGGCTTGAATTCCCTTGATGAATGGAACTCCACCCTTACATAATTATGATCCTCTGCAGCTCACTGCCTTCTCTGTCTAGCTGATATGTTCTCCTGCTCTACTCAATTCTATTACCCTCCTTCTTGGTAATCTACCCATGATTGTCCAATTCCTTCCCCCCTTGCCTATCGCCATACTCTTCTCCCTCTTCCTCCACTTTGTCCTTCCCTCCCCCCCCTTTTTTTCCCTCCTTCCTCCCCCCTTTCCCCCGCACCCTTTTTCCCTTTCCCCTTCTCATTACAATTACTTTACTATTGACTCAGAATTACACATGTACTTTTATTGTACTTGATTGTATTTCCAATTTTTTCCTTTATATGAAGTATGTACTCGCATTTATTACCCTGTACCATCCCCTTCCCCACCTTCCTTCCCCCCCCCCCTCTCCTTTTTCTTTCTCCACCCCGCCTCCCCCCCCCCCCCCCTTCTCTTGCCTTACCGCTAATCCTCCAAAGTATGTTTTCCCATGGTTTGCTAATTGAACTGTTCTCGTTTTGGCTTTCCAATGTTCTAATGATATGACGATATTGTATTTACTGTTTTTGCCATCTTGTGTTATCGACCCTTCTTTCCCTTCTCTCCACCTCCTCCCTCTCGTTCTCCACTCTTTCACGGTCCGAACGATTCACGCGCCGTTACACCTCCGTGACTCATCACCACGGGATGGCGTCTTAGTTGCCATGACTCCCCTGACCGCGCCTCCTCCCCAATCAGTACTCTGTTTCCACTTGCATGCGCCTCTTTCACTCTCACATCACTTCTGATTCGTCCCCGTACCTTGTGACCCGTAAGCACCGCTCCCTTACCTCCCGTTGTGGGTCCGAGCACCTCATTCTCCGCCTGACTCGTGCTGGCTAGCTTCTAACTACGGACCCTTGACCCTTCCCGCTGATTCATTCACCTCCAATTGTAAGTATTTTCCCCGTTGTTCCCCCTACAATCGCTCGTTCCCCCGCCCCACTTCTAACCCCGCTCCCTTCTTCTTCCAGCTTCCTCATTGATTGCGTCCCCCTCCTCGATCAAGTAAGTACAGCTCTTGTTTCCGCCCTTGTGTCCGTCCCATACCTGGCGTTCCCCTCACCCCCCTCTTTGTCTCCCTCCTCTAGCTACGACCCTCACGGACCGACCCGAAATCCCCCGTGGTCGTCTTCCCATGGTTGCTCCCAGTTCTAGTAAGTTCCTTCCCTCACGGGGTATATATATTTTTTGCCTGCGGTCCACTTGCTGTCACCTCAGATCACTTCTACCCCTGCCTTATCTGCCCGCCTTACCGGATCACTTCGATCGCGTACAGCTCACCACTGTTAGCGTTTCACGAGTCGCATTCACGTTCGTGCTGATTAATAAGACTATTCTTGTTATCCATTGTCACGTACCACTTTGGTTCACGTCCTCATACAGATATCCATCCCAAGGGCACTGCGCATATTCTTTCGTCCACTTTTCCCTTCACCTGAATCACTCGGTTTCGTCTCTGCCTCCAGATACCTCAATCATTTTTTCAGACGCATCTAGCAACTGTCCTTCTATCTCAATGCCTTTGCCCCTTCACCCTTGGTCGCTTAGTAATCCTGCACACTGGGTCGCCTCAAGCCGAACAAACATTTTGCTGCATGGCTCCTTCTCTTTTTTCCTTTTTCTTCCTTCTTTGGTCCTTTTGAAATCGAGTTCTTTTTGAGATTTGTCTCTCCTCTACCCTAGCATTGCCCCAAATAGGTGTAACCAGTCCTGAGGATGGCCTAGAGTGTTACAGGCCGAAACGCCGTCCACTACAACAGCGTTACTTTTGGCGCATTTGTTACATGGGCATTTGCTCTACTGTTCCTTGTAAATTCCTACATTAATTGTGTAAATGCCCTAACTCTGGCATATTTAATGTACCATTTGTTCTTTGCGCCCCGTCACCGCTGTACATACCACTTTATGTGTCACTTGCGCCGTCACAAAATTCTACGAGCACTTGTGCACAGTATTTTGTTGGTTACACTTTCACTAAGTGTCACGCAGTGCTTTTAACCTATATGATTTGTACATATGACGTAATATGTCCATCATGTGTTAAAAAAATACAACTCTTTCCGGCACTCTTGGTCTCCCTGTGTCTTCTCTGTATGGATTGATTACTCCTATACTTCCTGATACGATTCACTTTTGAATAAACTTGTCCTCCCAATGAATTCCACATTGAGACATTGTTGTTAGATACCATGTACTGCCCCAGTCTCACTGTGGTTTATGGGCTACCTCCTGTGGTCTGATACTGTCTTGATTAGGGTGAGGTCATATGGGAGGAGGGTACATTCCTGTATCTTTTCTTGTCTGCAGATGCTGCACTTGATTCCTGTGAGTTTTCGAGTGCAACACAGTGCTGAATGCTTTTGCATGGAGGATCAGATTTCCGTTAGAAGTTTCCTACACACTGAAACACTGCTCAACAATGGCCTATAGAAATTTGACCATGTTATACCAGTAATAACAAGACATTGGCTACCCCCCCCCCCCACCCCCCACCATAGGCTTGAATCCCTTACAAGTCCACCAGCAACAATACCCTGACATATCTAGTCCAGAAACTAAAACCCTCAGGCAGACAGTGACATACCTGAAGCCATGACATCGCCAGGCTGGTGACAAAAATGTGCAAGAGAGAAAAACACTCAGAAAGCCAGAAGGCAGGGTTTTTCTTTCTTCGCTCCCAGTATATAGAACAGCAGTCCTACGAACATTCAAATTGCTCCAAACCTCGGGCAAATTAGTAAGATACTGGAGACTCACCTACTCATGGAACATTATTACACTCATCAGATTGTAGGGACTTGGTTTACACTCAACAAATACCTCATATTGGATACATACATAAATCACCCTTAAGCTGAACCCTTACATTCAGGCGATTAATATTTCATGTTTTTTGCCCTCTTCCTAAAAGTACTAAGACCAAGCTCCCCAGGTACCTTTTTTAGGTCTCGCATGAGACAGCGCTTTAGCGCTGCTCTCGCGAGAGCTTTTGTAAATGGGGGATCTGGAAGTGCAAACGAGTGCTTCCAGGCCTCCAAATACAGTGCATGTGCGCCGGGCGCGCGCACCATTTGGCACCCTGCACACCGTTTGCTTTCACTTTTGCGGCCGCACGGCTGCTTTGATGTTTGATCGCGATCGCGCGATCACTTTCACGGCCGCTTGTTCTAAAGTAACCCAGATTGTTAAATATGTGACCGTCCACGGAATGCCATTTTCTTTTGTAGCCAAAATACTGAATATATCTAAGGGCTTATACTTTTGTGATGTGATCAATCAATTTGTATTCACTGTTAAAGTGTCCATCTTCATCGGACTAATAAGAGAATTCCTGTAATGCACCCACTCACGAAGGCCCGTTTGACCAAATCTTGGCAAAAATCCCACTTACATCACTCTCCCTTTTTTTCTGGTCATATGATTTTGTAAGGCGTGGCCACAGAAGGCAGAGCCTGAGACTTAATATTTCTATTCTTTTCAGGGGCCCTGCACCTGTGATCCTGTTTGTACATTATCAATCCCCTTCATAGTCATATGACAATAACTCAATCCTTGGTAATCTTCCTTTCTAATTTTCCTCGTCAATGGTTGAGGCAGCCGAGCTTGGGAAGCTTGTGGGAAACAAGATAAATGCGGTGAAACTGCTTGCGCCCAGAGGACCCTCATGCGCTCCTTATGCAGCGGCATGGAGGCGGCAACCTTTACAATAGTGACTGTTCCAGCAGAACTATGATGAGGCTAGAAGGACACTGAGGGTGACGCAGACAACTCATGGCCCCATACATTTATTAGCTATCATTTCTATTTTAGGGTTATTTATTCATTTTAGTTTTAAAAATAAAGGTGTAATACAAAAATATATATTTTATTGAAAAAATTAAACGAACAAAAATGTTGAATAAAATGTGGATTACATATATTTGGTGAATTGCAAATGTGAGCACTATCACCAAAGTGAACTTGTGAGTGATTGTGTCTTTCGGTAGGTAGTTCGGTCTACAGTGTAAAGAACCCTAAAGAAATTGTGTAAATACAAATTATTTCTTGTTCTAATATCATTTCTCAGTGTGTTCAACACCGCTGCTTCCAGTGCGTGTTGGGGTGTTACATAAATCCTATCTGGGATGCGCTTTCAGCTTGGGCGTAAACCAAGATTGCTCATAAAAAGAACCGGACCGTAATTATCATTCGGTTGCACCTTTATAATATATAGTCAGCGTGATTGCGCGTCTTCAGTCAATGCGCGGGCCATCGTTGAGGCTAAGATGAAGCCAACAGACAGACTGGTTGGAATGATTGTGAGTTCTTAGAGATCACGGTCTCTTCAGGCTGTTGTCGGCTTTTGGTCGTTTCTGTGTTGTTTTTGAAACATGTACCAACCTATCAATCATCAATCAGGTGCATTGTTTCAGTTGGAAAGAGACCTGAAGGCTAACTATTTTCTAATGTGTTTTTTTTAAAGTGTTAATGTTTTATAGATATGGTTGCAAAAATGTTTTGCAAAAGTATTTACTAAACATGGAGCTTGAAAGGTGTAAACACAGTCTTCTTAAAGTGAAGTGTTCCTTTCTTATTTTATTGTATTCCTCGTGCTCTTTCGAGTGTCCCTGGGATATTTCAGTTACTTTCAGTAGTCCAAAATCTCAAGGGAAGCATGACCTGCTGGTGATGCTCGCACGAGCTTTGCAATTCCTAAAGGGTTAACTCTGCTACGGCCCCAGCGGGAATCCCTAGCCACTACTAATGAAGCACCAAGCTGAATTCTCTCTGTAGTCAAGGCTACATTTCTCCTTGCCACCGCTCTGTTGGGCTGCGAATATCTGGAATTTAAATGGTATGAAAGTTGGAATTTAGAATTGCTGTTCTTATGAAGTATTTACAATATATTGTCTTTCTCAGTAAACGGGTCAGAACACTTTTTATGGAGTTTCTTTAACTTATTATTAATCACATAGGCGAAACCAAATCATTTACCAATGCTTGTTTTGAATAGCGTACACCCTGTTCTCACATATCTGAAGGTCTTGCGAGACTCGAGACTGAGCAGTGGTTTTCCTGTTGCACGCTGCGCAGTTCACCCCCTGAATGAGTATATTGTGTGATTCCTGTTTCGCATCAACAGTTCATACTTAGTCTTCAGATCTCGGTGCATGAGTTTAGACTTTAGAGTGTAGGTGCAGGCAGACGGGATCAGACAAGGACGAAATATAGGCCCGGGCACGAAAATAAAAGTGTTCACCATTAGTGAATTTGAAAGCGAAATTGTAGCCCAATTTGCAAATGTTGGCCGTTTGGAACTCGTAAAGACACTTTGTATAATAAGTGTCCTGTAAGTTAATAAAAAAGACTGCAGAGATTTGAGCTTGCTGCTGGCAATGCTTGTTTTCCAGTCGACCATCAAACAGCCAAAACAAACGCCCGAGCACTGACCTATTAGACCAGTCCATTGGGCACTGCTTGTTTTCCCTTTAGGCAGGGCCACTGCAATTATGCGATTTTGCGGCTGCAGCGTTTTTCACATAATTGTACATGTGCCGCTGTTGCCACATAATGCATCATCTGCTCCATAATGTTTAGAATTTAACAAAACAAAAAATCGAGCTCAAATGGTTCAAATGTTACTAGAAACACAGTGATGTGTTGTCGTGCAGTGGAAGGCCCTTTGCAAAGGTTGACTGGTCACCTTTCTGTTGCATACGGCTATATTTGGGTGTTAAATTGGTATAAATGAGGTGCAACTAATGCCAAGACAGTGTTAACGAATGTAAAAATGACAAACGAATGAAGTAATACTGTCGCGAGAAGGGCTGCATTACGCTTCATAATTTACTCAACCCTCCTACGTAATTTCAGTGACCCTGCTTATAGGCCATTCTGAGCCTGTAGGTAAAAGCCACGTGAAAGCTCGGGCTCAAAGGCTCAAGAAGACCTCGAGCTGACACTGAGCCAGGAATCTATCTCGAGCCCGGCTCGAGCTTTCAGTAGCCCATCCAATCCTTTCAGCACCTCGCATGGAGTCTGAAGACCTATATAAACTCTACCACTGCCTGAAGCGCTATATAAACGCTACCACTGCCTGAAGCGCTATATAAACGCTACCACTGCCTGAAGCGCTATATAAACTCTACCTCTGCCTGAAGCCCTGTATAAACTCTACCACTGCCTGAAGCGCTATATAAACGCTACCATTGCCTGAAGCGCTATATAAACGCGACCACTGCCTGAAGCGCTATATAAACGCGACCACTGCCTGAAGCGCTATATAAACGCGACCACTGCCTGAAGCGCTATATAAACGCTACTACTGCCTGAAGCGCTATATAAACGCTACCACTGCCTGAAGCGCTATATAAACTCTACCACTGCCTGAAGCCCTGTATAAACTCTACCACTGCCTGAAGCGCTATATAAACGCTACCATTGCCTGAAGCGCTATATAAACGCGACCACTGCCTGAAGCGCTATATAAACGCTACCACTGCCTGAAGCGCTATATAAACTCTACCACTGCCTGAAGCGCTATATAAACGCTACTACCACTGCCTGAAGCGCTGTATAAACGCTACTACCACTGCCTGAAGACCTATATAAACGCTACCACTGCTTGAAGACCTATATAAACGCTACCACTGCCAGAAGTGCTGTATAAACGCTACCACTTCCTGAAGCGCTATATAAATGCTACCACTGCCTTAAGCCCTGTATAAACGCTACCACTGCCTGGAGCGCTATATAAACGCTACCACTGCCTGAAGCCCTGTATAAACGATACTCCACTGCCTGAAGCGCCATATAAACTCTACCACTACTCGAAACCCTGTATAAACGCTACTACTGCCTGGAGCGCTGTATAAACTGTACCACTGCCTGGAGCGCTGTATAAATGCTACTACCGCTGCCTGAAGTGCTGTATAAACGCTACTACCACTGCCTGAAGTGCTGTATAAACGCTACTACCACTGCCTGAAGACCTTTATTAACGGTCCCACTGCCTGGAGCGCTGTATAAACTGTACCACTGCCTGGAGCGCTGTATAAACGCTACTACCACTGCCTGAAGCGCTGTATAAACGCTACTACCACTGCTTGAAGACCTATATAAACGCTACCACTGCCTGAAGCGCTATATTAATGTACTATCACTGCCTGAAGCTCTATATAAACGTACTATCACTGCCTGCAGCGCTATATAAACGTGACCACTGCATGAAGCGCTGTATAAATGGTATTATCACTGCCTGAAGGGCTATATAAAAGCTACTACCACTCCCTGAAGCACTATATGAACGCTACTACCACTGCCTGAAGACCTATATAAATGCTACCACTGCCTGAAGCGCTATATTAATGTACTCTCACTGCCTGAAGCTCTATATAAACGTACTATCACTGCCTGCAGCGCTATATAAACGTGACCACTGCCTGAAGCGTAGCGCTGTATAAATGCTACTATCTGCCTGAAGCGCTGTATAAATGCTACTACCTGCCTGAAGCGTAGCGCTGTATAAATGCTACTACCTGCATGAAGCGCTATATAAATGCTACTGCTGCCTGAAGCGCTGTATAAATGGTACTACCTGCCTGAAGCGTAGCGCTGTATAAATGCTACTACCTGCTTGAAGCACAGTATAAATGCTACTACCTGCCTGAAGCGCTATATAAATGCTACTGCTGCCTGAAGCGCTATATAAACGCTACTGCTGCCTGAAGCGCTATATAAACGCTACTGCTGCCTGAAGCGCTGTATAAATGCGACTACCTGCCTGAAGCTCTATATAAACGCTACTGCTGCCTGAAGTGCTGTATAAATGCTACTGCTGCCTGAAGCGCTATATAAATGCTACTGCTGCCTGAAGCGCTGTATAAATGCTACTACCTGCCTGAAGCGTAGCGCTGTATAAATGCTACTACCTGCCTGAAGCGCTGTATAAATGATACTGCTGCCTGAAACGCTATATAAACGCTATCACAGCATGAAGCGCTGTATAAACGCTACGACTGCCTGGAGCGCTGTACAAACGATACTACTACTGCCAGAAGCGCTGTATAAACACTACTACCACTGCCTGAAGCACTATATAAAGTCTACTACCACTGCTTGAAGCACTATATATACTCTACTACCACTGCCTGAAGCGCTATATAAACGCTACCACCACTGCTTAAAGACCTATATAAACGCTACCACTTCCATGAAGTGCTATATACATCCTACTTCCACTGCCTGAAGCACTGTATAAACTCTACTACCACTGCCTGCAGCGCTGTATAAACACTACTAGCAGGGCACAAGTCCTAAAACAAGCATTTGCAATGCAATAGGTCTCGCATTATCGAGATTTTAAGCTATTAACATTGTAAATGACAAGGCCTTTCATGTATGTTTTAAAAACAAAAACATAAATAAAAGGCATTGTCATTTACAATGTCAATAGCTTAAACTCTCGTAAATGCGAGACCTATTGCATTGCAAATGCTTGTTATATCATCTAGTTTTTCCAGCCAACTTCGCAGTGTATATAGTCTTCTGCATACATGCTTCTGAAGGCCTGACTGGTTACTCTGTAACTTGTACGTATTTTTTTAATGTGCTCAGATATCCGAGAGTACACATTAGAAGTGCTCATCTTAATATAAAGTCAAGCACATGTGCCTGCTTTACTTGTTTTTAACGGTACAAAAGGGTGTGGTGATGGACGGAGCATCAGAACCAATCAAACACTCACACCCAGTCAACAGATCTGGGTTTGATCCATCACCGTTCTTTAGCCCACTCTGCTACCCCAGTTCAGACATGGCCATATGCAAATCAGTCTGACCCTGTGCCTCATGGGAACAGTCCGGCCCGAACTGCCAAGCCATGTCTTCCCTGGACCGGAAACAAGCATCCTGGGACCGTTTTCGGGTTCATAACCCTCATCAGCCAGGCTATCTTCAATCCAGTGGCAAAGTGAGCAAGGGACCCACGTCTGGGCATATCCTGCCAACTTAGGGCGAACAAAGCGATACATGCATATGGCTGGGTTCAAACTAGAACGGCATGGTGAGCAAAAAAAAAACGATGGATTTAGGCCCACATCTCTGTACTGGGGTGAATGTATGACATTGTTCTGCATTCTGTCGATCTACTGTTGTTTTTACATTTGTCACCCCGAGTGGGAAGGGTATGCCCAGACGTGGGTCCCGTGCTCTCCATGCCACTGGAATCAGGCTATCCTGGCTGAAGAGGGGTGAAACCTCGAAACCGGTCCTAGGATGCTTGTTTCCAGTCAAGGGAGGACCTGGCTTGACAGTTCGGGCTGGACTGTTCCCATGAGGCACAGGGTCAAGACTGATTTGCATATGGCTGGGTTCAAACTGTAACAGCATGGTGAGCAAAAAAATTATGGATTTAGGCTCAGATCTCTGTACTGGGGTGAATGTATGACATTGTCCTGCATTCTGTCCATCTACTGTTGTTTTTGCACTCTGCTGTGAAGAGCATCACTCTGTCTGGAGAATAGCCTAGAGAGGACACTTGACAGAAGAACTGCCGCAAACCTATTTTGAGATTGCAGACAGAGTCCACATTCCTTATCTGCTTTGACTACATAAAAGTGTGAGCTACTTGCATGTTTGTTGCTCCAGTTACAAGTCCTTTCACTAATGAAGGGAGTATTCCGCAGCATACCTTGAGGACTGCTGTCCAACAACCAGAACTGGTGTCAGTGTGACAGCCAGCTTTCAGAGGGGAGGGTACATCAACTAGAGTCTTTACTTGCTGGAAGAGCTGTACATGGCAGGATCTTTGGGGCCACGGTCCATACTGCACTACAGCAGAAGGGCCTGTGCGGAAAACTGCGTATTTATGGGGGATGCTATTGGTGAAATTGCAGGTCCTCAGTTACCTCTCCAAGATGGCCACCCTTGTCTCCTAGGACTGAACGGAATGGGGGCTCTGAAGTCTCACGAGAACAACAAACAGTTGCCGGACTCTATTGCACCTGGGATTAGAGATTGCATCGGCTATTCTATGTAGAAGGAAGATGAGGCTGTTCATGTACCACCTTCTTCAAATTCTTTCTGGAGGCGGTAAGCGCATTCTCCCCTAGTATCCCAGAGTGTCTTTTCGGCAGAGAGAGGTGTGTTCCATCGTCGTGCTGAGGCACTCTCTCTCCGTGCATCTCAGTGTGTCTGGTCGGCAATGCAGGCTCGCGTACTTTGAGGAACTGAAATATTTCCCTGCTTTATTTCCCCTTTGCGTCCCAGGGTTCTGGTCGGCAGGTTTGGATTGAGTGGTTATGTTTCGATTTTAAGTTCATTTATGCTTGCATCGTTACCTAGCTCTGTTCCTTCTTCCATTTGAAGATTTCGTCTTGCCGCCTACTCTATGATGGTAACACATTGATTAAGAATAGATTCTTAGATTTATATTAATTATAGAAGTCTTTGTTGCAGACTGTTGTTAGGTGTTAATCTTTTCTGTTTACAGGTCTCCCTCCATGGTGTACCCTTCCTGTTATCTTGTCCCACCGTCGGGCCACTCTGTCCCTCTGCTGGACATTATCAGAGACAGAGCTGCCAGAAGGTGGGCTTCTGGGTGGGTACTGCTCCTGATGACCAATCAGCCCTGACAGTACCTCTGACCTGAAGTGCCTGGAAGCCAGCCTGGCTGCTGAGTGAAAAAGCCTGTCAAGCCGCAGTGTCAGTGCAGTCTCTCCAAAAGTGCGGTTCCAAGGGGGAATCACAAGCAGGCAGCCAGCCTTGCAATAGGAACAATCACAGTTCACAACTTTTGGATAATCACCAGTATTCCACAACCCCATGACGTAACTCCTTGTGTTATTCTTGAAGCATAAATGTACTTAAGTTAATGTATAGTGTTATGATGTGAGTTTTTAAGCACCATAATGAATGTTTCATTAAATTGAATGATTGGACATTCTTGTATATAGAAACCTATGGGTGTACACTTCAGATCTATCCGTATTCTTAATAATCCTGTTTCCTCAAGCCTCCTGTATCTTTTCTGCCAAAGGCCCAGGGCTGGAACTGACAAGAACCTTGTAAACCAAATCATCAAGTGGATTTTGTATTGAATTGGTAATTGATGTAATTTATTAAGAAACTAACCATTTCAAAATGTCTATAGCTGAATGAGCCTCTATTCAAAACAGATAGCTCATGGGAAATGGTAGGCATGGCTGATCAACCTCTCCCCATAAAGAACTTGGGAGATGCAACTGGCTGAGAGCCTGTTTGTGCGAGAGCTGATGGGTACAGTAACCGTATTCCCAACTTACTTGTGTTTTTTGGTACCAAAAAGCAAAATAGCTCTCTTTCTGAGATTTGTGCTGCATGCGGTTCACAAGTAAAATCGCTAGGGGCAGAAATGTGTCGGTTAAAATTAGTTCTTCATAATATTACCTGCGGTTTACAGCACAACAAAACTGTAAGCACTATGGAAAACAAAGTGTTTGTGTTAACTAATAGGTTGACGGTGCGGGACCACTTGGGAAACAGACCTTGTCAATGGCAATCATTTGGTCTTGTATATTAAATATGTTCGCAAGCTTCTACAGTACATAGAAGAGGAAGTACATGGAGCTGTGATGGTGCTTATTTCCTCGGGAGACATGTACAGCTTCTTCCTATTCTGTGTTTGTTACTGGAATTGTTAAATACCTAATCACTATATAAAATCATTCAAAATGATTGCTACAATCGGGTGATGGCGAATGACAAGGTCCGTGAGTAGAGCTTCAGGGGTGGGTTGTACATACGGCACTGGTTAAAATAGCAGCATAGGTTTCCAGGATGAAGGAGAAGCGCATTGTGAAACAAGCATTTGCAATGCAATCGGTCTCGCATTATAAAAGTGTGAGCAGTTGGCATTGTTAATAATAATGCAACACTAGCTATTGGCATTGTAAATGATAATGCCATTTATTTATGTTTGTTTTATAAAATAGATTAAAAAGGCATTATTAGTAAATATTTAGACCTATTGGCTTTGCAAATTATAGTTTTTTTTTAGACTTTTATATTGGTACAAAAATATCCTTGCAGTAGCATAGCTCCAAAAGTCAATTTTTTTTTAAAGTTGTGCGTCCACTGTTTTTGTTCTATTTATTTACTTTCGTAGCAATTGCGGCATGCCAGGCTTTAGTTTAAGATGATGAAAAGTACGGTGCTGTGTGCTGCAATTGCTAAAAAAGTAAACCAATAGAAAAGAAATGCGGCATCCGCCCGCCTTTGCTTTTTTCTTTATTGACTTTTGTAGCAATAGTGGCACACCCTGCTTTAGCTTTAGATGTTTAAAGCTAAGGCGTGGAGTAGTGTGCCACCCAAGTGGTATTTTTCTGCTTCTGTTATTGCATTCAGATATATAATACATCAAGTAACATTACACATACAACAAGCCAGAACTATTGGCTTCGACAATTTGTCTTAGTTGCATGAGACAAATAAGCAACAACTATGGCTTTGTTGTTTAAAATATTAAAAATGTTTCAGTTCTTAAATGCACGTATGTGTGTGGATTATGCACAGTATGGTAACCAAGCAGGAATGCGGGTTCCCTTACTGAAAAACTATTTTCTAGCAAAGCAAGGTAAAATAAACTGGGAGCAGAGAGGAGCATGCATCCATTTGAGACTTGTTAACCTGGGACACTAAAGTTTTCGAACACCTGCTTATGTAGGACACAGAAAACAATTAGGCGTAGAAAATCAGTGTTATCCGTAGCTCTTGGCACAGCTCGATGTGTGGCCAGATGAGCTATCCAGCTGACAGTGAGCGACTATACTTTCCCGGTTTGTTCACGAGTCTGTTTGCCGAGGGGATGAGCCTGGAGTTTAAAGGCCATTGGGATTTGTAAGAGAAAATAGTTTACTTTTTAGCCTGTAGTAGACTATTGATAGGCAGGAGGGAAAATTATTGGCATTTAGATTAATGAGCTAATAATTAGCATATTAATAATGCGCATTCAACAGAAATTCTAAAAATTGTGTGTGACATACCAACGCATGTCTATGTATAAGTCAGTAGCAAGTAAACTTGCACCAACATGCCTTACTTCCGCCTACCACACCATCCACAGTCCTGGCTTCTAACCACATCTAACAACAAAACAAGCATCGGAAACTGAAACAATTGACGAAAGACATTTTGCTCCTAATTTTTGCATGATGACGTGGTTCCGTGCGTAAGTGCTATATAAAGTTTACTTAATTCCTACACATCCCTCAGCTGTCAATTCGGCGAAAATGCATGCAATGTAGACCGAAGCATGCGTGCAAATTATGCCCCAGGTTGAAAGAAAACATTGCACTTTAACCAACACTTTCCCTAAAATAGTGGAGAATGGAAAAATGTACGCGCGAGGGGGGGATGGGTGGGGGAAGGGGGAGCGAAGAAAAGGGATGAGTAAAAGAGACGCGCAAAAACACATTTTTTAAAAGGGGGTTGCAGAACCCCGACAGCATGTCGTGCAAACAAATACAAATGAAGCTTCCCCAGCGCTTAACAGCCATTGTAGATAAATTAATGGTGGATTTCGACAGAGGAGCCCTGGCTTTCTGAAAGAGTGGCCGGGGAGGAGGAACTGCTGCTGACAAACTGCATGGAGCACAGCCAGATGGCGGAGGGAGGGCAAACAGCTGATAAGATGTGGGCCTTTATTTTATGTTCATAAATGTATAACATAATGCGTTCACCCGCCAGCTTCTTTTAAATAAAGTACCAGCAGTGATTGTTGTTTTGCTTTCAAATTAAAACGGTTCGTAAAAATGCATGCAGTGTAGGCAGAAGCACGCCACTTAAAGCATCGCGTTGAAAGAAATAAACCACTGCAGTATAATCCGCGCATAACTGAAATATTAAGAGAATGGAAACATTTACCCGAGTGGGGCGGCGAAGGGAAAGGATAAGGAAAGGAGCAGCCTCCACCACCCCGCCTGGCAGCCTCCTGTCACTCCGTATCCAGGTCTGAGCAGGGTAGAGACACTGTAGAACGGCGGTCGGGTAAAACTATTTTGTTTACTATGTTCATGGAAGCATAGAGTCCTGCTTTTAAACGTTACCGAGAGAAAGAGTCGGCCAGAAGCCTGCGGTGCGGCACACAGTATGGCCGCGCACATAGGAGTTTGAGGGGGGTAGGGGTGCAAAAACGTATCAAACCTCTGAAAGCAAGTGGCGAACAGAGGAGCTTGATGGGGCCTGGGGCAAAAAAACATATCAAAGCTCGGGAAGCAAGTATATATAAATACAACAAGAACAAGCGGCCGCGAAAGTGATCGCAATCGCGATCAAACATCAAAGCGGCCGTGCGGCCGCGAAAGTGAAAGTAATCGAATGCTTTCAGGCTGCCAAATGGTGCGCGCGCCCGGAGCACATGCACTGTAGTTGGCGGCCTGAAATGCACTCGTTTCCACTTCCAAAAGTCCCTTACTATAAGTCTCGCCAGAGCAGCGCTAAAGCGCTGTCTCAGGCGAGACCTAAAAATGATAGAAGCAGCATAAGTTCTACAACTTGTGGGGTGGATATCCTTTGTTGTTGCCGTGCCTTCTTGACAATATGATCCATTGCTTCATATAGTCCATTTCCAGATATCAAATGTGATTTAGGGTCTCAGTATTGGAAGTTTTATGTTGGGGTTCTGCTTCTTTTGATGTACATAATCCTCTGCTCCCTCTTCTTCTTGAAAATCTGTCTGTCACAGCAGGAGTGTCTACAAAGCTTGTAGTGCCACAACACAGGCCAGGGGATTGACTTGAGTTCACACCTGGATGTCAGCCACAGTGATATGTGCCTCAAAAGTTTAGCTCTTTGATTCTCTTATCAGCACCATCTCCTTCTTGTGATGGGCCCAAGCCCCTTCCTTGTGACCTCTCACTGAATCAAAGAGCACCCTTTGAAGTGTACAAGGTAGGCCTAGTCCTCCCCTCCCCAGTGCTTGTCTTACCCACCTTTATAGGAATGCACCAATCTACAAATCTGTCGGGGGGGGATCTCTGTACCTCCTGTCCATGTTTCAGCAAGCAGTTTTGGGACTCCCAAAATGAAACCAGGGGCCTTCCGGTACAATACATGGAGGGCCCCTGGTTTCATTTTGGGAGTCACAAAACTGCACGCAGTATATGTGTACAGCATACATGCATTGCACAGTACTGTATACTCCATGTACTGTACCACTCAGAATTCTTTACATACAAAACAGTGTCCACCGTGGGTTTCTTTTCAGAAAAAATATATTGGCAACTCTTTTACATCAGTTTGGAGAAGCTCCCATTCAATGTATTATTTCAAAATACCAAGTGGTGCCTACACACTTTGGTGTCCGTTTATACAAACATGGGTGCAAACAACAATTAACAAATGTATATAGACTGACAAAGTTTTATGTGGTAATTTTTCTATTCTTTCAAAAAAGTTCTATATGCAGGTGATAATCTAATGAATAACGTAAGTGCAGGTGAAGCATTGCTCAAGTGTGACAAACATATATCAAAATATACACATAAGAAGCAAGATGTAAAAGTTCACTGGTTATGTAATTACAAGGAAAAACACGTGTATATCCCTTTGCAACATGTGAGGTAATCATTGCTCAAGACAAACAGGTGAAAGCATTTGTCGACGTTTCGACCCCTATAGAGTCTTGGGGTCTCCTCAGGACAATAGTCGTCTGACTTATTACCAGGAGATATCCATCCACTGGTCAGGATGTAGTCCAGTCTGGGGACTCCGCTAGATATCTAGCTCAGAGGCACACATACATCCAATCCACCATATGCATTTAACATGCCCAGCACTGAATCTTTCATGTACTGTACCACTCGCAGGTACACATTTATCCAGCACATGCATTTATCCTGCACAGCACTACATCCTTCAGGTACTGTGCCACTCATAGGCACATACGCTTCAGCAAATGCACACACCATGCATGCACTGCTCTTTGTATTGCACCCTGTCTAGGCACACATACACCCTGCATAGATTCACCACTTCTACGCTGTTCAGCACTTCACACCACTCTGATGTAGGCCAAGAGTAAGTTGTCACACAAAAGTGGAACTTTAAAAGTGAGTGAGCTTGTAGGCCTCACTCCAGTGACACACGTAAGAAACATTTGCAATGCAATAGGTCTTGCATTACTGATAGTTTGAGGTATTGGCGTTGCAAATAATAATGCAAGTCAATAGCTCATACTTTCAGTAATGCGAGACCTAGTGCATTGCAAATGCTTCCTTAGTGAGCCAGGAACCAGCACGGTATGTCTAGGTGCAGTACCGCAAGCTGCTTCTAGAGGTCCCTAGTGAGCAAGGCACCAGCACTGCATGTCTACAAAGTTTGAGTTATGGGCATTATAAATGGCAATGTTTTTTACTTAGTCATGTTGCAGTACCATATGTGGCCAAACGGGGACCTCTTTTGGTCACATATGGTACTGCACCCTGCAGAAGATATGGTAAATCCACCCTACCCTTAATACATTGCATGCAAGACAGTACTATATGTACATTCGAATAGCTATGTCCATATATACAATTAGTAGCTTTGAAATGTGACAATAGAATTATTACATTAATTTTGGATTAGATTTTACTCTGTGTGGAGCTGATGACAGGAAATGTATAGACGGTCTCATATAAATGTGAGATGTTCTAGTGAGTGAAGGTAACCACTGCCAACCTAGCTTAGGACCAAGTGTGTGTCCTGCCTGAAGCCTTTTAAGGAAATAGTTCCTTGAGGCTGTAATTAAAACCTAGGGCGTAACAACACATGTAATGGGGTGTCCTCATGGGAGGTTACAAGGCGGTACTAAGGAGGGACTACTATGCCTATTAACCAATGAAAAGCCACCATTTACAAAAAACAGAGCAGGGGACAAATGAAAAGAAGGGCCGAAAGTGTGCAGAGCTTTATGCCCATATCCTGCGTAGCACATATCCTGAACACAGCATGTCTCAAAGACCGCGCAAGCGCTGCCTAAGTGAGACATAAAAAGGACCTATTCCCTCTTACTGATCACTACACGGTATGCTGCCACCACCACCACGCTTGTGCTGCTTAACTCTCCGCGAAGGCAGTAAACTTCCACCACTATGGGTAGCACTTTGGGTGCCCTTCCCAGTCCAACAAAACCGCAGTCCGGGAAACAGGGTTATGTCATGCCGCACACGCATGATCCATGTTTGCCTATGATAACCAAAATCAATATAGGGATCACGACATTAGTACCAGAGCCGGACTGGGAACGCAAACCGGCTCTGGCAGTTAAGTCGGACTGGCCACATGGGGGCATGAGTGAGGTGGGCATAGGAATGGGGGGGCTGGTGTGAAACTCTGCTGCTGCTTTTGGTACAGGGGGGGAGATATTGCAGCACTGCTGCAAAACCGGACCCCTGTACCAAAAAATGGCCCCCACCGGTCGAAAACCGCCCTCACCCTTCCGGCCCACCTGTAAAACCAGTCCGGCCCTGATTAGTACTCAGAGCAGGGGTGCACATCTGTTACCATGTAGAGCAGTGGTTCCCAAACTGTGGTCCACATTCCTAGGGAGTCTGCAGGCAGCAGTTCTAAGCCTAATCTAAGCTTTTATTGTATTGTATATTTAAAGCAAAAATTAACAAAACTGTGTGCTTGTAATTGTCATAGGCCTGCTGTGTTGTTACTACTTACAGTTAATAAGTAGTCAGGCGTTTAAGCAGTGCAAAATACTTTCTAAACAAGCATTGGCATAGCCAATAGGTCTCGCTTTTGGGACCTTATAGTTATAAGTATTTAGTTATGCAGCACAATATCCATGGTGCAACAACAACTGTTGCATGGCAAAACACTTATAAGGTCCCAAAGGCGAGACCTATTGCCTATGCCAATGCTTGTTGCTGTTTTTGTGGTACTGTAATATATAGGGATGTTATTTGTCACAGTTTGGATTAGATCATTGATGACCCTATTGTTCATAGGATCACAATGTCTCCAGTGACAACTTCTTGCTGCCCAGGTCATGCCGAGGGGTTCCTTTTCCGGTGGTTCTGCTGTCCTGATCGAGCCGAAGGTCCTGCTGCAGTTGTCTCCTCCCTTTGTGTGTGTGTGGTTGTGTGTTTGGTTGTGTGTTTGGTTGTGTGTCTGGTTGTGTCTGTGGTTGTGTGTGTGTGTGGGGTTGTGTGTATGTGTGTGTATGTGGTTGGGTGTGTGTGTATGTGGTTGGGTGTGTGTGTATGTGGTTGGGTGTGTGTGTATGTGGTTGGGTGTGTGTGTATGTGGTTGGGTGTGTGTGTATGTGGTTGGGTGTGTGTGTATGTGGTTGGGTGTGTGTGGTTGTGTAGTTGGGTGTGTGTGGTTGGGTGGGGGGTGTGTGTGGTTGTGGCTGTGTGTGGTTGTGGCTGTGTGTGTGTGGTTGTGTGGTTGTGGCTGTGTGTGTGTGGTTGTGTGGTTAGTTGTGTGTGTGTGTGTCTGGTTGTGTGTGTGGTGTTGTCGTGTGGTTGTGTGTCGTGTGGTTGTGTGTCGTGTGGTTGTGTGTTGTGTGGTTGTGTGTGTGGTGGTGTGTGGGTGTGTATGTGGTTGGGTGTGTGTGTGTGGGTGGTTGGGTGTGTGTGTGTGTGGTGTTGTGTGTATGTGTTTGGTGTGTGTGGTGGTGTGTGGTTGTGGGTGTGTGTGTGTGGTTGTGGGTGTGTGTGTGTGGTTGTGGGTGTGTGGTTGTGGGTGTGTGTGTGTGGTTGGGTGGGTGTGGTTGGGTGTGTGTGTGGGTGGGTGTGTGGGTGTGGTTGGGTGGGTGTGTGTGTGTGGTTGGGTGGGTGTGTGTGTGGTTGGGTGGGTGTGTGTGTGGTTGGGTGGGTGTGTGTGTGTGGTTGGGTGGGTGTGTGTGTGTGGTTGGGTGGGTGTGTGTGTGTGTGGTTGGGTGTGTGTGTATGTGGTTGGGTGTGTGTGTATGTGGTTGGGTGTGTGTGTGAGGTTGGGTGTGTGTGGTTGTGTAGTTGGGTGTGTGTGGTTGGGTGGGGGGTGTGTGTGGTTGTGGCTGTGTGTGTGTGGTTGTGGCTGTGTGTGTGTGGTTGTGGCTGTGTGTGTGTGGTTGTGTGGTTGTGGCTGTGTGTGTGTGGTTGTGTGGTTAGTTGTGTGTGTGTGTGTCTGGTTGTGTGTGTGGTGTTGTCGTGTGGTTGTGTGTCGTGTGGTTGTGTGTCGTGTGGTTGTGTGTTGTGTGGTTGTGTGTGTGGTGGTGTGTGGGGGTGTATGTGGTTGGGTGGGTGTGTGTGGTTGGGTGTGTGGTTGTGTGGTTGTGGTTGTGTGTGTGACGGGCAAACATGGCTGACACAGAATGGGCGACAATGGAAGGGTTAACGGTCGTCTCCTGCAGACAACAGAGCCCTTCCTTCAGTATGTTTCTATTTCGAGAGGCGGTCCTCTTTCTGTTATTGTCTTTGTAGCAATACTCCTGCAAATACGTGTGTCCAAACATGCATTAAAGTTGATGACTTCAGCACTCCCCTATGCATACCAGCCAGCCACCTGAAAGGAGCATTTATTAGGAAATGGCGAATCAAATGTAAATTTTGGATGCACGCATTATAATCTTACTTATCTCCAGGCATGCTGTTGGTGTGTTATGTCCTGATTAATTATTCTGGCAAGCCTGTTTGCTACATTATGCCTGTTTATTCAATTTTGCTGTTTGCTACAGGAAGCTCTTGTAACATTATGCAAGCTCGTGACCGCATTCTCGTGTGTGGCCTGATTCCGGTGTTTACATGCTGTTTGCTACCTGAACCTCTTTTTTTGTACAATGCTTGTGTTATATCGTGCTGTTTGCTACAATAAAATAAACGTTGGCATTTAAGGTGGGCGTGATATTCCCTGACGGAGATGCACCCACTGGGAGAATCCCGAACGCTTGTAAGCGCAAAGGCGGGGGGAGGGGCGGAGGCATGGAGCAAGCAAGAGGAAAGACAGATGGCGCTGAAGGCTGGTGGTTCGCGCGTGCACGCGAGCTTGTCGCCAGCCAGCAGCACTTTGAAAACTCACCTACTAAAGTCTCTCCGAGCAGCGCATGCGGGCTGACTCAGCGATACCTAAAAAGCAACCACTCCCAGTGGGTCTCATTTCTGTGGCTCACTCACTGAATGAAGGATACAAACGACCAGCCTTCTATCAAGCACTCCAATAACTGAATACTTTAGTGCTTTTGTTTCAAGAAGCAAGCCCCCAAATCAAAAGTAGTAATTCCTTTGCCCTCCAAATGAAATCCCAGCCTCAATGGGACTGGATAGAGTGGCCGGCAAGATTATGAAGTATCTCACATTTTTATATGTGCATAACACATACACACAATTACCACACTGTTAAAACATTGAAAGTGACGACACAGAACTGAAAACTTTAGAAAGTAAATAGGCAGCCCAACCCAGCCCCCCGTATACATTGTGAGCAAATTAAATGACCAGTAACATAACTAATGACTTTGAAAATGACCTAATTCTTTTCTCCACATCGCCACTTACGAGAGTCCAAAACCCACAAATCTGCTGTGCTCAATTAAATCACGCATAAAGCTACCCTATAAGAGGAGTATCATTTGAATTTAAGCAATTGTGTGCTGGTGGTATCAGCTGTCACATTCAATTACTTATATAGAAATTGTGATTTAGAGAAAATGAAAAAAAGAAGGGAAAAAAACATGGACTCGACATTCGAATTCCCGAAGATCCTGCAGTGAGCAGCGTAGTTTGCGAGGTTCGAAGCAATGTTTTAGCGAGTGTGCAAGGAAGGGGTAAGTCGAATCTGTGCAACACCTGAACTGACAAAAAAGTACAAAGGTGGTTTTCAAAATGGCGGTACTCTCGAAGTAACGTGAACATTCGCTTTGTTATTTCACCCCTTGACGTGCCACCGTAGTCTGAAAATATGCCCCATAGAGGTCAACGGTTAATTAGCACAAATATGAAGAACACACCTTGAGGTAAAGTTCATATTTAAGGTACTGTCGGCATTTAAAACAAGAAACGCGAAGTAATGGGCAGCCCACCCCAGCCCCCCCGTATACATTGTGAGCAAATTAAATGACCAGTAACATAACTAATGACTTTGAAAATGACATCATTCTTTTCTCCACATCGCCACTAACGAGAGTCCAAAACCCACACATCTGCTGTGCTCAATTACATCACGCATAAAGCTACCCTATAAGAGGAGTATCATTTGAATTCAAGCAATTGTGTGCTGGTGGTATCAGCTGTCACATTCAATTACTTGTATAGAAATTGTGATTTAGAGAAAATGAAAAAAAAGAAGGGAAAAAAATATGGAATCGACATTCGAATTCCCGAAGATCCTGCAGTGAGTAGCGTAGTTTGTGAGGTTCGAAGCAATGTTTTAGCGAGTGTGCAAGGGGTAAGTCGAATCTGTGCAACACCTGAACTGACAAAAAAGTACAAATGTGGTTTTCAAAATGGCGGTACTCTCGAAGTAACGTGAACATTCGCTTTATTTCACCCCTTGACGTGCCACCGTAGTCTGAAAATATGCCCCATAGAGGTCTACGGTTAATTAGCACAAATATGAAGAACACGCCTTGAGGTAAAGTTCATATTAAAGGTACTGTCGGCATTTAAAACAAGAAACGTGAGTGGTGCGTGCGCGAAAAGTGAAAGTAGGCTGCGCGCGCGAAAGTGATCGCTGCTGTACATATTGCAAAGCTGCCGGCTGCGCTTGCACGCTCATGTGAACGCAAGCTTGTCGCCAGCCCGCAGCACTTTGAAAACTCACCTACTAAATGTCTCTCCGTGCAGCGCATGCGCGCTGACTCAGCGAGACCTAAAAATGCATCGCAGAATCGATGAAGGTGACGTAGAAAATGAGTATCAGTAGCAGACCGTGAGGTTATCGGCTGTTGGTTCTGTGTTTCGATGACCGCGCAGACATTGTGACCGTAGGTCCCCTGTGAAATGCCCGATTTGGTTTCCCGGAAGCGAAAGCAAAGGTGTTTCTAGATACACAACAGATCAGTGACTCAGGGGCAGGAAGTCACCTCAAAACCAACGACGAAACAAAACAGAGTGCACGCGGTCGGCTTCTGCGTACTCATGCAGACCTCCCGCACAGGTCCTGCCTGAGTCATCAGTTATTCAGTGCCCTCAGATCGGATTGCATTCAACCCGAGAGCTGCCGCCGTGGCCGACAGAATGAGAAGTGGCGTGACTAGGCGCGGAGAGAAGACTGAGTCATTTGATGTTTACCTTTAAAAAGGCTAAACGAAAATGTAATTCTTGCGTTTGCTCCAGTCTCTTCAGCAACTCCTCCTTTTTTTCTTGCCTGCTATCCTTACAGATCTTTCGCTTATTTATCACTTTTAATGTACCACCTTCAACCGCAGATGTCTGAAGTTTCTTTTCACTGTACACTTTTGGTGCTGTAAAGCAACGCCTCAGTGAATGCTACTTCTAGACGTCCAAAGAATTAATGGCTACGCGACTGGGTAATTTTTGCCAGCAATCACTCATTTGCCTCTTGGGGGACTCCGTTTTCAGAGGTGTGTGCCTCCTGTCTTTCTTGTGCACTTTGTTTTTCCACTCTGCATCGTTTTTTTACCGGTAACTCCGTTTTAATGCCGCACATCGAAGTAGAGCCCTGGATGGTCAGTTAATAACCAAACCACATTAGCATTTGAGCAAGTTTAAATCGCCGCGCGCTTTTTGTTTGCCCCACTTCACTCCTGTCAGCCTGTTTTATTTCTCTTCAGCGCTGCCCAAGTGCCTACGCTGTTGCACGTATCAGAGCTTAACCCGAGCACTCACAGTTCACCCCTCAATCAGTGACATTAAACTCGATTCAAATATTACTCACAGCTTAACTGGAAGAAAAAAGCTGCAGTTTATGTTCACCAAACTTTACCCGCACGCAGGTGGTCACATCCCAAGGCACATTGCTAAGTCATTCAACGCCTCCGGTCAGGTAGCGTGCTAATCGCCCCAGACAACGTTGCATTTATTTATTTATACACTTCTAAAGAGCGCTGCTACCCAACAGGGTCTCCTGGCGCTTAACATGTGGCGGCAGAAACAACTTAGAACACGATATAAAGCAAAGATCAAACTGAGCGTCTTTAAGCTCTCACGGAAGGCTAGCAGGGAATGACAGTTCTTAAGGTCAATTGGAAGAGCATTCCAGAGCCTGGGACCAAGATAGGAAAAGGAAAGACTCCTCGTAGGGATGAGTCGAAACCTGGGAACTGAAAATAGTGCAAAACTGGAAGATCGCAACTGTCGAGCCGGAACATAAGGCGTAACCAGACTTTGAATGTAAGAGCTCAATTCACTTATCGATTTGTAAGCCACTGGAATCGGTGGAGAAAAGGAGACGCAGAGGCATATCGTGGCAGGTGGAAAAGGAGACGAGCAGCAGCATTTTGAATGACCTGTAGCCGATGTAATGAAGCTTTATCAGCACCCAAATACTACATTGCCGTACTCCAGCCTGGATATCACCAGAGCCTGCAAAACCGTTCTCTGAGCTGCAGGTGGGATTAGCCAGAGGATTTTTTTGATCCATCTGAGATCAGCAAAGCAGGATGACGCTACCCTGGAAACCTGAGGTTTAAGGGAGAGCTTTTTATCAATAATAAAACCCAGATTTTTTTACTTTAGGGACAGAAGCAGGCACAGGGCCCAGAGTGTCAGGCCAGTGTTTGATTCCCCAAAGCTCCGGGTTATTACCAAGAATAAGCACCACCGTTTTGGTGCTGTTAATCTTCAGAGCATTACTAGTCAGCCATTATGAAACCTTCCTCAGGCCAAGCTGTAGGAGGGTAGGATCTAGGTGCTGGGCAGCAGAAAGAGAAAAGACGATCTGAGTATCGTCGGCATAGGAAAAGATATTGAGACCCGACTTCTCATCAATGTTGGCCAAGGGACGAACATATAGATTAAAAAGTAAAGGGCTCAGGATGGAACCATGAGGCACTCCAGAGGTTAACTCTAAAGTGTTCGATCTCACTTCATTCAAAAAGACCTGAAAAGTACGGTCTTTTAAAAAAGAGTTCAACCACCTCAGAGCCAAACCCACATTTGCTTCGAGATGGTCTATCAGAATGGAATGGGACACCGTATCGAAAGCCGCGCTCAAATCCAGCAGAATGAGAGCGGAAGTACCACCAGAGTCAAGTTGTAGTCTGAGGTGCTCAGTAACCCCGAGTAGAGCAGACTCAGTACTATGGTCAGGTCTAAAGCCAGACTGATAGGTGTGAAGCAAATTGCAAGTGGTGACAAAAGAAGAAAGTAAAGTATTAATGTGTTGTTCCAAAATTTTAGCAAACACAGGCAGAAGAGAAATGGGATGAAAACTAGACCAACAAAAAGGGTCCTTTTATAGTAGAGGAAGGACAAGTGCATGTTTCCACCCATGGGGTACCAAACCTGTACTTAGAGCGGTATTAAGCAGATTAAGGATCACAGAAAGGACCATGTTGTCCAGAAGACTAAGTATAGCAGGGGGGAGAGGGTCAAGAGGTGAGCCAGACTTGACAGAAGTCAGTGACCACTTTAAAGAAGGCAAATCCAGAGGAGGGGGCCTGGGAGAAAAATGCAGGGGAGCCTGCCAAGAGATTAACAGGAAACATTAGACTCCCTTGTCGGATGGCATCCTCAGCAAGTTGATCATGAATGGACCAGACTTTATTGTAGAAGAACAGTCCTAGCGCATCACATTGAGGTAGGTAGAGTTAGGGAGGCGGCAAAAATGCACTGGCGGATGAGAGTTTCGTGACTACCTTAAACAAACTACATCCTTACCGAAGTCCTACATCATGGAGCCATAAATCATTGGCTTGACAAGGGAAGCCGTACAGTCATTGTGAGCTGAGTTTACCGCCGTCTACAGTGAAGCTACCCTTGCAGGTGTTAGGCTTAACTCCCTACCTTGATTGTCCTCTGCCCCCTGTCGTATGACCTGGGCTGCACGTACTGCATCCAATGTACCCTACGGTAGCTAACTTGCCCTGCTGTGAGGCATGGGAAGGCAAGTCCAGCCCGTCTGCCATTCCTTCGTGACCGGGTGTGGGTTTCCGTTTCTATTGCGCTGACACCGCCACGCCGCCTGTGAGGCTTACAACACTGGGCAGCTTCCCACACTTTCAGGATTCCTTTTTTAAAAACATTTTTTTAAATTTTATTTTGGGAGCAGCCCGCCAGGGCCATGGCTCCCCAGAGTTTCGCCCAGAATAGCTCCATACCCGCTTCTGAGATGCATGCCATCATCATTGTACAACTCAGGGCACCTCAAGTTTATCTGCCCATGTCTTATGCGCTCCTGACTGTTTGACTTAAAGAACTTGCATGCCGCCACATTGAGTTTCTTCCGTGATCTTTCCAAGCTGCCCATTGACCCAGCTCCCATCCAGTATTTCCCTGGGATTGTTTCAGACTACATTACTGACGACCTGTAGCAGAGTTTAGACGCTTCGTTTAGCCCCGCCCATATCCGGGCTAGCATGTGCTTTCTCCCTAAGCGTGCCAGGTAGTTGCCCAACTAATGGATGATCGGGGTGTCCGGAGGTGACTCCCCCTCCAAATGTCTCTTTAGCATCTCTAGTGACTGCTCCCAACGCAAAACTGGTAGGCCTATCCATTTGTCAGTATGTCGGGGGCACCCGGCCTCCATTCTGTTTGCTTTTAACCTCCAGGACAGTAGCCTTCGCACATGTGATTGCCCGATCAGCCACACCAACCACCGGCCAGCACCTGCCAATTCAGATGGTATAGTTTACAGTCCTTGCGACGGGGGGAGGTAGAAGTAGAGCTGGGCTTGTGTTACAGGAGGTGCATTTTCATGTGTGACCTATATGCCCCTCACCATCATCTCACCATGATCTCCTTTTCTAGCAAACCGTGCATTGCTGCTAAAGTGGCTGCCCCTATCCTGAAGGAGTGTGTGTCAAATTTCCCAGGATGCAAATCTGCCTTTTGCAGGGCCCGGCCTAACACAGATAAAAACTAGGACTTGCTCAGTAGGGTCCTGCCCTGGTGAATGAAAATTGGGCCATTCCCCGCTGGGCCTAATGCTTTATCGTTAAGCACACTGGACAGCAAGATGGATCCGACACGGATGCCAGGTGCACCCATTGCACCATACCAGTTTGGTCTTGTTTCAACTTCCTTGGCAGAATTAACATAGTGGTGTTTCCCTGCTTTATGCCCCCCACTTTTATACATGTCATGTGCCTTCGTTTTGGATGGAAACCAATTCGCTACCTGAATTTCACAGAAAAATGGCAATGCAAAGGAGGATCAGAAAAATGCCACCTCAAAAGGGGCTGAGGCTACCGCCTTGACTGGCATCAGGAGTCTACCCAGCTGTTGGCAATCAATGGGGAATCTTGTGTCCTGGCAGGCACCCCTCCAGGCGCTTCTACTCCCTCATGACTGCCCTGACTGCCCTGACATAGATTACGTGCTGTCCTTGCCTGACGGCTTTTTTGTGAAATGTGCCATTGTGTAATGGTGGGCTTACACCCATGACTTTTTCTTGCCACGAAAGCCAACTTCACAATTTTTTCTACTGCTCTGATGGTTGTCCTCAGAGGATGGTAGCCCTAACTGTTGTTGTACAGTGTGCACATATCTCCTGCACCTCATTGCGGATTCTAACCCTAAGACATGGTCAGTTAGGTACGACTAGTTGGTCTGGCCACCTGCCAGAGTTCCTCAGGTAATTGTCATCTCCCTGTCTGCATGTGAGGCCAGCTCCCTGAACCTGTCCATCTGGAAGCGAGAGAGCGCATCTGCGTGAGAGCTGCGTACCCCTTGAGCATGCCTTGCCCCGATCTCTATGTTGTCTTGCTACTGTAATCTGACCATGGTCCGCAATAGCCTCACTACCTAGGGTCACCGGGAGGCCAGATATTAATAGCATGGGCCACCCCTTCGTTATCTGACTAAAGTGTTATCGTCACGTTCTTCAGGCATTCCTCCCAAATTGTCATGGCTACACTATGGGAAAGAGCTCAAGGAAGGTTATGTTTTTAGTGAGACCGGTTCCTGCCCATTCCTTTGGCCACTGCTTGGTGCACTATCCTTTACCCAGAATCGCCCCAAAACCGTGGCTGCATCTGTGAAAAGTGTTAGCTGTTTCTCTGTTACCTAGCCTTCCTTCCAGATCAGTGTACTTTTGAAGTCTGTTGTAGACATCCACATTGCTAGGTCCTGCTTCACCCTGCACCCAGCCTAACATGGTGGTGCTTCTTTTTGAGGCCTGTGGTGAGCTGGCTGAGGTGCCTGGCGAACACTTGCATTGAAGGTATCACCTCTGCCACACAATTCAGCTTCCCCACTAGCTCCTGAATTTCTCCCAAAGTTGCTTTTTCTTTCTTTATCAAGGTTTCAGTGTCCCTCCTGAAAGCCACTACTTTTTCCCCAAAATCATCATCTCCTCCCTTCAAGGGCTGTGCAGTTGCAGAAGAATAATGGGGTGCCACACATTACACAGATTCTCTTCTCTTTCCCAAATGTAAAAAAAAGAAAAATAAATACCTGGCCACCCATCATCCACCCCATGACCCACTGCGCCGTCCTTCCCCTCTCCAAGCTGTGCTCTCTGCTCTCCATGACTTCACTGAAATCCCCTCTGAGAGTTTTGTCAGAGTAGCCTGGAATTCCTTTATAATGTAGCAACTGTGGATAGTACCATTTATACCCACTGCTGCTACCTTATAGCAGTGAATAGCCAGATTTCTAATATGGCGTTCCCAATAGTGATTTTCAATGTGAGCCATACATAATAATGCGTTCTCTCTTGTCCTGTCTCCTAGGTAATTCTGTGCCTCACTTCATATTGTCCCACAATGGATGGAAGGAACAATCGCCCACCTGAACGCCCCCATCATCCAAGGAGAGAAACAAATGAGCAAAGGTGCCGTACATCAACAACACTCCATACTGGTGAGTACATAAAAACAGCTATGCGAGAACCACGTCAAAAGATTCCAAATCTAAGTGTAATCTGTTTTGTAAATACTGCATTGGGGATTGTATAGAACTATCTTTTAGATATTTCATCGAAACCAGGCTAGCATTGCCATGAATAGATATGATGGAGTTGGGAGGAAAGTATAAATAATCATTTTGGTTTTCTTTCTGGAGAACGGTACCTAGACCACTAAAGGGGTCTTTATTTTCTGGTGATAGGTACGTAAGACAGCCCCGTTACAGATTTAGAGGAACTGCACAGATGGAGTTGTTTTCTTAATTCAGGTTTGACCAGGCGGGTGCTAGTTGAGTTACACTCAATCAATCCTGACTTGAATTTAAACAGGTTGTTTGAATATCTTTCTGCACTGACTGAATTTCTCTGGTGTAGAATATTGTGATGGCCTATATAAAGGTTGCCATGGCCTGAAAGAGGGCTCTTTTGAAGGTTTGTGTTGCCTGCACTTCCTCTGTCTCTTTAAAGGTCAAGAGCAGACTATCAAGATCTGTTTATAGCAGTTCCCCATGTTGGCTCCTGTTGACTGCATGGCCGTGCTTTCAGATAGGATAGTGTACTGATCTCATTTGCACTTTACCCAAACTTACCTGTATGCCGCAGGTTTATGTGTTATGTAAAGGCGTGTTAACCGAGGTGCAACTGATTACAGCCCATTTGGTCCCCGTGTTTAATAATGCAGCAGGAGAAATTTTTTCTTTCCCAGGCCCAGCGGACCAAAAGATTGTTCACTGTGGTTCTAACATGCCAGTAGCCATATCAGCCTTCCTTTGGGACCAAGAGGTGTTATGTTTTTTACAGGGGTAGGATTTGCGAACAGGCAGGTTAGTCTTCCATCAATCCAACCTGAACCGCACCCATAACAACTTATCTGGCCACTACCTAGTAGAGGGAGGAAGGAGTTGTGCCTTCAACTCACATGTTTGAGGTGGTTGGTCTTAGACCTTACTGGAGAGTTGCACAACCAGATGGATCACATGTCCCAAGGTCCTTGCAAGGCAAGTGCAAGGGAGGTTGCTGGTCCTAGAAACAGGAGAAAGAGGAGGGAGAGTTTAAAACGACCACACAGATCCATGGTGACCGGGGTAAAGTTTAACACTATTTTTGATTTACTTAAACCATCACACTGCACAGACAATAAAACACTTTCTTAAAGAACGACTTTTAGTAAGCTTTATTAGTTAGTCTCCGCTTTAAAAAGACCAGAAGACCACACAACAATAGCCAAAAGGCCAATATAAAAAAAGAAGAAACATTTCCATCAACTCTTTAGATTTCACATGGTTCATTCAAATCAAATCGTTAATTTCCATATCTATGTACCAGGCAAAGTAGCTTGTTAATAGAAGATCACTTTCCTCGAGACCGTTAATACCCGTTGTCTCACATTTTCTCATTAAAACACTAGTTTTAACGATTGTTTGCAGCCCTTCATCGAGGGCAGATCCTAGATGTATAATATACTTGAGTGATTTATAGCCGTAATCTACAACACAAAGTTATTAGGGCCATAATTTGCAACAAAAAGATGTGGTCTTTGATCCGCCCTGAATCCTACCCGAAATTGTAGTAATTGGAGCTAATGAAACCTAAGATGTATAAACTGGTGTTTTGTAACCACGGATAATGGGAGAGTAACACATTTTTTAGCATGGCATGGCTTGAGCTGTATCAGTTTAGGACATTGCAGGCTTTCTTACTGGTGCTAACTGCTTCAAGGTCCCCATTATAAGAACATTTATAATTGTGGCTCTTTAGTAATCACTTACATTGCATATGAGTTAGAGGCATATGCCATACTGACTAATTGAAGATCCCTCTAAATATCGACCCCAAGATTTGATAGCCAAGGTGCATTTTTTAATTTCCCGCCAAACCAGTTGTCTTAATGAACCACGAAAGGCCAATCTTACCATAAGACTTTAGCTAACAACAAATCTAGCTGTAAGGACTAATTCTTGTTTCTTAACCATCCAAATTCAAGGTGAATTTGTACGTGTTCTGTCACATTCAAAAGCCTAAACAGTAACTGTATGCAAAACATTGGCCTGAATTGTCCCATTTCATTAACTTTCCCCAAAACACAATCAAGAGTGGACATCCGTTTGGCTGATATAATACATAGCCGGCATTAATGATAGCCCAGGCAAGTTTTTATTTATGTGACATTGACTGCCAACGATTTTGTTTTAAGTGAGGAAAATGAGGAACGTGACTACTCCACTCTCCCATCCAAAAACCCAGATATTAATAGTCCTCAACTTGCTTCCGAGTAAATTGTTCTTATACAAGTAAGTGAATTTACAGCACAACATTACAATTTTGAACTTATTAATATTTATGGATAACTGATGGTTGCCACATACTTATCTCAGGTAGTGCCCACTTATCAAGTAGTAAGTTGTCATCCGCATATTGCATGACATACCTGGCACCCTCGTAGCTTGGGGACAGGGTGTATACACCCTCTCTCCAGAGATAATCCCATATTGGAGATACTTGAGAGGTAAAATGCAAGACCACTAACACACCACTGGAGGTATCTATTTTTATAAATTGGCCCCCTTGTGACTTTGGTTTTACCCAATTTAATTTTACCCATGAGGCAATAATGGGGCTTAGTACAAAGTAGGCGATCTAACAATGTGTTAGTTTTCTCCAGATTAGATTCCCATCTGTGGAACAAAACATGGTCCTAAAATAAATGAAAGCAACATATAAAAGTGAGCTTGATGACTGATCCTTCCCCATAAAGGAAAATTGTGGACTGTAGGTGACTGAACCTAGAGGGAGGACAGAGGGGAGGGAGAGTTGAAGAATGACCAAACAGATTGCTGAAGGAAGCCTGATACTTCTGCTTACAGGTCTGCGGGAGTACAGAATGGGAAGGTGAAAACAAAGAAAGAGTAGAACTGCCTATCACTGTATTTTTCTCACCTACCAAGTGCCTTAAACAGATCCCTGAAGAACAAAGGATCAGGAGACTTGACCTTCAATGAACGGGAGAAGAAACTCTTTGTAATCTGCCAGTTCACAGGAGACAACACATATTTTTTTTTTTTTACAGAGTTTTATATAGCGCGAACTTGACCCAAATCGGGTATCAGAGTGCTTTACATAGCACCAGTTGCATTACATGAGGACACATTCACTTTTGTTAGGCACGGGTAGATTGTGATTTGCCCAGAATCACAGGATGTTCCGTGTCCTTGCCGAGACTCTAACCCAGTTCACCCAGATTCGAGGTCGACCACCCTAGCCGTTAGGCCAACTCCTCTCCCCATACCACAATTTGTTGTCAAAAGAACTAGAATAAACTTGGACAAAACTTACTACTGTCTGGTGCGCTGCTTGCTTGCAAACATTCACATGCGCTAAAAAGGCATCCGGTGACATAGTGCTGCAGGGCAAATATTTACAGATTTTTGGTGTTTTCCTGTACTATAGAAAGACTGTAGTGTAGGCTAAGCTTTGGGGCAGTCTTGGGCTACTTCTATTAAAGGATTCCGGATTAGATTTCTACAGCAAACTGGAACAACTGATTTCCCTCAGCTCAGTGTCTGTCAGTTCTTCCCTACCCCTACTATTTCAGGAAAGCAGAGATGACCCATTAAAGACTTATGCGGGTGGCTCTTGCCCATGTCTGCTTTGCAGGGCAGTTTGGGATATAGTCTAACAATATTCAAGCTATGCAGCTAAAATTCTGTAATGGGTACCTTTACTATTTGTACGACCTATCCAGTCTTTCGGACTACGTGTAATTCATGCAGTATTGTCACTGTTTTAAGCAGTCACATCTGTCTGGGTTAATATTGGTGGATTACTTGTATGCATAATTCAGGATGGGGTGAGATGTCTGTTTGTGATCTCAGCACGGATGAGGCATATACCAGAAGTCCAGGCCCTGGAACCAAATTCTGTACGGTCACTTGCTGAGTGTATTGCGTTTTCTAACATAGTTTAGGGAGTTCTTTCTTTGAGGCTAGGTGATCCATTAGTGTAATGGATTATATTATGCTCTTTGCTACCTTATACGATTTGCTACTATGTAAAATGTCCTCAAGAAGGATTATGAATCATTTTCTGCTGTATTTAGATTTTCTTTTATGTGGGAAAAATGCAATGCCATCCAGAGGCTTGCTTAAACCTCTATTTGAATCAGTTTCTAATAAACACGAAAAGAGTGCTTTGGTCTGATATTGTACCACAACAGATAGCTTCTTAAGTAGTTAGTGCATCACTTCCCTAAGTCCTACATTGACTTGACACTGAAATTGATGATTCTTGGGTGGGGAGGGTGGAGCCTGGTGCCAAAGAGCATGGCAGTGCACTGATACATCTCCGAGGCTCCCATGCCAGGGATAATGAGACTCATATTGTGCCAAGAACACGCTCAGTGAAAACAGGAACAACCGAAGCAAGGCAACACCTGGAAGTAGAGGCCTATCCTGAACCGCGGATTACATCCAGTGAGTAACCCGCTTTCTCTACCATACCTGGCCATGCTGCTATATGCCAGGTACATAATATAAGGCCGTACCTTTCCTGCAGCAGAGGAAGGAATGGGAACTAGCAAGCCTGGTGAACAGGGACAGGTGCTTGTGGCTTCACACCAGAGCAGAAGGATGGCAGGGGGTGCTACTGTATGAGGCATCGTTGGTCTGGAGCAGCAGCAGCCCAGGTAAAAATGGCCACCACCGTGTGACAGGGTCCTGCAGACACACATCACCAACAGAAGAGATTTATTAGTGTGAATAAACGTAGACAGAGGACTTTACCCGGCAGCCATCTTACTTAGCAAACACAGTTATGCAACCCAATATCAAGGGGTCACCTTTTCACAGTCGACAACGGATAACTGACAATAATTTGCCACTGACTACTAAAAGCTGCTAGTCTGACATTCCCTTTAAGGGATTTGGCTGCAAATATTAGCATATCTCTGTCTGGTGGTATGTTACGCAATATAACTCTAACAAGCAACTGCCAATGCGCAAAGTGAACCTCTTCAGAAAACTTCTCTTCTTGGAAGCAGTGGCAAAAAGTAACAAGCACAAATAAGATTGTGTAATACAGCATGTTAGGCTGCAACATCAACCAACGCATGGAAATGCTGCTTAAGGAACTTGCTGATATGAAACTGTCAATCAGGTCGGTGAACCCTGCATCGACTTCAAATACCCTAGCAGTGCAATTGTTAGGAAGAGAAAACACAACATTCCACCAAAGATAAGACACTGAAATTGAGAGAAAAAAATTTAAGAACATACCAAAATGGAGCCTTTACTAATGGTCACTGCATAGGAAGGGTACTGATTACAAAGAGAGAAGTAGAAGGGACAACATTCGGATAATTGGAATACCTGAGAACTTGAAACAAAATTACATGATAACCTTCCTTAAAGACTTCTTACCACAAACTTTGAAGGTTGCCTTTGAGCCCCCACTGGAATTTCAAAGGGTGGACAGATTATGATACCAAGATGGCAACGCCACCCCAAAGAGTAGGCATATTTTGGTATATTTTGTCCATCATCAACAAGGACAATAAGGTCTTGCAGCAGCAAAAAAACATGGCCTTGCACATCCAAAATCATAACCCTTTCTTCTCAATGGTCTATGCGCAAGATCCCAATGCTAAAAGACGAAGATTTTAACGCTCAGTCCCAGCCTTCACAATCTTGATATTTGATGTGGACGACTGGCAACTGTGATGATCACGGTGGATGGACAAACAAAAGAATATGACAAATATGAAGATCTAAAGAATTTCTTGGGTGCCATAAAACCAATGGTGGTGCAACTGTCGCTGCAGGGGAGCAACAGACATCATACCCACCAGAAGGCTGTGAAACCCACAGAAAAGGAGACTAAAAAGAAAAAAAAGTCTTGAGAAAGTGACATAAAAATTCGGAGAAATACTCAAGGCCCAAACACATGAAACCTACTACGCGGAGAGAAAATGCAGCTTTCCACTGGATTTTGGGATTATTCCAAGGCTCCTCTGAAGCACTACTGGTTATTTTATGATATAGTTAATGAGGCTCATGAGCGGATTAATAAGTTGGTTGTGATACGGGATTCAGAGAATTAACTTCCGATGGTGATCTACACTACTCACCTCCACTGCCCACAGTTGATACTCGCTTATAAATATATACCAAGCCACACAAAAGTGATGATCATGGATTTAGAATACAACTATATCATCCACAAAATGTGGAAGGAAGGCTTGGGTCAAAGGAACCAAACCGCTAATAAACAGCTTTCTGCATGTTAATAGTTTCACCTAATCACTCGTAAGGTGACTACAAGTAAAACGGAGAGCACTGACACCAGTAAAGTTGTATTACAGAAATGGAGGCGGAAGAGGAGGGGAAACCTTGCTTAGGTCCAAGGGACCTGGGTTGTGTCTGTGCGAGGCACTCGCTAACCAAAAAGTAAATGTAGCACTTCTCCATAAAGGGGTAAGTACTATAACCCCAACCAGTGAGATTTATTATCCTCTATCTTAAACACTCCAGACACAATAACAGATTCTGAACTATACTCCCATATTACCTGATACTTAAAACATTAAGTAGAGGATTCTTTCCAACAGAAATAGAGGGACCATTTGGATTACCAGTGCTTTATGATTTACAAAAGGCCACTCTTGGCAGTGAAAATTATTTTTGGGCTTGTGCTGTGAGGCACAGGAGTTCAGCACCACCCCCACTCTGTAACACACAATCTTCGGTACACCCCCACACTGGTCAGAGGTATTGAGATAATGATCGTTAAGCCCCTAGTACTGATATCCCTTAATGTAAGGGAAAACTACATAAAAAGGAAAAAAAAAAAAATCCTAGATCTCAAAAACTTGGCATAGCTCTGACAAAACGTACTTATCCGCTGCAGAACACATGAAACTCAGGGCTCAAAAAATCATAAAAACTTTACTAGACCTGCAGTCTAGTAACTTGAAAAATCTGCTCGACCTAGCTGTAATGCACTTGACCTCGGTCTCTGAAAGCGGAGCACATGTAACAAGATTTAAAGGCGTGTTTATGGCTCATTCACTTTGTAGGAGAGTAGGATCTGCAACTTATGTTGCCCCCACTTTTTTTCATATGTTTACACTGGTTTCTGGCTATAGACTGGCTGGGACCCTGCTAATCAGGGCCCCAGCCTCTCTGTTCTCTCTAAACAACTTGGTGTGCGTATTAGATGCACTAGTGATTGGATACTGTGTGAGCCCCTAGTATATGGTACCTTAGATACCAAGGGCATAGGTACTTCACAGGTCTACCAGGGGCTGAAGCATGAATTATGCCACCCCTGGGAAGCAGACTAAATCTGACACCACAGGCCTGCTACTACAGCCTGGGTGAGGTAGTGTTAGCACTCCTCACTGAGATATAGGTTCACTATATCTCTACCTACACACACATATAAACCTATCAGTCACCCCTAAGGCAGGCCCTATCAATCCTGCGGGCAGGGTGCTTGGTTTCCATGTGAGGGGGTGCCTCTGCAGCTCTCAGAGTCCATTCTCTGGGGCTGTTTGTGAATGCGGTCCAACCATATACTCTTAAGTGCATTATAACCTCGCGGTAAATGCTAACTCTGGGATGGCTGCATCAAAACATGTCGTGTTTGGTGTCAAACGCTTTGGAATCATACCCCCACACCAGTAACTGGTGTGGGAGTATGATCCCACCCTTCTAGAGGGATAGACATGTACCCACTGTGGAAACACGGTAGAATCCTGAAGAGCCCTGGCATCACAAAATGGATGCCACCAGTCACAGACACTGGGCTGCCCTCCTGCTGATAACCGAAACTCGCAGTGGAGGAGGCCCAACAATAGGCATCCTGTCACAGGGAGGTGTGGTCACCTCCCAGACAGGGTTTAGTGTATTGGGGCTGGGTGGGTGCACTCCTAGAGTGCTTTGAAGTCGTGCACTAGGGGAGCAGTAGGCTCCTCTGTGCATATGCCAGCTCAAACCGGTTCAGGGGCTACCAGCCCCTGCTCTGGCGCAAAACTGGACAAAGGGAAGTGGGTGTAGCCACCCACTCCCCTGACCCTCCCATAGGTGGGGTCATAGAGCTAGTCCCTCCCTTCCTTCTAGTATAAGTTAGGGAACCCTTGCCATTGCAAACTAGATATCCCTGGACGACGCTCTGAAGAAGAATCCTGGACCTTCGACGTTCCACCACCTCTGGAAGACTGAAGAATCTCCCTTGGAGTCAAGTAGTGACTCCCCTGCTTGGCAGGCACCAAAACTTTGAATCAACGGTCGCAAACTCTCTACAGCCCCGGAAGTGGATTTCCTGACTTCTCCAAGGCCATCGTGAGTCCCCAGCGTCGCTGAGGCAAGTGGACCCCACGAGTGATGAGGAACCACAATCCCTGGGAAGAGTGCAACCCCTTCACGACGTTCTACGAACTTGTGCTTTGGACCACGAGTGGTCCAAGCCTCCAGCAGGATTTCCTCTGAAGATCAGGGGCCTACCTCGTCCCGAGTGACCGTGGGCTCCTGGTGAGTGAATCCTCCCGAGGAGTCTTCGCGATCCCTTGCCGGTTGGCTTGTTGGTCCCCAGAATACTTTTCTACAAAACCAAAGGGCTCCCCTGGTTGCTCCAGGCCTGCCCTGACTTTCCCTCGCTGGGTGAGTCCCTCAGACCTGGCTGGTCTGCACCGCTGACTTTTTACACTTTCCACGAGACTTGCTGTTGCCAAGGCTTGTTGGCTCCAATCTGGTCGCCGACACCGCAGTAATCTGCAGACTTCGTGGGACACGCCGAATCCAGCTCCTGGTCGTCGTCTACGCCTCCTGGACCTCGTGGCTGAAGAGTCAAGACACCCGTGATCACCTGAAATCACCCGACGACTGTGGGCTTCCATCTTCCTTGCCCCGGGTCACTGCCAAGTGACTTTGAACACTGTCCCCTCTGCTCTCAGGTCTTACTTCTTCTGAATCCAGGCTTGGATACCACCGGACACTTCTCCCGTCTTCACAAGCAGCAAGTCTTCTTTGGCTCCCATTGAAAACGACGCCGCGACCCAACACCAAAAGACACCTATGCACCCGGCTTCCCTGGGTGAGGTAACTCCAGCACTACGGTGCTCCTGTGGGTGTTGGCTCTAGAACTACTTACCCTGTAAGTGACTTGCTTGTAGACTCTCTCGAAGTATCCTAAAACTCTAAATTTCCAATCGCGACTTGCTCCATTGAAGTCAATTGGGATCTGCGGCTGTGTTCTCACACTGCATGCATCTCCCGTGGGTCCTTTACTTACCTGCCCTGGGTGGATTAGTGATGCCCCAGCACTTCTGAAGGCCCTAGGCCTTGTCCCTTTGCAAGTCGTTATCTCTGTCTCTTTTTTAGTATATGGTCTGCTACGCCCCTAGGGCCCCAGACATATTTGTGCTTAACTTGTTGTGAAATGTTGATTTATGCATATGTTCCTGACTTCGAATCTCAGAAAGAGATTAGTAGAGTGTGTCTAGTAAAAAATACATATATAATTAATATATATACCTGTGTGGCGTCCTTTCATTTAGTAATTCAAGAGATTATAAGGTAAAACAAGCTGCTTTACATTCCTCTAAAGACTTAGCCTGAAGGCTGCTCTCCACAGCTACCACTAGGATAGCTTTATTTAAAAGGTTGTCTTAAACCTACTACCATAAGATTCGAATTGTACTGGTGCAAGGTGGCCACTTTAACTAGTGACCAGCATATACCAGGCCAACTTCTCACACACTTCGTGAGCAATAAAGAGGCTTTAAATCTTTTTATCTTGTCCCATGTGCTCCGCTTTCAGAGACAGAGTTCAAAAGTCAGTTTGTCTTCCTACTCGCCAGAAAGGGCAAGTAGGCCTTAAAAATAGCTTGTCCTGATTAAATCTGTCTCACCATAGCTAGCGGGCAAGTGGATTTTTGGAGCCCTGAAACTAGAGTGTGATTGGTTTGGAACAGTTATATATGCAAACATAACTGGGAGAAGAGATGGCCACACATACTCCTCTGAAACAGAGGAAAATTTGAGTGCTAATCTTAACACAAAGCATTGCAATTGAGGTTTTGAACAAATGGACAGATGGTCCTTGAGAGTGGGCTCGATCTATGCCCCAGTGTGAGACAAAATAGACTTGTTACACTTCCTTGTATATACTGATATACTCTTTTAGAAAAAAACAATTGTTAATCGGCGGGGCTGGATTATAGTACTTGACCCCATTCTAGATTGTTCAGGTAGACCAGATACCGGAACAATGAAAATAGATGATTACATGATACAATGTCCCACCACGACCTAATCGAACCACCTAGATTGATTGACCCATGGGATATAGTTATATTTTCACTTCTTGCGCTCATAATACACATTAGGATATAAATAGGTTCAAGGCATGTGGGCTGCTGAATTCATATCTGTGCATAGATCGCCGCCTAGTGTTGGGTCCGGATGTTTGCACGTTGTTGTCCTGGAAGAGTCTTCGAAGTATCCTGAGATAGGTGACTCCTCCCCTGGACCACAGTGCGTATGGGCATCCTCTCCATCCTCAGATTGTTTTTTCCCGCCATTGGGTTCGGATGTGCTTATCTTGACTCAAGTTAGGGAAAACTTTTTTCAGGCCAAAAGGCCTTTAGTTCGCGTCGGTACTGTTCCCGATCGGTATCGACAGTTACTTGTTAGTTTACTGACTTCAAAAACAACTTTTTCGCATCAGACCATCGACCCACATCGACGATGGAATCGAGGACACCATTCAAGCGGTGTCCTGTTTGCAATGCGAAATATCCCCATGTCGACGTCCACCCGGCGTGCAACAAATGCCTTTCACCGGATCACGACGAATCCACATGTATGGCCTGTGCCCGATTCCGATCCAAAAAGACTCTCCGGAATCGACGAGCAGCGAGACTTGAAGCGCAGCAAGCGGCACCGGCCCCGACCAACATCTTCAGCGCCGAGGACGAAGATGTGGAAGGCGTGGAGAACCTACCCTCCAGCCCAGCTTCCGAACACGATTCCGGATCGGAAGACATCGAAGAACAACTCTTTCACAGGGATGAAGCCGACACCGAGGTAGGAGACTACGATGAGGCCTTAGGGGCCGAAGAAAGTAGCTCCGGGGACGAGCAAGCCCTACCAGTACAGACGGAGGATATCCCAGTGCGTCAGTCTATGGCTCCGGTCGAGTGATCGCCTTCGGGCCTTACCCAAGACCTATCCCGCAGTTATTCGGCCCCGCCCTCGGACATTCAGTGACAGCCATTAGTACCCAAAACGACTGGTTTCCCTTCCTCGAAACCGAAACCGAAAGTCGTATCGGTTCCACAGAAACCGAAACTGAAAGTGACACTGGTCGGATCGAAGCCCACTACACCTTCGACGCCAGCCAAACCCGTCGGCACCGACCGCACCAAACGGGACTTCGGTGCCGAACTCGCAGCAGCCGACGTCGGCGCCGACACACGGAAAAAGGCCATCGGTACCGACAAACCGCCTTGGCCCCCGGCACCGAAACAATCTGCTCCGGCCACAAAGGTCAAAATGGCCGCTGCGTCGCACACCACTTCGAAAGCAGCACCGAAGGCCCAATCATCGACGCCTTCGACAGCTACTACCTCTCCTCGACTCGATGACCTCGTGGCCCCAAAGAAGTCCACGCCTGCCTCTACAGAACCGCTCGGCGCCAAAGAACCGTCGGCGCTCCAGGTGCGACAAGTTGCAGCGTCCTTGCAACGCATCAAAGAAAAGGCAGCCCTCCAGGACACGTCAGGCTCCGAGCCGAAAAAAGCTCAAAAAGCTTCTCCAGCACCACCCCACATCACTTTTGGCCTGCCGCCATCCACGGCGCCCAAAATGTTTGAAATAAGAACACGTGTCACCCAAACTAGGATCACACCTGCCGAACGCTCTCCTACGGAGACGTCACTGTCCCACATCATCGATGCCGACACCGGCAGAATTATGCTCCACAAGCGGAGAATATCTTCCGAACAAGCTTTGAACTCCTACCGGATCCCGCTAAAGAAAAAGCTGCCAGCGGATTCGGAACCAGTTCTTTACGAACGTCTCCATACCTCTTACCCACATCCACAGTCCTTCTCTCCGACACCCTCCGAAACCGACGTTTTGGAGGACTACATGGGTGACGACGTCCCCTACCCCAGAGAGATGGACCCTGAAGGCCAACAGGACCCAGACCAGGCTTGGGATGACCCTGTAGACCCGGGTGCACCTATGGATACACAGGACACGCAGCTATATGGCGCGAAAACGTCCCCCACAGAGGACACTGCCGCATTCAACGCCCTCATTGAACGTGCTGCGGCCCATCATGGTGTGCAACTCCACTCTGACACAATCGAGGACGATTTTCTCATGGATACTTTCGCATCCTCAGAAAGGAATATCAAAACTCTACCCATGTTGAAAGGTGTCCTCAAACCAGCAAAGGACATTTTCAAAGAACCCACCAGGGCAAGAGTAATAAACCCCAGGATCGACAAGAAATATAGGTCGGCGCCTGGGGACCCTACGTACATTAAAGGCCAGTTGCCTCTGGACTCCATCGTAGTCGCTAATGCTCGCAAACGGGCGCACTCGCAGACAACTGGGGATGCTCCTCCCCCGGACAAAGAGTCCAAGGTGCTAGAGACCTCCGGCAAACGGGTTGCAGCCCAGGCAGCTAACATATGGCGTATTGCCAATACCCAGGCGCTCCTAGCTCGCTACGATCGCGCACACTATGACACATTAGAAACCCTACTCCAACATCTCCCTGACCAATACAAAGAGGGAGCAGAAATCCTCATCAGGGAGGGACAACTCCTCACAAACGGATCCATTAAGTGTGCACTGGATGCCGCAGATACAGCTGCCAGAGCAATAAACACCAGCGTCATGTTACGACGACACGCCTGGTTACGAATCTCCGGATTCAAACCTGAGGTTCAAAATAAAATTCTCAATCAACCGGTCAACCCCGACTACTTATTCGGACCAGAAGTTGACACCACCCTAGAAAAAATAAAAAAGGACACAGACACTGCAAAGTCCATGGGGGCTCCCCAAACGCAGACCTTTCGGAGTGGCTCCTTTCGACGCCCCGGAAATAGAGGAGCAGGTAGAGGACAGGGGTCACAGCAAACCTACAACAAGGGCAACACACAAAGTACCTACGATAAAAACACCCGGGGTGGATATCGTGGCTCCAGCACAAAAGGCAGAAGACGCGGATACGGCAATACCAGGTCCTCCCCCAAGAACAAACAGTGACTCCCTCTCCCTTCCTCCCGACCACATAACACCTGTCGGGGGAATGCTACAAAGGTTCCTGTCCACGTGGAACTCCATCACCACGGACAGGTGGGTCAAAGATATTATCAAACATGGTTACTGCCTAGAATTAACCTCCACTCCACCCACAATACCGCCAAAACACCGTCCTATGTCCTCAGAGCACTTAGCGCTATTACAGCAGGAAGTGCTAAGTATGCTGAAAAAAGGCGCAATAGAGGTCGTACCCGTCCACGAGCAAGGTACGGGGGTGTACTCCCTGTACTTCTTAATACCAAAAAAGGACGGGTCGCTCAGACCAATACTAGACCTGAGACCCCTCAACCGCTACATTCTCTCAGATCATTTCCACATGCTCACCCTACATCAAGTCCTCCCGCTTCTCAAACAGGGAGACTTCCTGGCCACGGTAGACCTCAAAGATGCGTATTTCCACATACCCATTCACCCCTCGCACAGAAAATATCTCAGGTTCACTATTCAGGGGCAGCACTACCAATTCAAGGTTCTTCCCTTCGGCGTGACAACAGCACCCAGGGTTTTCACAAAGTGCCTAGCTACTGTGGCTGCACATCTACGGAGGCAACACATTCACGTCTACCCTTACCTGGACGACTGGCTTGTTCAGGCAAAGTCAGCCCAGCAATGTGCCAGCCACATGTCCCGCACCATTCACCTTCTTCACAGTCTAGGGTTCTCACTAAATTACCCGAAATCACATCTCCAACCCGCACACGTACAACAGTACCTAGGTGCGACCATAGACACACTGGCAGCCACAGCTCAGCCAAATTTAGTGAGGATCAACAGCATGCAAATGCTGATTTCCAAGTTCAAACCCCAACACTCCCTTCCCGCGCGAGTGTTCATGCAGTTGATAGGCATGATGGCCTCCTGCATTTTCATAGTCCCACACGCGAGACTACATATGCGCCCGCTTCAGGAGTGCTTAGCACGTCAATGGAATCAGGCTCACGGGCAACTAAAAGACCTAGTGTTGGTGAGCGGTCGGGCATACAACTCTCTGCATTGGTGGAATCCACAAAACCTTTGCAAGGGCCGACCGTTCCAAGAGCCTGTTCCACAAATAATACTGACAGCGGACGCGTCTCTCCAGGGATGGGGAGCTCATGTACTCAATTACACAGTGCAGGTACTATGGACAATACAACAAAAGAAGATGCACATCAACCTTCTAGAACTGATGGCAATCTTCCTGGCAATGAAAGCATTCAAAGTACACTTGTGCAACAAAGTCGTGTTGATCCGGACGGACAACATGACTGCCATGTACTACATACAGAAGCAGGGAGGAACACACTCTCCACAGTTGTCTCATCTGGCTCAGAGCATGTGGAAGTGGGCCATTCAGAGGAACATGTTCCTCATGGCGGAACACCTCCCCGGCAAGGACAACCAGATGGCGGATCTACTCAGCAGACACAGCCACCAGATGCACGAGTGGGAGTTACACCCATCAGTACTCCACCCGTACTTCCAGCAGTGGGGTCATCCAGAGATAGACCTATTCGCCACAAGCGAAAACGCAAAATGCCAAAGCTTTGCCGCCAGGTTCCCACATCCGCAGTCGCAGGGCAATGCGATATGGATGAACTGGTCCGGCAGATTTGCGTACGCTTTTCCCCCAGCACCATTGATACCGCTGGTGGCACGCAAACTCAGACAACACTCACTAACACTCGTCCTGGTTGCTCCAACATGGGCACGCCAACCATGGTACACCACCTTTCTCGAACTTTCCGTGGTGCCGCATCAAAGGCTGCGGATCAAACCCGCGCATTTGACGCAGAACCATGGAGAGATTCAGCACCCAGATCCGCAACAGCTGAACCTGGCAATCTGGCTCCTGAAGTCCTAGAGTTTGGCTACCTAAACCTGCCACCTGACTGTATGGACATCATTAAGGAAGCTAGAAGACCCACTACCAGAGCTTGCTATGCAGCCAAATGGAAACGGTTCGTCATTTATTGCAATAACAATTACATTAACCCGCTAGACGCATCCATCCAAAACATAATTTGTTACCTCTTACACCTATACCGATGCAATCTGGCATACACCTCAATACGTGTCCATTTGACCGCAATATCAGCCTATCTCCAGAACAGGCAGCACCTCTCTTTATTCAGAGTGCCTGCCATCAAAGCATTCTTGGAAGGACTCAAATGTGTAATTCCTCCAAGCCACCCACCAGCTCCAATGTGGAACCTCAACTTGGTCCTCACACGCCTGATGGGTCCACCCTTCGAACCTCTACACTCATGCGAGATTCAATTCCTCACCTGGAAAGTAGCTTTCCTAGTAGCGATCACTTCTTTGAGGAGAGTTAGTGAACTCCAGGCACTAACCGTTCAAGAGCCATTCATACAGGTTCACGCCAACAGGGTCGTACTACATACCAACCCTAAATTCATGCCCAAGGTGATATCGCAGTTCCACATGAATCAAACTATTGAACTGCCTGTTTTCTTTCAAAACCCACAAACTGTCGCAGAAAGAGCACTCCATACACTGGATGTAAAGAGAGCCCTCATGTACTATATAGACAGGACTAAAGTCTTTAGGAAAACAAAACAACTTTTCGTTGCCTTTGCCCCACACCACAAAGGTAACGCCATCTCCAAAGCAGGTATAGCCAGATGGATCGTTAAATGTATTCAAATTTGCTATCAAAAAGCTAAACGCACATTAACGATTCCCCCACGAGCCCACTCAACACGTAACTTAGGGGCCTCCATGGCTTTCCTGGGAAACATTCCTTTGCATGATATATGTAGAGCAGCCACCTGGTCCACTACACATACATTTACCAAACACTATTGTGTAGATGTGCAATCAAAACAGCAGGCAGCTGTAGGACAGGCTGTTCTCAAAACTCTTTTTCAGACTGCTGCAGCTGGCACGGATAGCCGCCGCTATTAGGAGGTACTGCTGTGTATTCTATGCACAGATATGAATTCAGCAGCCCACATGCCTCGAACTGAATATGCTACTTACCAGTATGCATCTGTTCTTGGCATGTAGGGCTGCTGACATTCATATCGCCCACCCTCCTCCCCGGCGCCTGTAGCAGCTGCAGCTCTCAGAATTACTGTAAGCATGGTCATCACTTTCTGTATCTACTCCATCACTGCCACAATGGCGAAAAACAATCTGAGGATGGAGAGGATGCCCATGCGCACTGTGGTCCAGGGGAGGAGTCACCTATCTCAGGATACTTCGAAGACTCTTCCAGGACAACAACGTGCAAACATCCGGACCCAACACTAGGCGGCGATCTATGCACAGATATGAATGTCAGCAGCCCTACATGCCAAGAACAGATGCATACTGGTAAGTAGCATATTCAATTTCCTAGTGTCCATGGGACTACTTGAACACTGCCATCCTCCATCTGAAATAGCCCAGTCTCAGGTCACGATCTCATAGACATTGATTTAGGTCTTGATCTTATACCTGTGCCACCACGACAAAGTCGTATGATTAGAACACACTTTAGAGACCCACAGAAGAAAGAAAAACTGTGCTTATTTGTGCACACACATTTGGAAAATAATGAACACTTTATGGGAAACTGGGAAGTGCCTACCTTACAGGTGACATAATGGAAAAAAGGCAATTAACTAGCACCAAGCTAACAGAGAGAAAGATAGGTTAGAAAGATTAGTACAGCAAGTCCCAACAACATGCCCTCACACAGGCAGCACTGATATCACTTACCATAGGCAAATATGACCTAAACACGATATAAACAGCAAGGGTCGAAACAATGCCTTTTATATTAAGGCAACTGCACTATGAAAAAGATGAGAAAGCTGGGAGCAACTTGGCAGCTCAAACCCGAGGTAGAATTCTCTAGAAACCTACCCTCTATATGTGCTGCCGCAGATAGACCGTTGACTAACCCACTAGAAATTACAGGGGAATTCAGGTTATATTCTTCTGAGATTTCCTTTGATGATATGGATTAAGATCTCTTAATGCAAAACCTACAGTTATCATGTCTCACAGATGAACAAAGGGGTACCTTAGGAACCAAAATCTTGGAAGAAGAAATAGTGAAGGTCATTGATGAAATGGGTACAAATAAAGCGCCGGGGGTAGACAGATGGCCTACCCATAGAATTGTATAAGATCAGTAAACTTGTTATTGTCCCATAGTTATACAAATTCTTCTTACCTGCACTGTAACCAAGTAAGCTCCTCATTGATTATAATAGGGCCAACATATCCTTGATCCCTAAAACGGGCAGAGACCATCTAAAATATGACAAATACATGCCTATTTAGCTTATAAATAAAGACTTCAAAATCTTTAGCAAACCATTGGCCAACATCATTTAGAAGTGCATTTCATGGCTAATCCGTCCAACACAGGTGAGTTTTGTGCTACCGGTTTTTGACCAGTTACCAAACAACACTATTTTACCTGTATTGCAAATCAGAAAAGAGATTTCCGAAAAACTCATGAATTCACCAGATGCCAAGAAAGAATTGTGTGGAATTGAACTATCTTTTTCTCTTGATGGCTAAGACTGGACTGGGTGATCAATTCATTGCATTGGTCAAGTATAACAAAGCAACAGTAAATTATAGCAGATATATTTTGGAGTTCGCTAACTTTCAAAAGGGGAACCAAACAGGGCTGCCCCCTGTCACCACTATTATTCCTTCTAGCCATAGAACCATTAGCTGCTGCTATAAGGTCAGCTAGCAGAATAAAGGGCTTCCACACAATGGCAGATGAGAATAAGGTCTTGTATTATGCAAATTATATTTTAGTGACAATCTCTAGCCCATCATATTCTATTCCAGCAATGATAACTGTGATTGAGTCCTTCTAAAAATTCTAAGGATACAAAATTAATTGGTTTAAGTGTGAAGTTGTAGCAATGACTGTAAGCATGTGTAGGGCATTCATGGGAATTTACCATTGAAATGGACCCCTTCCAAATTGAAATATTTGGAAATATACATTAACAAGGGACTGGATAACATGGTTAGGGATAACATAGAACCAGTAATTGACTAAATGAAGACGGACTTTCTAAAGTGATCCAAATTCCAACTTTCTCTCTGGGAACAAGAACAGCTCATTTAAATGAATAGTGGTCCCAGATTCAATTATATATTTGGTATCCTCCTGCACAAACTACCTAGAGCCCTTATAGAAACTATAGACAAACAAATCAAGACATCTGTATGGGGATGACTACAATCTGGATTACGCAACCAGAAATTTCAGGCAGACACAAAGACAGATGGTTTTAGACTTTCAAATATGAACCAAAATTGGATTGCTAACCAATCAGCCTGAGCAGGCTACATATTATAAACGGGTAAATACTGATATGGGTACAGATCGAAATACATCTTGAACTCCATGTGGTGTATTTAAGTGTTCTATATGAATCAATGCCAAACAAAAGAGGCAAATAATCCTATATTACAAGCTACTCAACTTGCTTTCAGAAGGCGCATAAATTATTAGCAACCCTACACGTGAAAGCACTCTTCTGGAAAAACAGAGCAATATAGGTCAGGGAAAAAGAAGTTCAATTGTGCTGTTGGATAAAGCAGGGTAGAAGATGCTTAGAAGACACGATAATAGAAGACGATCTCAAAGAGTTTAGGGTGCTACAGCAGCAATATGGGCTTACACAACCACAATATTGGCAATTCATTCAAGTGTCCTGATGTCTGAAAAGAAGTCTAGTATACGAGTACTGTCAAACATTTTCCAAAGGGCCAAAAAGTTTGGTCTATGATTTGACAGAGGACTGTATTGATGCCAGCAGGGTGGCGGTCGGTGGAGAGGGAAGTATGTGGGTGTAGGGGAAAAGCGAAATTGCACAATGTGAAACCAGAAAACACACGATCAAGCCTGGCTTCTCCACTGGGCAATTGTTTTATTTCAATGTCCCTCCTTTTTCTTCATTATCACATATTAAAGGTCCTTGAAATACATAACTTGAGGATGTGCCCTGTTTGAAACCTTCTCCTGTGTTTTATTGAATAAACTATAATGTTGTCCATGTATAATGGGAACAAAAGCTACCCAAGGGGGGCACATAACAACTGACTGGCCTCTCAGTTCACTATTGCCATTGTTGTCAGGATGGGTGGAAGCATGAATGTTTCTAAATTCATGTTTGAAAACTTTTAAAAAGTACTTCTCAATGCACTGATGTAATCTGATGTACTAAAGTGAAGCATTTCTACATGTTAATGAAATACAGTTTTTGAATTTTGAAGAGACCTTATATTTTTACATATTTGTTGCAAGATGTCTAACAATGGAAATGTTCCTAAAGCAAAGCGTGCAGAACACATTACTTCCTTTCATTAACTTAAATTAACCTGTAAATAAATGATTGGCCATTTATTTAACATATTTAAATGTTAGTGCTGAGTCAAGTAAACAACAGCCCTGTGCTGCTGTTGACCAGAGAGATTCCTGTAAAAGGTCAGGAGGGCTGTATACATGCCCTACTTTAAATATCACTGATCTAGGACCTCATTATAAAACTTGAGCAAAATCTGCCCTCACCAATACTTATCCACATGGCAGGATTACAGAGGGACAGTCTTGTAGTAGTATGCAACCTTGATAAGAAATATTGAGTCAGAAACCACTACTGGCGACACAATGATTCGACTATGATTGGGACTTATTCATGACAGAGCATGGTAAAAATATTGGGGTAGCACGGCTAAGATTAAGCTACATCAAATTTCACCATCATTGCCAAAGGTTGCTGGCGATATAGCAACAATCAAATATGTGCCAAGTCTCATGTTGTTCAAGACATGTAGTGCAATATAGTCCACATTTAAGGGAGTTAATGCTCCTAAAAAGATATTGGAGCTCAATATGGGGTTCCAATGTAGCATGGCCAATGTAGCATGGATGTCTAGAATGGAACATCTAGAATATCTATCTGATCTCCCATATGAAAACATGGATTGCAACTGCTTTGGCAGTAGTTAAATTGGTAATCTCCTGTCACTGGAAAACTATAGAAATAACAGTATATAAAACATAGCTAGGAGATATGTATACTATGGCTTCATATGAAAAGATAATTTATAAGCTGAATGATTGCATCCTACAATTTGAGGACGTTTGGGGGAATTTGTTTTACAGAAATGAAAAGTGTGGCTTACAAAGATATACACATGTACTGTAGTGTAGTTATTTTGTATACTAAGTAGGCAAAGGTGGGTTTAGCATCTCACAGACCAGTTCAGTATTGCCACTTTAAATGGTAATTAAGGCTTATGCTACATCTTGCAAGGGAGACAGGATACTTCAAGGGGAGAAATAGGAGAGGGGCAGCATCCAATCTATAGACACTTGAACCCTCATGAATTATCTTTAACTGGTTATTGAGATGTGATCTTTAGAACTTATAGTATGAATATGCAAGATAAAGTTGTTGGAAACCAAATAAAGAAAATATAAAAATAAATTGATTCTGTTATTATTTAATTTTATTTAAATCATAAGACCTCTTTTATCTAATTTAAGTGCCAATTTGTCACATAAGTCATTGGGCTATGATAAAGCTTTGTTTACTGGGGAATGCTTTAAGGCTAGGCTGGAGTGCTGAAAGGGACTAAAGGCATCCAAATATTCACCAAAAAGGCTGATTTACAAATGAACTGTTAGTGTAAGAAGGATCTTAGAAAAGCTGCATGGTATAAATTAGATGAAGCCTGTAATATAGCAGATGGCAGACATTTCTGCAAACCTGTTGCAAACAGTACTTACAACCTCTATCATTGAGTCTCACCTTGATGTGGTAATTCCCACTGAAAGGTGAGTAGCCCACTTTGGCTCTGTGGTTGGCATCTCAAACATAACATCAAAGAGTAGAGTGATCCATCTGGGAAGGAGAGGAACTATATTTCAACCAATTTTTATTTTTATGGAGGGACCCTTTCTAGAAAGTATGTGAAGCCATACAATTCAATCCACCTGGAAAGACCCGGGTCTCAATATATATTTTTAAATGTTACCAAGAGTTCTGGGGACCATGGTGATCGCTGTCTTCAAGCGTTATTTGTGGATCATTAAACCACCCAGATTCTGAGGGCATGACAAGAATCCCAATTTTTCGTAAAGTTAACCGGCATGACCCCTCTTGTCAAAAGGTGAACTCCTTGCTGACAGCTATGGTTAGAATTACATCCATTGTATTGATTTTCTATAAACCATAAAAGAAGGGAGTAATTCCTGATAGCTATAGTCGACAAGGATGGCGAAATCAGGAGGGCATCTTGATAAATAACCAACAATGTTTTGGAGAAGGGCTCAGATACTAAAAAAAAGTAAATTGATGTTGACCTAAAATTCAATAAGTATGTTATTGTCTGAAAAGTATTGATTCATTTAGCTTTCCTGGAACAATTTACGGTTTTCGGTTTGGTGGATAGACCCAAGCTCTGTGTAATTGTAATGTGCATGGGCTTTGAGGAAAAGTGGGTGTGATTATTTCAGCATAGCATAGTGCACTGTTCGTGGGCATTGAGGTATTGCTTCAAAGGGGAATGTACTAAGTGTTCTACTGTAGCTTGTGCAGTGTACCAAAACGTTGTACAGACTTTCTTTTTGCTTTACAGTAACTCTTTAGCAAAGGTGCTCGTGTAGGTTTAAGGCAACTCCCATAAAATAAGTTCCAGAGCATGAATGTTTATGCTTTATGCTGACAACACCATTCTGATCACTTTGAAGCCTCTAGTATCATGCTGTGTGGCTTATATGGTCACTTTGAACCTAAAAACTAACATCACAAAATCAAATGCAATGTCTGTTGGCCCAGGATCTTCAAACAGAATGGCCATAAGGTTCTCAAACATTATATCCTTTACATATCAGGGCTTGGTGTTTGAATCTAACCTAAATTGATCACCACACTTGTCCACAAGGAGAATCTAGGTACCTAGCTTCCTCAAAATCTAGAAGTGGAAGGCAAAAGTATGCCTAAGGCATTGGGGCAAGGAGGGAGGGGGTGGGTTTGGCACCAGAGCCGCTGCTACTTAACACAGTGGGTGCTGCGAGGCGTGAGGGCGGACCCATGTTACATTTGTTTAGCCGCTTCCAGAATACCAGAAATCAGATTTAACACCTTCAGGTTCCCAAAAGCAAAGATGCGCACTTGTGGGGGTTCAATGAAGGTGATTTATTGCTGCAAAAACAAACACTCGACAGACGCGCTTCGGCTCACGGTCTTTGTGAATGTTGAAACATTTCTGTTGAGTGTTTATTTTTGTGGCAACAAAACAGTTTCCCCCTCTATCTGCCAAAGTCAACAGGCTTGTTTGATATATGTTGATTTCTCACTTCCTGATACAGCCGATAGGCGTGTTTTAAGTATCTCAAAGACACACGTAGTGTTAGATTCCTTACCTTAGAATTACCCCCAGGCGTTAGACTGGATCCGGAAAGCTTTCGTCAGCCCTGCCCGTCGTGCAGCTCCGCGTCCGTCGTTGGCGTCGTGGTCGCCGAGATGATGTCGCGGCAGCTACTTCGATGCAGCTCTCGTGCGCTGACGTTGGTTCTTTCTTTATCCGCGCCAGCAAGTGCAGATCCGGAGAGCGCGCTACCCCCAGTCACTTTTTGACTGAGTTTTTCGAGGCTTTTTGTCTCAATTTTTCAAGTCGATCGACTCCTGGTGCCGTAGGGATGCCCGGCTTCAAGTCTTGCGGGGACTGTCATCGCATGATGTCGGTGATGGACCCGCACCGCGTGTGTCTCTACTGCCTGGGGCGCGACCACGACCCAAACTCGTACCCTGACTTCCGGGCCATGGCGCCGAAGACTTTGCGGGAGCAGTCCCAAAAGTTGCTTGAAGTCCGGCAGTCTGCTCCACACCGTTCAAGGTCCCGGTCCCATGGGAGGTCGAGGGACTGGTCTCGGAGCCACCCCCATCGATCGCTCTCCGGCTACCCCTCGCCCGTCGTGGCTGAGGGTGTGTGTGGTGTCTCCCCGCGGCTCCGGCAGAGCCTTCGCAGTCGGCCTACCCGCCCTTCCCAGGTCCGTCGGCGACTCCGGCCCAGCTGCAGGAATTTCTGTCCGCTATGGCTCGCCTCTTTGGGCCCTCGGGCCCCGCTGGCGCACCTTCAGACCCCGCGGGCCCGACTGAGGGTCCTCCCTCGCCCTTTACTGTCGGCGGCTCCAGAATCGCTGTCGGCTTCGGCCCCGGCACCGCAGTGCCCCCAAGGATCCAGGCCTGGATCCTGGTCAGCGCCGGTTGACCTTGAGACACCTCCACCGACGTCGACTCCACTGGCACCACCTCCGACGTTGCCCGTGCCACTGGACGACGTCATCCCCGGTTTCAGCCCCGATGTGGACACGATGCCGGAACGGCGTCGCTCTACGCCGATTCCGACGCCGGTGGGGCCTGTCTACCCCAATGTCCAGCCTTCCTATTTTCGGCCTGTGCATCAGCCTTCGGAGGAAGGGGAGGGCTGGGAGGGGTCTGAGGACCCTCTCACAGGTCAGTTTGAGTATGACCCGAACTGGGCAGAGAAGCTGGGGGATGCCAATTGTCTTGATCCCTCTCCTGACCTTGGCATGCTAACTCCTCCTACCGTGGCTACGGAGGAGGGTGCAAGTTACGCAGTGGTGTTGCGTAGGGCGGCCGAGGCCCTCCACCTCGAGCTCCCTACAGTGGCCGTCAGGACTAACCTCCTGACAGAAGTGTTTCAGCCGGCGGCTACCTCTGCAGAGCCACTGCTGCCTTTTAATAATGCACTTTCCGATGTTCTTTTGGGCACCTGGTCCAGGCCCAACACGGGCTCCTGTGGACAGGAACGTGGCCCGGCGCCATCGCCTGGCCCCGGGCGACCCCCCCCACCCCCCCCCCTTTTTCCTTTGCCAACACCCCACCCCTGAGAGCTTGGTTGTCCAAGTCTCCATGTCCCAGAGCTCATTCCCTACTGCACCCCCGGACAGGGAATCTAAGAGACTGGAACAGTTCGGGAAGAAGATTTTTTTTCTTCCGCCAGTTCAGGGCTGCGGGCTGTATACACCGCATGCCTCTTGGGCCGTTATTCCCACTCTGTGTGGGATACGGTGGCGCAAGTGCTGCCTCAGTGTCTGGAGGAGGCCCGGACAGTGCTCTCTCAAGCTATTGCTGAAGGGAGGGATGCAGCCAAGTTCACAATCCGTTGTGGCCTTGACACTGCGACTCGCTGGGCAGGGCGATTTCCACGACAGTGGTGCTCCGCCGCCACGCCTGGCTGAGGACAACTGGTTTCTCTGGGGATGTCCAGAACACTCTCATGGACATGCTCTTTGATGGCATTCGCCTTTTTGGCAACAAGGCAGATAGTGCGTTGGAGTGTTTTAAGGACTCGCGGGCTACGACCAAGTCCTTAGGCCTTTCGGCCACTCGCCCTCCTCCTCCTTCTGCTTTTCGCTCCTGTCGTGGACACTGTCAGGAGGCTCTGCGCCTCTGGACATGGCTGGAACATCAGGGCATTTCCCTGGTGGTTCAACACCTGGCAGGTTCACTGAACGCCAGGACGAAGGAACTCTGCCGCAGGTGCATGATGGATCACGAATGGCGCAAGGTCTCTTTCAACAGTGGGGAGAGCCTTGGTTAGATCTATTCGCCACCAAAGAGAACGCGCAATGTCAGCAAGTCTGCGAATTTCCAAGGCGGCACTCGCTAGGCGACGCATTACGTCGCAAGTGGAGTTGCGTTCTGTTGAACGCCTTTCCACTTATACCAGAGTTCTGAATAAGATAAGGCGCGACTGGACCCAAGTCATTCTTCTGGCCCCGGACAGGGTTCGAAGAGTTTGGTATCCCGAACTACTCAGTATGACCATTGATTTCCTCCGATCAGACTGCCTCTGCCTCTGCCATCTTAGGGAGGATCTTCTGTTGCAGCAGCAGGGGACGGTCCTCCACCCGAACCTGTTCAGTCTCCACCTCCTTGCTTGGAGATTGAGTGGCGGCAGTTGCTTCCTTTCGACTTCTCTCCTGAAGTTTGTGATGTTATTCTGGAAGCCAGGCGTCCCTCCACTAAGTTGGTATAAGCCTGCAGGTGGAACAAATGTGTGGCATGGTGCACAGCAAAGGCTGTGGATCCCCTTTCTGCCCCTCTTTCAGAAGTAATTTTGTTCCTTCTTTCTTTGGCCCAGCAGGGCTCTCGTCTGGGCACTATCAAGGGCTAACTTTCTGCTATTTCAGCCTTCCTCAGGCTCCCAGATCAGCCCTCTCTTTTCAAGTCCCCTGTTGTAAATAGATTCCTCAAAGGCATTACTCACCTTTTCCCTCCTGTTCCTTTTGTGATGCCACAGTGGGACTTGAACCTGGTTCTCACATATTTGATGTGCGCTCCCTTTGAACCTCTACGTCTATTTACTTTGAAGACTGCTTTCCTGGTTGCCACTACCTCCGCTAGGAGAGTGAGTGAGCTCCAGGCTCTTTCTTGTAAACCTCCTTTTCTGTCTGTCCATCCGGACAAGGTTGTGCTCAGAACCCGTCCATCCTTTTTGCCAAAAGTTGTCACTGCTTTTCACATCGGGCAAACCATCACTTTGCCCACCTTCTTTCCACCTCCGCATCCTTCCAGAGAGGAAGAGAGGCTCCACCGTCTGGACCCAAAACGTGCGCTCTCATTTTACCTGAACCGCACACAACAGTTCCGGGTGGATGACCAGCTCTTTGTTGTCTATGTTGGCGCCAAGAAAGGTCAGGCTGTACACAAGCGGACTATCTCTAGATGGGTCGCCATGTGTATTAAAGCCTGTTATTCTCTGGCTAAGAAAGAGCCTCCGTTGGGACTGCGCGGTCCGTTCCACCAGGGTGACGGCTGCCACTTCGGCATTGGGACGTGATGTCCCCTTATAAGACATCTGTCAGGCAGCTACGTGGGCCTCGCTGCACACTTTTACTAAGCACTATTGGCTGGACAGCCAAGTCCAGAGAGACAGCTTGTTTGGCTGCACTGTTTTCTGGGACTTCCTGGTGTGATCTTGGTTCGCAGACCCACCACCGGGGTTGGTATTGCTGGGGTATCTATTCTAAGGTAAGGAATATATCACTATGTGTTTCTTTCAGTGGAACAAGTTACTTACCTTCGGTAACAATATATCTGTAAGAAACATTAGTTAGTGGTAGATTCATTACTGCCCCACCCATCCTCCCCGTTCTGCGAACTGATTTCTAGGGTTAAGGTCATCCCTTTCAGGGCCCTAGTTTCACGGCATCAGTGGTCAGTATCTTGCATGGCTCTGTATTCCTGACACGGAAAGTAGTGTACAGAACTGACGTCCGCGCGCGAGGGGAGCGTCTAAGTAGCTGCCGCGACGTCATCTCGGCGACCACAACACCAACGACGGACGCAAAGCCAGGCGACGCCACCTTCTGACGCGCAGGGGTACTGCTGACAAACTTTCCGGATTCAGGTAAGTAACTTGTTCTTTGGTGTTCTGTCCCTTTGACCAAGCCAGTAGGTCTGCCTTACTTAAAATGACTCCCCTTAATATTGTTACTTACATTTTTTTTAAACTGAATTTCTCTTAAAACACCAAAGGTTGAATTGTCATTATAGTTAGGTCTGTTAATAATATCTATCTTCACATTAACAACCACTGAGATTCCCTAGTCGTAGTTAAATGAAGTAACTATAACTTGCGTCATCGCCATGCATGGCCAATCAGATCACTCCATTATTTGAAGTTGCGTGCCCTCGCGCTCGCGCTCACAGCTGTCCAGATATCTATAAATTTGAACCTTAATTTCTCATAAACTATTGAACAGATTTACACCAAAGCACTGTTTAGAATTCCCTATGGAAATTGCGTTTTGGGGCACCCCTCTTTTTCTTGGCCCTTCCTTGATGGATCACCCCAAAACATTCCGGGAAGGCTCCGATATCTATAAATTTTTAACATTAGTTCAAAAACTACTCAGCAGATTAACACCAAATCACAAAAGGCGCGTTTTCTGAGTATCGCTCTTGATGGGAAAAGGTGTTGTGGGACACCTCACCCGACCCTTCCCCTCCCCCCCCCCCCCCCACCCAGCCCCGCTTACCACTTTTTCTTGTCCCCCTGCTTGATGGATCACCCCGAAATTTTCTAGGAACGATCTGAGGTGGATGAATGTTTTGTTTTTAGAAAGTTTCATCAAGATTCATCAAATGGCACCAACATTATTTGCAAACCAAAAAAACTATTTCCTGTGGAAACGTGGTCCTAACTATAACTACCCAGTGGTAACCACCACTGGCATATGGATATATAGTCAATAAAAAAACACAAAGGTTAAACCTTTGTTATAGTTAGGAAGACTTTATTTGTTCTTTCTTTGAAAACCAATTCTAGAATACCCAAACATTAAACATTCTTAAGTTATAGGTATACCTTTAATTAATAATTTACACAAAACCTTTAAATTAATATATCTTTATTTATTCTCTAGCTACAAACAAAAGATTAAGAAAATGTAAATTTTTAAACTTATACCTTTTTAATTTATAATTTATGCAACACCTTTAAATTATTATAACACGATCACCTTCATACACAGTATATTCAACTGGGTAGCCACGTTATTTCTCCATTCTACCATGCTGTGTGTTCCCTATAATAATTTAATTTCAGATGTCATAAGTGTTATCGATGCATAGTTTCTCATGCTATAAGTTATGTAATATGCAAGGGTATAACAAATGCATGGAGAAGGGGGCGAGTTGAGGTTAATGTAGTGTGGTGAGTGATGTGACAATACTGTGTACGGAGGTGTGCGACTTGTAGTAAATTGAAGGTGGTGTGTAAATTAGAAATATAATTTACAACCATAACATTAGAATTTCTAATGTTTATATAGTTTAGGTTGGATTTGTTTAGAAAGAATCAGTAAAGTATCCCTAATAATTACTTCTCTTTAACCTTTGGTTTTTTTTTAAACTGAATTTAAATGATTTTTATTTTTTAATATAAATGTGGAATAGCATAGATTTGAGTGATGTGCAGTGTAATAATGAAGCATGGATTAGCATAGAGTGGGGTGGAGTAGAGTGTAGTGACATACACTGGGGTGGGGTAGAGTGAAATAGATGGGAAGTGGTGCAGAGAGGAGTTGCATACAGTGAATAGCATAGAGTAGTTTGGTGTGAAGTGGAGTGGTATAGACCGGAGAGACGCACAGTGGAATACCATATAGTGGAATGGCGTAGAGTGTAGTCTCGTACAGCAAAATAGAGTGGAGTGGTGTAGACTGGAGAGGCGTAGGCTTGGTAGCGCAGTGGATTGGCATGCAGTAGAATAGAATGGAGTAGCATACAGTAAAATAGCGTAAAGTGGAGTATCGTACAGTTAAGTGGCAGTGCAATGGCGTATGGTGGAGTGTCATAGACTGGAGTGGTGTACAATGGAGTAGGGTGGGATAACATTTCAAAGTCCTTCCTGTGTCAGTTGAGAGCACTAAAAAATTACTTTTCCTTTTCGGTCTTTTCCAAGCAAAGTAAGTGTAGCTTGAGTTTATTTTTAGGCAACTACCCCACCCCCCGCGGCCCCCCCACCCCCCCCGCCCCCGGCAAACAAAATGATTGCTTACAACACATTCAGAATGCCACCATCAGATTGCTTTTTAATCTCAAGAATTATGATCAGATCTCCCCTTACAGACATCTGCACTAGCTCCCTCTTTTCAAATGCATTGAATCTACATAAATCTATAGCTTCCACAAATGTTACTATAGAAACAATACTCGGTCCTTATCGCAAAAACATCTTAACACTCCAGCTGTCTCCTTAAGGTCCTTGAACAAGCTTACGTTTGATATCCCTAAGCATAATCCTAACAAATGGGGAGGTAGGACTTCCTTCATTGCCGGCCTTACATTTTGCCACTTGCTTTCTCACTGCGATGTGACCCCCATCTCTGTAGATTTATGAAATACTTAAAGATTTGGCTGTTCCAATTAGATTCTGACTAGTTGGATCTCAACTGTCTAGATGAGGTACACCGCAAATAAAGACTGCAGTCAGTGATGGATGAGCTTTACAAGTCCCTTTAGAAAGTAATAAAATAGTAATAATTTTGTGTTTCAGATTGTGTCCCCTTTGCAAGTGGGGATAACCTCTTTCAAGACAAGTGGGCCTTTCCTTGTGACCTTATTTCATTCCACTCTTGTATGCATTAACTTTTTTTTCTATAAGTTTTACACATTGACTAAAATGTTACTGTCATCCTTCGCTTGGTCACAGAACCTGTTAAACAGCTTTCTGCAGACTACAGCTACTGAACTCACTTATTCCTTTAGAATTTTTCTAGCAATGCCTCAGCCCACATCTAGGTGGTATTGTGCAGCTCCACATTTACTCCATAGAGGCCCGGATTTGACAGAGCACAGCCCCATGTATGCGCCACAACCGTACACTGATTTCTGCTCCTTTCTTTTCTCTCCCTCTGACTAATATCTAGAGCTCCGCTCCCAACTTTGGTGGTTTTCGACAACTCCAGAAGCTCTTTAGGGGTTGCTTGGGAATACTGTTCCCACCAAAAACGACAGGACTGAAGCTGTGCTGAGACTACAGGAAGCAGATATCAGTAAAGGACCCACACAAGGTGTGCATTTGGTGCCTGGCTCTGGTCACAACGTAAGTCATCTGGCCAATGCACCCTAACGCACTTGAAGATGATTTTAGACCGGGAACTGTATATTGCTAAGCATAAGAAATTGCAGACTTCACACAGCTCCTGCTGCAAGTCATGGGCACGGTCCAGACGGCTTTCCTGCAACTGCTACACTTCTCACTCGAAGTCTAAGAACAAGAAATCAAGCAGGACTCAATCCCAATCTGCCACTCTGGTACAATAAAAAAGGCACAGTTGCTTCAAGATTTCAGTTGCACTCCCTAGAGGTCACTGGCCACAGAATCGATATCTCAGCTAGCCCCAACGCACCCAGAGTTTCAAGGGCCCTCATTGACCCAGCATCAAATAGAGGCCTTTCTGCAAATCTTTAGTACCCTTTTAACACGGGCACCTTCGGGCCCCACCAGCCTCCACTCTGGATACAGCCAGTGGGCTGTTTCCCCCACTCCCACCAGACACAGTCTGTCCCCGTCGGGTGAGTTACCATGCCTGTCCCAACTCTGGGTAAAATTGCCACGATAGCCCAAAGCTCTTCCTAACTCATGTTGAACTTCAAATTACACCAGCGATTAGTCGGCTGATGTTGCACTGTAATATCACAAGTGTAACCGGTTATTACATAGCATGACTAACCCATTGCCTCTACTAAGATGCAACTATAAGCAAAAGCTCCATTCTCTTTTTTTTGTTCTGACTCTGCTCCTGTGTTAGAGCAGGGTGCATCCCAGAATACTCATGATGGAAAGGGAGTTAGATTGCTTCCCCCTCATTATACTGATAAGGCCTTATATCTTTACTTAAAAATGCAGTGGGCTTAACACTTCCCCTGAAACAGAGATTGACCTGCCACATTGGTCACCAACAATATAAAGTGCCTCATTTGCAGTGAGATCGTTGGGGAGCCGAGATACTGGATTTGCAGCTGCCCTCCATTAAGGCTAACACAAATGTTCTAACTGATATTCTCCAACGTGGACCAAAAATACAGAAGCTCTTGCTGAATTTCAGTCACATTTTTACTGATGCCTTGATGGCTACCTGGTCGAAACTATGTTCTTATTTGCCCATTAACTGGCACCTGCCAGGCTACACAGAGCTGTGCCCGGTGATCAGATTTTCTCACCCAGCACTACTCTGGAAGTTCTCACTGTACAGGCTTCGCTTAGAAGTTTAATCCTACCTTATTTCCAACCAGTCCTCCAGCAAGAGAATACAAAAGGGTTAATGCTCTTGGCAAAGAAATCTTTTCTTCTGCTTGCCTGACACTGCGGTCCATAAATGTAGTTCAACTGTTAGGCCGCTATACACAAAGCTTATGGGACAGCCCAGTGATATCCCGCAATGCAGTGTTGTCGTCAATGATATCCTTTCATATGTCAATCAAGATATCAGGGTTTGTTTAGCACGGTTAATCACCTGAAAGTTTATCCAGGTGTTGCTGCAGAGGGCTCAGTTGAGCATCCAGATCTTGAGTCCTTTTCTGAATTCCAGGTGAGGTCTGTAGGTGAGGAGAGAGTTCCAGGACTTCGCTGTGAGGTAGGAGAAGGATTGTTCTCCACTGTTTCTGCTGGTGGTGTGGGTGAGGCAGAGGGATGCAGAACGCAGGGTCTAGAGGGAAGGTGGAAACTAAGTCAGTGGTTGATGTAAGCTGGTTGTGGAGAGCTTTGAAAGTGTGGATCAACATCTTGGACTTGCATCTCTTCTGAATGGGGAGCCATTGGAGCCTCTTGAGGAGGGGGGGTGGGTTGATGTTGGTCTGTTTAGGGAGGTCAAGGATAAGTCTGGTCGCTGAATTCTGTATGGTCTGAAACCTCTTCAGGAGGTGCAAGGTTATTCCAACATAGTGAGTTGCCGTAGTCCAGCTGGCTGTATACTCTGCTTGAGTGATGGTGCGTCTGGTGTCAATGGGGAGCCACTTGAAGATCTTGCGGAGCATGCGGAGGGCGAGGAAGCAAGCGGAAGAGACTGCGTTGATTTTTTTTTTTCACGCTGACCTTGTTTTCCAGTATGATGCCATGGTTGTGGGCGGTGGTCGGTCAGAGTGGGTCATGGTCCTAGTTCGGGGGGCCACCATATGTCAGTCCCTGGGAGGTGTTTCCAAAGATAGGCACCTCTGTCATGCCTGTATTGAGTTGTAGGCAGTCGTTTTATCATCATGTTGGCGATGTCTGTCATGCACCTGTGGAAGATAGTTGGAGGTGATCTTTTGAAAGTGAGAAGATGATTTGAGTATCGTTGGCGTAGGTAAGGATGTTCAGTCCGTGCGATCTTACGGCGTTGGCCAAGGGAGTCATGTAGGTGTTGAACAGGGTAAGGCTGTGGGACGCTGCAGATGGTATTCTTGGATTCCTAGAGGACGTGCGGAGGCAGATTCTCTGGGTTCTACCTGTGAGGTGTTGTATTGATGTTATCAGTAATATTCTAGAATGTGTAATGAGTGATGAATTATATGATGTAAAAAGCAGCACTTGGCGAGTGTGCGAGTTTTAGTTACTAATTAACTATAGCTGGTGAATTCTACAGTTTTTTTTTGTGTTTAAAATGGTACATTTAGGGGGGCGTGGCCTGAGGCGTCAAGATGGCGTTCGCACTTTGAGAGTGCTCTGGACACCCTCCGTCATCCGCCGTTGACAGCTGCCATCTACCCTCTACAGTGGTAGCGGGGGCTCCCCTGTCCCAATGGCTGCCTTTTGATCCTGGTCCTGAACGGCTGCACGCTTGGCCGCCCTGTCTGAGCCGCCTTTCTTCCCGGGGCTGCACTACACAACATGGCGCCCCCCTGGGAAGGCCCAATTCCGACTCTCCGTACTGGGCCCTGGTGAACCTCCCCGGGCCTTCCGACCTACCATTCTGGGGGGACTTTGGCCTACCTGTCCTCCGGTGCTGCTTGAGGCCGAGTCGGGTCCCGGGTCTCTGGCGAACGGGGCGAGCTGAGCTGCAAGACCTGTCCGCCTCGAGGAGGTGAGTGCTGGCGAGCTGTGGGAGCGGGGTGCCCCGGATGCACTGAAGCTGCGGGCGGCCCGTAGTCCCCCCTGACCTGGTGTCCTTCGGCTGCTATCTCCGGGCAGCGGCGATGTGTACCGGGGTGCACTGGAGCCTGCTTGCCCCCCCCCCCCCCGAGATTCCAATCGGCCTGGAGCGGTGGAGGTGGGAGATCTGTCAGGGCCGGCGGAGAACAGCGCTCCGGTCTGTGCATCCCGTCTGTGTGCCCCAGTGTGACCTATTGGGGTCGCGGTGTCTTTCAGGCAACGGAGGGCTTCACGTATCCTGGCCATATTTTTCCGTCCCTTGGGGCTGCCTCTCATGGATTCGGCTGCCTAATCGGGCAGTGGTGGAGCGCGTCGGGGCATACCTGCCCCCCTGGGCCTCTGATCTCCCCGGGGCTTCAGTGGGCCGGGCCTGTCGAGGGCCTTTAGCTTCCTGACGGTCGGCCCTGCCCGCCCATCGTGACTGGGGTCGGCTGTCTTTCTCGGGCACTGGCGAGGTGTGTGGGGGCATCCCTACCCCCCAGTGCTCTTGGCCTTTCCTGGGCCTCTGGTCTCCCTTGGATCCGGGCGCTGGAGAGCTCCGCTGCTGAGACAACTGTCATCCAGCCGGGGATTTGTGCTTGTTACTCTGTGCCCCACCCTGAATTGAATTGATCTGGCCTGGGCCCTGCACCCAGTCCCGGCCCCCGCGGATCGCTGGCCTCGTGGAGGGGGTGGACCCCGTCAGTCCTTCAGAACAAGACTCTGGTGAGTGCGGGGGGTACGTGAGGCCGGCTGGAGTCGCGGTGGTGCGCCGGTGGAGCTATAGTTGTTGGGCACCCCCTCCTTGCTTGGTAGTTGCGCCCTTGCCTCCGGTGGACGCTCTTGAGCCCCCCCTTCGCTTACTTGTTGGGCCTTACCTGCCTTCGGCTACCATTGTCGGGTAGCGGGTGGGGGTGGTGGATGTGCGTGCTCCCTAGCGGGGCCACCGGGGGGAGTTGCCCGCGTGGGGTCGCCCTCCCTCCTCCCCGGACTCATCCCTGCCAGTGGGGGATGGAGGGGCGCTGCCGAGCCTCCTGCCCGTTGCCTCTGCGGCTCGCCTAGGCCCCCCTGCACCCTGGTAGACCCCCTTTTTTGCGGTCGCCGCTGCCTGGAGCTGACAGACTGCCTGGAACTGCCTTTCACCCATTGTGCAACATCTTGGAGACTTACCTCCCTGGGCCTACTCGGCTGTCAGCTGTTTGGTACTCCTCCTGCTTGGGGCGCTTATCCTGGTTGTCTACGGACTCTCCTCAGGAGTGGGTGGTGACCTAGGGGGCTGACCCAGGTGCCCGGGCCCGAGTATTGACTGTCTGGGTTCCGGGGACACCCCTCCTATCCGGATGCTTGCCTACCCTCCCCGCCTGTGTGTCGGTTGGCTCCCACCTTCGGTGGTGATGGGTAGGACCTGCAGACCCCAGCCTCCCACACCCAAACAACGATGGACAAATTCACGGGCGACCCGGAGCTGGGGGGAGGGGGACCTGCCGCTCCGGTTCTCTCTGGGGGGGGGATCTAGCCACTATCCTCCAAGCCATTGGTGCGTCGCAGACATCAGTGTAGAACAAGATTGGTGAGGTGTGGGTTGACATGGCCCTTATTCGGCAGGACCTACGCAACGCCATGGTGCGGATCTCGGAGGCGGAGTCGCGTCTCTCCACGGCTGAGGATGATATAGGCCAGCTCAAGACCCAGGTGGCCCGTCTCCAGACTCAGACCTCGGAGCTTCACCGTCGGGCCGAGGACACCGAAAACAGGGCGCGAAGGAGCAATTTTCACCTTGTTGGGATTCCTGAAGGAGTGGAGCAAGGACACGCAGACAGGCTCGTGAAGACTTGGGTGCGCACATGGATGCCTAAAGACTCCCTCTCCCCATGGTTTGCTATTGAGCGTGCCCACCACTCCCTGGCTCCCCGGCCTCCACCGGAAGCTCCCGCCCGGCCCATCATCCTGTGGATCCTCGGCTTCCAGGACAGAGACGCTTTCCTTAGGGAGGCCAGGAGGAAGAGCCCTCTGATCTTCCAGAACAGCAAGATCATGATTTTCCCAGACTACACCAGGGAGGTGCAGACCCAGCGTTGCACCTACGACAAAGTTAAGCAGAAATTCCGTATTCTGGGCCTCCGGTATGGCCTCCTCTTTCCGGCCCACCTTCAAGTCACTTTTCAGGACAAGGCCCTTTTCTTTGACAGTCCCCAGGCGGCTTTAACCTGGCTCACGGAGGAGCTCCCCAACAGATCTCGCAGGAAGGGTGCTCGCCGGGGATCGGCCTACCGCTCCCCGGATGATGCGCCTCAGCTGTCTCTTCCTCCTGCGTTGCCCAGAGGGTCTGGGTCTCCAAACTCCACTGGTTCCCGGATAGACCTGGACTGTGCCCCGGACCCCCCGGGGGCCTTGTGCTAAGCCGTCTCTGACTCCGACTTGTCGCGAAGTCCTGTGCTCCGAGGTACTGAGGACGATGATGGGAACTGACATAGAGTGGCTGTTGCAGGACGTTCATATGCTGGTCAATTAGAAGCCCCTGTGGCGACGTGCCCCTTTTCAGGCCCACACACATGTAGGGGTCCTTCACCGCCAGACCAAGCTCGGCCACTTACAATACCTAAACACTCTGACCTCATTGCAGGACTTGGTCTTCTTGGTTATTTGTTCTTTCTTGTCTAGCTGTTAAACGATTCTTCATTTGTCTACATGGAGGGGTCCATCATTGCCAGGCTTAGGCTTTGCTAACCGTTCTAGATTAGCTTCCCGGTTCAGCTGCGTTGCTGAATTCCTGTTGTTTTTTTCAGGGCGACCGATGCTTCATGTTCCGAAGTGTATGGTGGGGGTGTTGGGGGGAGAGGGAGGGTGGGTAGACCGTTGTCGCCCGTTGGTTTGTTATTTTTGGCCGCCTACGTGCCGCTGGTTTTTGTTTTACATTACATTTTACATTGTTTTACATTACAGGGCATCCAGCACTGTACACGCGCCGCAGCTCGCGACACGGCGATTCAAATACCATGCGCACTGTATCCCATTGCCCCAGAGGGGGCCTCCCGTACGACCCAGGCGCAGCAGTAGTAACGCTTCACACAAAATACCCGCCCATATGATGTCCACTCTTCACAGACCCCTCCACATTATATCGTGGAATGTTAACGGTCTGCTAGACCGTATCAAGCGAACTGCAGTTCTCCACAGCGCCCAGCGCCATGCTCCCGATGACCTCCTTTTACAGGAAATACACCTCTTGGGCACCCACTGCGCATTCCTTGCACAATATGGGTTCGATAGAATCTGGCACTCAGGCTTTACTCGGGGTTCCCGGGGGGTGGCTATACTGCTCCGTAGGGGTCTCCCCTTTAGTTTGTCCCAGGTTGAGATCGACGCGAAAGGCCGCTATGTGGCCCTGACTGGAAAGATTGAGGGACACCCTCTTAGTCTTGTATCTCTCTACAGTCCCCCCGCTGCCATGCCAGACGTTCTCCGGCGACTCACGTTCCTGCTCTCCGCCCTTCCCCAGGGCCTGACGGTCATCGGAGGAGACTTTAATGCTGTTATGCACCCCTCCCATGACTCGACAGGTGTTCCCTCTGCACCCCGCCTTGCCTCTGCTAAGCACCTTTCTGATTGGTCCTCTGCCCTGGGTCTCTGCGATGTGTTGAGGGTGTGGAATCCGCGGCGACAGCAATACACCCACACTTCTGCAGCCCACCACACCCACTCTCGTATTGACTTGCTTTTGATGCCTGCCCTTGACTGTTCATTGGTGTCCGGGGCTGCTGTTCTGCCCAGGGGCATTTCGGATCACTCCCCTGTCTCCCTCTGGCTTGGGAATGCCCCCGATGGTGTTCGCATGACTTGGAGAATGAATGCCTGGTTTTTGCAGGACGAGGACGTTGTTGAATCGCTTGGCCGAGAACTGAAGAGTTACTTTGTGCTCAACACGGGGTCGGTCTCATCGCTAGGTACTCTGTGGGATGCCGGTAAGGCCACCATAAGGGGGGTGGCTAGGGGCTTGGTCCAAGCGAAGCGCAAGGCTCAAGTCGCCCACCTTACAGAGTTGGAGGCCCAGGCTGCCCAGCTGGAGTTGGCTCAGGGGTCGTCTGGGGGTGAAGTCTGCTCAGCAGCTCACGCTGCTTCGGGAGGAGATCTGTCAGGTCTCTCTGGAGGCCACCAAAATACTGTGGAGCTCTTCGGTGGCTCGGATATATGGGTGGGGTGATAAAAACGGCAAACTACTCCATAACCTCATTTCCTACCCCAAGGCCGCTCGCATCATTCCCGAGGTCCGCGATGGAAACGATACCCACCATTGCACCTCACAAGCTATTGCCCATGCCTTTGCAGCATACTATGCCTCTCTACGCGGCCCGCCCCCCTGAGGCCTCGCTGACTGCACTGTTGGCGGAGACAGGGACCCATCTGCAGCGCCTGCCCCAAACAGTCTCGGAGACCATGGATCTCCCCATTACTCCGGACGATGTCCATGATGCCATCTCTCACCTACACTCCGGTAAAACGCCTGGCCCAGACGGGTACTTCTATGCGACTTATCGTGAGTCGCTGGTCCCGTACTTGGTAGAACTATTTCGCCACGTGGTGGACAAAGGGTCCTTCCCCCCCTGAAACGGACGTGGTCACTATTGTGGTGCTTCCGAAGACACAGCCCCCATCCGTTGACTGCGCGGACTATTTAACAACGAGGTGAAAATCTTCGCTACTATCTTAGCCCAGCGCCTCCGTCCCTTCTTACGTGATTTGGTCCATTTGGATCAATGCGGCTTCATGCCTGCCAGGGGTACGAGGGACTGTATTCGCCGCCTCCACCTCGCGCTTGCGCACCACCACCGTCTCACTCCGTATCAGGCTCTGCTTTTAATCGATTTTGAGAAAGCCTTTGACACGGTGGATTGGGCCTACTTGGATGAGGTGCTGGAGGTGATTGGGTTCGGCTTGCCTTTCCGGTGCTTAACTTGCGTTCTATACTCCAGCCCTAAAGCAAGGGTCCTGGTCAACGGGGTGCTATCGGAGGCCTTTCCTATCCGAAGGGGCACTCGCCAGGGTTGCCCACTCTCACCACTCCTATTCGCACTGGCGATGGAACCTCTGGCCTCCCTTATTCGCCCGGACCCCAACATCCGGGGCTGGGCGTGGGACCCTCTGCGGGTGGATTTGATTGCCCTATACACGGACGATGTCCTCCTCTTTCTGGCGGACCCTGAGACCTCCGGCCCGCGCTGTTTGGAGGTTCTCTCCGCCTTCGAGCGGGTCTCGGGCCTTCGGCTCAAGCCGACGAAGTCCACCTTGGTTCCCCTCCACCCATCCCGTGCATGTTTCGAATCGCAGACAACCATCCCCTTGCGCAGGCAATCCTTCAAGTACCTGGGGATTTGGGTAGCCCTGCTTCCAGAGCTTGAGTGGGCCTTGAACATCACACCTTTGCTCACCAAGGCCAGTGTGGACCTTAAGAAATGGCAGTCTCTTCCCCTTTAACCCCTTGGCAGAAGTGCCCTTTTCAAAATGATGGTCCTCCCCCCGTTTTTTGTACATTCTGCTGAATATTTCCTTTCACCTACCGGCAACCTGGTTTCGCGAGTTTGACGGGGTTATTCCCCGTTTCTTGTGGGGGGGGGGGCAGGAGATTGCGGATGTCCTTGGCCCACTGCCGAATACCTCCTTATGACGGAGGCATGGGAGTCACCAACCTTCACCTCTATTACCTTGCCACGAAACTTATTGTGGTTCACGACTTGTTCACGGGCGGCTGGTCCGACCCGGCGTACCAAGTGGAACTTCAGGCGATGGACTTTCCGCAACTCCAGGCCTACTTGTATGGAACCCCCGTGCCGCGAGACCAGCCGCCCATCACTCGATCGGTCCTCCTGGCTTGGCGCACCGCTTTGTGCCACACGAAGTGGGATCGGACACTCACCGGGCAGACCCCCCTGTGGTGTGGGATATGGTTGCAGGAGACTTCATCCCTCCAGGACTTCCACCATGGGGACTGCATAGGGATCTCACTTCTTGGGGACGTTTGGGTGGGGGACCATATCAGAACCTTGGCAGACCTGCAGCAGCGCAATTCTCTCCACCCCTCCCAGTTCTACAAATACCTGCAGCTTAGGCACGCCCTGGGAGTGCACCTACCTTCTCCCTCCTCCCTTCCCAAGTTTAGTCCCCTTGAGGCCCAGGTGACGATGGGGAATCTAGGCAGGGGCGGGGTCTCCCGGATATACTGTTCCCTTGTCAACAATACCCCCGTGACCTTAGACGCGTTGCGAGCCCGTTGGGAGGGATGACTGGGCCCCTTGGAGGAGGTGGATTGAAGGGACGCCCTTATGGTCCCTATGACCCTGACGACCTCATCGAAGCTGCGCTTAGTCCAACTTTACTATTTGCACGGGGCTTATCTCACCCCGGAGCGCCTACATAAAGCCCAATTGCGCCCTTCCCCGGCCTGCGGGCGTTGCAACTATGCGCCCGCAGATTTCTATCATATGGTGTGGCAGTACCCTACCCTTGCTCCATTCTGGGTGGGTGTGGAATTGGAGCTCTCACAGACCCTGGGGTGGAACATTCCCCATGACCCTTTGCGCCTGATTTTAGGGTGTTCGATGGCATGGACGGCTCTCGGGCCGACAAGCATTTCCTCGGGACAGCGGTGGCAGTGGCAAAACGAGACATAGCGGCGCTGTGGTCCCAGGCCAAGCCCCCCACTGTGCGGAGGTGGAGGCGGGGGTGGACTGGTGTGGGACTCAGGAGGAGCCCCTCTTCGAAGCCCAGGGCTGCCCTGAACTCTTTCAAAAGATATGGGGCAAATGGTTCAACCTGTGCTCTTGAGGAGTGGATATGGGCTGCTAGTCTTCTGGGTTAACCCTCTATTTGAATTTACCCTGTTATTTGATTCGTCGATCTTTGTCGCTCTCCTCATGTATGTACAATATGATATTCTACTTGACTGTGATGCCTTTATAAATTTGTGCTTTAAAAATTTCAATAAATTTGATTATCAAAAAAAATGGTACATTTAACCTGACAGTTTCACCTTATTATAACGTTACTTTATCATTTGTTTTTTCGGTGAATTTCAGAAGTTTTTTTAATGCAAAGTAAGCTACTAAATCGACATATCTAGTTACCTTTTCAGTATGGCACTCCTCCCTCTGATTCCCGTGAAAACCATGCTGGGCAGAGGGAGCCCCGTCTGCAGTATGTTTAGAACCCAGAGGTTTTCAGCACTACAGGACTCAACTTCAAAAGATGCTGGTGTGGGGGCGGGTGCCGAGACAGTCCTCATTACACAACTATTCCGAGACAGGGAACCTCAGTTTCCAGAGGCATGGCAAAGCAAACGGAGATAAATCTACACCAGCAAATCACCCTTGTAGTGCAGGTGTACTCCGGATAATAGTATAGATATATAAGGATATATCTATCAGTGGGCTACACCAGCACAAACAAAAAATGCAAAGATTATGTCAGTATACCTCTTACTCTTCAAAGATGCCATTGAATGGTTACTGGATTCCAGGAGAGGGTGGTTATTCACGCTACTTCTTCATCCTAAAAAAGGACAGGGGCTCCAGGCCTATCCTAGACCCTCAACCCTTGAGTGCCTTCCTACAGAAGGATAAATTGAATATACTTACATTAGCTCAGGTTCTATGTGCTCTGGAGCCGGAAGATTGGATGGTGTCCTTCGACTTACAGGCTGCATAATTTAATTTGACTGTCCTACAGTCCCACAGGAGTAACCTGCTGTTCAAGCTAGGTCAGAAGTACTGACTTTGCCATGCTCCCCTTTGCACTCAATTTCAACCCTTGAGTGTTCAAGAAAGTAATGGCAGCGGTTGCTGCCCACCTCTCAAGGTCACGAGTACCTGTATTCATGTATCTTGCCAACTGGTTGCTAATGGTAAGAGCAATTTGCATAAACCATCTCTGGATGACTGAGGAACCCTTAACATTGTTGTGTTTCATCATAACCTAATGAATGTCCCATCTGATTGTCTCACAGAGGCTTGCATTCATTAGTGCAATTCTGGATAGAGTGAGGGTCAAGGCTTTTTTGCCTCCACAAAGAGTTTATGTGAGCTCAGGTTCAGTACTGGATCTCGGTGAGGATAGTTCTGAGGCTTTATGGCCTTTTAACATTATGCATTCTCCATGTCGGCAACACAAGGTAGCCTTTCTGGTTCCTGTAATAGAACCTAAAATCCCAGTGGGCCCGGCATCTAGGATGTCTCTCCCACTCCATCTTTCCCAAGAGCTGCAGTGGGTGCTGATTGATCACAAATTGTTCTGTGACAGACTGCTCCCCTTCCCCACCCAAACTGGAGAAACTTTAACTGCAACTGCCCTATCCCACCTTCGCAGGCAAATTGGAACTGGAGACACAGATGGCCTTTTTGCTTCTGCTTGTGACTCCATTGCACTTTGGGCAGTCAATCACTCTACCAGTTTTCTTTGCTCTCCCTCACCACTTGAAAATGGAGAGGCTCCATCGGTTGGACCCAAAATGGTCTGAGTTTTTATATGGATTGCAATAAGGCACATTGAATGGATGATCTTCTCTTGGAGGGGTTCTCTGGAGTGAAGAAAGGGAAGGCTGTGCTGAGAAAGACCATTTTGAGGTGGGTAGTTCTATAAATCAAGATGTGCTAGGCTCTAGCCAAGAAACAGCCCCTAAGGGTCTGGGAGCCCATTTCCCTAGGGCTAAGGCTGTTACTACTGTGTTGGGCAAGGGGTGTCTGACCTTTTAAGTTCAAAAGTAAGTTTATTGAAGAATAGTAGTTAATCAACAATACTTCGTAGATAAAAAATAAAGGATATTGATGATACATGGTTACAATTATTATGAAAAGAAAAGCACATTAAAAGATATGCAAATCTAAAGGCAAAGAAAGACTGGTTCATGGTAGATAAGCATAAAACAAAAAAAGTATAATGTTATTTCAGAATAATATCTTGTAAATAGTACCCCAAAAAAAGGGAAAAGATCACAATGGTTATACAAAATAGAGGAAGTTAAGGAGGCTTAGCAACTTCTTGTAATGAAGGTTGGGGAATAAAGGATCTTTTCGCACTACCATCTAGAAATTGTGTGACAGGAGACCATAGGTGTAATCTGTGATTGTGGCAAATAGCATACCACCAGGCGAGATATGACAATTTGGAAGTATCCTTCCAATTCTTTATCTGTTGAAAGGCAACTGCTAATAATAAACCAATAATTCGCAATTGTGAATGACTTGTTTGCCTATCAGAGGACACGCTGCCTAAGAAAATATTAATGAAGGACAGAGGAGCTTTGGTGTTAAAAATGGTATTAATTTGAGACCATACTTGTTCTCAAAACTTAAATACGTAAGGGCATGTGAATAACATATGTTTTAAATCCGCAATGTCATGAGAGCAAGTCCAACATGTACTGGGAGTAGCACCGTGTAACCTGTGTAAGTGTGCGGGAGTAAAAAGTAATCTATTATAGATAGAAAAAGATTGTTTGGGTGGTGCTTGCTGCTATGGAGGATTTTCTTATTTTTAGCCATAGCTTATTCCATAGAGGAATGGGCCAATCAATTCCTAAGTCAGTTTCCCAAGGGAGTTCTATTTTAGGTTTGTCTCTGTTTGTAGGAGGTTGTGTTAAGCGAGAGTAAATAGTAGAGGCCTTAGGATGTAACATAGAAGACTATTCCAAATGTTATTCGATGAGGAGGATGGGGAGGGAGAATTTGAGAACTGAACACATGAGTCAGAAATTGCAGTTCTGTAGAGATAAGAATTTATGCTTGAAAGAAGTCGGTAAATGATATATGTCTTGTGCTTGTGGAAATTGAAGAGGTATGCCTTGGTCAAATAGTTGGTGTACCCAGATAAAGCCTTTATTTCGCCATACTTTCCAGTATATAGGTTTATTTTTAATCAATACAAGTTTGTTATGCCAAATTGTGAAATGAAGAAAAGTATTGAGATTGTGTGGGGTCAGAGAGAGTATTTTGTAATAATTTGCAGAAGTATTTAATTATTGGTGTGTGATTTGTTTGCGGCTTACGAGTGAAAGAAATTCTTGGAATGAAAAAGGTGCTAAAAATGAAGCTTCAAGATCAACCCACAATGGCCCCTGACGAGTGACACGAAATCCAATGTCATAGATGCTTCAGTTGAAAAGCTTTATGATAATTGGGAAAATGGGGAAAATTGACACCTCCTTCTGATTTTGGTCGTGTTAATTTTTGTAATGCCATTCTTGTTTTTTTGTTGTTCCATAAAAAAATTGTCAGTATAGAGTTAATCTTGTGAAAATATTTAGCTGGAATAGATAGCGGTATATTAGAAATAATGTAAAGGATTATAGGGGTGAGCATCATTCTGTTGGTATCTAAATGGCCCCACCAAGAAAGGTGAAGCGGATGCCATCTCGCAGTAAGCGCCTGTAATTTATCTATACACTTATCTAAATTGAGTGAAATATATGTGCCTATGGAAAAAGAGAACCAGAGTCTGAGATATTTTGTATGTTTGGAATTCCAAGAAAACTTGGAAATCTGAAAATCTTCTTTAAACGTATATTTGGTTAAAGGCATAATCTCACATTTATCCGTGTTTAATTTATAGCCCGACACTAAACCGTAGGCTTCGACCTCCTGTAAAAATGCAGGGAGTGAAGATTGTGGTTGGGAAAGAAAGATCAATATGTCATCTGCGTAGGCAGCTAACCTAATGTGTTGGGAATCGGATGTAAAACTCGTAATGGAGTGATTTTGCCGAATTCGAGAAAGAAAAGGTTCTAACGCTAAATTAAAAAGAAATGGGGATAAAGGGCAGCCTTGGAAAACACCTCTGTGAAGAGAGAAATAAGAGGATACAAGACTATTGGCAGAGATGGCTGCTCTGGGCTCTGAGTAGAGCAAAGCAATCAAGGAAATGATTTTGGGGCCGAAACCGAACCATTTAAGTGCGTGAAAAATAAATGGCCATGAGACTTATCAAAAGCTTTCTCCGCATCAAGAGCTATTGCAGCTAATGAATCTGAGTGGTGAGACATCTTAGATAGAATACCAAAAAACAGTCTAGTATTATCCGTCATATTACGGTTTCTGACAAAGCCAGATTGTTCCTTACCAAGCAGTATAGGGAGATGTGGCTCTAATCGGATGGCTAATGCTTTTGAAATGTTTTTATCGTCCACATTAACCAACGAAATGGGTCTATAACTTTTGCAGTATCTAGAGTCCTTGCCGTCCTTTGGTATAAACAGATCAATGCCTCTAAAAATGAACCTGATGAGTTACGGGAAGAGGTAAAGGATGAGATGAGATTGTGTAAGTGTGGAATAAGGAATTGGGCAAAATGTAAGAAAAATTCCACTGTGAATCCGCCTGGGCCCATGGCTTTGTCTTTTTTGAGAATCTTAAGTGCAGCTAATAATTCATCTTGTGAAATATCAGATTCCAAAATGTTTAGATGAGAGGCCTTTGGATATTGGAAAAATATTGGAGTATGTGTTCATTTGAAGGAATAGTTTCTGGTGTGTAAAGAGATTCATAGAAGTGTACAAATTCCTGAAAAATGTCAATCTTTATGTTTCTGTGTCTGATTATCAGCTATGATAGAATCAATGTGAAGCCTGTTTTGCTTAATCTTAAGGTAATGGCTAACAATTTGCCTGATTTGTTTTGGCCGCCTTAGTATTTCGTACTCGTTTTTAATAAAAAATAAAGAAGCATTCTCAGTCGAAGACTTATTAAAAGCTATCTTTGCATTTATAAGATCTTCCAAGCTGGCTTTTGTTTTAGAGGTGTAAAATGCATGTTCTAATGATTTAATTTTAGTAAAGAGTGTATTGTGGATTATTTTAAAAGATTTGCGTTTGTTTGACGAATACCTAATAATAAAATCTTGTGCGGTAGCTTTAAAGGCGTCCCATATTGAACGAAAGGGAAGAGCGTCAGTTTGATTGGTTTAGAAATATTCGTGAATAAAAGTGGTAAAAGAAGAATTAAAGTTGGGATCAAGAAGTAAGGAATTATTGAAGCACCATCTCCTGGGGAACGTGGATTCCTGGATAATATCAAGTTGAATCCTAGCAGGAGCGTGGTCAGAGATAAGGATGGGACCTATGTCTGCTGAGAGAAGAGACTGGGAAATGTTGCGTGTGATGAAAATATGATCAATTCTGGTTTGTGTCTGATGAGGTGAGGGAAAAAAAGGAATATTCTCGCAAGTCCGGGTTACAAAGTCTCCAAGCATCAACCAAATTTCTTTGTTCAATAGTGCTTAAAAAAGCTTTGTGTGGTTTGTTTGGGACGAAGGAAACTTGGAATTCCGATCAAGGAAGTGATACACTACTTGATTGCAATCCCCTGCAACAATAATGTTCTCTGTGGGATATTGTAAGAGTAATTGGGATATTCGGGCCCAAAATGAGACATCCCCAGTGGTAGGAGCATATATGTTAAGTAGGGATATGGGAATTTTCCCAATCAAAAGATTGGTGAACAACCATCTGCCCTCATTGTCTGTTTCTTGTGAGAGGAGTTTGGCATTCAGTGCTTTATGACATACGGTTATGACACCATTTCTTTTTCCATCCCCCGGGGAGAAAAAGATCTCACTTACCCAATTCCTCTTAAGTTTGAGTGATTCACTCTCAGTGAGATGTGACTCCTGTATCAAAGCTATATTAGCATTTAATTTGTATAAGTGGGAGAGAACTCGCTGTCTTTTAATAGGGGAATTTAAGCCTCTGACATTCCAAGTGTTAATTTTTAGGAACATATAGGAATCAAATAAAATGAGAATTCAATTGAACCAATCATAATATGAATATTGCCAGATAGAATACATAAAATAAACATTCTGAAAAACTTTTGAAGGATATATGAATGATATATAACGTGTGCAATAAATAAAAAATGTGATCTATAAAAACCATTAGAGTAAATTTAAAAATAATTACGATAACAAGAATAGTAGTAACTAATGAGAACATTCGAACAATCTTAATATTAAGTACGAAGGTAAGGAATATAAAAACCATTTGAAATGAATTAAGAAAATAAAGGAGGAAATTAAGAAAAAAGTGATAGAAGGTGACATGATAAAAGATACTGTCAAAGAAAGGAAACAAAAGAGTGACAAAGAAGAGACAACATACTATAGGAAGCAGTAGGAAAAGAAAGACTATACCTACATAGAATCCAAAACATGGAAGGAAGGGGGGGGGGGGGCACTTGGAAGGATGACACGTCCAGACTCCGTGGGGTCGGGTAGAGAGAGTCCAAGAGGAAACGACAAAATAAACGGATACATCAGACAAACGAGGATGGGGTCCTATAGAGAGAAAAAATGCATTTTAACAGTAAAAAAACATACTGAACAAGAGCAATTGTCAAAAATTTTAAGGCAAATACCGCAAAAAGCGTAACCTGAAAAAGAGAATTAAAATTTATCAAAACAGGTGAACGAGTAAATTATGCTAGTGCAAATACTAAACCATCACAGTGAAAGTTTAAGGTCAATAAAAGAAATATGCGCAGTCCAAAAAAACTAGCAAGGGTCACTTGACATGTGAACTGGGAATATCCATCTTTTACGGACAATGCAAGTTGAGAAAGCTTCGTAGCTTAACTGGATCCTCATATGTAATGGTGTTGTTATTAAAAGTAACTTTGAAAAGGCAAGGGTGGAATAAGCCAAACCGAGCTCCAATTGAACATAAGGCTGGTCTCATTGCTAAGAATTCTTTGTGTCTGTCAGCCATGGATTTCGCATAGCCCTGTGAGAAGAAGAGCTGAGTTCCCGAAGAGGTGATACATTTAATGGATCTGGCCGCTGATAGGACCTTGAGGAGATCTGTGTATTCAAGGAAGTATAGTATAATTCCTCTTGGTTTCCTAGAATTTGAAGCCGTTGGATGTGGAGGACCTAATCGGTGCGCTCGTTGAATGTTGAGAGGAACATCCTCAGGTAAATGTAAGATTGTTGGCAAGAACTGCTTAAAAAAAGTAATAGGGCTGGAGCCTTCCGAACCCTCCGTTAAACCATAAATACGAAGGTTATTTCAATGGTTTCTATTTTCGAGGTTTTCAACCTGTTTCTGTAAGGAGTTGACCTGTGAATGAAGATTTTCAACTTTGGCTAAGGAAAAACCCATCGCTTCCACACTATGTTCTACGGTGCATATTCGTTCTTCCTTTTTTGACCAGCCTTCCGTCAAAATTTGCAATTTGGAATTTGTTTCTTCAACAAAAGGACGTAAAGCCCGAATTTCCTCTAAAAGCAAATCCATGGATACAGAAGAAGTTTGTTTTGGTGGGGATGGAGGATCTTTTTTCAACCTTTTATATGAAGCTTTAAGGGCTGCAGAAGATGCATTCGATGAAGATGAAGCCGTTTTAGAAGGTGGAATCGCAAATTCTTCGATTTGGATATAAGGGGTGTGTGGTTTTGAACGAACAATGAATGTACGACTTGTAGATGCCAACACCGGTCTTGCTTTCTTCAATCTGCCCATGCAATACTGTGGTAAATTTGAGTACTTCTAAAGCTGCGCAGGACTTCAGGAAAACAAAAACCTCAGCTCTACGATGATGGCTTCAGTGAAGCCTGTGTAATGATAGCGATGAGAAATACACCAGCTGGAAAGACAAAGCTCACACAACTACACTCCCAAAAAAATGACACAAGAGTCATGCGTGTATTAGGTGATCTTGGACCATAAGTGTTGTATGATCAAAGAAACCACTATCAGAAAAAGGAGAAATCCTGAACACAAACACTTCTCTGCAGAATATTGAGGATGTGTAGAAACTAATTATTCCTCAGAAAGCATAGAGAAATGGGCGCCCATCGTGAATTCTCATGTCCGGCAGCCGTGCGGTGAGATATCTGCCTCAGGAAATGGAGTACGGTAATAAACTGCCAAGTAATGAATTAAATTTAGGTGCATAGAAAGTCACAAATTCTGTTGATTATGCAGCTGAGGAGAGCGAGAATAAATTGACATTTCTCTAATGCCCTCATAATACTCAATGCATTGTTTCACTTTTTAAATCTCTAAACACAATGCAGAATGTTCGTTTGAAGATGTGAGAAGAGGTGAGGGAGTCTGCGCACTGACTGCCGTCTTTCTCATTAGTCAGAGAGAATATAAAATGGCGGACGCCATTCCCGTCACAGGAGGGAAATCGAGAGCCGAACGCCTGAAGCAGTCTTTTGCTGGAAAAACTTACTCCAGCAGCATCGGGAAATGTTCTGACGTCCGTGCTCCCGGTTTAGGCAGGTTCCGCTTCAAAGGAGAGGAAGAAAGTCTCCCGACCTCTCCACCTTTCTGGAGCGGGTCACGGAGATGCCGCCATCTTATTCAGGCGCTAGCCACTCCCCCCGGGGTGCCTGACCTTGATATCTGCCAGAGTGCGACGTGGGTGTCAGTACATATGTTCACAAAGCACTACTGCCTTTACAGCCAGGTCTCTCCATTCCAGACTCTTCACCTTTGGGAGGCACTGCTTTGGTATTTATGCTAAAGATAAGGAATTGATAATTAGAAGAATATATCAGAAGAACAAGTTGTTTACCTTTGGTACTGCTCTTTATTGTGGATACTCTATTTAACTGAAGATTCCTCAGTTCTGTGGAGTGGTCCCTATTTAACATCTACTAAGGTCTTCAGTTAGAGTGTAGCACACTGTTACTGACAGTTGTTTTTACGCTCCATGTCTGAGGGCACGGAAAGGGAAAGGACTAACTGACATAAGTTTGCCAGGGTGATGTTTATATGCAACTCTTCTACGTCACCTCTGGAGCAGTATGGATTCAGGACGAAGTTGCAGGTTTCCACCTACTGGCATGGGAAGCATTGCTGAAAAAATTAGCTGGGTCCAGTGTGGCACCTTGGAAGTATTCTAAAGGTGGGTAATCTGCTGTTAGAGTATCCACTAGAAAGAGCGTCACCAAACTTGTTCAATCAACTACCTGTGTGGTGTTTTGCGTTTATGGGCTGTCAACTGTGATGTTTTAAAATTCTATTTATGGATTTTATAAATAATTAGTATCATGGTGTTTTTACAATTGTAACTACTGAAAAACAAGTTTTTCAAAATTGAGTATATTATACACCTAGCGTGTCTCCATTGAGATTTCCCCAATACTGAAGGAGGTAACTTCTCATTGCAGGTTCTGTAAAAACTGGAAGAATGTTCTCCCATTTGTTCATAAATATTTAACGTGTGTGTATTCTTGCTGCTCTGAGCAATATTTCACTGGCATCTTGCTCTGAAATTGGTATAATTTAATATGCAACATTTTGTAACTTATTAAAAACCAACTGGGATGATTTAAAGATGAGCTTGTTTTTTTATTTGGAAATTGCAACTGATTACTCACTGGTTATATCACAATCTATATCACAGACTCAAAAGTCTTAGAGGAACTGCCATTGTGTCCTGTCAGTCATGTACCTGAAAGGCCTGTCTGGTTACAACCTGTATCCCTGTTAAAAGCAGTTTGCTGTGGTTATACTTATACTAAATACCTTTGCTGCTTTATCGCTGCTACAGTTAATCAATGGCTTCATTTATCCCTTATCTAAACATTAGTTTGCTTTCTTTACAAAGACTCCTTGGTGCCTAGGTTTTCTGTTTCTTCCTTATCTCCTGTGACATCACCAAAGGTTGATCACAAGATACATGACCCTGTGAAAATCATTATTTAACATCTATAGAACAGTAGAGGCATTAATCCAATTAGCAACAGTGCCCATGAACCACATGAAGGAAGAAAGCCTAGGGTACAAAAATCAGGAGCGCATCTGCTGATGAAAGGTCAATTACTCATCACATTGGGTACCAGAAGAAAGTAGCGAGTTCTCAGACAGAGGTTGGGTTAAATCATGACATATTGCACTAAGAGGGGCTAAAGTTTGAATAGAGCTATTAAATACAGGCTCACTCCATCCAAACATCCAGTGTAACAGATCACATCCAGCCAATAAGTTTAATAGGAGACCTACCAGGGTGCTAGATGAGGCTCCCTGACTAAAGTGAAATGTACCAGGATGCTGCTACTACTCCTGCAAAGACTGAAATCCAGTACTAGGATGATCAGCAAAATGCTTACTGCAAACATTTTTTTATAAGGGCTGTGTACACTGAATAGATTCTGCGACACTAGTACTTGATTTTGCCCTTCCGGTGATCTCATATCAATGCTACTCCCTGTAATTATCATTAACGATTGCAAGGGCTCATAGCATCCAGTCTGTCCACCTGCATAATCCCACTTAGATGATGTTCGGCAATGAACACTTTGCAGTCATACATGCTCCTGACAGTACTGACATCACCCAACACAACCTAGATGTTTTCTTCATCAACGAAACGTAGCTCACACCCTTCAACACACACATCCTGAACATCCTCATTCCTGAAGGTTATATAATCCAGCACATGGCCAGCACAATCAAAACATGAGGGGTACTTGTAATCGTACACAGGACATCCTGAACCTGCATTATCAGCAACTCTGTCACACCCACGTCTTTCAAGCTCCTCTCTCAGCCTCCAAAACATCAGCCTTTAATTTGAGTTACAGATCAACTGGACCAAACAAGCACTTTCTAACAGAAATCTCAGGCTTCACCGCCACTGCCTTCAACCAACACATCTTGCAGACTTTAACCTCCTGGGCAGTCCATCAGGAAATGCATAAAGAAAGCCTTATACGCCCTTATCAACACACTGGAAATGAAACCACTTGTTCGTACCTCAGCTCACTTCAAAGGCAATACACTGGGCCTCATCGGGTCAACATTCAGTAATGTTCACTTGCAGACACCTATGACCCTAGACTGGACCAACCACCTCACCATCCTCTTAAGCATCACATACAATACATCTCATCAAGAACAACAGAAAAGGGGAAAAAGTAACCTTCTGCTCCATCAAAGGTATTAATCTAGAAAAAAAACAAGAATAACTGAACAACCTGCCAGAATACTTATGACCCGACAGATGTCAATACTCTTTTCAACATATATAAACATTATTATGAGAAATCATGTTGAATGTTGTGCTCCACTGAAAGCCCAACTGGCCAAGCCAAAACAATCGGCACCCTGCTACACTCAACAGCTTAACAAACCTAAACATACTATGTGTGAAAAGCTGGCCTGGTATATGATGTCCACTTATGTAAGTGTTACAAAAAACAAATGATGGACGGAAAGCTGCCAATGCAGACATTCTCCCCCAGTCAAGAGATCTGGGTTAAATCCATCGTTCTTTTGCCCACTACACCACCCCAGTTTAGACATGGCCATATGCAAATCAGTCTTGACCCTGTGCCTCATGGGAACAGTCCAGCCCGAACTGCCAAGCCATGTCTTCCCTGGACCGGAATCAAGCATCCTAGGACCGGTTTCTGGCTATCAGCCGTCATCAGCCAGGATAGCTTGACTCCAGTGGCGTAGTGAGCACGGGTCCCCACGTCTGGGAATACCCATCCCACTTAGGGCGAAAAGCGTTACAACAAACAAATGATGGACGGAATGCTGACAATGCAGACATTCTCCCCCAGTCAAGAGATCTGGGTTAAATCCATCGTTCTTTTGCCCACTACACCACCCCAGTTTAGACATGGCCATATGCAAATCAGTCTTGACCCAGTGCCTCATGGGAACAGTCCAGCCCGAACTGCCAAGCCATGTCTTCCCTGGACCGGAATCAAGCATCCTAGGACCGGTTTCTGGCTATCAGCCGTCAGCAGCCAGGATAGCTTGACCTCAGTTGCGTAGTGAGCACGGGTCCCACGTCTGGGAATACCCATCCCACTTAGGGCGAAAAGCGTTACAACAAACAAATGATGGACGGAATGCTGACAATGCAGACATTCTCCCCCAGTCAAGAGATCTGGGTTAAATCCATCGTTCTTTTGCCCACTACACCACCCCAGTAAGTGGACACCTTGCACCAGTCCAGGCAACCCTTATGGTGATTTAAGAGGTCTTAGACCACCTTAGAAAGCTCTCTAAGTGGTAGCTGTGGAGAGCAGCCTTCAGGCTCAGTCCAGAAGGAGTGTAAAGCAGCTTGTTTTTCCAGAATGCAATCTTCTAGTATAGATTAAGTGAAAAGAGCCACATCAATTATTTATAAAAATATGTATTTATTAAATAATACTCTTTGGTATGTTCAAATATCTCCTCCATGGATATAAACACAATGCACACAATACTTCAGCAAATACACAGAGTAATAGCACGTAATACACAGTGGACTGGGGGGGGGGGAACCAAACCAAGAAAGTGGTATAAGAACCACAACTCGGGTCAAGACCATGTCGAGAGGACGTAGAAGTGCTGGGCTTGCAAGGAACCACCCAAGGTGAGTAGATGGGGACCCCACGGAGAGCGTGTGCAGTGTGAGAACACGACTGCGTGCTCCGTACAACTCTACGTGTAAGTCGCGGTTGGATTTTTAAAGATTAACAACCCTTCCCAGTCGACCCTGAAGAAACCCTGTGGAAGACAGAATGTTTGAGATCCACCCTACCCGTGGATACCCTAGTGCCCACGTTGCCTACACCAGGGACGCCGGGTGCATACGTATGAAGTGGTGTCGGAAACTGCGTCAAATCCAATGGAGGAGTTCAGGAAAGGGCCACTGCTGAAGGAGAAAGTGTCTGGTGGAATCCAAAGGTGGATTCTAGATGAGAGGTACCTGCAAGCAGAGGATACAGAGTCTGTCACTCAGGAGTGACCAGGAGACTTGGAAGACGAATGCCTGCCGATGTTAGGTGTTGCAGGATGGGTGACGATGACCTCGACTCTGCAGCTGCTAATACCATGCGATGCTGAGGAGGACCATGAGCCGTGCACGAGCTGTCCCACAAACAATTTCGAGTGCTGAGGGGGACGGTGTACGGTGGGAGCACCAACAAGCCTTGGCAAATGCAACCCTCACAGGAAGTGAAGAAGGAGCAACGTCGAGACCAGCAAGGTCCAGGGGAGTCAGGGCAGGCCCCGAGCACTCAATGGAGCCCAAGAGAAACAACGGTGACCCTCAAATGGACCCACAGGCGGGAGGCACTGGAGTCGCGAGAGGACATCCAGCAGCTCACCAAAAAATGCAGGCCACGATGTGGTGTGGTTGAAGATTCTGGTCACTGGAGGTGCTCGAGGTTGGGGCTACTTGGAGACCAAAGATCTTTTTGGAAAGAAGTCATCAAGCCTTTGCAACTGCACGTTGACGCGGTGCACAGGGGTTCGGTTATTGCAACCCCCCCCCTCCCTCAAGATATACTGGCCTCAAACTTGATGAGAGGGTAGACAGGCCTCTGGAGCTGTGGAAAACCACCACCTATGTTGCAGAGCCCTTGGAGTCTGGAGGAGCTCAGGATCAGCAGACTGGCCGACTTAGTTGCAGGTCCTGCGAATGCAGGAGAGTGACTCCCTTCACTCCAAGGGAGATTCCTTCAAGTGTCTTTGATGCTTCACAGGCCTTGGAAGGTTTCTGTATGATGCACAGGCACAGACAATGCAGCAGACTGGAAGGGAGACAAAGTCAGGACCAAACGAAGTCCAGAGTGCCCAGACGGTAAAAGAAGTGGCGTCTGATCTGAATCTTATCCCATGACAAATCTAGGGACCTACACCCAAGTAAGCCCTTAAGTACCCGAGGGAAAGGGTTGTGAAGATTCAGGGGACCCTCTCAGGGGAGGGTCTGGACAAGGGGGAGGTTGTTCCCATGTCCTTTGTCCAGTTTCGCGCCAGAGCAGGTGCCAGCAGCTTCCAGGACTGGTTTGAACTGGACTATGCATAGGGACCCCAAATGTGCCCCTCATGTAGATTGCGTAGCACTGGCAAGTGCACCCACCCCACCCCAATACACTAAACCCTGTCTGGGAGGTGGTCACACCTCTCTGTGACAGGATGCCTATTGTTCTGCCTTCCCCTGCTCGAGCTTGGCTCAGCAGCAGGAGCGCAGAATCGTGTCTCTGGTCGCCATCAGCCTTTTTGTGCTGTCCGGGTCTAGCAGACTGGTACCGGGAGCACTGAGAGCCTAACGGAGGCCCGTTCCAGTGCTTGGAATCATACTCCCACACCTTTTACGGTGTGGGGGTATGATTCCAACATGTTTGATACCAAACATGATAGGATTCGTTGCAGCCGATTTCGAGATGGTCATCGCATAATTACGCGGTGTCCCTCTATATGGCATATGGCTGATTCATTTACAACCAGGGAGAATTCACCCCATAGGCTTCAGGGGTGCCCTGCTCATGCAGGGGCACCCTCACACTTGGAACCAAGCACCCTGCCTTCAGGATTGATAAGGCCTTCTATAGGAGTGACTTATAGGTTGTATGTGCATTGACCCTATTTATAGGAAACCTATATCTTCAGTAAGTGGTGCTAGCACCAGCTTACACGGGATGCAATGGCAGGCCATTAGTTGCATTTTGAATGGTCTCCTATAGGTGGCATAATGCATGCTTCAACCCAAGAGGGACCACTGGGGTACCTATGCCCTGGGTAACGTAGTACCATATACTAGGGACTGCTAAGGGGTACATCCCAGATTGGATACTAGGGTACCAAGTACTTACCACAACAATTTAAGGGAGAAAGCAGATAGACTGGGGTCCTAATTAGCAGGATCCCAGTCAGACTATTCAAATACAGCTTAGCACCAGGCAAAATGTGGGGGTAACTATAGAAGCAGATCCTACTTTCCTACACAATGCGAATTCAGGAAAATAAATGAGAACAACTACTTTCTTGACACTGAGACTGCCACCCTTTAAGCAGTTGATGAATGCTTCTTCCTCATTGACCCCAATCTGCTGGTACTACTTTACCAGCTTTCAGCATAGCTGACCATCACACTCTGATCAACACCCTGATAACATGCAGGGATTTTCACATATTATTTTGAAACTGTTCACATCCTATCTAGGTTCCACAATATCGCAGACACTTCAAGTCTCCTGTGGAGCAGCCTGGGTCTCCATTCTTTCTCCAATCATGTTTAACCTCTACACAGAACCTCTTGGATCCATTCTTGCAGACAGCAGCATCATGATCCAGCAATACTCAGATGATACCCAATTCCGCCTAAAAATATCCTACCGCAATGACATACAGTCTCTCAAATTGCCCCTCAAGCTCCTTCAACCCTGGATGTCAACTGACTTCCTGAAATGAAACCCCACAAGACTGAATTAATCCGGTTGGCCAACAGTCCTGAACAACCCCAGAACCAAGCCTGGCTCTACAACTTACCAGGATCACCCCCAAATCCCCAAGCTGACACACCATGCACAATCTATGGGTTTCACCTGTGTTAGACCTGTCAGCCCTAGGGTGGTCTCCCCCTCTATTTTTGATCGTGCCTCATTTTTTCCACCCTCATTTTTATGTTGGACTTAGGTCTCTGGGCGCCTTTTCATTGCCAATCAGTGTTAAGGTGCAGGTGCTCCCTTCTCCCAAGATGATTGCCACAGGCCCCTTCTACTGCAGAGTGGTCTTCATTAGTAGCACCCTAGCTGCCAGGAGCTGGCTGGAACCCCACAACAATGTTGCGACACCAGCCCGCCTTTTTTGTCCCATAGGTAGAATGGGGAATCTCCTGGAATGTGCTGGAACCTTCTAGAAGGGAGGTGTGGCTTTTACTTTTGCCGCCTTGGATATTGGTCACCTGACCTAGGGCTACTTAAGTGAGGGACGGAACTTTTTCTAGTTAGTTGGCCAGTTGGGGTAAAGCAGACCTGGAGAATCCACGCAGGAGTTTTAGGCGGTAGGGCCTAGCCAGGGACTTATGCCTCTGAAAGTGACAGGACTTATGTACTGCCTTTTAAGTGAGTGAGGGATCCTGTACAGCCCACTGATCTAGCCCAGCGGTAGGGGGACCCAGGGGCCATCTGCCAAACCTGACTAGGAAGGACCTAGTCACCAACTCAATCCCTACCCCCAAGAAACAGAACCCCTAAGGGCGCCAGAGACATCTGCGCCAGTAAGAAGGCTGAAACTAAATGCTAGAACTTCATGCTGAAACTGAATGCTGAAACTGAATGCTGAAACCCAACGCTGGAACTTCATGCTGAAACTGAATGCTGAAACCTAATGCTGAAGCTCCCTATTGAAACCTAAGCTGAAAGTGACTGCTGGACTGCCGGGGATCAACCAGGTACTAGCGCTGTGACCCCTGCGCTCCCCGACCTTGCCTGGGATCCCCCGAGTCAGTCCCGCATCGGGCGCGGAGCGCTGAGCCCGCCGTCGCCCCTGCTTAACTTGTCACCCCCCCCCCCCCTGGTGCGGGGACCTGAAGCGTGCTCACCGCCGTGGCTTGGAGGCCTGAAGTGTGCCCCATCATCGAGTCGAGGCCCGCGGAGAAGCCCGGGGCCCCGTCGCTGCCGTCGCAGCTGCTGTCGGAGGCGTGAGAGGCTGTGACCTGTCCCCCGGCTGCTGAGCGCATTGATTGCGGGGCCCGGAGCCGTGACGGACGCCGCTGCAGTGAAGATCCCCCCCCAGGACGCCAAGATCGAGGTAACCCCCACGGGGGCTGGGAGGTAGCGTGGCCGTGCGGAGGCCTGGGACTCACCCCCCTGCTCCCTGGGAGGCTGGTGGAGGACCTGGTGCGCCCCCTGTCGATCGGGAGCGGCACCGCACTCTGAGACTCTGGTTCCCCTCCGTGGGATTCCCCCCCCTGGCATCGGAGACTCTTGATTCCCCTCCGTGGGATTGCCCCCCTTGCTGCTAGACTGCCGCGTACAAGGGGACCAAGTGCTTAAGGCCTGATCATTACGAGTAGCGATGTATTCTCAAGTTCTGCTCTGAAATGCTTACGGCCTGATTATTACGAGTAGCGCTGTATCCTGAAGTTCTGCTCTGAAGTGCTTGATGCTTAATTATTACGAGTAGCGCTGTATTCTGAAGTTCTGCTCTGAAGTGCTTGATGCTTAATTATTACGAGTAGCGCTGTATTCTTAAGGTCTGCTCTGAAGTGCCTCATGCTTGTTTATTACGAGTAGCGCTGTGTTCTCACGTCCTACTCTGAAGTGCTTAGTGCCTGGTTATTACGAGTAGCGCTGAGTCCTCAAGTTCTGCGCGTTAGCGCTAGTAGTCTTCCATGTGTGGCGCTACGTTTTCCAGCCCTATTTTAAAGCGCTGATAATCGCTAGATACCGCGCAAGGTACCCACGGCAGATTGAAATGCTAGTGGTGGGAGGGGCGCAGCGCGCTGGTTAACCGCTGTGTTCACCGTTCCCCCAGGTTCGCCAGGTATTGCCAATGGAACTATGATGAGTTGCTGATGAATCTGACGCTAATGTATTCAGGTACTGCATGGTGCATCATAATGAATTGCTGGTGAATCTGACACTAATGTATTCAGGTACTGCCTAGGGCACAATAATGAAATGCTGGTGAATCTACTGTTTATGTATTCAAGTAATGCCCATTGCCATCTCATGAACTGCGTTTGCATCTAACTGCTTAGATAAACTTGTTTGATTTTCATTGACCCTACTGTGTGGCGTCCATTATTGTGTGCGTTTCCTGCTTCAGGGGGATGAGTGTGTTGTATGGTCGCTTTACACTTAAGCCTTCGGGTGCCCAACCGCTCAAGTCACGTTACCCCCTTAGGGTCCGGTGACCCCAGGTCTTACAACCTGCGACACAGATCTCTCATTTAAGCACCTCACTGCAAGAAAGACCAAGAAAGCTTGGTTTCAACTCTCCCTCTTGAAGAAAATTAAACCATGTATTCCAGCAGAGGATTCAGAAACCGCTGTACCAACCTTAGTCATCTCCTATCTGGAGAGAGGTAATAAATGCCCTGCCAACTTGTCTCCCCAATACCACCCTTGCAACTCTGAAAGGTATCCTATAAGTTAGTGGCACTGCTTATAGAGAGCTCATAGAAATCAGACATCATCACCCCCTATGTTAAAATATTTATGCTTCTCCCACTTCCAGCTCTTATCTTCAAGATGAGTTGCATCACTTATAAGGCTTTCAACAACAAGACACAACTTATCTTGAGCTAGGTTTGCTCTCTACTTACATATATTGAACACTGTATTGCAAATCTGCCTGTCCTTACCAGCCTACTGGTAAGAACAGATTTCAGTTCTTAAGATTTTAAGGATATTGGGTTGTTCCCTCAAAAGAAGGAAATTCTACTGCCGATCTCCAGATTTGAGCAGTGCTTAATTTTTTTAATCGAGTAAGTGGAGCATTCAAAAGTTTATTTTGGGAGCCTATCCCAACGTGGCCGAATGCCTCAAAGGCTAAACATAAAAACTGCCTCGTCTTTATTCCACCCGAGGCTTCTTTTTAGGTCTTGCCTGGGCAGCGCATGCACTGTTTTGCTCTGCGAGGCATGATGTAATCTAGATTGTGGCTTGAAGCACCTCTCATCTTTTCCATCCGTTCCTGTCCCTACCCTTCATAAATGTTTGCTTTTGTTTGTTCAGCATGCATAATTAGTCCCACTTTTTTGGTGTTTTGGACCCTCCCAAACACCATGTGGTCTTACATGTTTTTTAATTTGCATTCCTTGGTGCACTATTTTTTCGTGCACAAGCCTCTGGTTTGTGTATCAGTACGGCGCCCGTTTCAGGGACGCCGAGCTTCTCTTTTCTAAGGAGTACATTTGTATTATAAACAGTGTGACTGCCGCCGTGCTTTATCGTGTGTGTAGACTTGTTTCTTGTAGAGCACGTAGTCATTCTCTCCTCCTATACTACCCTTTCTTTAGTCTTTAGTCTCTGCCCTTCTTCTTCATTACACACACCCCACCCACTTTCTCGGTTCTCCCCCGCTCCACGCAGTGCAGACATCGACTGCTTTTATTACTTATGGCTTGTTTTTTAATGCCGGGAGATTGTGATACTGCTCAGAATCACAGTGTGGTGAAGTGGTGCTGAGACTCCAATCCTTTGTTCCTTAGTTCAATAGTCGGCTGCTCCCCCATAGCGCCACATCCTTCTTCCCCCTCCCCACTACTGCTCCACTCAAGTTGAGCAGAAATAGCAAAGGGCGCCACGAACAGATGCGCACACAGTTTGGGAACCACTAATAAATAGTACATTGCAGTATGCGCATCTGAATTCTACACCGCTCCATATGGTCAGGCCTGCATTGGTCGCCTGTGCCTAAAAGGGCAGTGTAACCTCACTTTCAAGGTGTCTAGTAGCAGAACAGGAGGGAGATAAGTATAATACAATGCAGTTGCTTTAGCACAGTCTGGTGAGGTCCGTTGTCTGACCTAACCAGCAGAGACCTCACAGAGAAGCTCAAGGGTCTACTTGCACTCAGTAACAAGCTTTTAATTACGGTGGGAGTCCGTTGTCTTCATTAAGCTGTAGGCTGTGAGCTACTGAATTTCACGCTCCCTTTACCAAAACGGGAAGCATGTGTCCGCATTCCAAGAGTTCCACCGAGTCAGACTGCCCACAGCTTCAGTCCTGCACTTGTTTTTTAGGTCTCGCCTGAGACAGCGCTTTAGCGCTGCTCTGGCGAGACTTAAAGTAAGCGAGTTTTGGAAGTGCAAACAAGTGCTTTCAGGCCTCCGAATACAGTGCATGTGCGCCGGGCGCGCGCACCATTTGGCAGCCTGAAAGCACTCGTTTTCTTTCACATTCGCGGCCGCACGGCCGCCTCCCTTCCTCCCTCCATGAATGCCAGAAAATCTAACACCAATTTGCTAAGGCCACATCGTGACCTTTACAGGAAAGAAAACACACAGACAAGGGCTTCTCTGAAACGATCGACATTTGAGCTGGGCTGAGAACTCGACCCGGCCTAGTCCACGCCCCCACCGCGTTTGGTATTACGGTGACACCAGGCCACTCCCGAAAAGCACTTACTTGCTCAAAACCAAGGCGAGGGGAGACCTCCAGAATCGAAAACACCTTTGGTCCATGAACACTACGTAGGGTTATCACCAGCGTGAAAATATAACAGACACACAAACAGCAGCGCGCCAATAACGAGACGTTTTAGCATTTGTCTTGGAGTTTCTTGTACAATTAACGTGTTGATGGAAAGGAAAAGAATTGAACACACTTAGCGACACCGAAAGCCCGAGAGAGTGCGCACCACTCTTAATCAATAACGAGACGTTTTAGCATTTGTCTTGGAGTTTCTTGTACAATTAACGTGTTGATGGAAAGGAAAAGAATTGAACACACTTAGCGACACCGAAAGCCCGAGAGAGTGCGCACCACTCTTAATACGAAGTCTTACAGCGATGTCCAGTCTCCACAGTCCATGAGTGCAAATCTATCTGTGTTTGAAAGGAAATCTGTCAGTCTTTGGCCGATGTGTCAGGCGCTCAAGCCTTTACAGTCAAATGAGGATTTCAACTCACAGCCCGGAAGGAATCCATAATCTGCAGGGTTAACAGCTACGCTATGATGTAGTCTGCCCACAGTGAGAGGGCAAGCAGCGCAAGCCATCACAGCCATTTTGAACAGTAATTCTACAGTCAGTCACAGTGATGGTTGTTAAGTTTTTACACAAACTATTACTGCGCGGGACGTTATCGATTGTGTTATTTGGGGACAGGAGTGAGTTTCGTTTTGCTTCTTTGGAGGCACCATAAATAAAGGTTGCAAAAAAAGGTATTTTTCGTTAACTTTCGACTCGATGCTCTTGGGCTGCAAACTCTCAAATTAAAGAGTAAACTGAACTCGACGGAGCGTTCATCTAGAAACTGTTCAGTTAAACGAGAGCAAGGTCAGGGAGTGGAGTCCCGGGAACTGCGACACCCCAGGTACACCTGACAGAAACCAGCCGGACTCTCTGAGCCAGAGGTCCGCTCCAACCCAGTGATCAGAGCAGGGTTGGGAGCCAGCTGCCGATGGAAGCCGGTGCAGGGCTTGGAGTCCCTCCCTCCCCGCTGCTGCGTCACGCTCATCTCACGCAGCGCTCCCTTCAATGGGGCCCCAGCTCACTTCTCTTGCCACCAGTGTTTCACTAACTCCTAGCCCAGGAGTAGCAGGTCAGCCTGTAAATCCAAATCACATGAGCACCGCAATGAGCCTTCTGTCCACTGAAATGCCCCAAACAAACCTACCATCCATGCAAGAAAACTCAGGATGTGCAACCGTTTGTTTTTATATGTGCGCTTCTCATGCTTCCCAGAAATACATAAACGTCATAAAAGCTTTGAGGTGTTGCACAGTTCCATGTGCGTTGAACATCCGCACACAATGGGAAAATTCATGAGTATTCTGTAAATGAGTTTCATTTGTGCTGAGCGAGCTTGGCACTCGGGCACACACTGGTCTTGAGTTACCGGCGTAAAGGGAAACATGGCGGGTGCTCGCACCCAAAATACTCGTGAGTTACCAGCACCAAATAATGCTCGGGGAGAAAAAAAGCACAAATACTTAGGGATAGGAAACACATGAAAAAGTAACTGGGACTATGCTTGCATGGAGAAACTTTGCACCCCCCCCCCTTACTGGTCTCTGCAGGCTTGTGATGCCGCAATGCTCTCTCCATACTCAATACAAGGCTCCAAAAGTCTCATTTCGCCTCTTTTCGCAGTTAGAAAGCATCCTCTAAATGGGACTGGGAAGCCTTCACTGACTGACCGTTGCACTGCAGACTGTCATTCATGAACCTACGCCTCGCCCACAAGGAGGACCCTCACTTCCAGGCACTGGGGCAACATTGCCAACCCTCTGCTCACGCCCATGGACCAAGCGAACAGTCAGTGTCCGACACAGGAGTCAGGCGCTTCTATGAGATCGGCCCCTGCATCGGGAATTCCCTCTGCGGGGGCATCTGCACCCTTCCAATCTAATGCTCTGGGATTGAGTGCAACGTCATGGCGTGAGCAGAGACAGTTCAAGAAGTGTGGGTGAATCCCCAGTAACCAGGGCAGGACTGGATGCCAATGCCAGCCCTGCAGTGCAGGAGGCTGAGACTTGAATGGCGCCATGGTGGCATGGCTGGTCCTGCCTCCTCGCCCCACTCCATCCTCCCCCCGGCCTGTAGTCTATCGGGGAAGTGGGAAACGGCCCAGCGGAACGGCCAGTGCGGCCCTGAACCCAAAACACAATATCCCCTGCCCTGAGTGAAAAGTCTGAAAAAGTGCACAGCCAGGCAAAACCTTTCCAGGTGATCTTATTCCACTGGATACTTTTTCTATATTTTACTGTACACTCGCATTTCCAAAAATGATAGCATTAGAAAGGGCGCCGTGTGCAACCAGATTACAGAATAATGGCTCTGTGTGCCCAGGCCCTTTGTCTCCTTCTGACATTTTTAATATCATGGTATACAAGCAAGTGTTTATTAGAGAGAGATTTATGAGTCTATTAAAACGGAGGTGTTGCAAAATAAATAGCCCATAAAAAGGGCACTGCAGTGCTGGGGAAGCGACAACAGACCAGTGACCGAGTGTGTTTTTTATCCTGACACTCCGGACTTCTCTTTGTTGTGCGTGACACGGGTAGTGTGAAGTTAAGGGGGTTTCGGTACCGGGAGCCAGAACAGCCAGTGGCTAGCGAGTTCAGGTGGTACCCGGTGCAGAAAATTTCTTGTCACCCCCAGCTTGACAAAATGGCAAACATATGTGTTTAAAACACATATTTTTGCCATTTTGTCACCCCCCTCAGTGATGACACCTGGGGCGGCCCGCACCCACCGCACCCCCCTTCCTATGCCACTAAGCACAGCACGCCTCTGGCTTGTCTGAAGTGCCGGATGAGCTTGAGAGAGGATACAGTACAAGCCGGAGGTTCCAGGAGTCCACAAGCGGGGGCGGTGTGGGGAGGGGGGGGCACACAGTGAGATGCCGCCGGATTCCACGGCGCTGCTTATCTCCGAGCTGCAGAACGTGTGTGGTATTTGCACCATGAGATGCCGGCTGCCACTCGGTTGTATAACCCAAGGGGTGTGCGGTGTTTACATTATGAGATGAAAGATTCCGTCGCTCTGCTTGTCCCTAAACTGAAGGGGTTTTCTGTATTTGCACTGCTTATCTTTGAGATGCAGGGGGTGTGCGGTATTTTCATAACGAGACACAAGCCTGCACTCCGCCGCTTATCCCTAAACTGTGTGCGGCATTTGCATCACGGGATGCAGCCTTCCACTGCACTGCCCTCCCAAGGGCTGCAGGTAGTGTGCAGTGTTTACGTGAGACGCAGGATTGCCACAACTCTGCTTATCCCCGAGTTGCAGGTAGTGTGCGGGTAGTTGCTTATCCCTGAGCTGCAGGGAGTGGGCGGCATTTGCTTATCCCTGAGCTGCAGTGCGTGTGCAGTATTTACATGAGACAGGATTCCACAGCTCTGCTCATCCCTGAGCTGCAGTGCGTGTGCAGTATTTACATGAGACAGGATTCCACAGCTCTGCTTATCCCTTAGCTGCAGGGAGTGTGCGGTATTTACATGAGACAGGATTCCACAGCTCTGCTTATCCCTGAGCTGCAGGGAGTGTGCGGTATTTACACGGGCCACAGGTTTCCACAGCTCTGCTTATCCCTGAGCTGCAGGTAGTGGGCGGTATTTGCTTTTCCCTGAGCTGCAGTGTGTGTGCAGTATTTACATGACACAGGATTCCATAGCTCTGCTTATCTCAGAGCCGCAGGGAGTGTGCGGTATTTACACGGGCCACAGGATTCCACAGCTCTGCTGATCCCTGAGCTGCAGGGAGTGTGCGGTATTTGCTTTTCCCTGAGCTGCAGTGAGTGTGCTGTATTTGCGTATTCCTGAGCTGCAGGGAGTGTGTGGTATTTGCTTATCCCAGAGCTGCAGGGAGTGTGCGGTATTTACAAGGGCCACAGAATTCCACAGCTCTGCCTATCCCAGAGCTGCAGGGAGTGTGCGGTATTAGCTTATCCCAGAGCTGCAAGGAGTGTGCGGTATTTACAAGGGCCGCAGAATTCTACAACTCTGCTTATCCCAGAGCTGCAGAGCATTTGCAATGCAATAGGTCTCGCATTTAAGCGAGTATAAGCTATTGGCATTGTAAATAACAATCCCTTTTATTTGTTTGTTTTAAAAACCAAAACATAAATAAAAGGCATTGTCATTTACAATGCCAATAGCTCAAACTCCAGTAAATGCGAGACCTATTGCATTGCAAATGCTTGTTGCTGAGTTCTCAGCAAAGGCGGCTGACTATCTCTACCTTTACCATGATGACAGCCTGTGTGGCGCTCACTGGGAGTGTGCCTGCACCTCAATAGTGCTGTCTACCTCCTTTTGCTGTTCTACTCTAGAGGGTCCTTGCCCACATTTTAGCACAGCTCAACCCAGACTCTCCGGAAGTCTGGCAAACTTTCAAAGCTGCAGCTATAACCAGAGATAGGCGGTAAGAGAAAGTATCTCTTTGAAAGAGGGACATATGTTATGCACTTATTCGGAAGAAGGTGGGTCGGGAGTAGGAGGGGAATTAAACACTGCGACTTGCAGGTTACCGGCTTCGATCTCAGATAAATCAGAGGGTAGGGGCTGCTGCAATGATCAGCATGTAACAGACCCATAACTAGGGAGATAATGTGTGTGGCTCCAATAATGTGCATGTCATTTTAGAAAATCTCTGTTTTTAAACGTGTGCTGTGTCAGGGGCACCTCAGCTGCGCAGTACTGTGTAAAAATGCACACCCAGTGTTGCACAAACAGGAGAAAGTTCTGCAGCATTGTAAAAGACACTTCACTGATGTTATCTTCTACACTTGCGTTTAAGCTGCTGTTCCAGTTAGACATTAAAGCATTGCGCCTCAACTGCATTCCATAGAACACAATGCCGGAACAACAGCCATTAATAGGCTACACTAAGGGTGCATTACATATGTGGCTAATATAGGTCACTTTAGAACTGCACAGAGACACCTTGTAACAGCCAGTGCTACTTTCCTTGCTACATGGATTTTCTTTTATTGCTTATGCTACTTTTTTGCCTTTCCTTTCTTTTAAAGCACTACTCATACCCCCCTACTTTCCACTGTTTCCTCTCCATACTCTTTCCTCCCAATCTCTTTAGATAGGTCAAATGATCACTCCTCTGCAAACAAAAAACATAATTAAGAACAATTGTAATTTGCAACTCCAATGGCTCTAACTTTCACTAATGCAAGACCGATTGCTTTGCAAATGCTTGTTTTACCTTTACTCTACACTTCTTGACATTTTACCTTATCCTTGCATAATTCTTTTTGTCATCCCTGCTTCCTCTCTTTATCACTGTTACCCAACGACAGCACTAGGGTCTGTGTGCTAACAGCATATCTTAAGAGCACACAGTTTTGCAATTTCTCCATCAGATGATCAGGGCAGTGCCTTGGAAGCCGTGTGTTAATCACTGTTGACCACCTCAGCAAATTTCTGTGTTATATGCTTCCAAACTGCCTGGTCATCCACCACTCTCTTGTCCATCTATACATTTTAAGATGTATTTCTTCACCCAATACCCATTCTAATGTACCCCTCACCCATAGTGTGACTTAGGGGTGTTGTTTACTCAGCCAGCCGATGGCAACACACCTTTTAGCCAACAATAAGGCCAAATGTAAGAAACTTTGATAATTTCTTTCCTGTTGTGGTCGACTAAGGAGGTTCAATAAACCATTCCCGTCACTCCTTTTATCTCCCCCCCCCCCCCCCAACCCTGATCTAGTAGTAATTGACTCACGAGTAGGACCAAGCCATATGTAGGAAGTATGCTCTCTCTGCTCCATATCTCCAGCATTCCGCAGGTATATTTTACTCAGTGTGCTCGGAGTTAAGTAAGTGCGATTTAAGAAATTGAAATAAATTAATGTGAATGTATCATTCACTGATACTTTCTGGACCAATTCACAGGCCACTGCCCAGTCCTTGACTGGGAGCAGGGCACCCAAGTCCGCTTTCACGAACGCCTAGCCTTGTGTACTGGTCTCTTTTGCGCCTCTCTTGTCATCAAAATAATTCCTGTTTCCCCGGCATATACTAAGGAAAGCCAGGAGTGCAGCATAGACTATTACCGGACTCCAGCAAGCCAAGAATTTGTGCAGAAAGTGCTGCACCAAATACCTGGATTTTACTTAAACTCCTCACGCTAAAAGAGACAGTCCAGTCCAGTGCAAAAAGATAGATTTCTAGTTATTTCTAAAGTGCAAAGCTATGAAGAGTACTAAAAAAAAAAAAAAAAAAAATGCCTTATGTATCCATGAAGTAAAATGTACCACAAAACTCATTTTTAACCTTAAATGACACGGTGGGAACCCTTTGAGGTCCTATGTCCTGGCACACTTTTTCCAACTGGCGTTCATCAAACCGATATTACAAGCATGCTCTCGATAATTATAAGATATAGGGCCAGATGTAGGAAGCCAAATAGCGAGCGCAAACAATGAAATTCGCAGAATTTCAGCGTTTGCGATCGCTATTTGACTGCGAGCAATGTAGACCTGCGAGCAATGTAGACCTGCGAGCAATGTAAACCTACTCGCAAAATAAGGAATTGCAAAATTGCGATTCCTTATTTTGCGCTAGCATTTAGAGAATCGCAATTTGCGATTCCCTAAATGCTATGCTGGTAGGCATCGCAAATTGCGATTTTTGCCTTAAGGAATCGCAAAATACCACCAACTTCAAGTTGGTGGTACTTTGCAATTTCATTTCACAAAGCACTTTTTGGCTTTTTACAAAGTGCCATGTGGCACTCATACATGCCCTTATGGCATGTATGTGCGCCACATGTACATTTCAAGGGTGCAACAGGGTGTCCTTTTGGAACCCTTGCACCCTTGAAATTGCGCCCGCAATTTGCGAGTGCCTCCTGGTGACTCGCTAATTGCGGGTGCAAAGCCTATTCATTCCTATGGGCCTCTTGGCCCATAGGAATGAATGGGATGGGATTCCTTGATTGCAAATCTCAATTCGCAATTTGCAATTAAGGAATAATAAGGAATCGCAAATATTTTTGCAATTCCTACCTTCATTCAATTTTGCGAGGTAAAAATCGCTATTAAGGACTCGCAAAATTGAATTTACCTACATCTGGCCCATAGTTGGGCATTAAATTATTTAATATTTTCACAAACATACGACATAACATTTGACACAAAACACTGTAGAAAAATTAAGCAGTTAAATGTACAATATAAGTATCAGTAGTTCTCCACATTCAGATTGTGTCTTGAGAACGTGTTTTAACTGTGCATTAAAAACGGGCCACCATCACTATAGACAACTGTAAGGTCTGAATGCACCAGGAATCCTGGTACAAATGTTACAGGGGTCCCGCTCCCAAATTCTTTTCTTTTTGAATCACTTTAGGAAAGTACTCCTTTTTTCCTGAGAAGGGAAGAAGTACACCTCCCAGCCCACAAGTTGACCAAGAAAAGACGCATGTAGCCACAGTTTGAGAGGAGAAGGGTCTCTTCTGCTCCATTTAAGGGATATGTATGGTTGTACAAAACTTTCTCTGTGGAAGCCCAGGCTACTAAACTTTATGCCTGTTGTTACGGAATCTTCCGATTGCTACACAAAATACTTCAACTGATTCCCCCGCTCTCCAGGAGGCTGGTAGTCCAGGCACTGATCCTCTCCTGACTGGACTACAGCAGCCGTCTCTACCTGGGTGCACCCAAAGCAGTCATTGGGAAACTGCAAGTTGTGCAGAACGCAGTGGCACATAACCTACTAAATATTCTAGGAGACAGCTTAGTTTGGCAGGGCCTGCCAGATCTCCGTTGGCTCCATGTTGCCCAAAGGATCAAATTGAAGGCTTTGTGCATTCAAGGCCCTCCCATCTCTCAGCAGCTCATTGCCCCGTACACCCCCAAAAGAGTCCTCAGATCCTCCAATGCACGATTGGCTCATGTTCCCACTATAGAAGTGGAGGACGATCCTTTGGCTTCAAGGTAGGCAGACTCTGGAACTCTCTTCCCCAAACCATGCGGACAGTGGACAATGAATTGTCCTTCTGAAAATTCCTTAATACTTGGCTGCTTAAGAACTAACCCCTGACGGAACAAACGTTATAGTTTGTCACTCAACAGGCGCTGGAATGCCTACGGGTTGCCATGCGCTCTACAAATGCGACTAATATATAGTATAATATAAGTGGCACCCCTTGTCCCCTTCCCCCCCCACAGGCCATAGTTCTTGTCAGCTTGTAAAAGATGACTGCTTCCTTGAAACCCCCTGAGAAATTGTGGGCTGGAACACCATCAAGGAACAGATCGGTTTCGAAAAAGTTTGTAATGAAATTCTGTCATCTAGTTCACTTGCATTATTCAAATCCCCTCATTCTGCTGCAAACCGCTAGCTGGGTATTGGTCGTGCTTTCAGAAACAAAGAACTTTTTGTATCTGGCCTAGAGTCTCTCGCTAGCCTCTTGTTATCAAAACAAGTCTTGAACAATGAGCATTGGTCAAGCCAATAAGTCTGGTCTTGGCAAACAGTTGCAATTAAAAAATATATATATTTATTGTAAGCATATGCCACAACAATAAAAAAGAAAATCACAGGCTTGTTATAAAATGTTTAAATAAAACATTAACTGTCATTGACCATTTTTATCTCACAAAGTATTTGTTTTCTATCAGGCAGGTATATTTAGTGCAAGTATAGATACCGTGTTTAGGTCTTGTCTAACAGCCCTTTGTATAAATTAAAGGGCTTGGAGCCCACCCAGTACTTACTACTTGTTGACTTAATTGTTATTCTTTTTGACTTCCTCTTAATTGGCTAGTATATGGCGCACGTCACTTCCTTTTATTTCTCCGGAGCATGGACCAAGTACTATTTGATTTCATTGGGTTAGTGTCCTGCTGTCAATCCACTGCCTGCGGTATGATTCAGGGTACTATTTTTTTCATTCAACCTTTGGGTTGCTTTTAACTACCGTTCTACATGTTGGTTTGTTGTTGCCTTAATTTTTTTTGGAATTCATCGCTTTCTTTTACAGCACCAAACAAATGGCACCTACTATTAAAGCAGTTTGTGTGACTGTATGTGTTTGTAGGCTGTGCCTCTTCTTTGCGCATTCAAAGTATATGTCTGTTTAAAGTGCACACTAGTCTAAAAACCTGACTCCTATAATATTTCCAGAAAAGCAGTCCAGTCACACACTGCAGGCCAGACTGCCACCAAGCAACATAGTTTGGACACATCTGTTCCTTTCTCAAACACAATGTGTCTTTTTAAAATCCCTCAATTTTGGGCAACACTGCTATGAATCCATTTTACCTTAAAACTTGTGTCCTCTGTCTCATATGTATCCCACCTCTTCTCTGCACATTCAAAGTATGTATCTGTTTAAAGCTCTTCAGTTCTGTGCCACTAGCAACTACTCCATTTCTCCTTAAAACATGTGCCTAAGTCCTCATTCTCATATGTTTTCCATATGTTTTCCACTGAAAGTGCTTTCAGACGCCTTATATTCATATGCCCTTCGGTGCCAGAGATGTAGCCTAACGCTCCACTCCAATCATCCCCACTCCATTTTACCCCAGTCTACTCTACTCTACTCCATTCCAGTCTATCATAATCTACCCCACTCCATGCCACTGCAATCTACCCCACTCTAATCTATCTCACTCCAGTCTACCCCACTCCATTGTACCCCATTCCAGCCCACTCTACTCCAATCTTTCCCACTTTACTCTAGTCTATGCCACTCTAATCTTCTCCACTTTACCCCAACAATTTACCCCACTCCTGGCCACCATCCATCCACCCACTCCACTGTACCCCAATCTACCCCACTTCACTCTACCCCAATATACCCCACTCTACACCATCCCAATCTGCCCCACTCCACCCAAAACTAACTCAATCCACCCCACTCTATACAATCGACTACTCTACTCCGCTCCACCCCAATGGACCACACTCCACTCCAGTCTACCCCGCTCCACCCCAATGAACCCATGTCTACATGAATCTATCCCAATCCACTCAAATCTACCCCCTCCAGTCTACACCAGTCCTCCCCACTCTGAGTCTACCCCACTCCAATACTCTCCACCCCAATCTACCCCATTCCAGTTTTCCACAGTCCATCACACTTTACCTCACTCAATTCACCAGACTCCAATCTACTACCCCATCCTACTCCAAACTACCCCACCCTACTCCAGTCTACCTCACTCCACTCCAATCTACCCCACTTCAATCGACCCCAATCTAACACTCCCAATCTACCCCAATGCAGTCTACCCAACTTCATCCTGCTACCCCAACCTACTCCACCCCAGTAATATATAGCCACACTGGTGTACAACATGGCTAAAACAAATTGCTAAAGCCAAGGAGCGACCTACTGGCTTTGCCAGTGCTTTTTAGTTTATTGCACATCACATGAAAATATAATTCTTATTGGTGCAAGGAACATTTTCTATTCCTTTGAATTATTGTAACCTGAAGATGGTGTAAATACACAAGGGTGACTGAACAAACTAATAAAAGACGCATTGGCTAATTGAAGCATTGGCCCACCAGTCCTGGAACTGAAGTACTCTTCTTTTTCGGTGGAATACACATGATCCAGTTCAAATACTGTCACTGCAAGAAAGGCAATAGCTGCAGTGGGTGTGTGGAAGCAAAATGTGAATAACTGCTGAGCAGACCAATGGATGACGAGGGACGACCCAATGGCGCTCTATGTACACATATTTGGATGCATTTTCTATACAAAAGGCAGTCTCTAGGCCAGTCCTAAAATGCATACATATATACGTGTAAAGGTATTGGAGCTTTGGGTCAGCACTTTTCATTCATGGGTTGTTCTGCCATTCACATGTTGCTTTCTGCAATCACAGAATACTGTATGAGCCAGTGTGTCAGCCCTCTTCAACCATTAGCTTTTCTACATTGCATGTGACAGCATTTGTCTGATCACATGTGCACACCAACATTAAACAAGCATTTACAATGCAACGGTCTCGGCATTGTTAAAGTTAGAGCTATTGGCATTGCTCATGACATTATTTTTGTTTATGTTTTTGTTTTTAAAACATTTAAAGAAACGGCATTGTTATTTACAATGTCAATAGCTTAATCAATCTCAAATTAGTATGGAAACTCCCTTGAACTAAGCTGACCAGGCGTTTTCCAAGCCAAATGATGAGGATTGTAGTCGTCCCAGTTTCCAGTCGCCGAATAATCTTGAATATTTGTGCCCCCCCCCCCGCTTCCAGGAGCCCAAGGTCACACGTGCATTGCGTGATATGTCCAGGCCCTGTGAGGTCACAGGCTGCTTACTGTAGACCCCCCCCCCCCCCCCCCCCCAATATATTCTGCTTTTTGTCCTCGGGGCAGGAAGCGGGCATGACATCCCCATGGCTGGGCCAGCAGTACATTTGCACCCCGAAAAGACCAATTACCATCGCCCCCCCACCCCCAGACAGACATTTAAGGAGCATAAAGCGCTAAACCTGGCTCAATCCACTCCCCCAGCCCAGAGGCCTTGGTGGGAGGGGGCAGGGTGGGCGTTTCATGCCCCCACCTTTCAAATAGAGCGGAGCTTCCCTCAACCATCTCCATAACAATGTGGTGTTAATGAGGGGGTGCAGCAAGGGGCGCTGTGTCGGGGCATGCCTCCCTTGACCCAAGAGGGCACTAGTGCCCACTCAAAGCGTGTTTATTTATTTTTCTGTTGCATATTTATATAGCGCGAACTCGACCCGAAGGTATTGGAGCGCTTTACATGAGCACCGTATCTACATTACACATTCAGGCACGGGGAGATTAAGTGATTTGCCCAGAATCACAGGATGTGGACGCGACCCCGAGGCTCGAACCCTGGTTTCCAGCACAAAAGTCGGCAGTCTAGCAGACGGACCACATCCTTACAGATTTGTGCTGCTCAGGGGCAAGATTGTAAAGCAGCTCAGTGGGTTGTGCGCCTCCGCCGCCATAGACTCGTGTGTACCCTGCCTTTCCGCCTCCTCTGGGAGTAGCAGAAGAGATCGGGGCACATTACTCAGGGGCGAGCAGGTCATTTCAGGGTCATTGTGCTAGAGTGTAACTCCTCTAACATAGCACCTTCTGGCTGTTTCTTGGCGCTTTGACTGCTAACATCAGCAGCCACGGATTTGAATCTTGATCGAGCCAACTAGGTAGCTACACCAAGTGTCGTTAAATAGGGTGCTAGTTACACCTATTCTTAACAGCGCTGTAGAATGGCACACAGGGAGTAGGCGCTATACGCCGAGACTCATTACTATCAGGACAATGCTGAGGTTTAGTGGACACCCCACGAGTGACACAGCAGAGAGGGGGGCGCGTCATGGGAGAAACCCGGGACCGAGAGCAAGATATTCAGCTGGTGAGAAAGGGGCGAGGAGGTAGGGGCACCTGATGTAGGGGGCCAGGGGTTGGGGAGATGGGCATTGCTGTGCATTAAGTAGGGCCTCGGGGCGTGTACTGCTCGTGTCAGCGGGTGTTTAACTGGCAGCAGCTGGGAGGTGCCCCTCCCCCCAGCCTCGGGGTCTGTGTCGGGACTCAGGCCGCAGCTCTCGTTCACCTTGAAGTGCCTCGGCACCTTGGACACCGTCTTGGCGTGCGCGTTCTCCATGGCGGGCTCCGGTGGGTGCGCCTTCGGTGTGCAGAGGCCGCTGACCCAGCGGGGGGCACTCGTTCTCCAATCTCCAGGCCGTGAAGGGGGTCCCCTGCAGCGGGCTGTCCTCCGGTGAAGCCGCCCTCCTCTGCTCCGTTGCGGTCTCCCGGTCAGGCTGTCACAGACATGGAGGTGATCTGTTGCTTCAGCCTGAGAGAATGGGGTCTTCTCGGAGCGCCTTCGACGTGACTGCCCGCTGCCGTGCGCCCCAGAGCTCTGCAACTTTCCTCCCCAGCTGCACCTTGACTTCCTCTCCCGAAAGGTGTGTGCGGGGCCGGGATCCGCCTTCTCCTCCCCGAGCCCTGCCCTCCTCTACGCACAGCTCAGAGGAAATCCTGCTGCCTGTCAGAGCCCCCGAGCGCTACAAGTTGAGCCATAGAGGCCGATCCAGCCGAGTGGCAGCCCTCGCGGCCAGCTGTGCGACTTTAACTCTGTGCGGCCCGCTCAGAAGACGGAGCCACCCCTGGCCATTTTCAGAGGCACCGCACCCCCCGACACTACTCTCAGCCGCCCCTACAGCCTGCATCCCAGGCAGATGTGTATCGTCCTGACCTAGTCTGTACCCTCCAGTCCTTACTCCCAAACTGCAGCCCGCGCATGGGGTGTGCGGCTCCTAATCTCTGTAGTGGCCTTGCAACCCCCACATGACGCCCACAGAGCCAGCCCAGCAGCACCCACTTGTGCAACCCGCAGTCCCACACTGTGCACGTCCCACTTTCACAACAACACCCACTCTGCGCACCCCGAGTCGTTGTAACCTGCACACTGGCCCCACTCCGTACACCCCCAAACTAGTTTGAAGACCCCATCCATTCAGAGCCGAAAAGCCTCCACCCAGTCCTCACGAGACGATCTTGGATTCTCACAAACAGCTGTGCTGACGGAGGCTCTGCAGCTCTCACGTGCAAACTGACTACAGAAAACAAAGGCAGCCCCTAGCGTGCGTGCAAACCCTCACAAAGGCCTTTAAACCGCACCAGAAAATAGGCTGCGAATGTTTATAAACTACACTAAACTACCGAATACATAGAAACATACGAAGACACCACCGCCTTTCTCCGAGGTCAAACAGAAATGCCTCGGAGAAACGCAGCGGCGTTTTCGGAATCAGGGGGGGGGGGGGGGGGTGTTTTTCTTTCTCTCCTCATGCCATTGGCTGGAATGTTTACATTCCAGAGGAGAGAAAGAATCGAAAAAACACGCCCCCGAATCCGAAAAGGACGGGGCTTGTTTGGAGAGACAAACCTCTTCTCCAATGGCTGACCAGCATTTATGAGGCCAGCCAATGGAGAAGAGGTAAAAAAAAGGGGCGGGTTAAAGCCCCACTCCGAAACATTAAATCTCGGAGCGAGACCTAAAAAGTGCACTTCGATACCAGGATGGGTGAGTCAATACATTACTCTACAAGTGCCTTTCTCTTTTCAGTCTTTATTCTTTTTCATTTTTTGTCATGACTGTGTGTTTAAACTGTGCTTTCAGGTTGCAGTAATGCAAAGCCCATAGTATATTTCCTATCCCTACAAAAATTACATTTTCCTATGAGCATTAGAGCAAATAAATAGGATTGTAGAACTTAGGTACTCCTGCATACAAGCAAATACCAGTATTGTTGTATTATATACAATGGTTATTATTTTAAGTTTTCATTTATAGTGTTTATTGCAAGATTACAGCCACTACATTTAGGAAGTGGCAGCTTTCTATTTTTCCCTTTTTGTGGCACATTTTTGCAACAACAACAAAAAATAACCGCCGCACCAGCTTGCCAAGGCCAGACCTTTTGGCTTTGTAAATGCCTTTTCATCTAGCAGCTAGAAAATTTCAACTGTTTGCTTTATTTTATCACCAAGGTTGCAAATGTTTAATAGAACCACTATTTCCCACTGTTCCAGAGAGAGTCACAAGACACAAATCACAAACCATTGCAAGTCTAAAAGGGAGCATGCACACAGCATTTGCAAAAACAGTTGATGGACAGAATGCAGAACAATGTCATACATTCACCCCAGTACAGAGATCTGGACCTAAATCCATTGTTGTTTTGCTCGCCATTCCAGTTTGTACCCAGCCATATGCAAATTATCTTGACCCTGTGCCTCATGGGAACAGTCCAGCCCGAACTGCTAAGCCAGGTCCTCCCTGCACTGGAAACAAGCATCCTAGGACCGGTTTCGGAGTTTCACCCCTCTTCAGCCAGGATAGCTTGATTCCAGTGGCATGGAGAGCACGGGACCCACGTCTGGGCATATCCGTCCCACTCGGGGTGACAATGGCAAAAACAACAGTTGATGGACAGAATGCAGAACAATGTCATACATTCTTATGCACACAACATTGATTGGAATCTTTGAGAGGAGCGGAGAAAAATAGTGCTTCCTATCGCGCAGACAATTCATATGTTGCTAACATTTTATGGTTTAATTCTGCATTATTTTGTCTTACCACATAAAACACAGAACGAAAAACCAATGCCATTAGGCCCCTCTCCAACAATGTCTGCCATGGCACAGTATATCAGAAAGCACGATGGTATGTTAATCAATCCCGCTTACCCATCTAAATAACCCGCCCACATGTACTCAACTGCGATGAAGGCTCTAGGTTATTCATTCCCCTGGTCTTCCTCTGTCGACCTAGGGTGCAAGACCCTCCCCCGCGTGTCCTCTCCCTGGGCTGTCGGGTTCAGTAAACTTAGATATCTAGGGCATGTCAACTCATTGAACTGCGTTGAGAGTAGCACATTGTTCGGAGCCTGTAGATCACTGTAAGCTGTAAGGTTATTAGTCAAAGCAAGGGTCATCTTCTCCATGCCTAGAATGTACCATATTCTATGCAGCCACATTGTGTGTGGGAACTTTGTCAGTACACCATTGGCAGGGCATCCGTTGAAGCTCTGCCCAAACTCAAAGCCAATGTGACGCCCTCTTCGAGACTTCAGAGGAAATGTCAGTGGGTTGGGGAGCCGAAGTAAGATATAAATAGGAAAGCGTCCCAATGTCTAGTGACTTTTGGGCATGAATATAAAAGGTGCAGCAGTGCGGCAGTTGCTGCACATCCCCTCCAGCAGCATTCCGAATGTGTAGAGTTACCCCAGTATAACCTTTCAAGGGTTCGACACCAATATGTTGCGACGTTAGTGTCGGTTTCTATACTCGCCGTGTTACATGCTGTGTGTCATGTCCTGTGATCAATGTCAAGATAACTTCCTGTAGCCGGATGGGATGTTAGCCTGTTGCGGAGTCCAGCTGGTAGTGTGAGCTCTCTGCAAATTGGCCTGTATGTGTGTCTCCTGCAGGTCTTAGGCCTCATGTAGAGAATGATAAAAGTCCCAAAATGTCTATGCTATCTTGCCATTATCGGAGACCTCGACACCGCCAGGGGTAAAATGCGCATCAACCCTCTCCACCTGGTGTTTAGCCTGACAACCGCTTACCACATTTGTCCCGGCCCAGGTACAACGTATTTTTTAGTGAAAGCAAGGAATACTCTGCTCTATCCATGTCTAAGCCACGCAGTTGGGCCCGCACAGACTTATGCTGCCACCAGACTCTTGGTCCAGCGTCCGTTTGTGGATGGCCTCTAATTCCTGTACCTCAAATTTCTTTCTCGCGTCTGCACCGTCTATACGTAGGCTGTTGTTGACTGCAGAGAGGGGGATAAATTCCCTTCTAACTACTGCCTTGAGCGTCTCCCACAGAGTGGGCATAGGGGTCCCACCTATATCATTAGTCAACAGAAAGTCATAGATGAAGCTGTCCTGGAGCCTCCATGAGCCAGCCACCCTTCTCTGGAGGACAACCCGCATGACAAGGCTCAGGGGAGTGTGGTCTGTTACGATTGTTTTTTGGAACTGTTTGTATGCTTGATGTGCCCAAGAAATTATCTATATGTGGGTTTTTTTGTGGGCAAGGAGTACTAGGTGTAATCTCTACTGTGTGGGTGGGCTAACCTCCACAAGTCTGCAATTCTGTCTTCCCTCAGCCATTCTGCCAAATCTGTCGAGGTGTTTGCTCATTACCTGATTGAGCTCCCCCTTATCAGCACTCCCTGATCTGGGGTATCTAAGGTGTCTTGCACTACTCACCTCAGAAATTTCTCCTGATTCTAAGATGGAGGGTATACTGACGCCATACTGGAGAACTACCTTCAAGGCCAAATCACTCCCACCTGCTAGGTGCTAAGAGGAGAAGACGCAGGCTCCGCTCCTTGTGTTTGACCGACCGAATGTCCTCACGAAGGGAGTCAAAGTGCGTCTCCAGAAAAGACCTCGTTAGCTGGGCCTCTCGCTCACTTCCTTTCGTTGTTGTCATGGTCAGTGGGGGATGATGATTGTCCTTGATGGCATCTGTGGGGGCGGGTGAGCATTTCTATTAGGGTGCACTCCTTCTCCTGGGCTGACGCCATACTGGAGAGCCATTTTCAAGGCTGTGTCACTCCCACCTGGTAGGTGCTAAGAGGAAGGGGCGCAGGCTGCACTGCATGTATGCCAAGACCCCCACTGCGCATCCTGTTTGGGCTTGCAGCTTGCTGCGGCAGGGTGTACCTTCTGCACGTGAGCATCCAGGCGGTCAGGGTCTCGAGACAACAGGTTGTAACGATTAAGCCCGCTGGGCACCCACTCAACCAGAGTCCATGCGGGCCACAGGCTGCTAGACATCGAAGCTTCAATGGAACCCTCCTTCCGGCGAACAGTGAAGTCCGTACCCATTTGGCACTGTGTCTATTGTCGCATCTGTACTTCCCCCCCTTAGCAGTGGTATCAGCCAGGACCCCGCTCATAGCCCATCCTTGGTCGCCGCTTCTAGCTGGGGTCACTGTCTCTCACCACTCCTCAGCCAGGGCTTCATTCAGTTTGCTGCCTCCACTCACAGCCCCAGCCGCTCACTCCTCAAGGCCCGGCCACTCTTCCACTCACAGTAGGTCTTGCATCATTGTGCACTACTGCATCCAGCCTGGAGCAGTCCTGAGGAGTTCCCCAGACAGCCTATGCAGGCTGCATTCTGCCACCAAACGGCGCCGTGTTGTGCAACATGTTCTCTGAGCAGGGCTCCAGACCGCCAGTACTCTACGGCCTCAAGGCCCGGGAGAGCTGTCCTCCTGCTTCCTCTCGTGGCAGGACCCACACCACTGTCCCATGCCGCTTCCAGCCCAAGGTGGCCATGGAGAGTCACCAGACGACCTATGCAGGGTGCATTCTATCACGCTGCGCCCACCCTGTAGTACCACACGGTCCTTGTCGGCGCTCGGGACCACGAGTGCGCCACGGCCATGCGCAGTGCCAGAGTGGTTAGCTGACACCATACCTCTCAGTCCGGACCCTGAGGGCTCCCGTACCGCTCCTCTGCTTTGTTGGGCCCTGAAGCTGGCTGAGTCAGATTCCTGTTGTGGTAGTGGTCAGAGGAGGCTTGGAACGAGTCTCACTTGTTCGCCATCTTTGTACCGCCCAATTCCTGGCATTTTGGAAACTGTTGATAAGGCTGTAGTCGGTGATGCGGGAGATGTGGGTTTGAATCTTTTGGTTGATGGGGCAGAGGAACACTACACAGAGACAGCGATGATCTGTAGAGGCAATGTTATGAAGGCAAGATCTCTTGTCACAGTTTGATCTAGATTGAGATGTCCACATTGAAGGTGATTATCCATAATGGAGAAACACCACAAGTCTAATCAAAGTGATGCACATCTACTGAATGCCCTGAACACAGGAAGTAAAGCTACAAATATGCATCAAGAGATAGGATCAGGAGCACTTTATTTACTAAATGGGCACATGTATTGAGGGTCCCTGTTTCATGGGTGGTCTGCAAAAGGACTGATGGTCCCTGCCACTTATGATCAAATGGCTGATTAACAATATGAAGGATGTCTTCCTAAGATGAAATATCAGTGGTGTATAGGAGCAGAACATAGAAGAGTCTGCCCTTGGGCTTTTAGTGATGTACATATACAGGCTAAGAATCAGAGGTCCCAGACCGTCATTATTAGTTTTCTGTTCCACTGTGTTGTGTCAGTGGGTTCCATGTAATCCTGGACTTGGGATTCCATGAGACACGGGCAAGGAATGCAGTAGGGCAACAGTGAGAGCTAGTGGCTGCTCTTCCTCTTGGCCTGAAATAAATATATTTATCCACTTACCTGACATTGGACCTCCTTTTCAGTGGTGAGCTGTGCCAGCATTTCTTCCTGCAGCTAAGAGTGTGTGCCGCATCGCAAAGAAGAAGCGAACAATAGCCTGCACCAGTGCAGTCTTTTGCCCCCAATCCGACAGGCCTGTGGCCAGACTAGTTTCCTGCAGCGTTTTGGGGACAGGTGAAGCGCATGCATTGTGGCACGGTTCCAAGTTCCTGTGCAAGTGCCAGTTAGGCTTTAAGAACTAGCGCGCGGTAGGGCGTTTTACCGCTGCCATTTATAGTCTGATGGAATTTGGGACATGAATGTAATTTCTTTAAGACCACCATTTTGAAGTCAGTTGGATCGTGTTTGTGGAAATATAAACTGGAGATTGTCTCCGTTGTGCAAAAGGCACTCAATTACTCAGTGTCATCAACCCACTTCACGTTTGTGAGGTTATTGATTCATGTTAAGATGCATGGAGGATGCTCTCCTTCGTTCCCATTTTTGGCAACACCTGGCAAATCACTTTGGGAGAGAACACAGATAGAAGGAATCATTTGAAGCATATCTGTATGTAGTGGATGGTGACATGTTCACCAAGTTTGTCAAAAGGCCCTCTTGATACACAACTTAGGCCCCCAGGGCAGAACAGTTAAAACCTGTTATGTATGGTAGAGGTGAGAGACCAATCTCATCAAAGTAAAGCAGGTGAACATGGTCTAATTGATGTAGTTGATGAGTATGCAGCCATAATTCAAGATTTGAACGAGCGATTTTCGCCAACCAGGAATGTGGTATTAAAAAGGCTCAAATTCTTGAAGAGATCACAAATACAAGGAGAATCTGTGGATTACTTTTTCAGCTTTAAAAACATTGACACTAGGATGTAATTATTTTGATATGAGTATTATTTGTGGCCAACTAATTGAGAAGATGTGCAATAGGAAGATACAAGAACGAGTACTGTCTACTGCTAATCCAGATATGAATCTGTGATTACAATTGCCAAGGCTATTTAGAATTCAAATGCTTACTTCAAACAGTTTGCTCCTAGTGACAGGAATGTGTGTGGAGAAGTTACGAGTCGTCAGCGTAAATTCTGCCAGACTCCAAAGATTCAGAGAATTCAGGTGCAGCCAAATTGAAAATGATCAGAGTGTTGATGGTGACGATCAAAGACCGAAAAGTACTGTGGTGTGTTTTAGGTGAGGTAGCAAATGTCACACATCTACAGCTAAGAACTGCCCAGCCTCATACCAAATATGTTTTGGGTGCAATAAAAAAGGTCATTATTCAAGGGTCTATCGCATGTCACAAAATTCCCCGATATCTAGTATTTATGAAGAAAATGCTCAGGGTGGAGATGACAGTGATGTTGTCCTTAGTGTGACAAGTCATAAGAAACTAAGTGTTTGAAGATGGGTCTTTGCAAGAATTTTATTTCTAACATAAGGAGGAAACCTCCTAATTGTGACATTCGTCTTAATGGTGTTGTAATCCAAGTGATAACCTATTTGATTCTCCTTTTACCATTGTGGGTTTGACGGTGTTTAAAAAACATACAACCCCTTAAATTGATGCCTTCTAATGAAAAGTTGTTTGCTTATGGAGAGAACAAATATTAAAGTTGATGGGGAATTCGATTGTGAACAAGAATTTGGGAACAAAGCTGCAGATGCTGTTATTTATGTCATTCTGTCTTGATCAAATCTACTAATTATAAATCCAACCCATCCGAATCACGAGTTGTATCTAAAACTTGGTTTTTGGATAGAAGTTGTAAGTGTTGCATGAATGTAACATCTAACATACAGTGCATCTAAGAGTTTTCCATTGTGTTCAGTGGTATATTGAGTAAATTAAGTAGTTTTCCTCACCAGATTGTATTTAAATCCAATGCAGCACATGTGCTTCACAAGGTTTGCAAAGTACCACTGAGTTTACGGGATGATCTTAAGAAAGAATCAACTCAATTGTGTGAGCTCGATATCATTGAGCCCATTGAAAGCTTGGAGTGGTTGGCAACAATTTTACTAGCCCGTCAATCAGACCATACATTAAGGTTATGTGTGGATTTGCATGATTTAAATCACAACATCTGGGTGGATCGCAAACTTTTTTCAAACATAAACGAAATGTTGTGGACACCAAAACGAGAGGAAATTGAAGATTCACCATTTCCTACAAGGAGCATTTGAAAGTATACCTAGGTTTGGTAGAGTATTAGTCAAAATGTGTTCCACATTTTGCACAAAAAACTGCACCGTAAAGAGAGTTGTTGAATACAGGGTGTGCATTAGCATGGAGTGACCAATGTCAACAAGGTGTGGAAGGGATCAGATCACATATAGTGAGCCTCTACCTTTGAAACCTTTTGATCCTAATGGTACTAGCATTATTATAACCAATACCTGTAATGATGGTTTAGGGGCTCTTTTACTTCAGAGAATGAAAGATGGGAGTGAAGAAACAATTGCATTTGCTTCTACAGCTTTGCAAGTGTCAGAATTGACATTTGACATATTCCACTGTAGCAAAGAAGTCGACTGCTTTGTGATGGGGTACGCAACACTTTATAACATATGTATAGGGCATTCCTATTGTTTTCCTTACTGATCATAGACTGTTGGTAGACTGATTCGGTACAAAGGGTGGGGGTAGCGCCACATCCAGAATTCCCAAATGGCAATATCAGTTACAGGAATATCAATACAATATAGAGTATGGTCCCAGGAGAAAGAATGTAGTTGCTGACTTCATGTCCAGGTTGCCATTGGTGGTTGAAGATTAAGTTGCCAATCATGAGTTTGCAGTGTGCACTACAGATAAAGTGTTTAGTATTATCCAGTTGTGCAATTTCAGAACAAGAGCGGAGTGATGCCTTTGGCCAAGATACTATTTTGCCCCATGTCAGATACTGTATTGAGAAGGATTGGCAACATTAAATGTTTGAGAACTGATTTTTTTCCTCAGGTACATATTGCATCAGAATTGACAAGTGACAAAGGGTTGGTACGAGGAATTGAACAAGTAGTGGTGCCAGCCAATTTGAGAAACAGGGTACTTGAGTTAGCCCACATGGGGCATTTGGGTATATGTGCAAAGAAATGTAGGATTAGAGAAAAATGTTGATGGCCTCTGATTGATAAAATAGTGGAAAAATATGTACGTCATTATGAGAGTTGTGTAGTGAGTGACGAACCATTCTACCAAACTTTTCCCCATTTGTTTCAATAGAGATGGACATGTATCCTTGGTCCAAGCTGGGTGTGGACAGATTTGTCCTTTTAAAGTTCTGGGTGAAGGTCCAAAATATGCTGTGGCAATCATTGATTATGCGTCCAAGTGGCCTTAGGTTACATTTGTACACAACATTGAGACCCGACACCATTATTGACTTTTTGTCAAATGTTTTCAGTAGGGAAGAGTATCTGACTGAATTAGTAACAGATAATGGGACCCAACTGGTTTCAGAGGAATGGTTGGGTGAGTATGACATATTTCACACCCATATGGTACTCTTTGTATCATCTCAGAAGCAACATGTTAGTGTAACTGTTTAATTGTACACTGACCGATCAATTACATTTAGCACTGGTCAGAAAGTTGAATTGGAAACGTGCCATGAGTTTAATCTTATGGCATATAAGTTCCACACCTAATGAGACCACTGGTGTCTCTCCTTTTGTTTTACTTAGAAGACGTGTTCCAGGGTCTAAATTGAATAGAGAATGGATAGGGCATATCAAAATTGATTATAAATTAGGGAGGGTAGTAGATGTCATGGATAGATATTGTGATATTACCAACAATGTGGTGAAAGTATGAAAGGGTTGTTGGGTGCAGATAAAGAAACCAGGTCACGTGTCAAAGGGTGAATCAAAGCATTTTCCTCCAGTGCACGTGTGGCACATGTAGTATGTAGTAGTGATGGTTGTGTTTGGAACAAAGACAGACTTATATAAATTCCAGATGACAAAGTTGATGTGGTACGCAAATGCTTGGGTGATGTTAATGGTAAGGAATGTGATGATGTATCAATCCAAAATGTTCACCTGATGCGTGGCGCTTGCCTAGTCGATTTGATGATTTTGTCACTAGTTAAAGATCAAACTCTTTGGCTTGTGTAATGAATAACCTATGTAGTTGATATATGCGCATGTTATATAATTATTATTTTTTAATCTTTATTTTGTCTATCACAGACTACCAAGTTGGTCATTTTAAAATGTTATGTAGGTCTGTTTATCATGTATGCTGTTACTGGTGTGTAGTGTTTTTTTAAATGCTGTTCAATATAATGGAGTGGGATATGTTGTGTCAGCGTCAGCGGATTCCATGGCATCCTAGACTGAGGATTCCATGTGACACATTTGGGCAATGGTGAGAGCTGGCTCTCCTTCCTGCCTAGAAATAAACGTATTTATCCACTTACCTGGAGTTGTGCCTCCTTTTCACACTTTCAAATAAATATGAAACAAGACCTACACCTTTACGTAACCCTGTTAACTGCCAGGTGTCCATACGACTATTAGATACGTTTGGACACGCGCCTTCCGGCAGACCCGTAGTACACTACCTTATGCCTGCAACTTGCTGCTGAGAGCCCTGATGGAATTGAACCTCACTGATTGGCACATGTTGCTGGACTGCAGGGGTGCCGGAATCCTCACTTTGAGGGCTCTTTACGAGAACACTTTTAAAGACCTTCTGGTCTTGTTGGAAACGTTCGACCTCTCACCCCACCACTTTTTAGGTCGAGCCTAGCGCAGCACGCATGTGCTGCCCTGCGAGACCTGCTATATCTGGTATATGTGGTTCAAGAACCTTCCATCCTTTCTATTGCCTTCTGTTAGTGCTCTTCTTAAGTGGTTGCTTTTATTTGGTGGATATGCTAACTTAGTCCCGCCTTTTGGCGATTTGGACTCTCCCAGGCGACTGCCCCTGTTACTTGTGATATTCCTCTTTTTTAGGTCTCGCCTACGCATTCCCCATTCTTCTTTCATCTCCACTTCAGCCATAATGCTGATTGCAACTTAACCTCAAGCCTCCTGCAATCAGGGCAATGCAGGGGAAATTTAAATTGGTGCCACCTTAGTTTTTGTCCTCTCACTAGGTGTATCTGCAGATTAGACCATAGGCTTGCAGTGCGTGACGAGTGATTATAATACCATGCCTTCTCTGTCCTAGGACAACCTCCAATGTCACCTTGTATGGGATATGGGGCAATAAATAATCTATGCCCATTCAGTGCTTGTTAATAGCGCTTCTCATCTGATGCAGCCTGCTTCTAAGTGTCCCAACTCTGGATCACCAGAGTCAAGCAGTGCCAGATGTAAGGAAAGGTACTGTAGGTAGGATCGACAGGGTGTAGAATTTGCCAAGCAGTGGCGTGCATCAGATTTGTCGGACTCTACTGCTGTTACGCCTTCATAGCTAATGTACTGCTGTGAGCTAGCTGCCTCATAATCAATGGAACTGGTGACCAGTATATTCCACACTAACGTCCGCTGCATTACCCTTTTGAGCTTTCTGGTATTTTAATCTGTGTCCTGCAGGAGTCACAAGATTTCTGCAGTAGGTACACTTACCCACCTAGTTGTGTGGCTGGGTTTAGAACCAGTGACCAGCAGGCTACACATGTCACTATATTGACCATCTGCGTCTTTGTGCAAGAGGATGGAACCAGTGACCTGCAGATTACACCCCTTACCAGGAGCAGTACCCCTTCACCCACGTGGTGCTTGCTGATCCTTCCTTCTTAGTCTTCTCCTTGCATTCTTTCCGCTCTGTTTCTCTGTGTTCCTTTTTGGTCTGTATTCACGGTTTCCTTTCATCTTAAACTTTTTATTTCCGCCTTTCTCTTCTCTTCTGCCCACCTTTCTTATTTATTTATTCTTACACTTGAACTCTTTTAATCTCCTTTCCATTTTCCTGCCATTACTGGCTCTTGTCAGTTTTTCTTTTTTTTTCTTTTCTCATCCTCTGTTCATATTAATCTTAGCGTTCTCTCCTTCCTTCTTTGCCCTGCTCCTTATTTTCCCTCCTTGTGCTCAATGGTGATGACGGTGCTCTAAGTTGGATACAAATAAGAGGGCAGGGTCTATAAAAGAGTAAAGAAGCGGTAGAATTGCACTTCTTGCTATGTTACTCAGTTTTTGCATAACGCACTTCTGGGACTGTTATGGCCTCGTAGCGCAAGTAACTGCTGCCTCTTGCTATAGCTCCATAGTGCCCTCAAAATCTGACATCTGTTAATTCTCCCCTAATATCCGTAGGGGACGCGCCTTGCCAGCACTTTACCTGCACCGGACTTCAAGCCACAGCCCGCCTTGCACCCTGGGAGACCGGCTCTGCTGACACGCGCATAAAGGGCGCCAGCTATTTCCGCGGCGCGGGACGCGCCCCGGCAAAGCCCGGGCCAAGGGCGGGCCCGTCCTTGCCCGTCGTGGGCCGGAAGAGGCCGGGCAGGGCAATATCTCTGTCCTCTGTCTGACGATCCTCTGACTGGAAGTACGGTGGCTTCTGCTGTGCTCTGGGTCACAGCTAGCTCATCCTAGTGGCCCCTATTTGCGTCCTACTGTTCGTTTCCCCTCTGTGTAGATACAGTCCAATCAATATGGGAAAGAGGAAGTCAACGGAGGCTGGGGGCCCACTTCTGAGCAAACTGGGGAGGAAATCAAAGAAACGTTCTCATGCCGCTTCTAACTGTGTTTTATCAAGGATTGAGGATATTGTGGATGATTGTGAGAACATTCTGGGCATTACTACTAACACTGATACTTTGTCAGCCAAGGAAGGAAATCGGGCTGCGGCCGCAACTATTTCTTCCTCCCCAATAGACAGAGTTGTTCCAGCTATGTTTAAGAAGAAATCATCCAAAACCTCTATTATTTGTGAGCCAGAAATCCTTGGAGATGCCACTCAAGGGTCCCCATCCCCACAAAAAGAAATAGTCCCTAATGATTGCATGAATGCTTCGAATGATTTTTTACTTACTCATATTCCTTGTTCTAATAGATATGAGGTTTTAGATCCTTGTGTTGAGGTCAGTACATTGCTCCCCCTCAGTAAGGTAGGGACGGTTAAGCTTCTTCCCAGCCTACCGCCACGCTGCCAATGCGGCTCTCAGTTTGACGTCCTGCGACTGAGAGTGGAACTCCTTGAAAAAGAATTGTCTGCTCTTAAGATGTAGATGGGCTTGTCTGGGTACAAGCTTCCGATCCCGGTCCTCTCTGCCGCTGCACCAATCAGCATTCGTGTAAGCCAGGGCTCAAGGGGAAATCGCCATGGGAAGGACGGGGGAGGTTTAGCGTTAGGCCAAGGGACCCCCGCCCGACTTCCCACTGTTCCCTCTTTGTCACACAGCTATCCTATCCCTCACACAGACTTGGGTCCGGGCAAGGGTAGCAGGGGTGGTGTACGAGCTTGGCTCCTTTGTGGAACTAAGCCTGTAAGTATTGCCATGAATCAGGAAGAGCAGTATGGCCGGCCATTCTGGGGGTCCAGTAGGGACAATCTACCATCAAGAGGCCCAATTACTACAATTTATATGACGAAGGTCCCCAAACTAACGAGCCACCACTGCTACGAAAGTCCAGAATCATTACATAATAAAGTAATTCACTGGACAAGACATGTGAGGGGTTGCAGGTCAGTTATAAGGGAGGATGTGGCTAAAGTAAAGAGGATTACAAAGGTTGGTGTTGGTTCAAGGACAGATTGCATTGAAATTAAGGTATTCAATGCCGACATAGCTGAAAATCTGGTCTCACTTGAATTCCGCACTTCTCCCCCTAGTACGTCTGCTATCCAATTTCGTAATTCTCTACTATGGTCTCAAGATGTGGAAGTAGAAGAGTCGGGTTTAAGCTCAGTAGATTGACTGGACAATTGCCATTTTGCAGCCTCTGGGGTTTCTTTAAATAAACAGATGGAGAGTAAAGCCGAACCAGCCCCAGGTCTAAAGGGCAGGGGGGAAAAACAAACCGAACGGGGGGTGTCACCCGCTGACCATAATAGATCTTTGAGCGCGGGTGCCTCTGTGTTTGTGGCCAATTCATCTAAGCCTTTACGCTTTCTTTCATGGAACATTGCCGGCCTTCAGAAAAAGCTGTCGCTCCCTGAGTGGAACAAATTTATTGATGGCCAAGACATCTGCCTGTTCCAAGAAACTTGGAGCCTAGTCCCCCTTTATAAGTCTGGGTTTAGTACTGTTTTTATTCCAGCTATAAAATCAGGGAAAGGCCGACCAGCCTTATTTGGCTAAATATCTCTCTAAACTGGTCTTCAGTTACTATTGCCACCCCCTCTGACGACATTTTACATCTGTCGGTGAAAGGCCTTTATTAAAGTACCCAGTCTGGAAATATTTAAGGTCTACGCCAGAGGGTCACCCGGGGCTCAACTCTCGTCGACTATAGCTACTTTAGAGCGAGAAATGTGTAATATTAATCCTATCTCAGTAACTATCATCGCAGGGGACTTCAACTGCACCTTTGAGCCTCTTTGCTCTGAGGATGTTTTAGGCACTGGCAATCAGGATATCAACTTTGCTGTCCCCCCCACTTAACATAGCTCCAATTAAGAAGTGGACTCAAAGGGCTATACAATTATGTGCATTTACATTGGAATACAACCTTAGAGCTGTCAATGGCAGATCACGCTTTGACTTATGTGGAGCAAATACTTATAATAGACCCAGTTGTCCGTCAAGGATAGATTATATTCTGCTGGATATGCGTCTTTGGTATGCTCTAGAGGATATGGTAATTTTACCTACCCAGGACAGTGACCACAAACAATCCCCTTTGCATGTCATTATGTAACATTTGGTCAGATGCTAAAATTGATAGTGTAGCAGAAATGATTACTAAAGAGGTTGTGCCTTCCCATTGCAACCGACGCTTAAAGTGGCACAGGGTCTCCCAGGATGTAGACATACTGTGTAAAATAAAAGCTATGGTAGAGCAGTTGTCTTTGGTGCTTGATCCACTTCAAGAGCCCCTGAAGGGCGTGCTGAATTCTCCCCTTACAAAAATCTATGCAGATTTTATAGGAAAAATTAGTCTACTTTTCATTATACCAGGGACACGGTCACACAATGTACGTCCCAAGGTATCCAACTTATGGTATTCAAGTGATTGCAGGGAGAAGAGACGTATGCTGTCCACAGCTCTACAAAGTAAAAATATGTCTTTAGTTAGAGCTGCCAGGAAAGAGTACACAAGGTCAATAGAGCTGGGAAGAGGACCACTGGCAGGAATTAACACGTGCTTCTTTTCTAAAGGATGCAAAGTTGTTTTGGGATCTCATTGATAAAGGAAGATGTATGGGTGTCGATTCAACCATATTACAGCGCAACAGTGGCACTCACACTTTTCCAGCATGTATAGTGAGCCCACCGACCTTTTATATACGAACGGTGTCGAGTCCCCTCCTCTCCTTGAGGTCTCCTCTACAGATGACTCTCTTGCGTCTGATAGCGCACCCGGCCCTTTTAAGCTTAATGAGGTTACTTTAGCTATTTTGGGGTTAGCACCTGGGAAGGCGGCAGGCCCGGATGGTATTCCTGGCGATCCTCTTCTACATAATCCAAAACCATGGGCTTGTGTAATCCTGCACCTGCTGAATTTAATTGCTAGAGGCCACCCTGTCCCCTATTCATGGAAGGGCGCCGAAGTGGTACCCATATATAAGAAGGGGAATAGGGAGGATCCTGCCAACTACAGGCCGATAAGTCTTATTGACATAATACAGAAGGTGGTTGGCAGGGTCCTCCTGATAGTCAGGTTTTGGATGGACGATGCCAATGTTCTCTCACATCTTCAGGCAGGTTTCAGATTGGGGGTGGGTACGATGGACCAGGTCTTTCGGTTTTTTATGATCTATTGGAAAGTGGTTGTTATCGGTAAAGGCAGTCTCTATCTGGCCTTTATAGATCTGAAGACCGCATTTGACCTGGTTCCTCGCTCCAAACTCTGGTCCGTATTGTTTGACTTGGGATTCCCTCCTCTGATTCTTAATATTGTGAGGCGCCTCCATGAGGGGACTTTTGCAAGAATTAGGTGGGGCAATCAAGGCCAGTTGACTGACAGGGTATCTGTTGTTAGGGGGATCCGCCAGGGCTGTGTGTTGGCCCCAACTTTGTTCTCTCTCTTTATAAATGGGGGTGGTTGACCATTTGAGAGAGGTTCCAACAGATGCTCCTGTGTTGGCGGGGGAAAAAATTCCAACTCTTCTCTTCGCTGACGACACCCTTTTGATGACCAAGAGTCCTTGTGGCCTTCAAAAACTGCTGGACAGGTTTAGTCAGTTTTGCGATGAAAGGGGCCTCGCAATTAACACCTCTAAAACCAAGCTGATGACTATAGCACCATCTAAACGCTTTAGGAATGGCCTCTCACTTAGGGGTTTGCCACTTGAGATCGTTGACTCTTTCGACTATCTGGGCATTCGGGTCACCAAGGCGATGCATTGGAAGGAACACCTAGCCAAAATGCTCCTCAACCACAAAAGGGTGGCGGGAGCTATTTTAAGAAAACAGCGGCTCTCCACTAGTAGACCAATAGCAGCTGCCCTTAAGGTATATGATGGGAAGGCCTTACCCTCTGCCCTTTATGGGGCGGAGCTTTGGGGGTTTGAGAACACTAGTGAATTGGAGAAATCGGAGAATCACTTTCTGAGAGGTGTAGCCTCTCTACCATCCTCTACCCCATTGCTCCCGCTCCGTTACGATCTGGGGCAGCGCCTTATTAGAGATATAGCTAGGATTCGCCCATTGCTTTTTTGGGTGCGATTGAGAATTGACTAGCTACGCTGATGCCCTGTCAGAGTTAATTACCTTAAATACCGGCAATAAGATCAAATGGATCTGTAAACTGAGACGGCTGGTCTTTGATATTGGGCATGGCGAGGCTTGGTTCAACCAAACCCCACCCCCCCCCCCCCCCACCCACCCCCCTCGAAAAAACAAATCATGAAAAAAGCTTATTGGGTCTGGGTGAAGGGGGAGGAAACCAGAAACCCTAACCATGGCAGACTCACAAACCAGTTCTTGGAGCACAAGTTGGCGCCCAGGTATGAGTATTACCTGGACTTCATCTTGCGCCCAAGAGATAGGACGTTATACATGATACTCAGGTTTGGGTCCCTTCTGTTAAATGCAATGAGAGCAAGCTGGAGTTGCCAGCTTTCTATTTCGCCCAATTGTCCGGGTTGCCCTGCCCCAACTGAATCTATTCCTCATTTTCTCTTTGCTTGCCCGGCTTATAGGGCGGCTAGGAGGAAATGGCTGAGTCCCATCTGCAGGAATATGGGCTTTGCTAACTCTAGGGTGGCGCTCCGCTCCCTCTTGCCCAACTCTTCCTCCCTGGTAATGGTGTGTGGGGTAGCCACATTTTTGGGGTGCGCCTGGCTGATACGCAGTAAAATGATCAAATGTCTAGAGGTTGGTTTTTGAGATTCAGATGTATGTGATATGTTACGGATGTGCCTCTAGGGCTTTTTATTTGTATATATACGGTATTTTATCGCTTTTTTAACTTTTTATGATGTACCATGAATGATGCTTTGCTATGTGCATACTTTTATGATATTTTTTTATCAAATAAAGTTATTTATTCATTCATTCGACATCTGTTAATTCTCCCCTAATATCCGTAGGTTTCTCAAATTATAATTCACATACTATTTCCCAACCTCTACCCTCCTGTTATTTATATCCTCCCCCATCCAAAACAGCAACAAAAACCTATAACAACCATTAGAACAGGCAGTAAAAAGTTGCTAATATTCCCAAAAAAACACTAAACATTGTTTATATGAATTTTCTTTTTTTTTTTTCTTTTTTAAATAAGGTTATTCACTTAGACATCATCTCATCTTAATTATAGCGAGGGTAACAAATGCTTTTAACACTTTTTTTCTTATAACTTTGAAATGTGCTGCACACACCACACTACTCTAGAACAGAGCTAACACTCATTAGCTAAGCCAACAGCTGTGGCTAAACACTTTTATAAGGTTCCAAAGGCGAGACCTATTGGCTTTGCCAATGCTTGTTACTCCATGGTTCTGTCGGAGCGTCAATTGGCTCCCACTGGAGACCCGGTGCTAGTGAACAACTGGTACATGCAGCATTGCAACTTATGTGTACGATCACAGATAAAAAGCAGGGCAATGAACCCCTCAAGAATGCGCTGGTACAACAAGTATGTCTACTCCGTACACTATTCCGACCATCTCTTCTGTCAGAACTTATCATTAGCCTTATTCTACCCTGGCACCCTCTTACAAGAACATTATTCCTATCACCCCTAAAAGCCCACACGCACCCGTCACCAAAACAGTCTTGTCAGAGTTGCGCTGTTTACTCCACAACTGCAGATCTGCAATTAAACAAAAACTGGAAATTTCTGACACCATCATTCCCCACAATCTTAACATTCTCTTCCTCACGGAGACCTGGTTCAACGACACCTCTCATACTATGTTTGATCATCTGTTACCCACCAAGTCAGGGGAGGTGTAGGCTTTTCCTAACCGCACCTTCCATACATTCGAATGCCTGTCTCTGGAGCTTCAAGTGCAACACTGATCACCCTTCAGATTTCATGCTATTTATCACCCGCCTGGTGACTGCTCTTCCTTTTTGGAGGAACTCACCGACTTCATCAGCGCCCAATACTCTCAAAGTGATAGACCGATCTTCCTGGGAGACTTCAATCTTCACTGGGGCTCTTTGGAAGACTCTGCTGCCAATAAGCTTGCCACTTTTCTCTCAGCAAATGATCTTATCCAACACTGCACTGAAACAACACACTCCAAGGGCTCAATTCTGGACCTTGTTATATCTAAAGCAGACATGCTTACTATTGCTATCCCTATTCATGTAGACTGGTCTGACCACTTCCTCATCCCCTTCTCTCTTCACCTATCACACTCTATAACTCTTGGCCAACCTAAAAAGACTACTACCTGGTTCCGTAACACTAAAAACATTGACCTTGACACTCTTGGTGATTCTGCTATGCTTTCACTTTCAAGGCTAGACCCTAACTTGGATGTCAGCGATCTTACCTCCCAATGCATCTTAGTCCTTGCAGTCGAAATTGATAATGTCGCTCCACTTCAAAGGAAAAGGCCTATTCCTTCAGCACCATGGTTCAATAAATCCCTTTATGAAGGAAGGAAAGAACTTGAGAATCCTGGAGAAACAATGGAGACAATCTTCATTCACCACTTATCTTTCTATTCTACGTCCAGCAAGATCAAAATACCACAAACACATCTTCCATGAAAAAGCATCACACTTCAGAACCCTCCTCGGCTCACCCAAAAACAGACCCAAAAAACTATTTGACCTCATCAAAAATCCAAACTGCTCTCCCCCAACCATCAAGCCTGACGATTCTCCAAAAAAAGCAGCAGAATTTGCTATATTCTTTGATGAAAAAGTGAAATCACTAGTGGATCAGGTCATTCATCCTACCCCCCTAGAGGAACGCAAATCATTAGTCATTTGGCAGAACTTTGACGTCATCTCTGAAGATGCCCTCCTCAAATGCATCCTTGAAACAAAACCCTCTAAACATTCGTTTGACCCCCATCCCTAGTGACACTGCCATTGATTTCTACACCCATACTCTTTCCTACTGGAACTGTCTGGTTAACCTCTTACTCACCCAAGGCGCCCTTCCTGTTGCCCTTAAAACAGGACAAGTTACCCCACTTCTTAAAAAACCCTCCGCTGATGCGAACGACCTCAACAACTTCCTCCCCATCACTAACCTCCCTTTTCTTGCAAAAATCACAGAAAGATGTGTAGCAAAACAACTTTCCCTACATATTAAGGATAATAATCTTCTTGACCATTTCCTGTCTGATTTCATTCAAAACTGCAGAACTGAAACAGCCCTGCCGCAAGTGATCGACGATGCTCTGCGTATACTCTATTCAGGGGAGTCTTGTCTTCTGATTCTTCTAGACCTGTCTGCATCCTTTGACACTGTTAATCACAACACTCTCCTTAACCCTCTTCAACAGAGAATGGGTTTGGAAGGCACAGTGCTTAAATGGTTTGCTTCATTCCACTTGGACAGATCCCAAATGATCAAAATAGCGAACAGTCTTTCGTCTTCATTGGCGGTAGGTCAAGGCATCCCTCGAGGTTCTATCCTTGCACCTACTTTGTTCAATCTCTATTTGGAACCATTGGGAAATTTCCTAAGTAAATCTGAGATTCTTTACCATCACTATGCGGATGACACTCAAATCTACCTTAAGGTGTCTTCCGCACACGATATCTCAATCCTCAACTCTACTCTCGACTCTATTCAAAACTGAATGTTAGCTCATCAACTCATTCTGAATCCTTCCAAAACTGAATTCCTCTTCCTCTCTACCTCACTCTCTCCTCCTCCTGTTCAATCTTGGATGGATCAGCCGAATTTACTCAACAATAAACCTATTGTTGTTGACAGCGCAATATCCCTTGGTGTCATACTTGACAAAAGGCTCAATCTGTTCTTCCACATCAATACCATTGCAAAAAATCCACAATACCAACTGCGCCTTCTCTGGGGGATTCGACGTTTCTTTGCGGAGCAAGACCTAAACACCTTGGCCCAATCTCTGGTTCTGTCTAGATTGGACTATTGCAATTCTCTTCTTGCTGGCCTCCCCAAATCCCTCCTTTCCCCTCTTAAATCCGTTCTCCATTCAGCTGCTTGTTTTATATTTGGGGCCAAAAGAAGTGACCACATCACACCCATTTTGTCTTCTCTTCGATGGCTTCCCATCGAGGCAAGATCAATGTACAAGACTGCCTGTATCACCCACAAAGCCTTGCACACTTCCTCCCCTCGATACCTGGCGAATAAAATGAAAATTTCTTAAGGCTCTAGAGACCGTCTCCTAATGCAGAAAATTCACTGCCTGAGCCCCCCACCTTCAAAAGGGAAAGATCGATGGCTCAATCCTTCTCAGGCAATGCGGTGAGAATCTGGAACTCGCTTCTTCCACTACTCCATACCACCACCTCTACCCGGACCTTCAAAACCGACCTCAAATCTCTTCTTTTCCAAAGACACTTCCAGAACCAATACACCCATTTTCATGTCCCTCAAGGAAGTGCTTTCATTATTGTAAATGTGTAACTTGTTTCTGCAAAGTGGACAGCCCTTTGCAAAGGTTGACTGATTACGCTTCTCACTGCTACATTTGTATGTTGCACTAATAAGGCAAAATCTTTGCAGACTGCATGTGTACAAGAAAATATACAGCATTACGCTGCAGCTTTTTTTTGCTGCATAATTTAGTCAACACTGTAGAATAATTTTGTCCTCCATTGCTACATAATTCCAGTGGTCTCAAAGCAGGCAGCACATGTTTAAAGTGTTTGTGCATGAAGAAGAGAAACCATGAAGTTTGTAAACTAAGTTTGGTGTGCGTGCAAATCCTGCATCGCCGACCCCTGGTAAGTTGCACCAACTACTGCTGTAAGAGGCCAACAAGAGGTACCGCTGGGTGAGGCGGACTGTCCTTCAGGGCAGGGCCATCTTTAGCGCTGGTGGAGCCCTGTGCGACAATGTTGGTGCCCCCAATGACTCCCTCCACCCTGGATTCCCTCACTACCACCCTTTAACAGTGCCGCTCGAATCTCCATAACCACTCTCTCGCTCAGATGCATTTGATTTGATTTACAGCGCCACTGATACCAGTGTAGGTTGTCAGAGCTCTTTACATCACACACATTACAGAGCGACAATCATATGTGTGTAAATTACTCTATAGGAAATGCATAAGGAAAAGTACTACAAGGTGTAGGAGTCACATGACACTATACTAGTAAGCAGTATAGTTTAATACTGATTGGTCTGGAGAAATGCAAACTCTGAATTTAGAACGTAATACCACGGTTGAGGGTTCTCTTTAATAATCAGAATTGATTTTATCCATATGAACACCCTTTGCAACATTAGGATAATCAAAGACTGGGGGAAAAAACATAACTCTCTAATGTATACCTTGCAGTTTGATTGCAGCTCTTAGATGGCAGTTAATAGCTCACTGTTATATATTAGGATCTTGACTTATAAACTGCAAGTAGGAAAAGGATCTCTCTGACAAAAACAGTAACCCACTGACCTGTTTACATTATGTGCACTTTGTGATCTGCATGGTACATGTTTTTTGTAGCAGGCACATTAACCCTCTGCTCTACCTTTCCACTAGTCAAAACTTTCCCTTGACAAAACTCCATCTCTCTCTAGGAAGAACTTTAATCACCGGAGTTATCATTCAATTTTTATTGTTTTCGAAAATTGCTGGAGGCCAGGAAGCAGGCAGCAAGTGATTTTAGAAACATAACCTACTTGCAAACATGACGCCCCCCACCCCAGTCAGTACCTCCAGGAATGGTGCCCTTCCGCACCCATGGAAAACAATGTTGTTCAAAGAAAGACGAGAAAACCAAAGTAGTGCTTCACTGGCAAACTTAGTAAAGTGGCGCTAATATGTTTGGGTGAATAAAATCAATCTAACCATTTTGAGACCAATCTATCTTTTATTGTATTGTAATTGCATTTATATAGCGCGTACTACCCCTGACGAGGCGTCAAAGCACTTTTTCTGCGAGTAGCATGGTACTCCGGAACCCATAAAGGATTAGTGGTGAATTAGTATAGTGAAATATGAAAGTAATTGGAGTGGTGGATATGTTAGTCTGTTACACAAACGGTAGTGGGCGGGCATTCAGTGATCTGACTGAAAGGAGCAGACATGTTTCTGAGGCTGAGTCTAGCTGGTGGCCCCACACTGCACAGCCCATGGAAGGGTGTATCACCAACTTTCACCCTCTCGCCACCATAGGCATATCTTCCCCTTCTCCTGCTCGACCAAAGGTTGCCCAGCCCACAAGGGAGTAGTGCAGAGAGCTGGCCCAGCCCTCTCTGTAACCACTGACCTGAGGGGACACAGTGCCAGTTTTATCTTAGGCACTTAAGTATCCTGGGAGTAGGTGTGGGAGGTCGGGGGCTGCAGCACAAGAGCACATGTCAGTTAGGGCCCAACAGAGCTGTGTCTCCGTGCTCCAGCCCTCTGAACAGGCAAACATAGTATTTCTGCTGATTGACATACAAAAATAAAATGTGCCGCAGTTCACCTCCAGAGCAGGTAAGGAAAACAGGTCTCCTGAATGAACAATATATTTCATATATTTGAAGTGTATGTGAACATTCAGCCAATAATGTCCACTTATAATGCATAGAACATAAATGTAATTGTTAACTACCCTTTAATTAGCGTTCAGTACTGCGTTAATTACTTCCCAAAGGTACTTGTTTGATCGCCCTTAGAATAATGAAAACACGAGTTGGCCTGGCAGGGATTCAAATGAATGCTACGGGCACGACATGCAGATGATTGCAGCTTGTGCATAACACACTTCACTTTCTTATCAGTAACAGAACCTATGCCCTAAAGGTGGTCCCTAAATCTCTAACAAGTGCGTGTGCCCATGGAGCACTCTGCTAGGATTCAACCATGTGACATACAGATCACGCACAGTGCATTGCATCAAACATACTGACCAACTGAGCTATTCCATTAGTTTGAAAGAAACCAGTGACTTTGATTACACACGGATCACTGCAGCAGGACCCTTAATCCGCTGAGATATCTTACTATCTGATGCATTTGCCCGCATACAAACATTACAATAGCCGAGTGAGGTAATGATTCTATTAAGGAAATCTGTAAAGCAGTTGAAACCCATGGATTCCAGTGCCACTGTGGCCAGCACAGCTTTTCATCCCTCCAAGGTTGATTAATTAAAACCACTGAGATTGGATGCCTTCTGGGCAGGAAGGAAGAAACAAGTCCTTTTCCTTCTCTGCCAGTCCTGCCTCCCCGATCTGCCACGAACGGCAAGCCTGGAGAAGGCGCGGGCTGACTAGGGCGTGCCGCCATTATGGCGGTCGCACCAGTCCCTTCCCCCACGTTAACCAATAGGTTGCGAGTTTGTTTATGCGCCGGAACTCCTGTGCTTCCGGCGCAGAAAGTTTGGCGAGCGTCCAGGCTGACCGGTCTCAGCCGGTCGGCCTGGGCGCCCTCTTTAAAAGAGGCGTGTGGGGAGCAGAACAGTCTCTTGTTCTTGCTCCCCGCAGTTGGGATCCCCACAGGCCGCCTGCAGGCCCATAAGCCCCCCACGTAATGGAATGTAAGGCACAGGGCGTAGGGGAGGCCCGGGGGAAAGTATCCACCCGATAAGCTGTAACCCCCTGCGCAACCTTATTAGTACATGGGGACCGGGGGAGCTGCCAGTCATTGACTTTGCCGTAGGCTCTAGAGGGGACACGCAGAAAGTAAATAACATGTAGTGATAGATTTACGGCAGGAGTGTCTTGTGTATTAGACTGTGTTAAGGTTAGCCGTGGAATATCTGACTGTCAAATGTATCTGTAAATGTTTCTGTACTTTCTGCATAAAGTATCTGTATATAATGTTTTTAATTTTGTTTTGTTAAATGTTAATAAATACGGCCGGGGGGGGGGGGTTACTCCCCTCTAATCCAAAAAAGTAAAACTATCTGTGTGGACTCACAAGTGTTACACTGAGGGTGAGGGAAAATGTTATCCATAATCACAAGGTCGGTTGCCTTAGAGTTTTAGAGTAGGGGACATGGGTAAGTACCAGGCCATATGGAGAAGGCGCGGGCTGACTAGGGCGCGCCGCCATTATGGCGGTCGCACCAGTCCCCGGCCTCCCCGGAGGGGGGAAGGCCGCGTCAGCGAGTGACGCGGCTCTCCTCCCCCCCGCGTTAACCAATAGGTTGCGAGTTTGTTTATGCGACGGAAGCACTCCTGTGCTTCCGGCGCAGAAACGTTTGGCGAGCGTCCAGGTTGACCGGTCTCAGCCGGTCGGCCTGGGCGCCCTCTTTAAAAGAGGTGTGTGGGGAGCAGAACAGTTTCTTGTTCTTGCTCCCCGCAGTTAGGATCCCCACGGGCCGGCTGCAGGTCCATAACGCTTTTTTCTTTTTTTATCCCACCCACCATCCCCTAAGACAGGTATTGTATGTAGGTTGGGTTTTTTCCAATGGGGTTATTGTGTCTGATCATTTTGCCCCCTTTTTTCCAAAAGATTGGCAGGGAGCAAAAAGCAATGGTATCGGAGTTTTGGTAGTAAAGTATGAGTAAAGTACATGATGGGTAAGCATAGTCTTCGGTCCTCAACGGTCAGCACCATCTAACTCCAGGGTGTAGTGACAGCCAGTAGGTAGGCTGTCAGGGTGCGGGGGCCGGGGGAGTCCTCCTTCCCAGTGGGCCTGGGGCCACACCCGCATGCGCATTAAGGCGCCACTCTGCAGAAGTCTGCAGCCCCCCACGTAATGGAATGTAAGGCACAGGGCGTAGGGGGGCCCGGGGGAAAGTATCCATCCGATAAGCTGTAACCTCCTGCGCAACCTTATTAGTACATGGGGACCGGGGGAGCTGCCAGTCATTGACTTTGCCGTAGGCTCTAGAGGGGACACGCAGAAAGTAAATAACATGTAGTGATAGATTTACGGCAGGAGTGTCTTGTGTATTAGACTGTGTTGAGGTTAGCCGTGGAATATCTGACTGTCAAATGTATCTGTAAATGTTTCTGTACTTTCTGCGTAAAGTATCTTTATATAAAATGTTTTTAATTTTGTTTTGTTAAATGTTAATAAATACGGCTGGGGGGGGGGAGTTACTCCCCTCTAATCCAAAAAAGTAAAACTATCTGTGTGGACTCACAAGTGTTACACTGAGGGTGAGGGAAAATGTTATCCATAATCACAGGGTCGGTCGCCTTAGAGTTTTAGAGTAGGGGACATGGGTAAGTACCAGGCTATATTATCTATGGACCTTGGCTATTTCTGGCCCTTGGTTTAACTGAAAAAAGTAGACGAACGGACTCTGTTAAATGAAAGAAGTAGGGGCACGCCGTGCCCTGCCGATCCAGCCCACTTCGACCACTGCTTGGCACATGCTTTTCCTTCTTTTTCTGCCCTGATGCAGCCATCTCCTGATAACCAGAAAAGCATCGTACGCGTTTTCTCCCTAACACGTCCTCTCTTCTCCTTTTAGCAGAGCAGGTGGCTCAGCAGACAGCGGACGTGTTCCGGAGCTACGCCTTCTATCGCTACCAGCAGGAGCAGGCCGAGTACGTGCCCAATGTCCCCGTTGATCCAGAGATGGTGGAACTTCCTGCGGCCCAGAGCATGTATGTATTACACACTCTTTTATCCAAAAGTCTATCAAAGCCTCTACAGATTAACAAATTGTGTGTTTAAAACGTCCAGTCGGTGCTCTGTGGAGCAGAACCATGTGACTTAACCCCAACAGAAGAGCCTCCATGAGCTACCTTCCTCCCCTCACTAGGAGAACTGCAGCATCGGAGAATGGGTGCAGAGCCCCACACCACCCCCCATCCCCTCCCTTACTGACAGACCCTACACTTCCCTTCCACCACCACCACACAAGATCATGCTCCAGACAAACCTCAATGGAGCAAAACTGGCGAACATGAACGCACCTCCATCTCCTCTAATAGAAAGGAAAACAAGCATTTGCAATGCAATCTGTCTCTCATTAGTAAAAGTTAGAGCTAACGCGGTTGCAAATAACAATGTTTGTTAGTAACGTTTTTTTGTAAAATATATCCCTGCAGTAGCATAAGCAATAAAATAAAATCCAAGAAGCAAGGAAGGGCTGTAGACCACAGGCTCTAGATTTTTTTATAGCTTAGACTGTAGTTTCTGGGTATGAAAAAGTACAGGCTTACTGTACAGGGCAAGCACGAAATCTAGTTTTGCCGAAGTGCTGTTCAAGCGGTAACATATTTAATATGGCAGCCTTAATTTTAGTTTTTGACTTCACTAAATAATGAAATAATACTATTACACATATTATGCTTCACAATTTGGCTTTTTTGCTGCAAAATGTATTCAATACTGCCGCATAATTTGGCCCTTTCCTGCCGCATAATCCTAGTGGCTTTGCCTATAAGGCAATTAGGCAGTGCCAGATTGGCTGCTTTGTGAGGTCAATGAAAGGGCTGGTGTTTTGACTGTTTATGAGCATGTTTTATGTTCTAGTGGGACAACAAGCCAACTGTTTTCAGAGGTGTTTTGTATAGTGTGATGTCGGCACCTGTAATGGTTGAGATGCCTTTGGTGCCAATTACTTTACTTGTGCACTGCTGTACATAGCTACTCACACCAGTTTATATTTTTTTTACAAAGTATTTTATACAGGTTTATACTTTTGTGTAGAATACAACGAACGGAAAGCAACTCCACACACAAAAACCACACACACTCAGACAAAAGAAATAAAGCAAAGGAGACCGCCCTAAATCAATCAAAAGAACTTAAAGCTGTCTACCATCACGGTCTAGCTTATTTGTTAAGGAGGCCTACCAAATAATAAACTAGAATTTATTTTCTTTTGTCTTGTGACCAGCGCCAAGGCGAGTCTCCTGACATGCAGTCTGCAGAGCAGGAATGCATAATGGCTTGTAAGCCGCGCACAGTTATTGTGTTTAGAGGGGCTGGGCGAGTGTTTAATGATCTGTTTGTTGGTTTCACTCATTGATGCACATAATGGATTTCAAGTATCTTTTTTAGGCGATACCTTTCCCCCGCAGACCTGAAATGTGCCTTTCAGTTTGAGTTTGCAATTAACCATTGGCATGGGTCCTAAGAAATAATAACAAAAGAAAATATATGCCAGACAAAGTTAACTGCAGCATTATATGGGGTCTTAAAAGTGGGAGGGGAGGAGAGAGTTGGAGGGAGAGGAAGAGTGAAGGGGGTGGGTGGGCAGCCAGTGAAGGGGAGATGGTGGGAGAGATAAGAAACAGTGCTAAATAAAAATAATAAAGACGAGAGAGAGATGAGAAACCATGCTAAACAAGCATTGGCATAGCTAATAGGTATCTCCTTTGGGACCTTAAAAGTGTTTTGTCACATCTGATTAAAAAAAAAAACATAAAACCTGGTGCCATGCGAGGCAGTGCGGCTCCAACCATCCATAATTAAATTAGGGGTGGAAAGTCGACAAATGTACCAACACAAATCAAGCAGCCCCAGGCAGCACTTACATGCTGCCTGCGAATTAGTGCAGTATTAACACCTATGTCCACCACAGAGCTATCTCTGGCTACTTTAGCTGCATAATTTGAGTTCCTGCGCCTCACTGAAGGTCTGCCTCATCTTATACAAGCTTTCTATCTTCTATGGGAGTCCCTACTCACAACTGATGCTCAGGGAGATCGTAACATAAGCACTCTCTTAAAGTGGTCTGGATAAGAAGCGTGCACCTGGTTAAGAAACTCCGCATTGATCTGTGCAACGTTGGGGGTGAGCACCTTCCTCCCACCACCCTTCGGAGGAGGGGCTGCAATCCTAATAACTGCAATACTAATATGAGGGAAGGACCACCCAGCTGAGTCTGCTTGTGCTAAAACTCTTGCTGAACTCCAGAGAACCCTCCTGATTGGCTACAGTGTCCCTCACACACCAGGACTGCCAGGGGGCGCCAAAGGGGTTTAAGACCAACACATGCTGTTTTGTTGACTCTGATGGGGGCGTTCGCCGTTCACTACCTCGCAACCTCTCTGAGTGGCAAAAACGAACATCAATCACACACTGTCTAAATCAGCCCACACAAAATGTGCAAATTAGTGAACAGCAGCAAACACTCTGAATAGATAACTGGAAAACATCTGAGGATCGTGCCGTGTCTAAGACCAAGCCCCCCACCCCAACACGTCCCCATCGGAACAAAATCCTATAGCCTGATGGATGCAGGGAGGTCATAAAAGCAGCACACACACAAACAAAAATAAATAATGCATTACAACCCACACACGTGCCGCTGCAACTGGCATGCTTTAGGGGAGATCGGCGTTATCATGGCAAAGCAAAACAAGAAGACCGCGAGTGGTGCGCGCGCACTGCAAGGAATGTAAGGAATGGAGCTGCCACCCTGTACTCTGCTGCTCGCTTTCGCAAGCAAAACGCTGTGGGAGTGAACATTTGCTAAAGAGGTGGCGCATGCGCCCGCCTTTAGCCATTTGCAGCCTCCTATTTCTAATTGACACAGCCAATAGCTAACCAAATGCATGGGGGGAGTCAGACCCACACAGAAAAGTTTTGAGTGATTACATTAAGTCTCCCATAGAGCAGCGCATGCGTGCGGCGCTAGGCTCGACCTAAAAAAGAAAGTCCACGACCGAACATGATACCCTGCTGACCTGGAGCGATCTGTCAAAGATCCTCAAAGTTGTTGTTTTATTCATAAACTTGCTCTGCGGCCTTTTAAAGTTATCGAACTGCCCTCTCGCCGCCCCCTCGCCGCCCCATGGAGCCTTGCAGAAAAACCAAGCGCCTCATCTACTCACATTAAAGAAGAAATTGCCTGCAGGTAATAAAAGATTTTGGTGGCCACCTAATAATTATTTATAAATAGTTGCACAGCCCTAACCTAATTCTTATTAAAAACAACTCCTTGCTGAACCGGATCTGCTAAAATAAAAATAAAAATCACAAACACATGAAATTGATATACATTTTAAAGCTCTTTGAGTCTGGAAAATAGGGCTGTTGGTCAGCACCAAGAGCATTTTGAAAGTAGGGAATGGGACATGCTTAGAGGATTTGCCTGTGTTTCGGATGATAGAAATGCCTAACTTCTGGAGCTCACTAATAGATACATCATGTCTCTGGAGCTCTTTACCTCGACTCAAGCTGTGACCTCCGACTTAACCAGAGACATTTAAACAAGCAATGGCATAGCCCATAGGTCTCACCTTTGGGACGTTATATGTGTTTAATGAGAGGTATTGGCAATGTCTTTAAGGTATGTTGTAGAGCAATGTGTTCTTATATATTTACTTGAATAACTGACACCTTTTTTCGTTTGCAAATTTTATTGCATGATGTTTGTCGGTAAATTTTTATTTGTATGAATTTAGTGGAACTGAAAATACTAGTAGTTATAATGTACATTTATAGACGACAAGCAAAGGCCACCCTCAGGGCCCATAACAATACCTGCTGCAGTGTGATCCTTTCTGTCACGAGTCCAGACAGCATAAAGTTTAAGAGTGGAGAGTGAAGAAGAAATACCAACAGTAGCACACACTCCTTTCACATACGTAGCTGGGTGACTGGAGTTAGATGCACTTCTCAGGTTCCTGCAGAACCGCACAAATGCATAAATATAAATAAATCTTCAAAATCCTGTGATTCTGAGCCAATCACTTATCCTCCCCTGCCTAACAAAATGAACGAGTCCGTGTGGAACGCAACTCAGCGCTCTGATAGCCTTCGGGTCGAGTTTGCGCTATATTTACACGTTAACTTAAATATATCTTGGCAAACTGGGTTTAAAAGTTAAAATACTATCCGATAAGCGTGTTTGTTTCAAACAGCCGAAGAACACAATTCGAGAACACAACCAAGGCAAATGAAACAAGCATTTGAAAAAAAGCACGGCGGCGCGTTCTGTTCAATTAGTAACCTGATCCATGATGAGGAATGCAGCTGCCACCCTGCGTGCCGCATTGTTACAGGTTCGAGTGAAGCCGGATCCACCGAGCCGTTCATCCTTACGAGGTCGATAAAATCCGTACCACTTAGTTGGGTAGCAATAAATGTTTGTCATATCAGCACCAAGACACCTAGGGGTGAGGCAAAGGTGCGCTTTACAAATACACACTATGCTATTATATATTATAATATATTATTCGCTGTTTTAGCTATGGCTTGTACTTTCTCCTGCAGCAGCAGGTACACCCTGGTCGAAAACTTTTAGAGGACCCCAAGTAAAAGTTCACCTTAGCGCACACACACATACCCCGAAGAGCGATCGTGCAAGCTTCAGTGTGTGAAGGGCTCCAGAAAAAATGCACTGCTGCCTACGTGAGGTGAGGGTTCAGCTGCAAAAACGGGCCCCTTCTGTAACCCATGTTAAGGTAAAAACAGATTTGCCTCCGTGCTGGTCTGAATCAGGAACCATCTCTCTGGCAACTCCGCCCATCCAAGAAATCTGTGCATTCTAAACCAGTCACTCGCACCTTTCATCCTTCCAAGGCAGATAAGAGAGTGAATGGGCAAATCACTTATTCTCCCCTGCCTAACAAAATGAAAGTCTGTGTAGAATGCAACTCAGCGCTCTGATAGCCTTTGGGTCGAGTTTGTGCTATATTTACACGTTAACTTAAAAATATCTTGGCAAACTGTGTTTAAAAGGTACAAACAGCCGAAGAACACAACAATCAGTGAACACAACCAAGGCAAATGAAACAAGCATTTGAAAAAAAAGCACAGCGGTGCGTTCTGTTCAATTATTAACCTGATCCACGACGAGGAATGCAGCTGCCACCCTGCGCGCCGCTGCTCGCTCCCGAGAGCAAAACGCTGTGGGAGTGAACATTGGAAAGGAGGTGGGACATGCACCCGCCTTTGGCCATTTGCGTGCTTTCATTATTGAAAGACACACACAAAGGCCAATCCAATGTGTGGGAGGACTCAGCCCCACAGGGAGAAGTTTAGAATGCTCACAAGAAGCCTCCCATATTGCAGCGCTTGCGCGCTGCGCTAGGCTCAACCTAAAAAGCATGTAGTATGTGGGGGAGGGCTGCTGGAGTCAGAATTGTGCAGAGCCACTCACATATCCTTCCTGAGAGCCTAAAGTTTTAAGAGTAGCCGTGTGAGCCGAGCGCACCAGCTGGTACAAAGATGACCTGTGCCCTCGACTTACCTCGTCTCGGGAGACCCCGTGCAGTAACTCTGCAGTGGTGCGCCTGCTGCAGATCGGCGCATATTATTTCTCCCTACTTCCACGGACAGAGTAATTCCACAGTCACACGCACATACACTCATCATACGCTAGGGCCCATCATACTGACATTCATTCTATTACTCTATCCGCACTGAATATACGAGAGAAATCCTAAACAATCTGCATCTAAAGCGCGGTCAATGCAACCTAAAGAAACTGTCTTGAGTCATGATTTTAAAACATAGGAAATACATTTGTAACTCAATAAATGACAGAGAAATAACCACCCGACACTGGAATTCAAACAAAGGTTATCTTTTATCTAAATTAGTTCAAATGAAAGTCAATCAATAGCAAAAATGTTATTCTCATAGTTACCTATTCTAGCTAAGAGTCATTTGGGTCAGGACAGGTCTCTCAGTAAAGACTCCCGAGTTGCCGTCCTCTCAATCAGCGTCGATCCTCTCGAGCATAGGTTCGGGAAGAAGTGGCCTTCGACCCTCTCTAGTCTAACAATATTTATAGGGAAACTTAACAAGTTGAAAGTAACAAACAATCTCTAAATGTCCGTTGAGCCATTGAGCAGAGCGAGCAGGAAAGGATGTTGATTTGCAACATTTAGAAAACCTCCGCTCACAAAAATAAAAACACGGAAGAAGGAAGCTCAAACTAAAAAATGATACATCCATGAATGCTCTTCCTCGGAACCATAGTGAAGCCACCGCAAGTTTATCAGAGTTCATTGTGGCTTTATTCTTCTCCAAGGGCAATTGGCAGCGAGCCTGGAGCTGCTGTCCTCACGGAAACTTTTAACACAGTCAGAGGCCGTGGTCAGGTGACTTCCAACCATGTTCAGCGAGGCCTCTCGTCAAATTTCAAATGCTCGAATACAGGCTGTAAATATCGGCCATCTTGGATTAGGCCAAAACGGACCATCTTAATTAAAAGACATACAAAACCACGTTACTACATCGTAATGATAATACAGTGTTAATACCCACTAATACCCTTATGTGTATGCAATTATCTAGCCATCTGCGACACAAAGAAGCATTAAAGCACGTTATTTAAAAGCGCAAACACAAAACAAATAACACTTTAGCCACACATATTTTATTAATTTGCTCACCAACTTAGTTCACGTATTAATTAGCAACATAAATGCATTCCCGCGTATAATTCTTTCATTAGTAATGTTGATTAGCCAGAAACTTTCAACAAAATTAGTAATCAATGATTAATTATCAGTAATTTTAATTATGACATATAAACATAAAACTGGAGTTTAAATCTCAATAAATTTTCAATAGAAAACTCTGCTCCAGCACGCCAGCCAGACCCCTTGTAAGAGCCAAGCTGACTACTGGTCTGTGTACAGACCTGCCTGCCACGGAGGGCTCTTGAGTCTGGAGCGGCTGCAAGGTACATGGAAACAGAAGCAGTTCCATGACAACCTTTTTGTTCTGGCGTGTTTTAAAATGCTAACGTTCCAGAGCGATGAAAACTCCACATTTAAAGATGTGTGATCTTTGTTGTGTTCCGCCTGCTTTTAAATGAATCCCTGACCCACCCATCCCTTGAGCATGCTGGCTTCTCGTGTGACGGAGAAAAGTTTGGTTGCCTTCAGATAAAGCAACTGATTTGCATCTAGCATGGCGGCCGGCGGTAAAGATGAAAGAGTGTTTTTAAAAGAGAAAGTGCAGCGTCTCTTTGGCTCTGCGCTTTAATTTCGAAAATAGGGCGGGTTGGTATGCAGGAGGATTGTAATGGATGCTAATAAAAGAAAATAATCAACGTCCCACTAGGTTGTGTTTGAATTGCTGCTGCTTCAATAAGCAATTTTAATCCTCCTCAATTCATAAACCGGTATTATATGATGATAATCACGGGGAAGCTATCCCAAATATGAGTTTAAAATACATAATTTGACCTTAAAGGCAATGTGCTTTTAAGCATTTTATGTTGTCAGGGTGATGCTAGAATAGTGTAAGAAATCATAATGAACATGAAACAACTGACGGTACCAACTGGGACGACAGAAAATGAAATATTAAATGCCCTTGTGTTTTTCTCACTGCCTGACAATCAAAATGCTTGAATGATGTAATTCAAAGTCAGCAGAATGATTTCAGAAATGAATGGAAGATTGAGGGAAACAAACATTCATGCTGTGAAACAACTTCCCGCCTCATGCTGGCGTATTTAATGAAGTAAACAAAGTGTTTGCAAAACCAGGAAGAAATAGACCCGTTAGTGCTAGAATGGAAAAAGTACAAACCAGTCCTGTAAGAAACTTTTGTAAGACTGTTCCTGGAGTTAGACTCTTATAGTTCAAGTAGGGCAAAGAGATTGTTACGTCCTGGTGTTACCTCAGTGAACCCCCGCCACTAGACAAACCTGCCTTATTACAAGAGCATTACGATTTACACTTGAAAATATCCCGTTAGGCCCAAGATGGGCATGACATAAACACATAATCTCAGAACAGATGAAGATTTTATTACAGCCTGACAATTTAACAAGGAAAGTCACATGTTAACCTGGGCTCTATGAATTTGGAAAGTTGACTCCGAATCAATTGAGTTTGGTTACAAGCAAGCATGTAGATTCTAATGGATGTAAAAAGGCCCACCATTAAGAAGTGTTTCTCCTAAAATGCAACCGGTTTCTGATCTGGTGAACTGCCAATGACATATCACCCGCAGGATGTACAGTCCAAGATTATTTAACAAATCAAGAGGTGGAGAAATGCCAGTCACAGTATATGAAGGGGTTCTTGAAGGAATTGGTAATTCAGCATAAGCAAACATCCCTAGATCATACCAGTGACCGTTTCCTTGTTGATTGATTTAATGGTTATAAAAGGAAGTGCCTAGTTGAAATGAAGAGCTGATGAAAATGTTGTGAACCTCAAGGCGTTGTGTACTTGAAGAAGCAGGGTCTCCAGCTCTGAAGTTATTCCAGGTTTCAGGAGACAGTCTAAGACTGTAGTGTGGATGACAGATGAGGTTAGAAGCAAGATTACATGAACCCAAAACAGATACAAAATTTGTCATGAAAGTAAAGCAGTTTGGCATCCTGTGATCTTGGTGCACGCGTGTGGCAACTTATCCTGACCGTAGGAAAGTGGTTGAGATATTTTTAACTTTATTAATTTGGGTGACGGTAAGGTATGGCACATGAGCTGGCTTGTGCTAGACGCTCCTAGACAGTGGGTGGGTTTCAGAGGAGAACTGTAAAGGAGTTGAAGGTGGGCATTTGGAAGCAGCATGGAATGGTGAAGATGGCAGTGTTACAGGAATCAGTTGGAGAGGTAGTTGGAGGAGGTCCCTGGGTTTACAGATGAAAATGAAAGCTGACCTACTATCACTGATTAAATAACAGATGTGGGTTTTAGACTTGAGTGTTAATATGGAAAATGTTGTTGCAGAAGAAGGGCTTGACACTCTGGGAAAACAAAGAACAAGAAAGTCCTGTGACGAGAGCAAGAGTTGTGAAAATCAAGGAGTAAGATCCCTCCTTTTGTCCCTATTTCATAGTAGGAGCTGGGCAGTGTGCTGCTTAGGTCATCAGCAGTGACTGACTTTGATGATTACTTTGACCATTTAGCTGTCTATTAATTAATGGTTTGCGGTAACCAAGTTATGTAATTATCAGATTGGAGGGTCAAACAATATCCTGCCTTTTTTGTATACATCTAAGAGGATACTCCAGAGAGGAATAGTCAAGTGATTGCATACAGGATTACCCAATTTCACAATCCATAGTTGCAAAAAAGTCTAACATTCAGCCACCACAGTAGGCTTTGCAATCATGTAATGTTAGGTGCTAGCAAAGCGCTTGTTTATCCTCACAGGTTCAATGCAAAACAGGTTTGTAGCAAGTGGTTGCACATACTTTAAAATTATTAGACATTAATCGTCAACATAGTTATAGACCCTGAATATATACACGTGAGAACACACAAGCAAATGAAACAATTGTATTTCAATTTACAGTAAATCAGAATTTCCATTTTTTTGGGTTCAAGACTAGACTTGAGACCTAGCATTGTCCCTGAGAAACAGACTTGCATTAATCCGCATGGTCATTTGACCGAATTTTCACTTGTGCTCCTTCGTTTCACTGCTGACTGGACGAAGATTGCCCTAGATTAATAAGATTTTTCCTTCTGAATACCTGGAGATTTAAGTTGAACATGAAATAAATAATTAGCAGCCATAAGTCCATCCTCTGCAAACTGAGGAAGAAACCACATTCCCTAAACACAAGGTACATCCAGATTACAAGAGCATTTGAAAAATCCCCAGGCACACGCGACTTCAGGGACCAAATCGCGTGTTGGCTGTACAACCCAAAGAAAGGAAATTCTGATTTACTGCAAATTGAATTAAAGACATTATTTTCCATTAGCATCAAGTGTTTGTTTAGTGTATAAGCATTTTATAACCAAAAGAAGTAGACGTACTTTGACAAATACTTTATAATAATTGTATGGTATTTACATCCACCTGCTACAAACATTGATACTAATTAGCTAAAAGGGATCCACCTAGAATACATGCATGCTCCATACCAGAATTACTGTTTGTATATGTTGGACCCGGCCTCGTAGAATGGCCCTCCGTGCCCCCGCACCACCGAAACCTAGTGCCTGCAGCCCCAGCCGCGGCCCAGCCGACCTTTCCCACTAGGACCCCTGCACCAACCCCGGACATCCCCGTCCATGGCCTCTCTCCTTTCGGCCACCCCGGGCCCGCGTGCCCACTCCCTGCAACAAGATGGCCGCCCGGCTCCAGAGCGACCCGGGCCTCGAGGCGCCACTCCGGCTGGAGGACATCCCGCTTCCAGGGGATGAGAGAGGGAGGAGCAGTTTCTATCGCACCTCTGAACTCCCCTGGGACGATGGGTTTCGATCGGCCCTCCGGCCTCCCTGCGAGCTGGCTCCGTGCCTGCTGGGTATCTGGGACTCCTCCCGACCCGGCCCTGAAAGGATCAAAAGACAATAGCAGGAAACCCCGACAAGCGGCCCCCAGGTGACAAGACCCCTGCCTGCGCAGACTCCGGACATCAAAGCGGGGTCGACCTATAACAAGGGGTGCTCTGAGACTGTCCGGCAGATTCGACGCTGGAACAACGAGAGCCTGCTGACGTGGTCGCGGCTCCTGGAACTGGAACCCACCTGAGCCCTGCTGAGTGACCCGCGGCTCCCTGAAGATCGTAAGACCTCCGAACTTGTACCTGAGCCCTGCTGAGTGACTCGCGGCTCCCTGAAGATCGTAAGACCTCCGAACTTGTACCTGAGCCCTGCTGAGGGACTCGCGGCTCCCTGAAGATCGTAAGACCTCCGAACTTGTACCTGAGCCCTGCTGAGTGACTCGCGGCTCCCTGAAGATCGTAAGACCCCCGAACTTGTACCTGAGCCCTGCTGAGTGACTCGCGGCTCCCCCAGACTCTCACGGTCCCGCCGGACCCCGACTCCGACCACGTATCTCCCAGCTCGAGGATTGTGAGCTGTGCGCCGGATACGTCCCTGCTTTGAACCGTTACCAGAGACAGTCCCGCTACCCCCTACCTTTCCGAGACTCTTGAGCCCGTGCTCATCTTGTACATATTTGCAGTGATACCTATTGTGATAAAAGCTTGTTTCTGAGAATACCCAGTGTGGTCTCTCTGTGTCGTGTGGTGCCAGAAGTACGATCCTAGCTGCGAGATTCCTCCCCCCTGGGGAATCTCTCGCCAGTGCCCGGCTACAATACAATACGGGTGGGACTCAGGGAAATCAGGACCCCTTTCCGGGCCCCTCTGAGGTCGCCGTCTAACATTGGTGGCAAGCGACGGGATTCGGGCCCATCACCTAGAGATCGTACAGTGAACAACGGACGCACGACCAACAAAGATGGCAGAAGGAAGCACCATGAGCTCCGCAGAAACCAACGCTAACAGAGTGTTCCAGGTGGAGCATCTGGAAGAATACACACACAAAGAGCTAAAACAATTTTGCAAAGAACTTAAAATAGCTACCACTGGCCTCAACACTAAGGAAGACTTGCAGAAAGCACTGAAAACTTGGGTGGAGACCGGGGCATCCCGCCCGGAAGGCACGGGGAGCGCCCCGACGAAGCCGAACCCCCTCCAAGTGAAAGCAGCGACAATCAGGTGCAAGGCATTGTACCAGACGGGGGCCTATCCCCGGGAGAACTCGCGGACAGAGAGAGAAGCCGCAGTCATGAACTCGAGTTAGCCAAACTCAAAATCGAGGGCGAATTGAAGTTAGCGGAGAAAAAGCTAGCGGTAGAACAAATGCGCGTACAAGGCGAACTGGAAGAAAAGAAGCTCCAACGGGAGCACGAAGGAAGGAAGCTCCAACTAGAGCACGAACGCAGCTTAAAAGAACTCGAGCTCAAGGCACGAAATGAGGACGGGAGGCCCTCGGGGAACCGAGAGACGGCCCCCCCAGCGGAACAGAAGGTCCACATCCCCAAGGATGTGGTCAAAGAATATTATAAAAACGATGACATTCAGCAATGGTTTCGGGCCTACGAGGTCGCCATGACCTCCCATCGGATCCCACAGAAGGATTGGGGGGCGGGGTTGTGGGGGCGGTTTCTGAGCGAAGGAAGGGACACCCTGCTCGACCTACCCCTCTCCCTGCAGACCTCCTACAGCCACATGAAAGAGGCTCTCCTCACAAGATACGGCCTCACCCCAGAAATGTACCGCCAACGGTTCCGGGACTGCAGGAAGATCCCGGGCACCACCTGGGTGGAGTATGTAAACTTTTTTAGTCGGGCCTTCGATGGGTGGGTCAAGGGCAGCAAGGTCACCACCCTTGCCGAACTCACTGACCTCATGTTATGGGAACATCTGGCTGCGAACTGCTTCGTAGAACTACGTCAACATCTGCTGGATAGCAAGCTCACAGATCCCCGGAAGCTGGCTGTGGAGGCCGACCGCTGGACCAACACCCGGGTCTCCCGGGGGATGGTGGGAGAGTACCCCCGAACCAGTCAGGGACCACCCCGCCAGAGAGGGGGAGGGAACCAGGGAGGGCCGAGAGAGTCCCAGCCTAGCCCCCCGAAGACACCACCTCCACCTTTCCCGGCGCCCCCCCCACCAGTAACAGGGCCCCCTGGGAGGCGAGGACACCGGGTGACCGTCACCTGTTTTCGTTGCCAGAAACCCGGGCACTACGCCAATGACCCAGAGTGCCCCATGGCCACCCAAGTCACCCCTGCGAGACAGATAGCCAACGTAGCCCTAGGGGAGGAGGTTGAGGAAGCCGAGGAGTGGGAACCCGCCGCTATGGCCCTAGTATCCCTGGGAGATAGGGAAATGATCCCTGGTAGCCTCCTACCGTCCAACACACAGAAATATGGGCAGCTCGTCAAGATCAATGGCCACCAGGTAGAGGCCCTGCGGGACACCGGGGCTAGTATCACCGGTGTCCTCAGGCACCTAGTTCCCGAGGAGCAGATCCTCCCCAATGTCTTTTGCCCCGTAATCTCTGCAGACAATAGGGAAAGTTTGTGTCAGGTAGCCCTGGTGCCATTTGAGTGGGGAGGGGTGATAGGTAAACTCAAGGTGGCCGTAAGAACATCCCAGCCGGTCGACTGCCTCTTAGGGAACGACCTGGAGAGTTCTCCCTGGAAGCACGTAGAGCGCAAGGCCCACCTAGGAATGATGGGACTCCCCGAGTGGGTGTGTGCCACCACCCGATCTATGACAGCCCGACTCGCTCCCCGGAGAGAAGTCGAGAGCACCCCGGTCGAAGAAGCCCGTACCGTCCCCGCCGAGGGTCCTCCCGTTCCCCCATCGGAAGGGTCCGTCGCCAGCGACGAACCTGCACCATCCGACCCCGCCCCGGTCCCCGAGTTGGGGGATCTACCCGAGTTGGCCCATTGGCGCCACGAGGGCGGGCCCACCCGGGATGAATTTTGCCAGGAGCAAGCCACCTGTCCTTCCCTGGTCGGGCTGCGGCGCCAGGCCGAGGGCCAAGCCGCAGGTGACCAGACCGGAACGCACCGAATCTATTGGGAAAATAACATCCTGTATAGTGAGCAGAAATCAGTGGAGCTGGGATCCGGACGGGTACTGGTGGTACCCCTCCGCTTCCGGGATTTCCTCCTGGGCTTAGCCCACGATGTCCCCCTCGCCGGCCACCTGGGTCAGGACAAGACCTACAGCCGTCTCGTGACCCATTTTTATTGGCCTAAGATGAAAGCAGCGGTAGAGGCACACTGCAAGTCCTGCCCCACGTGCCAAGCCAGTGGGAAGAGTGGGGGGAAGCGCAAGGCTCCCCTCCAACCCTTCCCGGTCGTCAGTACCCCCTTCGAACGAGTCGGAATCGACATCGTGGGGCCACTGGACCCCCCCACCTCCCAAGGTCACCGTTTCATCTTGGTCCTAGTAGACCACGCCACCCGCTATCCAGAGGCTATTCCCCTGCGCACCATTACAGCCCCCGTGGTGGGCCGGGCCCTGATGGGGATCTTTTCCAGGGTGGGTTTCCCCCGCGAGGTCGTGAGCGATCGCGGCACTAATTTTATATCAAGGTATATGACGTCCCTGTGGCAACAATGTGGGGTGTCCTATAAGTTCACCACCCCGTACCATCCCCAAGGGAACGGCCTAGTAGAGAGGTTTAATAGGACTTTGAAAGGGATGATCGCTGGCCTAGAAGAGCCCCTCCGGCGTAAGTGGGACGTCCTGCTCCCCTGCCTCTTGTTCGCTTACCGGGAGGTCCCCCAGAAGTCCTTAGGGTTCAGCCCGTTTGAATTACTCTATGGGCACCCCGTCCGAGGTCCCCTCAGTTTGGTTAAGGAAGGGTGGGAGGCAGCACCCCAGACCACCCCCCGAGATGTGTTCCAATATGTCCTGGCCCTCCGGAACCAGACCAGGAGGTTCCGAGAACTGGCCGAGGCCAACTTGGAGGCGAGTCAAGAAGAAATGAAGCGCTGGTACGACCAGAATGCTACTCTGGTCGAGTTCCAGCCGGGCCAGCAGGTGTGGGTCATGGCCCCTGTGAAGCCTGGCGCTCTCCAGGACCGATGGACTGGGCCCTACAAAGTGGTTGAGAGGAAGAGCCAAGTCACCTACTTGGTGGACGTCCAGTCGCCTCGGGATCCCCTCCGGGTCCTGCACGTGAACCGCCTCAAGCCTCACTTCGTGCGGACAGAACTGAGCCTCCTGCTGGCCACCGATGACGGGGCCGAAGATGAGTCGGATCCCCTCCCGGACCTCCTGTGTGTCAAGGAGCAGGATGGCTCCGTGGAGGGAGTGAACCTCTCCCCAGCCCTCACTGCCCAGCAACAAGCGGACTGCCGCCAGCTCCTCAGACAATTTTCTGACCTCTTCTCCCTGACCCCCCGGGTCACCAACTGGTGTGTTCACGATGTGGACACCGGGGACAGCCCGCCGGTGAGACACCGAGCCTACCGGGTTCCTGACCGGGTCCGGTCCTGTATTCAAGCCGAAGTCTCGAAAATGTTGACCCTGGGGGTGATCGAGCCCTCTGACAGTCCCTGGGCCAGCCCCGTGGTCCTGGTTCCGAAGGCAGCAGCCCCCGGTGTCGCCCCCGAGCTCCGGTTCTGCGTGGATTACCGGGGGCTCAATGACGTTACCCGAGCCGATGCCCACCCTATTCCACGAGCCGACGAGCTCATTGACCGACTAGGGGCCGCCCGGTTCCTCAGCACTTTCGACCTCACCTGCGGCTACTGGCAGATTGCGCTCACCGAAGGGGCCAAGGAGAGGTCTGCTTTCTCCACCCCCGATGGGCACTACCGCTTCCGCGTGATGCCCTTCGGGATGAAAAATGCCCCGGCCACTTTCCAGAGACTGGTAAATAGGGTCCTGGCCGGGCTAGAACAGTTCAGCGCGGCCTATCTGGACGACATCGCTGTCTTCAGTTCAGAGTGGAGTGAGCACCTCCAGCACCTCCGGAGAGTGCTAACCGCCCTGCGCCAGGCAGGCCTCACCATAAAAGCCAGCAAGTGCCAGATCGGGCAAGGATCCGTAGCCTACCTGGGGCACCAAGTCGGGAGTGGCCAGGTCGCCCCTCTACAGCCAAAAATCGACGCCATCCTGGCCTGGGACCCACCCATCACCCAAACGGAAGTCCGAGCCTTTCTGGGACTCACGGGCTACTACCGCCGATTCATTCAGGGGTATGGCAGCCTGGTCGGCCCTCTCACGGAACTCACGTCTAAAAAACAGCCAAAGAAGGTGCAATGGACGGCTGCCTGCCAGGAAGCTTTCGATGCTCTAAAAAAGGCCATGTGCACGGCCCCCATCCTCCAGGCTCCCGACTACACCAAGGAGTTCATAGTCCAGACCGATGCCTCCGAGCATGGCATTGGGGCCGTCCTGTCCCAAGTGAATGATCAAGGCCTCGACCAGCCCGTCGCCTTCCTCAGTCGGCGGCTGCTACCCCGAGAACAGAAGTGGAGCACCATAGAGCGCGAAGCCTTTGCCGTGGTCTGGGCACTCAAAAAACTACGACCCTACCTGTTCGGCACTCATTTCAGGGTCCAAACTGACCATCGGCCCTTGCGATGGCTCATGCAGATGCGAGGAGAAAACCCCAAGCTACTGCGGTGGTCAATCTCCCTCCAGGGAATGGACTTCACCGTAGAACACCGCCCTGGTACGGACCACGCCAACGCTGACGGCCTCTCCCGGTTCTTCCGCCTCAGCCAAGAGAACCCCCCAAGGTGATGGGCAGTTCTCTCCGGCTTTCAGCTGGGGGGGACGCGTGTTGGACCCGGCCTCGTAGAATGGCCCTCCGTGCCCCCGCACCACCGAAACCTAGTGCCTGCAGCCCCAGCCGCGGCCCTGCCGACCTTTCCCACTAGGACCCCTGCACCAACCCCGGACATCCCCGTCCATGGCCTCTCTCCTTTCGGCCACCCCGGGCCCGCGTGCCCACTCCCTGCAACAAGATGGCCGCCCGGCTCCAGAGCGACCCGGGCCTCGAGGCGCCACTCCGGCTGGAGGACATCCCGCTTCCAGGGGATGAGAGAGGGAGGAGCAGTTTCTATCGCACCCCTGAACTCCCCTGGGACGATGGGTTTCGATCGGCCCTCCGGCCTCCCTGCGAGCTGGCTCCGTGCCTGCTGGGTATCTGGGACTCCTCCCGACCCGGCCCTGAAAGGATCAAAAGACAATAGCAGGAAACCCCGACAAGCGGCCCCCAGGTGACAAGATCCCTGCCTGCGCAGACTCCGGACATCAAAGCGGGGTCGACCTATAACAAGGGGTGCTCTGAGACTGTCCGGCAGATTCGACGCTGGAACAACGAGAGCCTGCTGACGTGGTCGCGGCTCCTGGAACTGGAACCCACCTGAGCCCTGCTGAGTGACCCGCGGCTCCCTGAAGAGCGTAAGACCTCCGAACTTGTACCTGAGCCCTGCTGAGTGACTCGCGGCTCCCTGAAGATCGTAAGACCTCCGAACTTGTACCTGAGCCCTGCTGAGTGACTCGCGGCTCCCTGAAGATCGTAAGACCTCCGAACTTGTACCTGAGCCCTGCTGAGTGACTCGCGGCTCCCTGAAGATCGTAAGACCCCCGAACTTGTACCTGAGCCCTGCTGAGTGACTCGCGGCTCCCCCAGACTCTCACGGTCCCGCCGGACCCCGACTCCGACCACGTATCTCCCAGCTCGAGGATTGTGAGCTGTGCGCCGGATACGTCCCTGCTTTGAACCGTTACCAGAGACAGTCCCGCTACCCCCTACCTTTCCGAGACTCTTGAGCCCGTGCTCATCTTGTACATATTTGCAGTGATACCTATTGTGATAAAAGCTTGTTTCTGAGAATACCCAGTGTGGTCTCTCTGTGTCGTGTGGTGCCAGAAGTACGATCCTAGCTGCGAGATTCCTCCCCCCTGGGGAATCTCTCGCCAGTGCCCGGCTACAATACAATACGGGTGGGACTCAGGGAAATCAGGACCCCTTTCCGGGCCCCTCTGAGGTCGCCGTCTAACAGTATAACTAACCAGAAGTAGGGTATCAAAAAGCAAAAGTTGGAATAAAGGCTGTTACCTTCGCTCCATTCAAAACATGAAATTGAGCTCAAGTTTGGTCCCTCAGGCCAAACCTGGTACCAGTTAGAACATTACATTTATTAGCAGAGTCGGGCTTATCATACAAAGAAGCAAAAGAGTTAAAGGGGTAGAACATTTGCTGCATGAGAAGCCAGATTATAAAATACTATCCCTGCACCATGACGAAGCAGAAAAGAAAGTTATTTAATGGTATGTTTTAATACCTTGGATATACCTGTGGTTTGCGATCTCCTGACAATCGAAATGGTTTTTAAGATGCATTGTACACAAAAAATAAATCTGAATCAACATAACATTGAATATAAGTATGCATGTGGTACTTACCAAGCCAAATGGCCACTGAGCGCATTACAAGGTTTAAAGGAAAGACAAAGCCACCATATGATTAAAGGGGTAGTTGGTCTCTAAGTCTGAAGTTGTTCTTTGAAGAGGTGTGTCTTCAGCTGTTTCCTAAACTGAAGCAAGTTTGAGACTGTCCTGATGAATATAGGAATGTCGTTCCAGATCCTGGGTACGTAGCTGGAGAAGATGTGTTGCCTTGTTTTTTCTTTTTGCCCTTCTTCATCTGCAGTCAGATGGTGTCCTGGCTGCAGGTGTAGCTGGAGCCACTGGAGATAGTAAACCTGTCGACCAGATAGTCAGGGTTGCTCGTTGTGATGGTTTGTGTAGATGATGCAGACTGTCAAAGGTAGCCAGTGGAGTTCCACCTGGGAAGGCTGTAACTTTTGATGAGTGTGTACTGAGGACAAAGTTGTCTTTTTGTATTACCATTGTTCTGTCTTTCCCAGATGTTTATTTTATTCATTCACTTGGTGGCCTTAAATGCACCCTGACTAGGCTAACACATTAGAACTAATTGACTAGTTAATTGGTTCTTAACCTTTTGACTTTTGTAAACTCCTACATAATCATTACCGGAATCCAGAGACCCCCACTGAGTCATTACTGGAAGAGAGGCCGCAGCCTAAAACATTTAGATGATTTGAACAGCAAAACAATACACAAAAATACAGAAACAAGCATTCATCAACAAATACACAAATTAATCCATCTGATGATACCAACTTAATTTGAACCCTCCAATTTCAAATTCCTTCACATTTACAGAACATTTTAAAATGTTCAATATTGCTTATTTATTTATAAACACTTTTATTAATCTGTTAAAATTATTAAATAGTCGGAGAAGCTGCAGGACCCCCACCCGCCCTCCTCCCCACCCCCAGCAGGCATTGTAGACCCTCAGGGGTCCCCGGACCAAAGGGTAAGAGCCACTACACTAGTTGATTGGCTTAGTGCCCTCCACTTAGTTAGGTAACTCGGTATACCTTTGATTTGAAATATTACTTGTTAAGCGCTCGAATGCTGTGGCGTCTTGGCGCTGACCCCGTGGTTACATGGCCCTGAAAACATCATGAATGAGACATTAAAGCTTACAAAACAACCAAGTTTTCGGCTCCTTCCTAAACATCCGAAGGTTGGGTTGAAGCCGCAATGTGGGCGGCATCTGATTCCAGAGTTTAGCCGCACAAAAAGACAGGGTACGACCTATCCATCTTGCCGTACAGAGTTTCGGGATACAAAAAAGTCCCTTCGTGGAGGATCTAAGTGTTCTGGCAGGAGAGTACCTGGAGAACAACTTCTGTATCTCCCCGAAGTTCCTCCATAGAGGAACTTCGGGAAAACTGATCGGCTTACATAGATAGTGTACCCCATCTTTCCTCTTCAGGGATGGGGTTTCACCTATTTCTTCTGTGAAGTTATTATTTCATAGTTTGAATTGTAAGCATTGCACTAGTAGTTAGTTACTAAGTTGATGAATGCTAGTGACTGTTACCACACGCTTCACTCTTACGACCTAATTTGGGAATTTCTCAAGTTTCAGTGAGGAACATTGGGCTCAAGACAAACGTATCCTGGATGTCTATTTCTTTAAAACCCTTCACCTATGTAATAACTTGATTTCCAAGCAAAACTACACTTGGAAATTATCAGAGTTGGTTAAGTATTATTATATTTAAATCACTATATGTGTTCAGTTGCCGGAGGGTAATGTAGGAAATGTGGTTGGACTCTAATTTAAATGCCTGACTGACAACTTTTACTCCATTATCCTCTTCCTGCAGCACTATTGATGTAGGCAGGCAACTGGCCATCATTGGAGATGACATCAACGCACGCTATGAAGGTCACTTCCAGGACATGATACTGGATTTGAAGCCAGACATGGACAATGCATACGAGTACTTCACAAAGATTGCTTCCAGGTAAAAAACAAAAAAAGTGTACATCTCCTCACATAATATATTTAAAATGTTATGATTTGAGTTTTCACTATGGACGTTTATGGTCCACGTTTAGTTAAGCTTCAGTTTACCCTTTACTCTTAATCATAATAGCTTTGCTTGCAGAGATTGGAAAATCCAAAACTATAATACCCCATGGTATCACCCATGAAATGTCTTACAAACATTAAAGCTCTATTTAATGCAACAGGAAGGATCCCCCATTAAAACATGCATCCTGAATAAGTTGCTTGACTTAAGCTTTTTTTATTGGCAGGTGGCTTTGTACAGAAGCTACAACCCTTTGTTTTCATGACATCTTTTTATTAATTTTAAACAAGGTGTAAGCACCTGTTAGACCTGGCACCATTGGCGTGGGTCTCCCTTCCATTTTTCGCTGTTGTCTCCTCTGTTTTTGCTGGTAATAGATGCTCTGGGCGCTGTGCCACTGCCATTCAGTGACACAGCGCGAATGCTCCCTGTGTAAATATGACATGTGAATTGGTGTATCCATGTTTGGCTTATTTGGTTTGCCTGTTAGTCCCTAGTAGTGTGGCCTGTGTGTGCCCAGGGCTGGTAAACCAAATCCTGCTGGTGGGCCTGCAGCGCTGGTTTGCGCCACCCACAGAAGCAGCTTGTAAAGTGTGTCTCAGACCTGCCACTGCAGTGTCTGTGTGCAGTCTAGAACTGCCATCTTGGCTGTAAAGTGCACCCACTTCCCAGTCCCTGAACCTTCCCTGGGCATCATGTAAGCCACCCCTATGGTAGGGTGCATTGTATGTGTAAGGTAGGACATGCTCTGATGTGTGTAGCATGTCCTGGTAGTGAATTACACCCAATTTCGTTTTTCACTACTGTAAGGCTACCTGTTCTCCATAGGCCAGAATGGGAGGTTTGGCAATTACATTCTATAGTCCTAACTGACCCACAGAACATGGTAGAAAAACGAATTTAGTATGTCTGAGCTCAGAATATTAAAATAAATCTTTTAGTGAAGTTTATTTTTATATTCTGTGTTTGAAAATACCACTTTTAGAAAGTAGGTATTTTCTTGCCTAAGCCTTCCAGTGTGCTCTGCTGTTATGTGTATTGGCTGTCTGGTTTTGGAGGGACAGGGCAGGCTGAGTCAGACCTGGGTTGAATAGAGAGATCTGCATTGGAGTATGGGGAGGGGTAGCTCCTGGACCTGAATAGGGCTGTGCCTGGCAAGGTGAATGCTGGCTCCACCTCCCACTGTGTGTCTGATGGCAGACCCCCTCTTTCTGAAAGGAAGGATGCAGCCTGGTAAACGAAGTGCTCCAGGGCTGGGCAGAACTGGTTCTGGCTGGGTTCAGTGACTTGTAGCTTCTGAGAACAAAGACTTTTGGGGTATAAATATCTGTGCTGAAACCCCTACAATTTGTATTGCTCCTGGACAACAAGAAGAACCTCTGTCCGTGTAACTGAAGGAATCTGCAGGAGAGGACTGTCCTTGTGTGCTGTTTCTTGGACTGGCCTGCAGTGGTTACTACTGGACTTGGAAGAAGAGGAAAAGGACTTTGAAGGAACCTTTATTTTTTGCTACAGCAATCACCCAAGGGCTACAAGAGAGCTAGCCTCCTGCTGGAGTCTCAGGCACATCAGACTCCACCACCAGCCTCCTGTTTCCTCCCAGCGAGGATTTCTATCTGCAGGTGAGGCTCCTGTGAGTTCCAGGGCCTCTAGTTCTACTGTGGAGAAGAGAGTGCTGAAAATCGTCGATAACGCCCGTTAGCAAGCCGCCGCAGCCGAAGAGCGCAAGGAAAATAATCGCGCTGCCGCTGAGTGCTCGCTACCGGAGATCATCGCATCACATGTTTGCGGGCTGCCAAATGCTCGCTAACCAAAGATCATCGCATCGAGTTCATCATTTCACGACATCGCAGCGCGGACGCCGAGCGTTCGCCATTTTCATCGCATCAGGATCGTCGCTCCCTCGCGGGGCGCCATTTCTTTTCATCGAAACAAGATCGCACACGCAACAGGCTCGGTGCATCATCCTCCCTTCTCGGCAAGGATTTCATCGCATCGCCGGCTTAGCGTGTAGAAGTTTGTCGCTTTGTCCTACACACAGATCAACGCATTATCCTCCCTTGCGGCAAGCATTCAACGCATCGCTGGTCACGCGTGAGGAAAATCATCGCTACAACTCCTTAGCGACATTTTGGTTGCTTTGCTACAGAATCCAGGTAGTTTGTGAGTAAAAGGGTCGCACAGACCACTGCCTTTAACTGAACTCCTCTTTGCACACTTTGAACTATTTTTGCAGCATTTTAAGAGTAACCCTATTTTCCTAGTTTTGTGGATTTTTACTGTTATTGGTCTTGTGTTAAGTCTATATATAAAGATACTTATTTTTTATAACTACTTGTGTGGTGTCCCTTTGTAGTGTTCCTCACTGTGTTACTGTGTATGGTCATAAATGCTTCACACACTGCCTCTGAGATAAGCCTAGCTGCTTGTGCTACGTTACCACAGGGTTGAGCAGGGGTTATCAAAGGGTGTAGCCCGCTTACTCTGACTTAGGAAGAAGGGGTCCCTACTTGGACAGTGGCCAGCCATTGCCAACTAGAGACCCCCATTTCTAACAGCACCAGACAAATACAGATCTGGACATGCAGCACAGACATCTCTCGGTCAACTGAGCCATTGATAGAAGTCTTACAACATATTAATATTAGACATATGCCCTCAACATTCCAGGTCAACCCAGCACCTTACGATGTGTCAAACTTCCTTTGGCTCCCGCTCCCCACGGGCATCGTCTAAGGCCTTGGGTATGTACGACAGAGTTTCTACAACCAGGAAAGTGCTGGGGTTTTTGACTTTCTGTAGAGTAAAACCACGATACTGGCACAATGCCGCCCATATTTCATCATGTTTAAGAGGGCAACCACTAGGCTTGTAAATAGGAATTTCCAGGCTCCTGCAGCGGTCCAGGCCAGGCTTCCATCGCTGCAAGATCGGAGGATTACAGTCTATCCAAACCCTAACAATGTCCCTTTTTTGCCCACACTAAGCCCAACCACACCAGCGCAGTGCAGCGTCTGCCTGCATCTGTGTCCTCTGAGACATGAAGAATAACTAACTTGTAATCCCAGGTCGAAGCCCACCCCAGCACTCGGCCCATGAATGACAGTGACCACTCCCAGAATGGGGTCACCTGTTCATAGGACCAGACAGTGTGGACCAAGGTCCCCCGTTGCCTCAGGCAGCTCAGGCATGCTGGAGAAGCCACCACCTCCATTTTCCCTTCTTCTCCTGTGTAATAGAGCCTGTGCTAAGGACATTTTGCGGGGGATGGATTAACCTTCCTCCAGTCATGATCGGTGAGGGGTCCCAGGTCTCCCTACAACACCCATCGTAGACTATTAAAGAAATCAGGAGTGTTGACCACCACTGAGCGGTATACCTTGGAGATTTTGTGGCTAGCCAGGTCGCCCCTAACTATGTTAGTCTCTCAGTGTGATCTGGCAGGTCCGTGAGCACTTTGACAAACTGGGGAAGGGCATGCTGGAGCTACAGATACCAGGAGACACTGTGAGCAGTGCAAGTTGTAGTCTGCTTGCAGCTCCAGAAAGGATTTCAATGTAGTGCTTAACAATGTCTCTCAGTGTCAAAATACCTATGGTGTTTCACGATTTGAAGCCCTTCACGGCTGTGACTTGCGGCACCCAGGTTCCGTTCCACAGCGGGGTTTCTTTTGTCAAACATCCCACCCACCCAAGGGCGACATGTTTTTTTTTTTTTGCATATCTGAAGGGTTACTTTCTGTTGTGAATAGAAAGTCAATGACCCAGCTATACAAAACAGGATAGCTTTATTCAGGCTTAGTTCCAGGGTAAGTTAGGTAGAAGAAGAAGATAAGTAGATTAAAGCATAGCCCCACCAGGAGCAGCCTCCCTGCTGCTCAGCCTGCATCCACCAATTGACACTTCCACACATAACCAAGCACCCAAGCATTCCGTGACATCATCACACTTTCCAGCACTCATCCTGGTTGAATTGTAGGTAAGACGTAGCTAGGGAAGAGGAATGGCAACAAGTAAGTTATAACACATCCCCCATCCTTAGGGAAACTAAATGAAGAAATGATGCACATAAACGGAAACATCATTAAAAACATTACATCAGAAAAGATGGGAGGAACATTCCAACCTATACATGCATGAAATGTACATATATCATTAAGTACATTACATCAGGCAAAATATACATGCATAAACCCGCCCAACCCCCCTCCCTTAGGGAAAATAAAGAAAGAAACATTGCGAGGGCATGGCTCAAAACACCAACAAACCAATGCCTCTGAGTATACACCGTAGTAGGGTACACACCACCCTAGAAAACTGAACTGGGGCACTCACCAACCCACAACCTCACCGAAGTAATGTACACACCACCCTAGAAAATTGGATTGGGACACTCACCCCTCCACAACCTCACAGTGACAGGGTACACACCACCCTGTAAAACAGAACTGGGGTACGGCACTCACCACCCCACAACCTCACCGCAAAAGGGTACTCACCACCCTAGGAACAGAACTGGGGCACTCACCACCCCCCAACCTCAACGTAACATGGTACACACCTCCCTATAAAACAGAACATCTTACGCCCCAGAAGGAAAATACAAGACTGTACCACAAGCACACAAAAACAAGCATACTAGACGGGTGCAGAAAAAACTGATCGAACCCATGGTAGGATAAAGGACTCTACAACCACTCAAAGAGAAATGCACACACCATTACACGACATGTCAAGAATTACATAAATAGCAGAATGAAAGTCTTAAACTCCGGTGAGCGACCTTTCACCCGATGTCTTCACCCAAAGCTCCATGTGGCTGTTGGCATCCAATGCGGTGTGGCGCAGTGATTTCTTCTTGGTTAACGTCCCACAAAGCTTGTGAAGAGCAAACAAAGATAGTGTGTACATCAACAGAATGACTCCACACCCGGTTGCCGTAGTTCCGTGAAGGAAACCTGAACGATGTAAATCTGCACAAAGACACAAATTGCTGCCGAACAGGAGATCGCGAAGTTCTGGGTCCAGTGCAAGATCTTGTCGAACTTTATCAAGAGAGAAGTGCTGTTGGCAAGACATGTTCAAGGCTGGCAACTGCAAAGAACCCCGGAGTACACTACCATTCGCAAGGTGGAGGCACACACGGTGACGCCGCACCGGATGGCTTTCGGCATCACCGTGCTCCCAAACGTCCATGATGGCAGGAAACCTTGCAAGGAAGCACACGTCCGAAAGATAGAACGGAGACGTCGCAGGTGAGCCAGAAACCGGTACGGCTGCTGTGCACAGCTTGTGAAATGTTTGAATGTCTGGCAGCGGTTCAACTGCCATAGTGCAGCAGTAACCTCGTCAGGTATAGAAATTGTCAAAAAGCGCAAAAGTACTCACAGTTACTGATTAGTACACGGCCAGCAGTCTCTGCATCTTTATGAAATATATCAGCTCATCGGCGCTACCGATTTTCCCACAACAAATCGCTCTTGCCAATTCCTAAAAACTATAGTATCCCCAATCCACCCTCCACCCCATAACCTCAAGAACATGAAGTGCCTGTTGTGGAATAAACTAAGAACTGAGCGACCAAGTCACCAATATTGTTACTTTGCGCCATTCCCTAAAGCAATCCCAAAAGCACAGCACTCAATAAAACAGGCTGAAGAAGAGACGAGAACCTGCCAGCCTCTTAAAGACAAAATTATCAGGTCCAGACTGGGCCTGGACACAGGAAAGCGTCTAGGCACCGGGCCACCGGCCGCCATCGGACAGGGAGACTTCCTCCATCTATAACCCTTTCAGTACATTATTTGCCAACATACTCTTAGTTACTATAATGGATTCCAACTGTCCTGCTTGGCTATTTGTCTCCCCCTCTCAGTTCCATATAGGGATTGCTAATGGCATCGAAAATGTTGGACGAGAACAAGAGCCTTGCCAGCACTCAGGACCACTTGTAGATTTCAGTAGCATGAAAGCAGACCAAGACTGGAGTGAAAAGAATTTTAAAAAATAGGCATGTATATGCTGCCGAGCAGAGGAGGAATACTTTACAGCTATCAGTGTGAGATGGCGAGCAAAATTATGATGATATACTCAGGCTGGTTCCTGGCTTCTAAGAGCTTCTATTGCTTTTTTTTTCCATTGTGATCTTTATAAATTCACTATCTGCGCCTCCCACTTCCTGCCACTGGTAAAGCGCTTGCTACTGAATGCTAGGACTTGTAGAGCAAAATTTGACGTTTTAGCACCACAACCTTAGTAATCCTTTGGGAATTATTTCAGATTCTCAAAAATATGGCTCAGAACTTATTTTGCATAGTGGTTTAAATAAATTAGTGCAGTATACTTTTGAGTGTCTGTGATGTACAATATTGCTTGACATCTTAAGTTATGCTTTCGTAAAATTGCACCCAGAAAATGTTCATCAGAGAAAAATGGACTAGTTGTAAATTTGGTGGTTGATGGTCATATAAAGTGATTATTATAACATGCAGATTAAGAAATCACCAAAATATCAAGTCGTAAAAGTTTTAAGCTGCTAGTCTTGTCTCCGCAAATAGTAATTAGCAAACGTTGCAGCAAGTAAATGTTGAGCCTTTTATTCATTTAGAGTTACCGGCAGTAAAACTTACACTGAATAATAGTTCCAAGTACCAATGTTGAGTTGAGATATTGTATATTGTGAAAGTTAAAAGTTCAAGTTGCGCTGTAAATTGTTGCAAGTCTTAAAAATATGAAGTAATTTGAAATGATATGTAATGCCACAGTATTATCGGATTTCTTTACATCTTTCCTACATTAACTGTTGTAATTTGAGAAAGAAACCACCGTAGCAGTTTAGATGTTTGCTCATCTGCTGTTGCTACTTGCTTGATACAGTTAGGCAGACACTCAAACACATGGATGTGTCCATGGGCAATGGCAGACTGCCTGGTTTTTAGGTCGAGCCTTTGGCAGCGCGCATGCGCTGCATAGGAAATCGACCTCTTGGAATCACTTCAGCTTTCTTCAAAGCGCATGCATGTTGTGCTCACACGCCATTGGCCTTTGCGTCTGGCTTCAGTACACAATTGGCCAAAGGCGTGTGGATGTCCCAGCTTCTTTTGAAAGGTTTACTCCCAGAGCGTTTTGCTCTTGGGAGCCAGCAGCAGCGCGCAGGGGCCATCTGTTTTGTGTCAGCAGCGGCGCGCAGGGGCCATCTGTTTTGTGTCCGGTTTCCGTGGTTGGGAAATGTTTAATCCTAGCGGGTTGCTTTCAGTTTCCCCTTGACCCAGCTTGCTTTTTTAGCCTTCCTCTTCCCTTTGTCCTGCTTGGTGTCCCCTCTCTCCCCACGCTGTATTCACCCACACACATAGTGCTGCTGCACCCTCAATGTGTCATTCAAAGTGATCAGCATTACTTAAACTTACTTCAGAGGCGAACTGCAATTCACCTCATGCCTGACTAAGACAGGAGCACAACACTGGTGCTAAAAGGCGTGTGTCTGAGAGAGCGACGCATATCTACTCACCTTCGTCAGCTATTCCTGTGGGGGCCTCCCTCCCTACCATCCTGCGAGATGGGATAAGGTAGTACCCTTCAGTCGGGTAATATTGTTACAAAGACTGATTCCTAGCCTTTTAGTTCTAGCAATGTGCCTAAGATCACACACCAAGTCTAGTTACAAGCAGTAGAGCTAGGACTTGGCTCGTTCAGTTACACACATAATAACCGCTGGGCCACATTTTCAGAAGTCGGGAATGACATAAGAACCAGCAGTAAACGGCATGACTTCTAGCACCAGTCACCAGATTCGCGCCCGTTTCGAAGAGCTGCTGTTCCTCGGCAAAGAGCGTAACCGAAGCGTTAAACAATGTGTCCAGTATCACACAGTGTGTGGGGCACAATGCCGGGATTAGAGCTCAAGTTTCCCAATTCATCTGTCAAACAGTCACTATCGAGCATCTCCTTCCAGTACCTACAGCCAGCCAGGAAAAGAGCCTAGTGAACCCCAGCCGTTTCCAACTAGACTCAGCACAGAAAAAGGGTCCAAACACCGCCCACCTCTCTTATACCTGCACTATTCACCGATAATCCTCTGTGTCTGCAAACTGCTCTTAACTTGTGGAAGCCGGTTTCATGTTAATGGTAAGAAGTTCCATATACCATAATATGAACTCTTATACAGCCAAAAATAAACCTATTTTTCTCTCGAAGCCGCCATATTCAAGTGCTGCTCAAAGCGCTAACTGGTTAATGCCCTCCGAGAAAGTATTAACTGATCACCTTGACATTAGGACCCCTCCACTCCAAGCTGAAGAGGAGGACGCTTAATATGGGGAAAGGCAATTAACAGCGGTTAACAACCCACAGAATGTGAGCAATGAGGCCATCAATGCCCGCCCCTACTCTCACCTAAACACAGTTGTAGAAACAGGGAAACTGTCCCATCCGCTCGATACCCGACCTATATACTTTCATGGAACATAAAATCGTAGGCAAACAAGAGTAGTGAGCGCCATCCCCCCGACTGTCCTGACCAATCACAGCATTCGGTTCAGCGGCGGTGCCGGGGGATGTTGCTACCTAAATCAATGCTTCTCGTGGCATCAACTTTTAAATAAATAAAGACTGTCATCTGAGTGTGCTGATTACCATTACTAACCAGCTCAGTGATCCTCCTGTCATCATCCGGTAATTATAGACATTCTGAATCTACTCAGAGTTTTAAGGAGCACTGCTACTCAACTCACTGGTGCTAATTTTAGTAACAGGTAAATAAAATATGCCGAGTTGATTCAGCATGCTGATGACCGTTATTAGCCAGCTCAATGGTCCTCATTTCATCAACTTGTAAATGAAGATTGAGCCGGTTCAGTGTGCTGACGGGCGTTACTAGCCAAATGAATGGCTCTCATTTCCAGAGTTGTCAGCATTGGAACTGGGGAACCAGACTGGAGTCCCGTCTTCGGTTCAAGATCCCGTGATTCTGGGCAAATTATTTAATCTCTTCGTGCCCAAAAACATGTACGGAATCTGGTTCCCATGTAGAGCGCACTAAAGCCATTGAGCAAAGTTTAAGCTATATAAAACTGCAAAAAAAAAATCAATAATAATAAAAAGCAAATAAGGAAAGGCTGGGCCAATTTAGGGTGCTAATGGGAAGTGTCGCCCTCCTCGGTGGTACTCATTTCATCAACCATGAATAAAGATAGGCTGAGTTCATGTCACGCTGCTGGAGGACATTACTACCCAGCTCTGTGTTATGAGTTGTAGGGAGGTTAGTTAGCCTGTAACATCCGGGTCGTCCGTAGCTGTCTTTAGTGGGAGCTCAGCACACTGAGCTTCCTACTGGCGTAACTACACCTGTTCATGAACACCAAAACACAGGGGGGCTCATTTACAAGCCCCTTGCGCTGCTGGTACGTCACCTTTTTTTCCCATATTAACAGTGACGTACCGGCGGCGCAATGGGCTTGTAAATAAGTCCCAGGGTCTTCAAAATTGACAAATGCCATTTTCCTACCTATCGATAAACATGCTGATGCAAACAGAGATGCATCACTTCCCTCCAGTGCTTTACATTCCATACCTCAACAGAACATAAACACTAGTTTACAAGCAGCACAGGCCCCTCCCAAATAAGCCCCAGCCCAGAGGTGCAGGGCTGTGCCAACAATAAACCTGACACTTCGAGAGCCTGTGGTATCATTTGGCTCGAACACTGTCTGACCATGCCCCGGTGTGCCTGGCGGTGGACGTTCCGACTTTGACTACCAGCCTCAGAAGCTGGAGACTCGCCCCGGAGGCACTGCTTGATGAGGTCTTTAGAACTGAACTGGGGGAGGCAATTACAGATTTCTTTGAACGGAACAGGGGATCAGTCGAACATGCGGGCACACTATGGGAGGCATTTAAAGTTACCATCCGTGGGGTATGCATGGCCAAAAGTTTTGGAGTGCTACGAGACATCCGCCGACGGCTACACCTGCTGGAGAGGGAGCTTAAGGATCTTGAGGCAGACATTTGGCGGAGCGGAAACGGAGAGGGCAGAGCCAAGATGAGAGAGCTATTGCAGGAATACACGGACACGGCGGAGAGAGAGGTGAGGTTCAAAGGAAAGTACGCCCAGGCGCGTCGATACAGAGAGGGGGGAGGCCTGGGAAGGCCCTAGCACAAAACATCAGACAGCCTCGATATGCTAACTACATAATAGAGGTGGAGGATGGTGAAGGCAATTACCAGAACGATAGCGCTCAGATCCTGCAGACCTTCACTGACTTTTATACGGAGCTTTATCGCTCGAAGGGGACCAATATGGCGGGTTTCCCGCAGTTCTTTGGTGACATCACGCTGGGATACCTGACTGATAACCAGCGGGAGTTCCTATGTGTCCCCTTCACGGATAAAGAACTTAGGGAGGCGATACTCCAGCTTCGGTCAGGGAAAGCGCCAGGACCGGATGGGCTGCTGAGCGATTTTTACAAGCTGTTCATAGACCAGCTGGCCCCTATTCTTCAGGAAGTTTATGCAGAGGCGCAGGAGGCGCAGGCGCTACCGCCCACTATGAGAGAAGCCCTCATCCTGTCCATACTAAAGCCAGGGAAGCCAGCTCACAAATGTGACTCTTATCGGCCACTGTCCCTCATTAACGTGGACAGTAAAATTCTCACTAAAATGATAGCTAACCGATTGAATCTCCTGATGGATAGACTCATCCTGCCGGATCAGGCGGGATTTATTCCCGGACATTCCACATCCCACAACCTTCGTACTCTTCTCTCGATTATCCAACAGGTGGCCCCGCAGCTGCCGCTTGCGGCTGTCTTTTTGGATGCCACTAAGGCGTTCGACTCGGTGGAGTGGGACTACCTGTTCGCGGTGCTTCGCTGTATGGGGTTCCCGGTTGGCTTCTCCGCCTTGATTAAACTGCTTTACACTGACCCAGTGGCCTGTGTGCAGATCAACGGACATACGTCTCGGGAGCTATCGCTGTCGAGGGGCACCAGACAGGGGTGCCCCTTATCGCCTCTGCTGTTTGCCTTGGCGATGGAGCCGCTGGCTGCCAGGGTGCGCCAGCACCACCAGGAAAAGGCCCTCGGATGCCTCTTGCGTCCCATCCTGATTTCACTGTATGCGGACGATGTTACCCTGTATGTGAAAGACCCGATAAACAACCTCAACCCCCTCCTCCGAGAATTTGTCCGCTTTGGTGGCCTGTCTGGCATACACATCAATTGGGCAAAATCACAGATCCTGCCTCTTACTCCGGCTGTCGTTCCCTTTGCGGTCGATTTGCCCTTGGAATGGTGCGAGTCCTCAGTTCGGTACCTGGGGGTGAATGTCGCCCTGGAGCGGGAAGAGCTGATCCGCGATAATTACGGCCGAGCCATTGACTCATTACGAGATTCCATAACGCGATGGATAGCTCTGCCATTGTCCATTGCTGACAGAATCTCCCTGGTTAAGATGACCGTATTGCCTAAGTTTCTCTACTACTTCCTGAATATACCCTACCATCCGGGTCGAACCTTATTCGCCACATTGAAAACTGAGCTCCTACGCCTTGTCTGGGGTGGTAAACAACCACGGATCAGTTGGGAGACGCTGGCCAGCCCCTATGCGCAGGGGGGCCTCGAGCTCCCTAACTTTGAACTCTATTACATATGTGCGCAAGCGCATTATGCGCACTACTGGTTCCACGGCCCGAAATATACGGCCCATGTGGCTACGGAGCACTGGCTTGTGGAGCCTGTTCCGTTGGAGGGGGCGCTTTTGCTTCGGACGGCGCAGCGCGACCGGAACCCCACGTCTGTAGACTGCACGGTGCGAGCATGGAATTGGATTGCGCGCAAAATGCAGGCCCCAATGCTCTACTCTCCCCGCCTGCCATTAGCGTTTCATCCCCAACTGACCCTCCTCCAGGAGGGTATTTTTAAACTATTCCAGCGACTGCGGGGGGCCCACACGTGGGGAGATATGTACAAGGATGGAAGATTCGCTACCCTTCAACAGTTATGTGCTGTGCCCCCCCGACTAGGATGGAGACCTTCATCTACGCCCGTCTGCGAGAGGGGATACGGGCCTGCACGCCGGATTACCCACGTGAACCGCCGCTGCTGCCCCAGTTACATGCCCTGCTGGGGGCGGAAACTGCCTCCCACTCGGTGTCCATCTTATACCAGTCTGTATATGCCGAACTTGGCGCCTCCTGTGGCCCTGCTCGGGCTAGATGGGCTAGCGAACTAGAACAGGATATCCCGGACCGGGTATGGCACTACTGCTGTACACAAACGGAGAGGGTGGCTGCTAGCGGCAGGCTGCGTATCACGCATTTCAAGTTCTTGCAAAGATTCTATTATACCCCGGCTAAGCTGCACAGATTTGGGCTACGGGAGGATGCTAGATGTGATAGGTGCCGGGCAGACTGTGCGAATATGCTGCATTTGGCCTGGAGCTGCCCGGCCCTTCAGCTCTACTGGGTACAGGTCTTTGAGGCAGTAGGGAAAATGCTATATACCTCACTCTAGCCGACTCGGCTGATGGGCGTTTTGGGGTATACTGAGCCCCTCCCGGTGTCGCGTAGGAAATTTGCCTCGCTGTGCTTTCTCCTTGCCAAATGGAGGGTGGCCTGTAGATGGGGCAGGGGGAGGGCACCTAAATTCAAAGATTGGCTAGAAACAACGATCCTTGGGCAAGATCAGCTTACCCTTTACTCTGACCTCCTCCCGACTGGTTCCCGTCCCCGGGACATATGGGACCCCTTGAAAGCCTACTTGCTGCGGAATCCATTGCTGCCTGATGAGGTGAACCCTCCCTCCCCGCCTGGATTAGATTCTGCGTAGCATGCAGAGGGGGTGAGGGCGGCCTTGGAGGACCATGGGAATTGGCTGCTGACTGCGGAACATGGGGCCTTCTTGTGGACATCCTGGGTTGGCGAGACTACCCGCTGCTCTTGTAGCCTCCAGTGTCTGGTCGCCTGGGACGGCTGGGTGGATGTTGGGACATTTGGGACGCTTGGGCGACCGGCCGTGATCCTGGCGTGTCGGAAAGGTTGCTTACCGAGTTGCTCATAACGCTGCTGTGATATGCATGGTAGCGATTTTGAATTTAAGAACTGGGCCTATTGACCCAGTTGCTACCTGGCTCGCTCTGAGTTTTTCATTATTGGACTATTTCTTACCTCACTGTGAAGCTAGTTTGGAAGGGGGTATTATGTTTAGGTGGAGAAGTGTGGCTCAATGATTAGAGCGGCAGACCCTGATGCAGAGGTCTAGCCCGGGACCAGGGTTCAATTCCCCGCCTTGACGGGTCTTGGGCTCAAAAATTCCACGGACCTGATCATTCTCGCCTCGGTGCCTATTCCAATCATGGAGTCCCACTCTGCAACTCTGGGCAATAGCTTGCTTAATCTCCACAACGGCCCCCACAACGCTAAGGATGCCTGGCCTCCACCTTGGGGGTGCCCAGGAGTGGACGCCTCACAGGGAAAGCCAGGATGGGTTCCACAGCGGTATTCGTACAAGCGCCTTGAGACCTTTGCGGGTGAGTCGTGCGCTATACAAGTATCAAATTTTACATTTTTTCAATTTACATTATGTTGAGTTTGACCATTGGGTAGCAATATCCTTGTTCATGCAAAACCCATGTATGTTGTCACGCAGCCTGCCCTCTCGGGTTGTTGGCATTTCGCTGTGTACATCCTTATTCCTCTGATCATTGTGATACGCTGCCGGCCCGAGGTGGTTGTAGGCAACCTGCTGTGTGATGACGTTATTTGCTGAATAAAAGTTTTTGAAAAAAAGAAAAAGAGAACCTGTGGTAAAAGAACCCAGCACAGAGGTGTCCCGGGTCTGTGTGCGCGTCTTACATCGTAGGTTCGATTTACAGCCACAACAGCCTGGATTTAGGTGTGCAGTGCAGTCACAAACTAAAAGTGAGAACTTTCCAACCGCAAATTCCACTTCCAGCCTCGAAAAACTAGTGGGGGAAGGGGGCATCGGTAAGGCCAGAGGGAGCAGAGGTTCGTTCTCTCAAGGGAGGGGCTGTGACTGGCCACAGCCCCGTGGGTGTTCCCACACGTTCGCAATGAGTTCACACGCCACCATTGACAGTCTATGAATTCCAGGAAACCTCTAGAAACGCATGTTTCGCTTCCATAGGAAAACACACCTACTTATTTCCCCTCAGTACATACTGAATGTATCCACATAAACATCTCCAAGAAACATCTACCTGTTTAATGCTACAACCCAGTCCTAGTACGTTTTTTTTGCTTTTGGTTGTAACTTGTAACTTACTATTCTCTGTAAAGTAACCGCAATGCCTCACGGCGAGGGAGCGTTTTATAGAACTGATAAACACATGCACAATAAAGTTAGGCCACAAACGGCGACGTAAGTGTGCGAAAATAGTGTGGAAACTTCGGTGACATGGGCTGGTTCGGTATGTTCCTAAGGAATGGTAGCTGCCAAACACAAACCAGTTTAGAGGGCAGCGTAAAGCTGAACACGGCCGAAAAAGAAGAGAAAAATGTATACCTGAAACCGCATCGGAGTGGAACGTTTACTCCATCAAACTCTTATCACTGCAGATAATCTGCGTATATAAGTGAAAGGAAGTCACAATGAGGCAGGAAATAATGTGGTTCATTTCGAAAGTGTGCTTTTAAGATTCTGCAGCTCTCTCCGAACATGCAGGAATTATTGATAAATCTGTGACGCAAAGATTTCATCTTTTTTTTCAGAAACAGGCCGTGGATAAATTATAAATAATTGTACTGTGGCCAGAGATGCCTGCATCCTGAGCATATCAAATACCCAGAAGACAAATAAAAACACAAGGGAACATAATTGCAAGTATATCATTAAAGTGCCTGGTAGCACTTCTTTCAGAGGCACTTTCATGCACGGAACAGCAGATGAATTACCCAGTACTGCTTTCGTTGACTTCAGAAACCAGCATTGGCATAGCCAATAGGTCTCGCTTTTGGGACCTTATAAGTATTTAGTTATGCAACACAATATCCTTGGTGCAACAACATCAACTGTTGCATGGCTAAACACTTATAAGGTCCCAAAGGCGAGACCTATTGGCTATGCCAATGCTTCTTTAAGGGTTTTTCCAGGAACAGAAACTATGCTTATATGACTATTGTACAGTCAGTTGGAGTGAATGTAAAATATTCAGTATTTTGCAAGTGTTTTGACAGTTGAATTCCAGAGACCAGTATGGTCTTTGTTTTAATTAGAGGTACACTTGGTTTCTGAATTATGTCGTGTTGATTCACATGATTTTACCCCTGAGGACCTTATGTTTAATCATTTAAAAAAATGCAAATCACCTTCTTTTTGTTACTGGTATACTGTACTAAAGATATTTGAACAAGGTAAAGTGCTAGCGGTGCCTCTCCCATTCTCCTGCAGCTAAAGGCAGTTCGGGGTTGGCAGAGTAAGGAGGACCATGAGCAGAAGATTAATCTGGAATGTGGGCCTAAAATCCTGAATGCTAATTCAATGCCCCTGCAATAGATACGCCATTTAAAAGGCCATGAATCGCCCCAGGGCAGGCCTGACCTGATTGTTCTGTGACTGTGCTCTTGCCCATTTCTTTTTGCTTATGTGTTGTCGGAGGTAAAGGTGTTTTCTTGTGATTGTGTTTTATGTTCGGCATGCTGAGAAGGGCTACCATGATAGAGATGGCTGAAAAGGAAAAAAAGTGCACAAGGACAACAGACGTTGATGTGGTACATTTAAATGGTCATACCAATGAATGACTAATTGGAACCAAGGGGAGGGATGTTACTCTTACTGATGCAGACAATCCAACCTATTAGCTTGTTTTGATAAATCTATGTAGAGGACTACGTGCTAGGCAAAAGCCCCCAACACCTGTGCTATGCACAAATCACATATCTCCACTTGCTGAGATCAACCCTTAGACTGGAATAGAGTTCCGCTTTCTGTCAACTTGGGTTGTTTCTGACGTTCTAAGAACTCTTGCTGGAATGACAGTTTGTAATCTGGCACTGATAATAAAGGAGAGTTGACTCATGATATCTCGCTACCCATTGCATCCACCGTTGATAAACTCGTACAAGAAGTAGTGTTCAACTTAGAGTGCATGCTGTTGATCTGCATCAGCCCAGTTCTTTGGGTTCCTGGAGGGGGGACGTCCAGTGCAAATAGGCAGTCCTTTTTACAGGTATTGCTGCAGTTCTATGAACCACAGGAGCCTGGTACATAGTAAGCTTAATGAATTGCTAAATACTTCCTGGGCTTTCACATTGAGGGTGTACCGAGGTTGAACAATCAACATTTACTTTTGGAGGGTGCTGTGGGATGGAACGCATAGCTCAGGTAATACAGGAATCACATACAATAAATGCAATATCTAAGTAGTGTTATTAATTATTTAAATTGAGGAAAAATGCTTAGTAACTTCAAAAAGTTTGTAACATAAACAACTATTCTGGTAAGTATCACAATTACTCAATAACAATCTCCTTCAAGACTCTGGAGCATTTAAAGCAAGGATACAGATGCAAAGGTGAGTATAAATATTAAAGCTAAAGGACAGTGTTCGATTACTGCAGACACAATACTCGCTTCCTTAGGTGGAGCATGCTCACAACTCTGCTTGCACTGCATCTTGGAGGAGGACCACATTTCCCAGGCACTGTCAATCCCCGCAGCAGTCTCTTCAGTTCCCTCTGACGTTTGACAACTTGGCAGGTGGAGGAATGTAAAGCAGATTTCTGAAATGGAGTAATGACTGAGGCACAGGAAATTTAATAAAGTATGTTAAAAGGCACAAGAAAGTGAATAAAATATGCTAATGAGAAGTTTATGGGATCTAATTGTCTATAGCACCTGCAAATTTTATAGATAGTGCACAAGATTAATACTTCACTCTTTAGATAAAATTGTTTACACATTTGAAGAGGTAGTGCTTGTGAAGAATTTCAACTTCTGTATATATGGTGCCCGAATGTATGACGTTACATCGCATACATTCACAACACTGTATTTTACATTGCAAGTCGTTACAACGACTTGCGCTGGAGGGTGCTGGACTTGGGAATAGTATGATTTACTATTCCAACTCCAGCCTATGTAACAGTAGGCAAGGTGTTGGAATAGTAAATCATACTATTCCTTAGTTTAGAGCGCCATCCAGTGCAAGTCGTTGTAACTACTTGCTTTGTAATGACCGCGATGTAAATATACCGCGGTGTAACGACTGCATTGTAAAGGTCGTTCTCCGTGGTGCCCTGTTGGGCGGTCTGAATACACTCAGATCGCTGCTAAATTTGCTATACAATTACCCAGACCAGGGGTAATAGACAAGGGTACATATTACAATTCATATTTGTTTATGAACCCTTTTGGAAACTGAGCGAATTAAAGGGAGCTTCTTGGAGCCTTTTTAAAAATTCTTATTTAAAGAGGCTCATTGACACTCATGCCTGGGCTCGGTAGCAGAGATCAAAGAAGCAGCAGTGAGTGCAGTAGCGTTTAACCCCTTAAAATGAGGTTGCAGTCACATATAGGATTAGCACTCCTTGCTGTAATGCTCTTGTCACCTAACTCTGGCTCTTATCTAAGAAACAGCAAATTCCCATCCCACAAGCGATGTTGCTTTTTCTCAATAGTCTCAATAGCACATTAGTCTCTTTCCAGGGTATATTCGCTACTCCTTAAGGAGAGACCGTCAACATTTCTGCCCGCATTTCCAGGCTTGCTTCTTTAAGTAAAAGTTAAACATTGGATACATCAGCCTATATGAGTATTCAATGGCATTTATGCTTCAACCTACTAGTTACTCAAATTGGCTCCAAACCTTTGGAGGTAGCCAGTCATTCACAAGTACATTTCCTTCACCCGTGCCACAGTTCTATGACCACCAGCTACCAGGGAAACTGTCGCTCTCAGATTCTGGATTATGTGGATTAAATGGTGTTGCTGGGCTCTGGCTTCTGTACCACAAGGAACATCCCTCCTATGTATATAAGTGATATTTCACGAACCAAGCCATTAGTCAGTGGAGAGCTGTACATATTTAAAGGCAATCTTAAAGTCAACGAGTAATATGAGCCGAAGCAGAGTTGTGGACGGTTAATGCATTGTAATGTAGTGTTTTTTTAAAAAGAAGTGTCTTCAACTCTTAAATTGGAGCAGTGTTGGGGCAGTCCAGATGAATATGGAATGTTTTCAACGTCCTGTGTGCCTAGATCGAAAATACATGTTGTCTTTTTTTACACAATATATAATTCAGTGCAGCCCTCGAAATTAAATCCTACCTTAAAAAGAATTCTATTCCTTTTAACACTTAGCGTGCTACATTGGAGGGCATGATGTCCAGCATGCCTAACATATAACTGATGCAAACAATCAAGAACGTATACTTGGACCAATGTCACTATAGCAACAAAAAGCAAATGCTTACAATTTTATCTGGTTCATCAGTTTCTTTGTATTGAAATAAAAATCGTTTATACTTGTTGATTCAAAATTCTATATTCATTATTATTATTACAGCAAGGTATTGCATATAACATGATTCCTAATCTGTTCACATCACGGAATACAAAAATCAATCTTTGTCAATCAATTTCTTGTTTCTTCCAAGGCAATCCCAATACATTTCGTGACTGAAGTCCCTACGTCGGGGTCAAATTGAAAATATGGAAAATACACAATAATGGGCAGGGTGAACCTTTCTACATGTTTACACAAGAGCACTTCTCCATGTGCATTATACATGCATAAAGGTAAACTTCGAAGGATACTAAAAGAAGTAATCAAACACACACCCAATGTTTTAGTGGCCTCAGTCTTTTGAAATCCATGATCTCCTCGAGGCACTACATTTTGCTGGTAGTTGTTGGGGTATTTCCTTTTACTAGGAGGTACAGGGTAAACTGGTTGTGCATGGGACCACTGCTAAGGGTAAGCTGTCGAAGCACAGAAGTTCAAATCTGAATACCTTTCCACTTTGAGGATGATCTAGTTGCCATTAGAAGGTGACGCTGAAGCATTTGATGATGTTCTGTGGTAACTGTTAAATAGAAGGGTTCAATGCTGGCTGATGTAAGCGTGTAAGTAGAATACAAGGAAATGAACAGGTGAACGAGTTTGTGAGATTTCTTTTGGAGAATCAGCCAGTACATTCCTTTGTATTGTTTAGCCTCTGTAGTGTGCAAAGGTAGTGTACTTTGTCAAAGCAGAGGAACGGCATAGAGGAGGGAAGGAGATAACACCAATGTGATAGATGGTTGTATGAGAGACCGCTAATGAAGATTCAGTACTGCACTGAGGAATGAATCCTCTCTGATAGTAGGAGTGCATTGTTCTTTTTATTCTTTTCAACTAACATTAAAAGTTGTAAGAAGGCTGATCTTTTTGAGTTTGCCTAGGAAGAGACCATTGGACATTGGGCTGAAGCCTGATGGGTCAACATCTTGTTTCTTGAAGATTGGTTTGATGTAGGACGTGGTCAGTAATGAGGGAGTTGTTGATAATGGCTCTGACTGGGTGTGTTGCTGAAATGGAAAATAAACTATCTTTGAAGGAATGTGAAGGGCAAGGATGTGCTGGGGATCAAGCAGTGCCACTGACTGAGGAGCTTTGAATATCATTTCCAGTGAGCAGGCTGAAGGAGTAAACAGTAGGTGATGAACTATGACAAGAAATCATAAAGAGGGCATTAACTGTTAAGTTATTAGAGTTTTGTATAGCGCGTAATCACCGGCAGGTCTCTTAGCGCTTTAGAGAGAGGGCCAAAGGTTAGAACAGTTGCATAACATCGCAGGGCAAAGGAGTTAAACTGTGTCCAAAGCCTCCGTAAACAGGACCGTTTTGAGCTGTTTCCTGAAGGGGAGGAGTGCGGGTTCCTTGCGAAGGTGATCAGGCAATTGGTTCCATAATTGTGGGAGTAGGACGGAGAACGCTCTGCCCCCGTTGGATGCGGTATTGCACCGTGGAAGGGCCAGACGGCAGGCCTCGGATGACCGCAGTGTGTGACCTGTGAACTTTTAAGCATTCTTTGACAAATTTGATGTGGAGGTAGTTATCTGGAGCTCAGTACTATCAAGGAATATATCCAGACTTTTTGTAGCAATTTACTCCCATAACCCAGGCTCCCCTGTCCTGTTCCAAAGGTTCCTCCACCCGCAATGCACTTCCCCATTGCTAGGTCCACATTAGAAGTACAGGTTGTACCTGCATTCTCTCCAAATTCTTCCCCTGTTGGTCTCATAAGAGGCTTAGGACGCACAATGAAAGAATTCTACTTCCTCATTCTGTAGTCTCATTTGTTCGATCTTTGAGGATATCTGCCCCAGGAATGAACGTGTTCGATTTTGATGCACCCACTGACCACTATCGGGACCTGACGTCTTTCAGACTACTCTGTCTCCCAATTAAAGGAGCTGGTTAACCTAAACTCTTAAGGAGACCATAATCTCAACAACTGTCACCCATCCCTTCGACATCAAGGCCACTTTTTAAGAAAAATCAATACCCAACAGACCCTGACAGCTGCATACCTATCTCCAATGGCCTGTCTTTAAGAAAATTCTTCGAAAAGCTGCTTCATTTAGTTCGGGAACTTCCAGAAACAAAACAACCTAATTTCAGGCCATCTACCTGGGCTCCTAGAGATTCACCATATCTGCCTTGATTTCCCTTTGGGATGATTTGAAGACTACAGTGGACCAAAATGTAGTTGCTGCACTACTAATTTTGAGCCTGTCAACCGCTCCCTTCTAAACAGACTAAATGAACTTAAAACAAACAGAAATGTCCTCAAATGAATCTTCTTCCACCTCTCAAACACACCAAGCATCATCAGCAAGTAGTATACTTCACTGATAATGTTGTTTGCAGTGGAGCACCTGGGCTACTGGACCATCTTATTATTTGTTTTGCTGGAATCTTTTGCATGTTGTCTGTGTCTGGGGGAAAAATACATTTTAAAAAAGTGCCAGCTTTTTTTAGGCCAGACTGACTGGCTTTACAAATGCTGGTCTCACCATATTGTCTGACATGCCTTCATTCACATCCTTTTAATTGACCCTTAAAGCCAGTCTGTCTGATGTGAAACAATGTAATCTCTAACGCCTCACAAACCCACACTTCAGAAAAATGAGAATACATGCAAAATATCTTTGCTCTGCTCTATAGTTGGTAAACATAAATCTAGCGATTTTTATTATTTCCCACAGATTGTTTGTGTTTCACAAAAAATACTTTGTCCTTTATTGTGCTATTGAATTATATATACAGCGTTCCTCGGTGCCTAGCCAAAAAATAAATCATGTTGTAAAACCATTTGTCTACAAAAGTAAAATCTAATAAATTGCCTTCATCACCACTTTTGCTCATAATATAGATGTATATTTCCAAATCCGTCAGCAGAAGACAAGAGTTACAGTACTGTATCCTGCAACAGGGTGCAACATTACCCACTTAGATTGGGAATAGGATCTCTGGGTGAAAATGGATGTATGTGCAAGGACGTTGATACCAGTCGTTAGTACTACTACTACTACTACGGTGTTTTGACGGCACCAAATGCTCCCTTACTTCTCCTTTAAGTACACTCAAATAGACATTTTTAAGTGTGTATACTTACATAGCTAGCTAGATAAATAAACGCAGTGGCAGTAGTGCCAGTCTAGTTCCAGTTACGTCCACATTTCCGTCTGGAAGGCATATTTTGTTTTCTTGATAACTTTGGCTTCTTTTTAAAAATGTGCACGAAACTTTAATAAAAAAAAAAAAATAGACAAGCTCATAAACTGAGTCATGCATGGCAAGTTTCTAGCAGATCCAGCAGGTGGGAGCCAAGAAAAAGATGGTGTCCCAAAAATGCAATTTTCCATTTAAATTTCCATGGAGTTCTTTACTTTATGATATTAAAAAAATGCGGCTGAACAGAATTGCACCAAACTAGTCACAAAGTGGACTGTTACTAAAGAATTGTGCTTTTGTAGGTTTGATGTATTGATCAGGACATGAGGAGGATAATTGCATAGCCTCCAGCTTCAGGCGTCCTTCCAATACCGAAGAAAATACATTTGACTGTCAAGGAAGAGCCCCCACTCACCTCCTTATCTACCACCACCAAGCCCTAAAAGGGTTTGGCACATATTTAGTAGACACCCTTGCTTCCCACCACTCCCAAACACCTCCCCACTTCCTTCCACCAGTCTCTACTACCAGATTCTCAAGAAACTGACTCATAGCAGGCGAGCCTTCATTATCCTGAGGACACAGAAGAGCTGTCATCTAGGTGTGGGGTGGGGGGAACCTTATATCATGTTGTCATACAGTGGGCAGCCTCTCACCACCAGGTATAAATGGACACTTGTGAGGATGGGGAGGTTTCCTCCTAGGAACAGTCTCCAGAAAATAAAGGTCTGTAACTTACCTTCCTTTTCTGGAGGGTATGTTAAAACCACAAGCAACACCTTTTAAGAGACTGTTAAGGTAAGGTTAAGGTTGCAAAAAAATGTAAAGTAGCCCTTCAGGATCCACTCTACATTAGAGGACTCTTTCTACCTGATTAAGCACGTAAGGGGCCTGCCACCAAACCCACTGGAGATACTGCTTCTCTGGATAAAGAGTCAAAACATATAGGAGCAACTGGCAAAAGAGGGGCTTTCGAACAGCTACTTATTGGCACATTGCCAATTCAGTTTGTCTCCTGTCAAAATACGATAGGTGTCACTGGGAGGCTATGGAGGAGTTTCTTAAGCACCTCTCAGAAAAGCACAGTAAACGATGAGAACTTGTTGCTGAAAATGAAATAATCAGAAACACCAGCAATAAGTGTGTCTTAGAGGCAGTCAACACAGCAGCCAAGAGAATAATATACTGCTCCGGCACAATGATTGGCTTAGAGTGTCAAGGTTTCGTCCAGCGGCAAAGCACCACTTTTTAAATGTACAATTTGTATGCAAAGTACAATTTGGTCATCAGATTGACCAGATGTTGGAAATATTAACAAAAAATACAAGCATCATAAAGTTGATGGTTATCTTATAACATGGAGTGGTAGGTTGTTCAGACCATATGCAACTTGTGGAGAAATTGCTACAAGCGCTCCTATTAAAGGGTACCATAGAACTAGTGCCGCACACCAACAAGGACAAAGGGGTTTCTCCTTTGGGTAAAACCTTCTTTTCGTGACCATACACTAGAGGTGAAAAAAAACAAGAGGCTAGCAGGACAAAAATTTCCACAGGGGTGCCGACAGAGGCAACGGTAGGGAAAAAGGTAGAATTGGGCCCACACAAGGCCTCCTTTTATGTAATGTGTATTGCTAGTGCACTGTCAACCATGATGGTATCCAGGCTTTTTAGCAGATATGCGAGGCTGGCCTTGGAGGGGTGGTGCAGTTATTTGAATAGCCAGGTCTTCAACTTGTTGCGGGAGTCAAGAAAGGAGGAGGAGGCTCTAATGTGGAGTTAGAGGTCATTCAGACTATATGCAACTTCTGGTGGAATTTGTACAAGCGCTTCTATTAAAGGGCGCCATAGAACTCATACCCGCACACCAACAACGGCAAAGGGTCTTCTCCCTCCACTAAAGCCCATTCTGGAGATGTAGCCATTAAAAAAGTTCATTCAATCAAAACAGTTTTAAATGTTTACCTTTGCAAGACATTATCCCATTGCTACAGAAAGCCGACTTCATGTCTGCTTTAGATATCAAGGACGCCTACTTTCACATATTTGTGCATCCAGCACATCATTGTTACCTTCTGTTTCATAGTAAGAGGAAAACAATACAATTTTTTTTTTTTTATTACGGCGTCAGGTGCTGCTCTCCAGTTTCCAAGGCGGCAGTAGCAAGTAGACGCAAAATATTATTTCTCCTAAAGCAGAAGCCGCAAGTTGGCTTCTGATGTGGCACGGATTGTGAAGCCTTTGTTCTGCAACAGCAGGAGTCGCCAGAGGACTATAATCAACGCTGCTGCTTTGGTTTCTGTGCTTTGGGGCTGACTCTGGGGGCATATCTGGCAGCATCTTGGTGGGATTGTTGTCCTAGGAAGTACCTTCTGCCGCCGCACGCATCTTCTGCCCCGCACTGCACCCTGGTGGGACCACAAGTCCCAGGGTGCATCGGCCTTATTATATTGTTCCAGCAAAGCGAACGAGGGGTGGGGGACCCTCTAATTCCAAACAAAAACCGAAACAAAAGCCCAGACCAGCGCCTAAGGCTATTAGGCTCCCATATACAGAGAGCAGTGTAGATAACCACTTGTGTCATAACTGTGTAGGGGATAACCCGGGGCAGGGAGTGGACACTGAACTTTGGACACGGATGGAAATGTTGTTAACCACCCTTTTGGGGCCCGTACTAGAGAAAATCAGGTCAGTAGAAGAAAAATTGTCGCTGCTCTTGACACAGAACAGTACCTCAATTATTGAGGGCAATGGGCGTGTAACTAGCAGCCACAAGGTACAGGAGGGTCCCAATCTACCAGATGTACCAACCATAATAGGCAGAGTGTTATCCCCAGTGCCCCTGGAAGGAAGGGCACCCAGTGTACACATTAACCCCAGAGGTCATAGGCACACAAGGGAAGGAACTATAGGTCACAACACAAATCAACAATTAGCCCCCATTTATACTGGGGGTAGAGTATCCACAATCCATGACTCTGAGCAAATGTCAGCCCTTATTGTTCGGGGTACCCCAGACTTGCCGCCTTTAGATTTGCCGCCTGCTTCATGCCCATACACAGTGGTTCTGACAGGGGTTCCGGCTTGCATAAGTGATGGAGAAGAAACCCCTCTAATGTTGATTAATAAGGCAGCCCACTGGATGAGTAGAAACGCAGGATTCAACATTATTAATCACAAGCATATTCTAATAGTCAGAAGGGTGTCCTGGATCGGCAAGTCCAGGAAATGTTTTCCAGGGGACTGCGTGATCGTGAATTTAAGGCACCCTGAGCTTGTACATAACCTGCTCATGCTAAGTAAGGGGTTTCATCATGATGAGGGTGGCTGCAGCATTAAAATGCTACCCCTGGGTTTCTTTTATAGGCATAAGATTAACACGAACAACAGTGGTGAACACAAGGGCCACATGGTGGGAACATATGGGGTTGGTTCAACAACTCAGTATGGAATTGGTATGCTTCACTTAAGAATGCGTGGGATCTAAATGATATTGAATGACTGGATTGGCCGGGGGTAAATAGGGGCACCCATGGTGTGGGGAGTCCTCTTTCTAACACAGACTTGGGAGGAACCGCTAGGGCAAATCCAAATGAGGACACCTCAAGTCCATCGTATTTAGTGCTTTTGGGACCTGGCACTCAAGAGCATAGTTACCCACTCACAGAACCCCACAGTCCCCTACTTTGCCTTACACCAGATATTCCAGACGGACATAGCCTGAGGGATGTTAAGATAATCTCCTGGAATATAGCAGGTTTAGGTACTAAATTTAAAATGATTGGCTAGTTTACAATAACATTTTTCAGGTTATCTGTCTACAGGAGACGTGGGAGGTAAATAATAGTACCCTCCACCTTGAGGGTTATAAAACCTATTTTGTGCCTGCAAGTAAGGCCACATCGGGGAGAGCAAGGGGAGGATTGATCACTTATGTCGACCTCAAGTTACAGGGCAGATGGACCGATCTGGGCTGGAATTCAGATTTTATGCAGGGGATTAAGTTTTATAATAAGGGCCACAAATTACATTTTATCAATTTCTGTAATGCGATTTTACCGCAGAGTACTGCAAGAGTGGACGAGCTGGAGAGTAGGCTCACGTGCATTTAGGAGCAAGGGGCGCAGATGTCCCAGCTGGTTTTAGTTGGCGATTTTAACTGCCACCTGTGCCCACACCTGAAAGTTAATGGAGGGGACTGGTTGTCGTGCACTCTGGAAGAGGGCTCGCACATGGAACATACAAAGGACGGAAGGGCGTTAGGCAAGCTTCTAAACACACATGCCCTCACACATACCATGGACCTGGCTGAAGCTGGAAAGGATAAAATTGTGCACCCCACATTTAAAGGCAGAGGAAGTGTTTCTTTTATTGACTTTATCTTTGTTTCAAATACACTAAACAAATGGGTCACAGGTTTCAAAATATGTCTAAGTATTTTCCGTGATCATAACCCTCTAGTCATGTCCCTCGTTTAGTTAAATCCCTAAAAGAATCCACAGAAAGTGTGGGGGGGGGGGGAGGGGGTGGTATGTGCTATAGATCAAGTGAGGAGGCTCAGATGGTCACAGACTAACGGCGAAGCTTTTTACAGAGCATTCGCTGAAAATGGCCAACCGCTTATCGCGGACTGTCTAAACCCAAATGTGGAGGGTATTGAACTGGTCATGGCATTCGAGGGTATTGCCCATCTAATTGATGGTTTGCTTAGGGCCACAACATACAAAGAAAGAACGAATGACCCAAGGTGGTTCGACCAAAAGTACTCCCGCGCCCTGAGAGAGTTGAAATTAGCATTAAAATCCTCCCCAAGAGATAAAAGGAAGGTGACCCTATGTAGGGCAAATTATAAATCGGCAGTAAAATGCCTTAAAACTAGTTTGCAGCAGCAGGCTTGTGAGGACTTCAGGGAAGCGATAGAGCTAAAGAACACAACTGCTTTCTCGAAAGTTATAAATGACTCTTGCTTCCAAGAGGCAAATAAATCAAGGGTAGCTAATCACATCTTGCCAGAATCATGGTATGAGCATTTCCATGGGCTTTACAATCCCTGCCTGAATGAGGCCCAGACGGAAGCAGAAGGGGGGGAACAGTCTATCAACCAGATAAGTTTCACCCTGGGGGAGATCAAGGTAGCAATTGAAGGACTGATGGGATTCCTCCTTATCTTTTCTTGTGCCAGGTAGATCTTTGGGCACCAATCCTGACCGGAGTCATTAATGCAGCAGTAGACACAGGTATGCCACCATCTTGGTCCACAGCCATAATCGTTCCCATTTTCAAAAAAGGCAATAAGGACAGCCCACTTTGCTAACGACCCATTTCCCCAATTGATGTGTCAGAGAAAGTTCTAGGAAGGGCTATCCTCAGCCGGTTAATGGACTGGGCGGAGGGTCGACAGATTATCACTGACACCCAATATGGCTTTAGGCCGCGAAAGTCAACCACCGATCAGCCAAGAAACTGTGTACTTGGCTTTCATGGACTTGACGGCGGCTTTTGACCGAGTCAACCGTAGGAAATTATGGGCAATTATGGGAGGGCTTGGTGTGGACCCGGGACTTATTAACATTCTAAAGGTATTGCACCAGAACACCACTGCCAGTGTCAGATACAATCAGGAGGGAAGTACCACCGACCGACGGATGTATTCTGGCCCCATTTCTGTTCACCCTGTACATAAATGGCTTGGATCAGGCACTTAGCACTTTAATGGTTGATACCCCGCGGATTGGCTTAAGAGGGATCCCTGTCCTGCTTTATGCGGATGACGCGGTTCTCCTCGCGCGGACATCCAAAGGGCTCCAGGGTTTGATAGACTGCTTTGTTTCCTTTATGGAGAACCCAGATCTGTCCCCTAATTTAACTAAGTCATACATCATGGAAGTAGGGAAAAAACCGAGTAAAAACTGTTTACTTATTTGGGGATATTATTTGACAGTCGTCTTAATTTTAAGGCCCTTGTAGAAGAGAAATGCCGCACATTAGTGAGCTGCTCTGGGTCGATCATGAACTTTGAACGAAGGTTGGGCCGTTGGTCCCCGGAGCAAATACTGAGATTATATAGCTCTAAATGTTGTGCCAAAATTCTTTATGGAAGCGAGGTATGGGGTTTTATTGACACGCAGCATCTGCAGACCGAGGAAAACCAGTACCTTCGGCGCCTACTGAAAGTGCCTCAGAGCACACCGTCCCACATCATTCACGAAGAACTGGGTGTCAGTTATGTCAGAGACAGGCTGAAAGCCAAACCCCTACCCTGTTGGGCCAAAATATGGGCAAATACAGAGGCCTCATTTAGTAAGCAGATTATAACAGACTGCCTTGCCCGCGACCGGGGGCTGAACATCCCATGGCTTAAGTATGTAAAGGAGACTTTAGAAGCCATAGGATGCGCAGATCTTTTTGATAACCCCACTAAAATGTCAGTGCATGACAAGACCTTGGTGCAAGCCCGGTTCCAGAAGCATGTTATATCATGCAGGGAAGATAGAGAACTGGTTAAACAGTCAGTTAGAGAACACCTCCTGACTAAATCATGTTTGGGTATCGAGCCCTATTTATCTTATTTCCATAATGCCATGATAGATTTATAATGACACGGTTTAGGCTCAATCTATTACACCACATACTAGCTGATCCGGCAGGATACACAACGTCCATAGAGTTGAAGGGTCCGTGTGGCTGCGACCATCTGTCTCCTCAGGATACCCTTCACTTTGTTTTATTATGCCCTTTTTATTCACTACCTAGGAGTTTGTTTTGAAAAAGTATTCTAAAGACTTCTAGATTTAAACATGCAAAGGTGGCCCTGTTATTTTTAAAATTGCCTACAGACACACTGACCTTGTTCTGTACTGTAAACTTTTTAAGGGCAGCCATCAGACTCCGAAACACAAGAGGTACCAGATGAACAAATGTGGCTCGTAATACCAGTTTCAAAAAAGGCACAAAAAAAAAAGGAATGAATTTGAAGAGGGGAAGGTTTTTGTTTTTTTTCATTGTGATGGGAGCGAATATATATCACTTCTAAGCTGTCAAACAATTATGTTCCTCTCTTAATTTTGATGTTTTTTAGATGTACCTTTGTGGCCCGTGATGTTAGCCTCTCATTGGTCTTTAATATGAATTTCATGTGATAAGGGGTTCCCACTCATGGAAGGATCGAATATGTATCATTTTAAGCTGTTGATTGTTTTGTTTTTATATTATTATGTATTGGATCTGCACTTTTATGGTATTTTTTTATACCGAATAAAGTATTATTATTATTATTATTATTATAATACAAATTCAAAGTTCCCCCTTTCAGGGTAACAACAGTCCCATGGGTTTTTACCAAGTGTTTGGCAGTTATTGCAGCTCAACTGTACAGATATGCCATCCACATTCTTCCATATCTGGACAATTGGCTGATAAGAAGCAGCAGTGTAGAGCAGTGCCTAACAGGCAGTCAGCAAGAAATTTGTTACTGAACAAACTCGATTTTATGATCAGTGGGAAAAAGTCACATCTTCCACCGCAGCAAATTCAACACTTCTTAAGGTTCTTACAAAATGCATAAACAGGCAAGGCATGCGCAACCTCACAGAGGATAATGGCATTCTAGCAGCTGCTGCCGCTCTTTCAGGCACAAAGTCTCGTTACTGTAGGAACTGTAATGAAACATTTGGGCATGATGGCTACCTGCATAGCAATAGTACCCTATGGCAGGCTACATTTACAGAATTGTTTGGCAAAACAGTAGGCACAAGTAGTAGGCCATTGGAAGGATCTCTTGTTGGTAATGACAAGGGCCCAACATTTTCTCCACTGGTGAAACACCAACAACCTTCACCAGCTGGTTCTTTCTAGATAACCTTCAGCATGTGACCATCACCATGGACATCTCTCAATTGTGTGAGGAGCCCACCTTCATCACTTGACAATCCAGGGCATTTGGCATTTACAGTACCAGGGTCGCCACATCAACTACCTGCTACTAGCTATCAAGTTAGCCCTCAAAGCTTTTCTCCCAGTGCTTCAGAACAACACTATACTCATGCAGACTGACATGATGGCCATGTTTTTCTTTCATAGCATCAGGAGATGCATTCCCTCCACCCCACCAGCTCTCACAGTTGGAAATTTGGTATGGGGCAGTCGATCACACATTCACAGAGCATCTTCCAGGAGTGGACAACAACTATGTGGCCGTGCTCAGCAAGGCTCATTAAGTGGTTCAAAAGTAGAACCTCCACCCACCAGTCCTCCACAAGTACTTTCATGTTTGAGGACTCCCACAATAGATCTGTTCTCCACTCCTGAAAAGGCAAAATGCCAAAATATTCATCACCAGGTACCCACATCCTCAGTCCAAGGGCAATGCACTATGGACCAACTGGTCTGTGATATTTGCTTCCAATTTTCCACCTCTACTCTCAGATCCATATGCCTTCAGGAAGATGCTGTAAGCCTCAATTACCCTAATCCTAGCTTCACCAACATGAGCAAGGAAACCAGGGTTCTGAGTTATTTTAGAAATGTAAGTCAGCTCTTAAAAGAAGCTTCCAGTACTCCCGGACCATCTCAGACAACACCAGGGTTAGCTATGACACCAAAACCCCCAAACAACTAAATCTGGTGATTTAGCAGCTGAGTACTTAGAGTTTGAGTACTTTAATATCCCTCAAAAATGTATGGTTATTTTGCAAAAAGCCAGGAAACCCACTACTTAAGCATGCTAAGCTCCTAAGTGGAAAATTTCTTTGTAATAATTTTTGTCAAAACAAATAGAACCATTTGCAGTTTCAGTACAAGAAAATATTTATATTCTCGACCTTGCAAGTACAGAAATATCATACACTTCAATACACCTGTATCTAACTGCAATTGCAGTATACTTGCAACATAAACAGTAGTCATCAATTTTTCGTGTCCTATTTTTAAAGGATTCATAGAAGGCCATAAAAAGATTGCCCCTCCAAAAACAGTCCCTGCGCATGCATAAAACTAGTATTGTACTCGCTCGGCTTATGGGGCAACCTTTGAACCCCATCACCTGTGTTGTACAATACCTATTATGGAAAGTGGCATTACTAATAGTAGTCACTTCCCTCAGACATGTTAGCAAACTTCAAGAGTCATACATTCGGGTACATAAGGATAGGGAGGTCTTTTACACTAACTCTAAATTCGTACCCAAAGTTGTCTCCTCTTTTCACATCAAATAAACCGTTAAGCTACCAGTCTTTTTTCAATCCCCAGAATCATTAGCTGAAAGGCTGCTCCATACTCTTGATGTTGGAAGGGTGCTAATGTACTACATTAACAGAACAAAAGCTTTTAGATTGTCCAGGCAACATTTTGTCACTTTTGCTAAGCCTTATAAGGGCTTTCTTATTTCCAAAGCAGATTTTGCTAGATGGATATCTAAATGTATCCAAACCTGATATCACAAAGCAAAATGCACATTACCAGTGCTTACAGGTGCGCACTCTACACGTAAAAAAAGGAGCCACTCTGGCTTTCTTAGGAAATATCCCCATCATCAAGTGTAAGGCTGCTACTTGGTCTACACCACACATTCACTAAACATTACTGTGCAGATGTGCTTGCACGTCAACACGCCTTGATAAACGAAGCAGTTTTAAGGACATTGTTTCAAACATCTGCTTCACCTGTTACTTAATATAAAAATGGGTGGTGAGCGCACTCGCTTTTAGTTGTTAAGCTGATTTTTTAGCGGTATGCGTGCAAAATTGCCATATGCTTGCGCAGCACGTGTAATAAATAAGGGGGGTGGCCTAGTATGAAAGTAACTAGGGCTACAATATGCACTGCTGTGTGGTTCTTTCAAACATTTAATTATTTTTTCATCAATTAACAATGGTCATATACATTTTTTAAATGAGAATTTCGATGGTTGTTGAATATACATAATCATTCAATATATGTACATTTATGCTCAATCGTCAAACAATAATTGCAATACAAATTACAATACATGTACCCAATGCATTTCGGGACATTTTTAGTCCCTTCATCAGGGGTAAACTGTAAAAAGAAAAGGAGAAAATATCAAAATCTTATACATTGCGTGATCAGTAAATGGTAGTGTGAACTTAAAGTAGGGTATACGATACCTTTTTAGTGTTCGCTAATGAGCGTATTCATTTTCTAAAAAATAGTGTGAGAAGTAGAAATTGAGAAAAACTCATCTCTCTAATTTAGTTCAATTCAAACGCGCATTAGAATCCCTAATTCATACCTGGTCGGTTGTATATGGTTCTGTATGAAATGATGTGGCACAATCTCAGGTCTGTGAAGATAATAACTAAGTTTTAGACATACTGTGTGTAAAGTCATTGATGGAAAACACTTGGAAGTAAGAACGAAGCTCACCTTAATTAAAAACGTGCAAATAGTATGAGAACCGTAGGGCTTTGCAAGAACCGAGATCAGAAATGAGTCGACCGTTGTCTTTTAAGCGTCTGAAATATAAAGAAGAAACCGTGCGCTTCAGCTGAAATCGAGGTTTTAAACCCGTTTCGAAACATAAAAGAAACCGGGGGGGTTTGCTTACCGGATCGACGGAGCAGAGAAACGTTGTACGCATCCACGAGTGCTTTCAGTCGCAGTGTGCTGACTGCTCAGTTACCAGGAAGTTAAACGTCACGCCGTAGGCGTAGACATTGAAGAAAGACTCAGGGCTTGTTAGCAACGAAGATACGAAGTCGTAATCATTTGTGTGAAATTGATGTTCTACACTAATAGACGTATAATTTTTAAAAAAACGAGGGTAGGCTAATTTTAAAAATAGATTGAAACGTGTGAGTATTCCGAGTTTATGCTAAAGATGAGAATCGAAGTGTAACAAGATAATCCAGTGTTAACGGAGGCTTCTCAATAAAATTGTGTGCCGAAAAAATTTTTTCTTCATAAACAGAAGCTCAATAAGAAAGATTTCTGTTTCTCTGTGCTGCGGTATGCACTATGAGTGTTCTGCCCTGTGATTGAAGAATTTTTACACATTATATCAACATCTTTCTGTGAAATACATGAATGATATTCATATTTGCATGAATCTAACATCTTTAACACAAGTATATAATTCATATCCATATAAACATATAATCTAAGACAAATCTTATGATGCCATTGTCATGACCGTTAGATGTGGTGATATGTGGAATGTTGGGTATGGGATCAAATGCGCTTTGAAAAGAAGTCATTTTAAAGTGAGTTGGGATCTCAAGGTGGGGTCTGATTATCAATAAATGGTGTTAATCTAGAGAAAGCAAGCCATCTCGAATTTGTCATTAAGTCCGTGCGGAGCAAGGGTTTTCAGTTTCTTAATCCAGAATGCTTCTCTTTGTAGTAGATATTTTGAGTTATCGCGATCTATATGTTTTGGTACTTGTTCAATGATTTGGAATTTCAGTTGGGCGATTTGGTGTCGTGACTCCTCCCAATGTGTTGCAATGCTTGAAGTCGTGCTTTTGGTTCGTATTTTGCTTTTGTGCTCTGTTAGTCGAATTTTCATTTTTCTTTCGGTTTTACCAACATATAATAATCCGCATGGGCATTTGATGGTGTAGATGACGTTTTCAGAATTACATGTTGTGCTGCTATGTATTTTGATCTTTTGGCCCGTAGATGGATGCAGTAAGATATCTCCTGTGATCACGTTGTTGCAATGAGTGCAATTCCAACATTTTTGGGTGCCTTTGCTTGGTTCAAGAGTCTGTTTTGGTTTCTGTCTTTTACTTAACATTTCTTTTAAATTTTGCGCTCTTGTGTAGGCAAACAATGGTTTGTCTTTAAACAGTTCTTTGAAATCTGTTTCTAGTTGAAGTAAGTTCCAATGTTTGTGTATGATTTGTTTGATCTTCCTGGATGCCGTTGAGTATTTAGAAACAAAGACAGTTCGTGTACCGGTCTTCTTAGGAGTTTTTTTCAATAGTTCGTCACGTGATCGAGTTTTGACTTTGTTTAATTGCTCTCTCAATATATTCTCAGGGTATCCTCTTTCTGTGTAATTCTTGAGCTGTTGTTCCCATGTGGATTCACATGCCGTGTCAGTGGAGGAAATTCTTTTGGTTCTCATGAATTGGGAAACTGGTAAATTCCGAATCAGTGATGGGGGATGGAAGCTGCTGAAGAGTAGAGCATTGTTTCTGTCTGTAGGTTTTTTGTATACGCTCGTATGGATTTCTCCCTGTTCAACGTTTATCCAGACATCTAAGAATGAAATTGATTTGCGGCTTATGGTGTGGGTAAATTGTACTCGAGGGTCAATCAAATTTAGTGTTCGTATGTTGTTGATGAGTGCTGGTTCTGACTGATTCCAAATGAGGAAGATGTCATCTATGAAACGTTTGAAGAATATCAAACCTTCTTTCCATGTAGGGTCCTGGAGAATATATTCATGTTCGAACTTGGCCATGTACGTATTAGCGTATACTGGTGCTCCTGGAAACCCCATTGATGTACCATTAAGTTGTATGTAAAATTGTTCATCCCAACAAAAATAGCTGTTTTGCAGGCAAAACTCTAATAATTGTAGAATGAAATATTTGGGTATTTGTGTGTTATCTTGTTGTAATAAAGCCCATTCCACTGCTTCAATTCCGTTCGCGTGTGGTATCGAAGTGTATAATGCGACCACATCTATGGTACATAAAATCCAGTTTTCTGTGTTTTGGTCTTTCAACATTTGTATATTTCTCAGGAAGTCCGTGGTGTCTTCAATATATGTATTCCAATTTTGGACAAATGACTGCAAAAAAGTGTCAATGTAGCGGCCAGGTTTTTCAAATATAGAATCACATCCAGAGACGATAGGTCTGAAGGGAGGATCCATCAAATTTTTATGAATCTTTGGTAGTAGGTAAATTTTGGGTCTCCGAGGAAAATCCGTCATGAGGTATTTTTTAGTAGAAGGGTCAATCCAATTAAGCTCTTCTGCTTTCTCTAGTATTAGATTGAGATTTTTAGAAATTTCCCTTGTGGGATCTTTTTCCAGTTTTCCGTAGATTGCTTCGTTCATTATATGTTCAAGGACTTTCGTTTGATAATGTTCGGAGTTCATGATTACTAGTCCTCCTCCTTTGTCCGCTTTTAATATCACAATTGTGGGGTTTCTGGCTAGTCTAGTTAGTACACTTTTTTCAGCCCTGCTCAGGTTGCTTATTTTACTAGAGTACTGAATTTTTTTAAGATCTTGTTGTACCAATAATTCAAATGTATCCAGCGTTTTATGGGACACTGGAGCAACGAAGGTACTCTTAGGTTTGAAGGTTGGAAATGTTGGTACTATATTTGAATTGTCACCTGAGTCTTGGGGGCAAATGTTAGTAAAAAAATTCCGCAATCTCAGTATCCTCATGAATTTGTAAAGTGCTACTTCTGTCTCCAATTCTGTACTGTGATAAGTGCTCACAAAGGACATGCCTTTGTTAAGTACATTTTCTTCAAATGGAGTCAGTTTGAGGGAAGAAATGTTGATTATGAGATTTTCGTTTGACTTCTCAGACCCTTTTTGCTTTTTTCTCTGTCCTTTTCCTCTCCTTGTTTGTCGATACCGCTGGTTGTTTTGGTTTGGCTCTTGTCCGGTGGTCTCCCGTGTTCTGTGCTGGGGTCCAAAAAAGAAGATGAACCAGAGGTGCTTGGCATGGCTGTTGAAGAACTTTCTTCTGGTAATTTTCTAATGGCTTTCGAACTGGTGGTGGTTTTAAGGGATGCTCTCTGAGTGTCAATGTCTGAATCCGAGACTACGCTTTCCTCTGAGGATGCTTGAGTGGTTTTTTTGGTAGTAAATCTGCGTTGTGCGTAAACCTCGGCCCAAGTGTAAGCTTCATTCAGCTTGTAGTCGATTGTATCTCTTTTAAATTTTCTCAATTTTGTTTCTTGTAGCTCTTTGCCGTATTTGTCTAATTTTAAATTGAGACTTTCTAGGAATTGTCCCCAAGGTTCAGCTTCCATTCTTGTGGATAAATCAGTTTTTAATGTATTTATTTCTTCTTCTAGGTCATGAATTGTTTTAGACAGTTCCTCAATTATCAGCAAGATCAGATCCAGCGAACATTTATTTAGAATGGAAAACCATTTCTCCATGAATTGTGAGTTGTTCTGTAACCTAAACAGCATAGGACGTATTGATAATCGTAAGCCACGTGGGATCCGTTTAACTCGATGATATTGAATTAGTGTAGAGGCATGTAAGCGTTGATTTAGCTCTCTTCTAGTAAGGTATTCCAACTGGCGTAGTTGTTGTGTTACTGATCCGCTTTGTGCGTCAAATGATTTTGTCTCCTTTATTAAGTTGTAAATTTCATTTGCATCTTCAGTTGTATAGACTTTAGTTGTGGCTCTGTTTTCAGTTATGTTGGCAATAGATTCAAAAGACATTTTTTCGTGGTGCAGTTCACCAAGGGGCGCAAAAATATGAAAATATAAAAATGGGTGGTGAGCGCACTCGCTTTTAGTTGTTAAGCTGATTTTTTAGCGGTATGCGTGCAAAATTGCCATATGCTTGCGCAGCACGTGTAATAAATAAGGGGGGTGGCCTAGTATGAAAGTAACTAGGGCTACAATATGCACTGCTGTGTGGTTCTTTCAAACATTTAATTATTTTTTCATCAATTAACAATGGTCATATACATTTTTTAAATGAGAATTTCGATGGTTGTTGAATATACATAATCATTCAATATATGTACATTTATGCTCAATCGTCAAACAATAATTGCAATACAAATTACAATACATGTACCCAATGCATTTCGGGACATTTTTAGTCCCTTCATCAGGGGTAAACTGTAAAAAGAAAAGGAGAAAATATCAAAATCTTATACATTGCGTGATCAGTAAATGGTAGTGTGAACTTAAAGTAGGGTATACGATACCTTTTTAGTGTTCGCTAATGAGCGTATTCATTTTCTAAAAAATAGTGTGAGAAGTAGAAATTGAGAAAAACTCATCTCTCTAATTTAGTTCAATTCAAACGCGCATTAGAATCCCTAATTCATACCTGGTCGGTTGTATATGGTTCTGTATGAAATGATGTGGCACAATCTCAGGTCTGTGAAGATAATAACTAAGTTTTAGACATACTGTGTGTAAAGTCATTGATGGAAAACACTTGGAAGTAAGAACGAAGCTCACCTTAATTAAAAACGTGCAAATAGTATGAGAACCGTAGGGCTTTGCAAGAACCGAGATCAGAAATGAGTCGACCGTTGTCTTTTAAGCGTCTGAAATATAAAGAAGAAACCGTGCGCTTCAGCTGAAATCGAGGTTTTAAACCCGTTTCGAAACATAAAAGAAACCGGGGGGGTTTGCTTACCGGATCGACGGAGCAGAGAAACGTTGTACGCATCCACGAGTGCTTTCAGTCGCAGTGTGCTGACTGCTCAGTTACCAGGAAGTTAAACGTCACGCCGTAGGCGTAGACATTGAAGAAAGACTCAGGGCTTGTTAGCAACGAAGATACGAAGTCGTAATCATTTGTGTGAAATTGATGTTCTACACTAATAGACGTATAATTTTTAAAAAAACGAGGGTAGGCTAATTTTAAAAATAGATTGAAACGTGTGAGTATTCCGAGTTTATGCTAAAGATGAGAATCGAAGTGTAACAAGATAATCCAGTGTTAACGGAGGCTTCTCAATAAAATTGTGTGCCGAAAAAATTTTTTCTTCATAAACAGAAGCTCAATAAGAAAGATTTCTGTTTCTCTGTGCTGCGGTATGCACTATGAGTGTTCTGCCCTGTGATTGAAGAATTTTTACACATTATATCAACATCTTTCTGTGAAATACATGAATGATATTCATATTTGCATGAATCTAACATCTTTAACACAAGTATATAATTCATATCCATATAAACATATAATCTAAGACAAATCTTATGATGCCATTGTCATGACCGTTAGATGTGGTGATATGTGGAATGTTGGGTATGGGATCAAATGCGCTTTGAAAAGAAGTCATTTTAAAGTGAGTTGGGATCTCAAGGTGGGGTCTGATTATCAATAAATGGTGTTAATCTAGAGAAAGCAAGCCATCTCGAATTTGTCATTAAGTCCGTGCGGAGCAAGGGTTTTCAGTTTCTTAATCCAGAATGCTTCTCTTTGTAGTAGATATTTTGAGTTATCGCGATCTATATGTTTTGGTACTTGTTCAATGATTTGGAATTTCAGTTGGGCGATTTGGTGTCGTGACTCCTCCCAATGTGTTGCAATGCTTGAAGTCGTGCTTTTGGTTCGTATTTTGCTTTTGTGCTCTGTTAGTCGAATTTTCATTTTTCTTTCGGTTTTACCAACATATAATAATCCGCATGGGCATTTGATGGTGTAGATGACGTTTTCAGAATTACATGTTGTGCTGCTATGTATTTTGATCTTTTGGCCCGTAGATGGATGCAGTAAGATATCTCCTGTGATCACGTTGTTGCAATGAGTGCAATTCCAACATTTTTGGGTGCCTTTGCTTGGTTCAAGAGTCTGTTTTGGTTTCTGTCTTTTACTTAACATTTCTTTTAAATTTTGCGCTCTTGTGTAGGCAAACAATGGTTTGTCTTTAAACAGTTCTTTGAAATCTGTTTCTAGTTGAAGTAAGTTCCAATGTTTGTGTATGATTTGTTTGATCTTCCTGGATGCCGTTGAGTATTTAGAAACAAAGACAGTTCGTGTACCGGTCTTCTTAGGAGTTTTTTTCAATAGTTCGTCACGTGATCGAGTTTTGACTTTGTTTAATTGCTCTCTCAATATATTCTCAGGGTATCCTCTTTCTGTGTAATTCTTGAGCTGTTGTTCCCATGTGGATTCACATGCCGTGTCAGTGGAGGAAATTCTTTTGGTTCTCATGAATTGGGAAACTGGTAAATTCCGAATCAGTGATGGGGGATGGAAGCTGCTGAAGAGTAGAGCATTGTTTCTGTCTGTAGGTTTTTTGTATACGCTCGTATGGATTTCTCCCTGTTCAACGTTTATCCAGACATCTAAGAATGAAATTGATTTGCGGCTTATGGTGTGGGTAAATTGTACTCGAGGGTCAATCAAATTTAGTGTTCGTATGTTGTTGATGAGTGCTGGTTCTGACTGATTCCAAATGAGGAAGATGTCATCTATGAAACGTTTGAAGAATATCAAACCTTCTTTCCATGTAGGGTCCTGGAGAATATATTCATGTTCGAACTTGGCCATGTACGTATTAGCGTATACTGGTGCTCCTGGAAACCCCATTGATGTACCATTAAGTTGTATGTAAAATTGTTCATCCCAACAAAAATAGCTGTTTTGCAGGCAAAACTCTAATAATTGTAGAATGAAATATTTGGGTATTTGTGTGTTATCTTGTTGTAATAAAGCCCATTCCACTGCTTCAATTCCGTTCGCGTGTGGTATCGAAGTGTATAATGCGACCACATCTATGGTACATAAAATCCAGTTTTCTGTGTTTTGGTCTTTCAACATTTGTATATTTCTCAGGAAGTCCGTGGTGTCTTCAATATATGTATTCCAATTTTGGACAAATGACTGCAAAAAAGTGTCAATGTAGCGGCCAGGTTTTTCAAATATAGAATCACATCCAGAGACGATAGGTCTGAAGGGAGGATCCATCAAATTTTTATGAATCTTTGGTAGTAGGTAAATTTTGGGTCTCCGAGGAAAATCCGTCATGAGGTATTTTTTAGTAGAAGGGTCAATCCAATTAAGCTCTTCTGCTTTCTCTAGTATTAGATTGAGATTTTTAGAAATTTCCCTTGTGGGATCTTTTTCCAGTTTTCCGTAGATTGCTTCGTTCATTATATGTTCAAGGACTTTCGTTTGATAATGTTCGGAGTTCATGATTACTAGTCCTCCTCCTTTGTCCGCTTTTAATATCACAATTGTGGGGTTTCTGGCTAGTCTAGTTAGTACACTTTTTTCAGCCCTGCTCAGGTTGCTTATTTTACTAGAGTACTGAATTTTTTTAAGATCTTGTTGTACCAATAATTCAAATGTATCCACCTGTTACTTAGACACGCTTTCTAGAGGGACTCCTTTACACTCTATGCAAAGCATGTGTATCTACAGCTACACAAGTTACAATCGAAAAACGTTACTTACCCTGTAATCATCTATTCATAGCATGTAGCACTGTAGAGGCACATGTGCCCACCCTCCTCCCCTGAAGCAAGCAATTATTGTAGATATTCTCGGTGTACTTTAACTAACTTCCTTTGGTGTGCACATCACACTCTGTCTTCGACACTGCATTCCACCTACAGTACTTGTCCGTTAAGCGGGGAAGCAATCTGAGGTGGAGCCAGTGAGCTGCTGCATTGTGGAGAAAGGGTGGAGTCACAACATCTCTTCTTTGAAGAAAAACAAGTTGCAGTCACCTAGGCCTATCACTAGAAAGATATATATCTATCTATCCTAGTGACGAGTGCCACTGGGTAGTTACAGTTAGGTCACCTTTTCCATTGGAAAAGTGTTTTTTGTGTTGCTAATAACGTGGTCCCCATTTTTCAAATCTCCACAGAACTTTTCAAAAAGGTGCTACATTTTTACTAGTATGTGCATGGAAAGTGTTGTGGTGATCTGTGAAGCAAGGCCAAAAAAATAAGGGGGATCCCAAAACGCAACATCAACTTGCATTATCCATGGACTTTGTAAGGCAGGTCTACATCAAAATCTGCTGAAAAGAATTTAACTTAAATTGGCAGGTAGCAATATCTTGGTCACCAGATTGTGCTTTGGTGCAAATCCGCTCAGCAGTTTTTTTTGTATTAAGCGTAAAAAATATTTGTATGTCTGGACAGTTGACTTCGCGAGAGTCTCAAGAGACTCTTGCAGGAGCGTAAATTCAAAAATAGAGCGTACTGATTTTCCCAGGGAGCATTTATTTCCCCTTGGCCATTTCTCTCCAGCGGAAGTCAGACTCCCATGGGAGCGAGCCCTCTGATTGACTGCCAGGAACATCAGAAAAATTGTGCCTGTAGCCCTTACAGGACATAGGGACTTAGTCCCCTGTTCTGAAGTTAAACAAGCATTTGCGATGCAACATGTCTCGCATTTGCAAGAATTTGAGCTATTGGCATTGTACATGATAATGCCTTTTATTCATGTGTTTACAAAACCTGCAAGTGGTGCGTAAACGCCTCTTCCCAGTTTTGTAAAAATATAAATAAAAGGCATTGCCATTTATAATCCCAATAGCTCAAACTCTCCCAAAGTTGAGACCTTAAGCAATCGCAGCACCCGTGCTTTAGCTTAGGATGTTGCAAAGCTAAAGCACGGTGCAGCGGTTGCTTTAACAGTAAAGAAATAGAAAAAACAATTTGTTCTATTTCTTTACTTTTAAAACACTATAGCTTAAGATGTTGAAAGCTAAAATGAGGGTGCTGCTATTGCTACAGAAGTACACAAATAGCTGACCCCCCCCCCCCCCCCCCCCCCCCCCCAAGTACAAAAAAACCAAATCGGCAACATTTGCTGCAATTGACTCTTAAAAGATCAAAAAGAAGAAAAAACTAAATACTGGTCTGGGGCTGCATTGTTTAATTAAGGGAAGGGGGCATGTGCCCCCACTCCTGAGCCATTTTAGGCCCCATGGAGCCTACCTCTGGGGGTGATTTAATTAAGGGGAGGAGGGCCATGGAGACACCCTCCCTGAGCCATTGTAGGCCCCCCTGGATGCAACCACCAATGGCCCAAAAGTGAGAGGGGGACACACACACAGCACCCCATCTCCAAGCCTTCAAGGCCCTGTGTACCTCAGAGCTGACTAACTTTAAAAAGGGGAGGGGGCTGAATGCCCCCTCCCCCCCCCCGAGCCTTTATTGGCCCGGGGACCCCATCCACAGGGCTGGCCCACTTGCTGACGAGTGGGACACAGCTAAGTTTATCATATGCTGATGGTTGGATACAACTGACCCACTAGGCAGAGCAGTTTCATTGTCCGTGGCCCGTAGGCGCCATGCCTGGTTGAGAACCACTGCTTTTTTGGGGTATGTTCAGGCCTTGCCCTTGAACATGCATTTTGATGGCTCCCATCTCTTCGGAGACAAGGTGGACTCAGCGCTATAGCGCTTCAAGGACACAGAGCAAGGGCCAGGTTCTTGGGCCTTTCCATGACCCCTCGCTGACCCCAGTCCGCCTTTCACAGCCTCTGAAGGCGCTTCCTGCCGCGTAATGTAGAAAGTTGTAAATAAGTACTTGATTGTACAAAACTAGTTAACTAGACTAATATCAAAGAAACATTCTCCATGATCATCAGTGTGTTAATTTCTCACTTTTGGTAGGGTCAATATAAGTTCTTTTGGACCTATTTTGTATCATAGGAACCAGGTCTGGACAAGCCAAACTACAAGTTGCACCCGCCCTGACGCCACAGCATGCAAGCTTCCCAGCCCCTACATGGCCAAGGACGCGGTACCCATAGACTTCGTGGGTCAGGCAGCCAGAAGTCAAGCCAGTCCCCCAACCCCCTAGCAGTCGCAGCCTCCAAGCCTCTTTAGTTTGCCCTCCGACCATCATGGGCATCCAGTGGTTGGCAGGATATGCTATCACCTGCACCACTGGTAGTAGATAACATCCAACCGCTGGTTTCTCCAGATTGTTCAAAGGGGCTACTCCTTCCCCTTCATGACCGCCCCTACACCAATGCCACCCACTTGTGACAGGCTGACGTAGAATCGCAGCCCATTACTCTGCCAGGAAGTGGTGGCTGTCTTGGCCAAGGGAGCCATAGAGAGGGTGTGGGCATCAGAAATAGGTTGTGGTTTTTATTCCAGCTACTTTCTTCTGGTGCCCAAGAAGGACTGAGGCCTTTGTCCTATCCTCGACCTCTGCCCTCTCAATTCTTTCCTGAAAAAGTAGAAATTCAGAATGCTGAAGCTCGCATAAGTCCTGTCTGCCCTGCACCCGGTCAACTGGATGGTAGTGTTGAACTTGCCGGACACATACTTCCACATTCCCGTCCTGCCTGCCCACAAACGTTACCTGTGATTTGCTTTAGACCATGAGCATTTTCAGTTCACCGTGCTCCCCTTTGGCCATACCAGTGCCCCTTGCGTGTGCACCAAGGTGATGGTGCTTGTTGCAGCCCATTTGCGGAGATCAGGGGTGCTAGTCTTCTCCTTTCTTGACAACAGGCTGTTGAAGGCAGGCTCACCCCAGGTGGTTGTCTCCCACCTCCAGACTGCGGCGGACCTCCTGCACTCTCTGGGGTTAATGATCAACTTGTAGAAGTCACACCTGACCCCTTCTTATAAAATCCCTTTCATCATAGCTGTTATGAAATCAGTGCAGTTTCAGACTTAACCTTCCGAACAGCCAGTGAAGGATATTCAGGCGATTAATCCGATGTTTCTGTCTATATACTGGATTTCGGTGTGACTGACTCTGAGACTGCTGGGCCTTCTTGCTTCCTGCATCCTGCTTGTGACACGTGTCTGCTGGCATATGTTGGCTCTGCAGTGGGACCTGATATTACAGTTGTGCAGCATCAGGGGAACCTCTCCAACAATGTTCAGATCTCGAAGAGCACTGCAAAAGATCTGCAGTGACGGTTAACAAACCAGACCGCTCTCCCTTACCCAACAAAATCTGACAGTAGTGGCAGATGTGTCACTCCTGGGCTGGGACAGTCATCTGGGTGAGGTGGAGATCGGAGGTCTCTGGTCTCCAGCAGAATCTTGACTCCACATCAGACTGTTGGATCTCTGAACGATCCAGCTGGCCTTGAAAGCCTTTTCACCTTTCATCATGAGAAGGCTGTTGCAAGTGTTCATGGACAACCCCACCACCATGTGATACTGGAACAAACAGGGTGTGGTTGGGCCATGGACCCTTTGTCAAGAGGCCCTACACCTCTGGGCATGGCTGTGCAGTGTAGTTCCCCACTGTCCAGTAGGAACTGCGTCTTTGTTGGGCAACGTAAACGTAGGGGTGGTGCCAGACTGTTTCCGTGCACCCCCACGGGATATGTTGTCCTACAGACCAGCTAAATCACATCTGCATCTGAGGCTCGTAAATAACACCATTTCATTCGGTTTTTCATTGTATTATTAAATACAAACATTAACATAATTCTAAACTCACAGTGCTTAGTTACTAACATAAGTTAAAAATTAAGAAAATTCACTCCTCACATTGACCAGTAAATCGCGTTATTGCGAAAAACGTAGCGTTGGCAAAGTACTGGTGCATGCTTTCCCCAGAAATAACATGGCGAGACATCAGAGGATACACCAACGAAGGAGCCTTTTTATAGATGACTCAAAATGCAGAGAGCTCACGACTGACTTCCAGCGTTGTCTAGCTCGCCGGCAGAATGAAAGATAAATCTAGCCAAAGCTGCAGACTTTAAAGCTGGGTAACAACTGAATCACTTAATCTCCCGTGCCTACAAAAGGAAAACATTTGCAATGCTATAGTTTGAACTATTGGCATTGTAAATGACAATTTGTTTTATTTATGTGTTTGTTTTCAAAACTGAGAAATCAAAGGCATTGTCATTTTCAATGCCAATAGCTAAAACTCTCGTGAATGCGAGTCCTATTGCATTGCAAATGCTTGTTTTTTAAAGTTTCCCTCTCTCCTCTGTTAAGTACAAATCCTCTTTTATGGCGATAAATGTGGCAAGCACAGTCAGTACACCCTCTTCCTTTCAGTCACTTGAAAACAGCCAGTAAAAGCTTTCTTTTTGTAGTGCTAGTCTCAATTTGAGCTCTGCATAATCATACAGTCACTGTGTTGGACCTGCTTCACTTGGACTCTGCTAGCAGTTTTAGGTTGAGGAACTGTGTTCTGCCCCACTCTACACGTGTGTCTTTAGACCCTTGTTAGAGCCTGCAGGTTTGCTCCGGTGTTTTCCCAGGAGCTATGGGCAGACGAGCACCACACAACCTTTCATTCTTTGCCAGTTTTTAGAGGGAGACTGACACTAACAATGTTCAGTACAGCAGTGCTAGGAAAATAGTGAACGTTGTGCCAGCACCATACTGCTAGGAAAACAAATTTAATCCTCTTCTTTATTAAACATGTGTATAAAAAAATGTGAAGACTGCTCCTAGGAACTATGTGTATTTCAGTAGTTAGCTTGATGTCAATTTCTGAACCGCAACATTTGAAAACTCTAATGCTGGCTTTCTTAAGCAGTCAAAGTGGTAGCAGGCAATTGACTTCATGTATACCAGAACATCTGTCTCCAAAAATTACATTTTCTTAGCACTACAAAAACATCTAATAATATGCTGTCTGAAAAGAAGCATTAGGAAAGACGATAGGTCTGGCTTACAACTTAAAATGCATTCCAGTTGTACTTTCATCACCAACACATACAAACAGTTCTTGTGCATGCCTGTGCTTACATGAGATAGCAGATTAAAGGCAGAACTATGAGCTTTCAAGACCAGGTTAGTCCAGCTGAAAGAGTTACCTTCAAGTCCAGGGCAACGAGTTGTGTGCGGTAGAAGGGGCTGCAAGGAGCATGGAGAGCATCGCAGATAGCCTTCGAGGCAGCATCATGGATTGCTGGTGCTTCGCGTTGGTAGTCCTGGCAAATGGTCGATGCCGTAGGGCAAAGAGTTGGTTCGCCAGAACTTCGCGTTGATGAGGGGCACAAGCGACAAGGCTTTGGCAACAGGAGGTCCGTTCGCGGTTATGAAAAGCCCAAAAACATGAAGGGAGCTCAATTGATGCCACTCCAACGGTCCTGAGGGTCACCACTTAGGGGTCAGGAAACCCCTCCAGCAGAGGCCTGCACGGCTCAGGCAGGTCCAGTTACAGTGCTAGTCAGCTGGGCAGTGGCAGGGAGCCTCTGGAGCTCATGTCCCTGTAGCTCAGAACAGGAAGTCAGCTGGCTGAACCTTGGAGTCACTTCAGCCAGGGATAAGGGGTGTAGGTTCAATCTTTGTTTTTGGCAAGCAGGGCAGCAGAGTTGCAGTCCTTCTGGCTACAAAGTAGTATCTACAGGACCAAGAGTGTACTTAAGAGTTGGTGTCTGGGGTCCAATATTTTTGCAGCATGAATCCTTTTCTGGACACTTCGAAGTTTTGGATGACATCCCTGAAAATAATCAAGGAATTTAAGAGAAAAACCCATAGTTCGTTGATTTAAAAGACACCGGAGAGGGAGAGAGACCTCTGGACATCTTTTCCCATCAGGGAATCTGAAGGAGCAACAACACAGATGGATCGAAACAAGGCATGGTAGGGGCCATGGAAACTACCCCTTTCAAATTTTGGCCAAATTGCCACCACAAGTTTGCACAATGCCATCCACATGGCATTTATAACTCCTGCCTGCCGAGGGATCACAAGCATAAGGACTACGAGGCCTGCGCAGTTTCACGTCGAAGACTCTCAAGGCCCATCGAAAGTAGAGGGAGGACTATTACACAGCACTGCTCCAAAGTCAGAAACAACAGACATCGCTAAGGGACTTGGGCCTCTCAAGCAACAAGGATGACCAGGGGGTGGCTGCAGAATTGACACACACGGGGTCGGATGTCGAGATCCTCGAAGGGGACGCCTAAAAGAGGCGTACCACGAAAAAGACTACGAAGGATGTAGAGAAGAAAACGGACAAGGTAAAAACCTTCACCCGTCTGATACCAAGGGCCCTGAAAAGAATGTGAAAAGGCAACCCACGCGTCGAAGAAAACGACGACCGAGGGTCAGCCGCGACCGAAAGAAACCCACCGATCCCACCCCAGTTATACTGACGAGGGAAGATCGTCGAAATTGACGAAGAGAGGTACCAAACAAGAGGCCACGAAAGGAAAAACCATACCAACAGAGGCAGAATCCACCACACCCAAGAAGAGGATCTCCCTGGCTTCAGACACCGAAACTGCCCTCGAGGTGGAGAAAAAGAAAAGACGCCCAAGGCATAAAGGGCGGCTCTCCAACAGTTTGACAAGGTGCTGAAAGAATTCAAAATCCCAGCAAAACCCTCCACTACCGCAGACCCCAAGGAAGAGGAAGATGCCCTCGAAATTCCGGCAACCCCTGAACCTCACGAAGATGCAGCCTCATCAAGATAGCAGCTGAAACCTTCGGGGTTCTCTTAGAGGAGGTGAAAGGATATTCTTGCTTCTGCGTAGAAACATTAACACCATCCACCAAGGGGACACAATACATTCTAATGCGGCCAAGCATTCTGGACCAAGGCAAGGAGGCTTTCAATGAGCCTGCCTCAGCAAAGGGAGTTGCCCCAAGGGTAGTGAAAAAAGGACTTTACTATACTATCAACAGGAGATAAAACAATTCCATAAAGGGAATCAATTGTTCGTCTCTCACTCCAAGTCCAACAAAGGAGCACCTGTGACAAAGGTGACAATTGCATGTTGGATTGTAGAGGCAATTCAAGTATACTATTTATCAGCAGGAAAATCTCTAAACTCACGGCCCAAAGCCCACTCAACAAGGGAAAAAGGGGCAACCCTGACATTCATCGCCACTGTGCCAATAGACACTATTTGTAAAGCGGCAACATGGGCATCTCCACACAGCTTCACCAAACGTTACCGTGTGGATATACAGATGACTAAGGAAGCTCAATTGGGACAGAAGGTACTTCAACACCTGTTCCCAAAGTCTTCCTCAACTTACCACAAGCACCCAAAGGAGGAGGAAACCGCTACATAATCTAATAAACAGCATGTGAATCCAGAAAAGGATTTATGCTGCAAAATGAACTGGTTACTTACCAGTAGGAGTAGTTTTGCAGCTTGATGAGTTTTCTGGATTCACATGCAAACAGGTGGGGAAAAAAGATCACATAAATAAAGAACAAACTACAAAAGACAACAACATTTAAGACCTACGCTAATTTATCACGTAAGGAAAAAGGGGAATCCGAGATGGCTCCCACGCACAGGAACTTCCGGCGCGCCATCTGACATAGCACAAGGGATGGACATGACACCAAATGGTGGTCAACGACACCCCAAAATAAAAAGGACACAGACAATTCAAGACCCAACCACTGGATGGCGGAATAATGCACAGCATGTGAATCCAGAAAACCCTTCAACCTGCAAAACTACTCCTACTGGTAAGTAACCATTTCGGTATACCTGGTTCCTTCTTTGAAGGGGGAGAAAATTCTACAGGATTCCCTTTGAAGTTTCTCAAGTTTTCTGCCTCTCCTGCCTTCAAATTACAGGGGGTATGCAATCATTTTTTCTGAAAACAGGACACCGCCTATTCTGGTGTAAGTGAAAATGTGCCTAACTCTGTCCTCCCATCCTGTCAGTGATGGCCCATCCAGGGCAATTAAGCTCTCTATTGTGTGTTGTTGTCTAGGAGGAATATGCAACGACCAAATGCCGGTTACACCCAGTCATGCGACCCAGAAAAAGGCTGCAAGCATGAAATGGCTAAGGCAGGAAAATGCCAACTTTCTAAAGAGCATACTTAAGGGAAGGAGTGCATTCTCTAATAATAATTTTTTTGCTATGCAACACTATCGTCCCGATGGCAGATTGCACCCCGAGGATGAGTTTAAAAGAAAGAACTTTGAAACAAGGAATATTGACACACTGTTGGGGCGGTAAAGGACTGGAGTGGATTTATTGAACATCTTGATAAGAGAACATTGTTCAGCATATTTATGAACAGTTGACCTTTTGCTTTTGTATTGTTGATTTGTAAATGAATTTATGCAGGCGCGATGGGTGTTAACACATGTAATCATGACGAAATGGATTCATTTGTGCAAATGTGGGATTAAGCATGGTATATTTTTGGCATCATTATGATTTTTTGATTCATAGTTATATTACATACAGAACACGGGGGTTTTATTGATTTGATCGCATCACTAGTGGGAATCGGGTAGCGGAGGGTGCATGGTGGGGTCAGTAGTTTGAGAGCAGTATTTAAATATCCTTATGCAGCGCATGACAACAGGTCACATGGTTAATATTCTAGTTACGATTGGGTGGCAACAGGTGAGGAGGAGGTTAAACACTAACGGATTAGGCTGAGTTTTTAAGATATTGGGTAAGGTGGATGAGGAGGTCAGGCCGCCAGCTGCGGCGTCATCAAGGTATTTTAAGCACTATTCCGAACGAAAGGGGAACGTGAAATATGTATGGGTTTGGAGTAGCAATTTTGGTGGCAACTTCATTGTTGTAAAGTGGGTTCTGAGCACAGAAGATCGGGAATGTAATTTGTTTGGTTCACGATGTCTAGTGAGAGAGGGTATGCAGAGTTGGTAACAGGAGTGAGGGGCCTGCACATTGTTCGATAAGCTGGGTTAATTATTTAGGTAATTACGGTATGTTGGGTTTAGTGGGAGGCAGTAGGTTTGGGCGCAAGGTGAGCGCTGTATGATTGTTTTTATGTTTGTGATTTAATAGCATAGGTTAACAGGGTACAACTGGTTGAACTGTCCTTTATTTTTGTAGAATCCCCTGACGAAGAGTCCAGGAGGCTCGAAATGCATTGGGACTATAACGTGATGAGCCTACTATGTGTTTCACCTTTGATTAATGATGTTACTGCGAAAAAGCCTCGATGGGCACTCAGTAAACATTGAAAGATGTTTAAATAAAGTTGGAAGGAGAAAGGATGCAGTCTCAGCAGTGTTTCATGAAATTCGAAAAGAGATTAAAAATATTGACTACTTTGGGTGTCTCAAGATTACTATGGATAACGCTGGAAGAAATGGACATATTGAGGGAAGTTTTCCCACTTTCGCAGTGCGGCAGGTGGGGTGCACACAAGCGCCCCATGATATGTTGAAATTTCTAAAAGTGGCATTTACCTCTTCCCATTTAAAACTTACAGCTGATTAAATATAATGATGTAACTCCAATGTTACCTTGGCAGCAGGCTTTGCGGTAGTGAAAAACAAATTTGAGTTTTTCCCTACCTACTTTTTAAATCCATTGCACCCTGTCCTGTGGGCTGTTTAGGGCTACTCTAGATTTGACAAATCTATATATTAAAAAGGGAGGTTTGGGCCTGACAAAAGGTGTATTTTGCCAGGTCGAATTGGCAGTTTAAAACTGTACACACAGGCTGCAGTGACAGGCCTGAGGCAGGTTTGAAAGCTTACTTAAGTGGGTGACACAAGTGCTGCAGGCCCACAAGAAGCATTTAGTTTACAGATCCTGGGTACATGTAGTACCACTTAATTATGACCTTTAAGATTCATGGAAACAATGGCATCCAAGTGGTGTCTCCCTTGCATGGTTGAAAAGAGAAAGCCCTAATGTACCCTCCTAGCATACATGAACTTTCGTAACGTTACCAAGATATCCTTTACCGACCATGAAATGCCCTTTCCATAGTCACATTTTATAGACCTTCCAGAAGACACACCAGGCTCTCAAACACAGTCCCGCTTCTGGGTAATTGCCCACCATGCTTACTGTATTACCTGATTTGCTATCTAATCTTGTTCTGTCCTTTGTTTCCTGCCTTCCCACCTGTCTGGGATTCGAAGTTCTGTATCCTATGCATAAAGCGCTTCAGGACGGCCAGTCCAACAGGTAATGGATGAATGAGTCACCGTCTCCTCTACAACCCTTTCATACAGTCTGTTGCGTTACTTTGCTATGTTTCATCTTTTAAAGAAACCCTGCTGTAAAACAAATGTATTGGCTACTGGTCATTTATTACATAACTGATTATAAACTGTTTTCTGCTTACATTTCTGCATTCAGTTTGTGAAAATTAAAATTGCCTGCAATGTATCTGAAACAATGTCATCAGCAGAGACAACATATCCTGGGATGCAACCTTCTATGCCCCCTTAGACTCAAACAACTGGACTTTCTGATATGTTGTTCGATCCACATAGTTACTACAAACAGTTGCTTATTTATTGTTCACCGTCAGTCAGTGGTTTATAATGCATGTCCTGTAACAAATCAGCTCCCAACTGTTTTATGCAGAAAAAATGTTTAAATAAACTTTAACACATATATTATGTTGTTGAACTATACCCAAGGTTCTCCGCTTCCTCTGGCACTGCTTGAAAATAACACACAAGTACATGAAGTGGAGGGCCAGTATCCAATTTACACACAATTTACTGTCTGATATGCTCTCATGCAAATAATGGACTCTGCCACAATGAACTTGAAGTCAGTATTTATCATTACCCACTGCATGCCGTCACATGTCAGCACCTAAAGTGACGTGACTTGTGGTGTGATTTCAGGCCAGTAGCGGCCGCTTACGTTTTATAATGGTGAGGTGAAATGTTTTACCTACTTGCAGGCACTGAGAAACCTGCACAGCTCTGAATTGTGGTCCGTTATAAACATGTTTATGATGGGCCACGATTGAGAGCTTTGGAAACGGAACCTAGGCAGTGCGAGCTTCTCACACTGCCTGCAAATGGGTATGAAAGCAAATGTATTAAAAAATAAAATAACAACTTGCCCACTACCTCGTGTTCCTCTTCTGTCCTGCTGCAGTCTGAGACAGCAAGGAGTCTCTGAGCTACTCCCCTAACTAATGCTGATGTCATGCTGCTGATAATGGTAGGCAGCATGAGAGCAGCCACAGAATTGGCTTGAGCGGGCTGCCTCGATGCTCCTGCAGGCTCTGGCTGACTGTGCCTGCTCTCCACGCAGCTGTCTAAGATATCTGAGTGGAGAGGTTTAGAATGCGCATGTCAGGCTTGCCGTCTCAAGACAGCCGGCCAAAGTGACATGTGTAATTTAAACTGGAGCAGCCAGCAACAATGCTGCCAATCAGCAGCTATAGCCCCTCCCAGTGGTGCCATCCAGCTCCGCTAAACTGAAAAATAAAATGCAAATGAAATCGTGGGGGAGGGGTGATGGATGTGATGCTCATTCGCCCCAATTGAGGAACCTCAGCTGTATCAGGATCATTCTTATCCAGAGAATCTTTATTTTATATACAGTTTGGCCGTTACCACCAAAAAATAGCTCCTAAATTATTGATATTGGTTAATTTTTATAGGATCTGTGGATTGTACTCTTCAGTAGTTCACAGTCCATATATATTTTTGCATTCTGCAGTTTCTAATGTAGTGTTTCTGGGGGGGAAAGTGTGGTGGTTCCTTTTGACCTCTCCATTGTTCTAGGGACTCCTATTTGACTGTGGGATTCTGCAGTGTTGTCATGTGAGGGTGGCAGTCACTTCGTGAGCTGAGATATTAAGATAATGGACTTTCAAGAGCTACAATAGCTTGCATCAAACCTACACAGCCTCCGACACTGCGTTACAGGGTCCAGTTTGAGAAAATAAGTTTTTGCCTCCTGTCGAGCCACGGTTCTTGATGAAAAATCAGTTACTGCCAAAATTAAACGATAAAAAAAAAAAAAAAGAGGTTTGTCTATGTGGGTTTTGGATGGACAAGGAAGAGGAGAAATCATTTTAGTTTCCAGTATTGCCTAAAATATTGCAGATGGTTAAAGAAAACATTCCTGCAACAGCCATTTTTACATGAGCGACTCAGAGTAAAGTGCACACAACACTGCACCATAGGATTCTCACTTGTATTAGCACACAAGAAACCATCTAACAACCATTACAATGACTAGGAAAAGGTCATACATCCCTACTTTATCGGGACCACATCTGATAAAGAGGTTGAAAACAAATTAAGTGAGTAATAAGATGGAGGCTACGGCACCCTCTGTAAGACGCATTGCCAAACTTCTTCTCCTGATGGCTCCAACAGTGGGAAGATATTTTACAGTACTTGCCTTCAGTGAACAAAAACACAAGAAGAACACACCTACATCTGTCTCAGTGCAGCTGTAGGGAGACACCTTGCGACATGCATTGTCTCAGTCATACACATGTAACTGCATAAGTTTGGGTTTTGACCCAATGTTCAAGCTCTGTTTATTAATAAGACTGTTAAAGGCACTCATCTATTCAGTATTAATTGCTTTCTTATTGGGACAACCTGACCCTAAGATGGACCACCCCGAAGTCTCACAAGATCTCAGCTTTTTTCGTGGATCTCATGTGTTTAGGTAAGGGGGGTCCTGATGCTCCACTACACATAAAACAGGTACTCAGAAAGCCAAGACTTTTAAAGTGCTAAAACAAAGAGCATTCTTAACAGAGGTATCCACCATCAAGACCGGTGTGATATTAACAAAGATCTGTGACATAACCTCAGCATTTCAACTTGCAGAACAAATCAGATAAGCTCATGGCAACAGGTCCCCACCTCTAAGATCATCCTTCCAAGCAAAAGGCTGAGACATCAACCCTAGAGTTACCTCTAATACCCTTCAAATCACCCCAGTAATTGGGGTTATCAGTGAAGGATTAAAATGTATTCACATTATAAAAATATAACTTAAGATAACTGGGTATTGCAAACTTTACAATATAGATACTGCATACAGTTTGTACAGAAATCTAAGAATCGCAAACCCAAGCATACGATGTTCAAATATGACTGTATATCTTAACTTGCTAGAGAAGGTTCAAACTTTTCTAAAAGAAGTGCTTTAACCAGAGAGTGGTCAGGGAGTACATTAGAGACTGCTACTTTATCTCCAGTCTTTCAATGGATACGTATGCACGATCATGTTAAACATAATAACTTTAAAAGAGGTCATACAGCTGGTAGAAGAGACGTGTATCAACAGACAGATGCACGCTATCACACATCTCTGCATCCAAAACACATGAAATGTCTGCACTTTGTGATAACTGGAAAACCTGTTTCATTCCTTGTCGTGTGGCTATAGATACAGTTGCAACATAATGTTTTTGAACGAAGAAGAGATTTCTGTCTTTTAGGAAAGAACCTTGCCTCCGCATCAGACCTCGTGTGTCCCGAGATTGGCATTATTAATGATAATTCGAAATAGCTTTGACCGCATTTTGACACTTCATTCCTACAGATCCTCTGCCTTCAAAACCCCAGCACAGCACCTGAACTTTCTAGCTATGAGAGAGGGGCATGCCAGGGACTCTCCTACTTGTACAATGGGCTGCAGACCGCCCGGAATACGAGTGGTAAGCCTTCTTTCCAATGAAGCCAAATATGCCGGTCTCCTGTTAGGGAATTTGGAGACATGGGCGGATGAAAATAACCTCGTACTCTCCCACCAAACAGAGCTCAGAAAGGGGGTAGGAACCACCACAAACTCCTTGCATTATCATCACTAGTTGATATAACAATCCTAAACAAATCCTTATACTAGCTTTTGATTCAGTTCCACGTAAGTTATTATGGCAGAAGCTTGCTGCAAGACAAATCACACCCTACCTCTTAAAAAGCATTGTTAACCTGTACTCTAACACCTGGGTCCAAGTTAAACTGGGGTCCAGCAGATCTTTGTCACAAAACATACAAGAACTGAGCTTAAACAAGGCTGTGCCCTCGCTAACTTTCTTTTAATGTTTTCTTCGCTGATCTCGCCATAGCCTTGTGGAATTGAATGTGCATGCCCCCAAGTTGGGAGACAAGTCAGTCTGCTGTTTCCTTTACGCAGATGACACCCTCCTAGTCTCTAGGACTAAAGTGGGGCTACAGCAGCATCTGGACACATGCCATTCCTACATAATTCAGAATGGGCTCAACATCAACCTTGCGAAAACAAGTAGTATGATCATAGAACGATAGAAAAACCAACCAGGCCGGTGGCATCTAAATGGTTTGACTGTCAGCATCACTACAGATTAAAAGTATCTAGGCGTTATTGTGGATAACCGTGAATGTTTTCAACCATATAAAGGAGCCATATAGTCAAAATTAGCCACGCCGTTACACACGTTCCTCAAGCGATCTAAAAAGCTCCCCTGTGATCCATGCTAAGCTAGTGCCTACCCTAGCTTATGGTTCAGAGGTCATGTATGGAAGACGTTCCTTCTTGCTGGACAAGCTAGTAGTGAGCACCATAAAATAAGTCTTCAGTCTATCAAAAAATGCCTCTCCTGTACAAACTCGGCTTGTATAGTCGGATACTAGAAAAACAAGCTGCCGTCCTGAAAATCTGTTTCAAGCCCGGCACAACAGTCACTGAGACATTAGAAAACCAACTATGGATAGAAATTTCCAATACGTCTTGCCTTCTCTGCTGCCTGGGACTACCTGGATCAGTCGGTCAAGAAAATACAGGCGTCTAATGTATGGGCAACCCCCACCTCTCATGCAAATTCAACAAAGTTAATCACCAAAATGGCACATCAGATGTCTTGGCTAGCCAACAAACAGAAAACGGCTTCATGCTCACATGCCTAGTCAGTTCTAGGAAGTTATACCAAATTAGGGCCGTACCCAATCACAAATATATGCATGTCAACGCATGTCAAACAACAACTTATTCAATACAGAATTGGAGGGTCACCGACCTTGGATGATCTACCCACACAAAAAAGATAAAGACTAAACAGACTTTGCAGGCTCAGACATTCTTGCATGGAAACTCGTGTTCATCACTTGCATTTGCCCTATGCATTTTCCAATGGTACATCCCAGGAGAGCCCTTCGTTTGGCTGAAGCAAAAGGGGTGGTTGTACCGCTAGTTAAAAAAGCGAGCTGGGGCAGTAAAAGCTTTATCACCTGCGCGCCTGGGCATAAAATTACCTTCCTTTTCACCTCAGAAGCACCACGGAACTGCTAACATTCAGGAAGGAGCTGAAAACCTGGCTGTTTACCATGTGGGCCATTACATACTCTGGAATTTGGACAGATAGTAGCCAGCGCCAGGACACCCTCGGGTAACCGTGCGCTCAAGAAATGCAATTAACATAACGTAACATAACTGTCCTCCTGAAAGACAGGCTCTCTTAAAACTACAGTTTCTGGCATCCACTCCTGCAGTCCTGCTGTGATTGCCTGTCTCTCAGCCGAGCACCCCATTTTGGCAGGGAGATTCATTAAATTCTGGCAGATGTTTGAGAGAACATTGAATAAACTCCACCCACTCTGAGCAATCGCTTCTATCAAGAGTCTGTGTTTGGTTGAGCACGCCCTTTGCGGACGGGACCAATCAGCAAGGCCTGTGAACCGTGCCTGTGATTTGTGAGTAATTAGTAATAATAGCAATCAAAATAGTTCATGCTTCTCCAGGGACTGTGCTGTAATTTTCGAGGAGTCAGTCACAATAACACTTTACACACTTTGCTATGCTCTTTTGTGGATTCAAACAATGCCTCAGTGAATCCACTACACTCACCATGTCTAATGCATCCATCAGGCACTTTCTGGAGTCCCCGCCAGTTGAATACACCCCATATGAACTGGACTAATTCAGTGAGGCTTTTGAACTGCGCCTGTGATTGGTGAGGAATCAGCCGAAACAGCACTTTACACATTTTATGATTTTCCGGGGGGCCCAAGCAACACCCCCAGAGAATTTCTGTAGCCCCCTGGACCCCTTTGCCCATTTTTCATTGAATTGAGATGAGACTTGTGAGGACTCTGTGAAAGCAGCACTTTCCACTTTCCACTACCACTTTATGCACCTTGGGGGCAATTCAGTTGTATGTTGGGGCATGTACGCCTTGACATTAATGTTTTAAATATGTACGTATTAACATGTATGAATTTTTTTACTCAAGCCTGTTTACAACGATTTTTAAATACAAAGATTTTGAGAATTTTGTAATGGTTTTAATTAATGATACAAATAAAGAATTGATGATGGTAGAGGCCTGCCTTATAGAAGTAATTGCCGACCATGCTCTTCATGGAAACAGTCTGTCCTGATCTGCCAGGCCAAGTCCCCTTCAGATGGAAACACAAACAACCCCTGACTGGTTTCGTCCTGATTAAATCTCATCAGTGATGTACAGCTTGAGTCCTAGGGCACAGTGAGCATGTATTGTATACCACTCAAACTGCATACCAGTTGCCTTTAGGCCGAAACTGACTTGTTTTGAGTTGCTTATGTTCCGGTTCAGAGTGGGCCTTACTTAGCAGTTTGAGCTTGACTGTTCCTACTGGGTCAGGACCAAGGCTATTTTGCATATGGCTGGGTCTAATCATCAGTGGCATGTTGGGCAAAAAATGATGGCCTGGGTGCAACCTAACTAATTATCACAGGCTGTGATTAATTCAAGCTTTCCATCTAATACTTTTTGTGCGTTCTCCAATAATACATCTGTCATCGTAGGAACAAGCTCTGGAATCTAGACCAGAGAAAGGTCCACGCACTTCTGATTTAAATAACCTGGGTAGAAGTAAGGTTATAAACACTGCAGCTAGTATTACTGTTGTAATCACTTTCTTTCTTTAAAAATCATTGAGCAGACAATAAGCTCACTTTATAGCACCATGAATAATCTCTCAGTATAGTCAAGAAGACCGTACCGGATTCTAGGACTTCAACTCGGCTGCCCATCCGAATTCAGGCATCCCACACCCATTCTTGGAACTCACTGAAGTACCTCAATTCCTGTGTAGACACTTCAAATGTAGCAACATTTTAGAAAAAAGATTAGAAGATAATCCAAAATCGTAACAGCCACACTAACTTGTTCTGAAGTGTAAGACCGGTTAAAAGAGAAAGCTAATATAACCATTGTAGAGCCTAGAGTTGTGATCTAGATGTCTTACTGATCTGGAAGGGACTGGGATTCCTTAGTCTTCTGGATGGTGATCACCAGTAGTGTTAATCACTTAGATGTCGCAGGGGTCTTGCTGAATATAAAGGTTTATCCATCACCTCTAACTTACCCACATTATGCATACCACACATTCTGCTCCCTCCTCAGGAAAACAAAGCGAACTCTGTCAGCTTTGACTACAGTACACAAATACCATAATATCTAACAATGCTAAAAGAAAGCTGAAAAACAGCCTTAAAGAGAATCTCTGGCAAAGTATTACAACCTATTTTTTTCTTAAGATGTTAACATGGCACATAGTTTTCCAGTTCCTTACCATCTCCAATTCCGCATACATCCCTACAGGAAACGTAGTTGCCCTCTCAGCCCATTGTTAAACTCTGAACATTCCTCAAAAATGTTTAACTTGTGGATTGATAGGACAGATAATCAACCAGGTTCCAAGTCAGGAAAACCTGGATCTGTTAGGATTTACTCATTTGTTGGGCATCTCCACACACACAACAGTTGCTATACACTTACCTTTTGTTAGAATATTCATCTAGTTAATCTTGCAATTACCACCACTCCTTGCTCTGATAATACTCTAGTGTTTGTCAATGCCTCAGTATGCCCAATACAGAGCACTCATTCTGTGACCAAAACAGCTGTTAGACCAATCAACAAGGTCAGACACCTGATTTCGACATAAACTGTAATGTGGACTGCCATTAACACAATTTCAACACCTGGACAACTGGTAAATATGCTTTCCAACAACAACTCTACCACACATAACATGTCCATCCCTGTCCAGCATAGGACCCACAAATTGGCAACAACAGCAGCAATAAATGGTTTAATGGCAACTTTGCAAAATTGAAAAGGATTGGATTTATTCATGAACCCAGATGTAGAAGAACTTGTTCTGAATCTGACACGACAAACTCCGCAGAACAGGGTACAAAAACACTGTAAAGCATGCACAGTCACACTTATAATTGGAGCCTCAAATCTTATCTGTTGGATTTTACTACGTTTTTTTCAAAGCTTTCAAAATATTCAGATCAATTCCAATGCCTGGAAAAAGCCTGAAAAAAAACCCTGTTGCTGTGCAACAACATTTAAATAATATGTAGTTTTCCATTTGCCTATCTTCAAAATACCTGATGCCATCAGCAAAGACTCTCAAAACCTCTTCTTTTCCTCCCCTGAATCCACTCACCATGTTGAGCACTTTCAAACCAAATCAAAATTTTGGAAATAGTGAAACAAGTTTGGGCCTATTTATTCTCTTCACACAACACATTGTCCACTCAGTTGCCTTTGATAGCACTTGATGATCAATTCTTCTTTACTACAGGAATTGGTACCTGCACATTTAAAATGAGGTAAGCACTCTCCTCTTAAAGAAGCTTCATGCAGACAAAGTGGTCTTAGCCAGCTATTGACTTTAATTGAATCTTAGGCAAAATATTGTAATGAAACAAAGCTATTCCAAGAGTACTTGAAAAGCAATAATATATTTAAGATTGTCAACCAGGCTTGTCTTTTTGTGGGACAATTTTGGCAATCAGGCTGCAGATCTGGTCAAGGCACATAATCTGTGTTGACAGACTTGGCGATCAACCAGCGACCTCCATTCTCCTTGATCTCTCTACTGGTTATGAAACAGTTGCTAGACAGAACTGTGGACTGAGGTGGCTCTTTCCTAGTGAACAGGAGCCAACAAATAAGAATAGGAGAGTTTGATTGTGAAAGCCATGTGTGTGGTTCCCCATGTTCTGCAAAGTCCCTGTTCCTATTCAATGTGCACATGCACTCTATAACCCAGGGCATCAAGCTCACCATCTCCATTTTCAGATGTATGCTGATGGCACACAGGTTCTTCTCATACTGAAGGAGGACTTGGGCGATCAGTGAGATGTTATGAAATACCTTGGACTATGTTTCAATAGATGAAGGAAAGCTTTCTGACTGAATGGCTTTAAAACACAGGTTCTTATGTTTGGGAATGACCCTAAGACTAGCCTGTTTCTACTCTTGACACAACCTTCTGCAATGAAACAAGTCCCAATTCAACTCTAAAAGCAAAACATCTAGGAATCTTGTTTGATATTGATGTTGTGGTCTTCCATTGGCCAGTCGTTTTATTGAACTTACAAGAGTCTTAATCTTATAAAGGCTGAACTACTGCAGCCTATCTAAGCAGTTATTACAATCATAAATACAGAAATGCTTAAAAAATCTGAGTCAGGTAATCAAGAGTGTAACAGAATTCTAAAAAACAAGATTTCACAACTGCTGTCATGTCTCCTCCACTGGCCTCCAGTACAGTAAAAGGTTCAGTTCAATGCAGTATGCACAGAGCCTTCCATGGGAAATGTCCTGCCTGTAAAAACTAACTTCACTCTGTGGATCTATGAAGATTCTGAGATCGAAGTATGGAACCTATCACTGCTAAAGCAAAACCAGACTGTTCAAACACAGAGGACGGTCCCTCAGAGTCCTGGACAAGCGCCTCTGGAACAAACCAGGCATTGTTAAGAGAGCAACTTACCCAACCTTAAGTTCAGAAAAGATCAAAATACATAGCTCTTTCAAAACATGTTTAGCACACCAGTGACTGATTGGGAACCTCTTAACCTTGTGAGAACTGGGCTTGCCTCACCAACAAGCCCTATAAGGACTAGATATCTCTGATATTGCTTCCACTGAACTATATCATTCTTCAGAAGCTCCTAGAACGAACGTAGTCTAAGACTGAATCCATCACATGGTGCTCGGATGTGGCCACTAAGTTACATGTTTTAGTGCTAAACAAAACTTTTTAAATAAATAAACATTTAGACATTACTGAATCCTGTGTTCACTTAGCGCCACGGCAACAAATGATGGACGGAATGCTAAATGAATCAACCATTCACCCACGGTCAAGAGATCTGGGTTCGATCCATCGTTCTTTTTCGTACTACGTCACCCCAGATTGGGCCATCCATATGCAAATCAGCCATGACCCTGCTGCTCATGGGAACAGTCCAGCCCAAACTGTCAAGCCAGATCCTTCCTGGACTGGAAACAAGCATCCTGGGACCGGTTTCGGGGTAGCACCCCATATCAGCCAGGTTAGCTGGAATCCAGTTGCATAGTGAGCAAGGGATACACGTCTGGGCATACCTTTTTCACTTGGGGTGAAAAGTGCTGCAGCAACAAATGATGGGCTGAATACTGAATGAGTCAAACATTCCCACCCAGTCAACAGATTTGGGTTAAATCCATCCTTCTTTTGCTCACTAGGCCGCTCACGTTTGGAACCAGCCATATGCAAATCAGTCTTGGCCATGGGTTAAATCCATCCTTCTTTTGCTCACTAGGCTGCTCCAGTTTGGACCCAGCCATATGCAAATCAGTCTTGGCCATGCTCCTCATGGGGACAGTGCAATCCAGCCTGAACTGCCAAGCTGGGTCCTCCCTGGGCTACACTTTAGAGCTTTACAAGAATTGCTCAAATGACAGTGGTCATAATAATATGGGCTACTGGAAGGATAAAGGGTGTAATAAAGTACAGAACTGTCTAGATGTTGGACAATCAAATAGTTCCTCAGAGGCAGATCGTCCTCATACTCAACACCCACTTTGACCATAAACAATGATTCTACTCTAACAGGTTGAACTGGCTCAAAACTCAAGGGATAATGTAAACCAGTGGATAATTGAGGTGTTGGGATTGAAGACTTTTTATTAGGCGCAACAGCACTACAAAGTGATGCAAATTCAGAAAGACAAAACACAAATGTTGTGCATAAAACGGAGGGGTGGGGCTGACAAAGACCCTACCTCTATGATGGATCACACAAGATATTTGGCACTGGGCCGTCAACAGAAGTTTTTATAGTCACAACACATGCCAGAAAAAGACACTGCACTCAGGATTACAATGGCAATAAACAATGGGAGAGGAATCAAAAAATTGGGAACAACATTTTCAAATAAAACTGCATGGCACCCATGAAAACCCCCCACAGATTATGCATTTAGCTACCCTCAACACCATGGCCAGTGCTCTCTGGATCGGTTTGCTCAGGATACTGGCTTAAATTCTCCCGGACACCTCTCTGCCGCCTCTTACAGTACCTCGAACTGCCGCTCACACTCACCGGTAATTTAAAACTGAAGCCAATCATACAGATAGTTGATAATAGTGCTCATATGAGCCAGATAGACCGTGTTCTCACATTTGATGGCCATGTCACAGAAACCACATTAGAAATTAGTCATAGTGCAGGGCTTCTTATTTGTTAAATTTGAATGATGAAAAACTTGTGCATCAATTCAAATATACCTAACTGTAAAGATTTCATACATAAAAACACAAGGCTGGTCCTTTGTTGAATTGAAATACTGGCTTAAACTCCCATTCTGTCCCAGAAAGCTTCAATATCCACATGGGATCTAAAACCATTCCTCACTGGATTGAGTCAAATAAAATCAACCATTGCCTATTTAAGTTCATGTTGAAACATGTGACACTTGTGGCAGCATTTGTAATTATGCCATTACCTAGAGTAAAAAATTCTGTATTGAAGGAATGAATTCAAATACAAGATCCTATATATATATATATATATATATATATATATATATATATATATATATATACAATTTGATTTGAGGACGCAACCTAAGTTTGTCCATAAAGTAGTATCTGTTTTCCATGTGAAACAAATTATAGTGTTGCCATCATTCTTATCAAATCCATAGGAACATCTCTTCAAACTCTGTGTCAGAATGCATTTATTCCTAACCTTTTACACACAGGACAAGGGTTTCTAGAAACGTGAATCCTATAGATTTGATTTCAACCTCAACACAAGGACAATCCTATTAAAAAGATATGTACTGAGTAGTGAATTGTGTTAATTTGTTATTTGCTTACTGGATAGAATGTTTGAATCCAAGTGCACCTCTTACTTTTTGGAGAGCTGAATGCTTAGTTTTCATTTGCAACCTGCCACTGTAAGACGTAGGCAGTGATGTGACGTGGCCTTCAGTGCACACGTTCAGTGGGCTTTGTTTTGTGGACAGTCAAGCAAAACAATATGCAGCGGTTGGGACGGAAACATGGAGAAAGAAGTTTTAGTCTTGCTCCAAATTCATATTCTCTTCTAGAGAAGAGAAATACTGAATGGCAATCAAGGCGGAAAATGTGAATCTTAGCAGTTTCAAACTGGAAAAGAAAAATGTTCCTTACATGTAATAGCTTTACAGCTTGAAGCAATTGTTTATTAACATGCAACCTCCACACCACCTCAGTGAAACTGAGGAGTTGTGGAGCAGCAAACAAGATATTTATTACAACAGTCCTTATCACAGACATTCAGAAGATTGGTTAAGGTGTAAGGCATTGTGTGGGGTTAGGTTTGATATAAACAAAAAATGAGACAGACAACTAGATGGCTTGATAATACATACCATATCAATCTATGCTAGTTTCTAGCTGCTAACCTATGAAAACAGGTTACTAATTTAGTTCAAACAGTTAGTATCTGCTACAAATAACCCTTGGCAACCAATTTTGCCTGTGTTTTTCAGCCGCACAAGGTGCCATAGTCGTGTCAGGGAGGAGCCCCACAGAAGGACTACTGCAGAAAGGCCACAAACAATTCATCAATTTTAGGTCATAAATTCTGCTAGCTGTTCAACTTGGCAAGAATAGAACGAGGAGTAATGAATAATGTCAAGGTACATAGTTTTAAGATGAAAGTAGGTTGCTGATGTAGGCATTTTGAGGTACATCCTTTCTAGACTATCTAAAGGTCATTTTAACCAATATGCCTTCTTGTCTTCCAGTCTTTTTGAAGATGGCATCAACTGGGGCCGAGTGATTGCTCTCTTGGGGTTTGGGTATCGGATGGCCATTTACGTCTTTCACCAGCATGGCATCAGAGGATTCCTCAGCCGCATCGCCCAATTTGTGGCAACGTTTGTACTGCGAAATCGGATTGCACAGTGGATCGCAGAGCAGGGTGGATGGGTGAGTTGCAGGCTTTTCACTTTGATTTGTGTCCCTCATATTGGGCACGTGTGAATGGTTATCTGAAAGAAGAGGGGGACAAGGAGGAAGAGGCCTACATTACCTTAGTAACCTGAATATCTCAAAAGTAATGAATTGATTTACACCAAATCACAAAAGTTCTAGTTTCATGTGAGGTTCTGTGTAATTGTGTTCAGTTGTTTTTTGCTTAAGTCAAGAGTAAACGTTTCTTGGGAGCTTAAATGGGAAAGACCGCTTCACCCCCCCTCCACCCACCTACTTCTACCCCTTAACCTCCGCCAAATAGATACATCTGCTTCAAACTTGACTCGCCAAAACTTAGCAATGGAACTGTCTTGCTGTTTCGCCACGCACTGCTGTTTTTAACAAACAAGAAAACACCTTTTCATTGGGAAATGAGACATAACTAACTGCGGAGTTGCAGCCGGCCAAGACTGTAACTGACTTTATTCCTTATAAATGACCTTTCACCAAACCTATCCAATCACTTTTGGGTCTCGGAATATATATTTTTTTTGGGGGGGTGATTACTTGAGCAGGAGAGCGGTATTTTCAAAAATGTCTATGTGCAAATTAGACTTGCAAATTGTTACTGAGATTTCAACAGCTAACCTACAGCTATCCAAATTCACAAATCTCATCCTAGGTTTGCAAAATCAAGAAAAAAGTCAACACTTCTATTTTGCACAAATCTCCTATATTTTGCCAATATGATGTGCCAGAATATGCTCAACTAGTAGCTGGCAAAATCATTCAAAGATGATTTTGAGATGTAGTAATAGCAAACGTCTGCATTGCTGCCTTAACCAGGAAAAATAGTATTTTTAAAGCCCGTGCTAGGCAACTTGTATGACTTATATTTTTGACTTTTCAGGGTTTTTATAGAATAAATGTTAACATTGTATTTTTATGATAATATATGCCTGTGCCTTGCATACACATAGATATATGTATGTACACATATACCTGTGCATTCCTAAACAAGTATACAACTGCAGTTAAATATATTGTTAGCTATATGCTGGCATTCTTCTGCTTCCTGTGGAAAGTGGAACATTGTGCCATGCGAGTTTCAGGTGGACTGGTTTTATCTTGTTTGCTGGTCCATTGCCATGCATACGTCTTTTCATTCCTGCTAACTTCAGTACTTTCTATAACGAACTGAAGACATAAAACATACACTGACAAAGTCAGTAGGTTAGTCTGTGATACTGGGGTACATAGCTATTGTCTTTGCTACAGCTTGTTTGTTTTTTCATTATTTATGGCAAAAATCATAGAAAGATGGCTCACTTTTTTTGAACAATAAGTTAATCATAATGTTCGTGTGGGAGTGCCACACGCAAAAAAATAAGGAAGCAGCCAGAATGGAGTGAGCAACAACCAAGCCCTTTAACACAAAAAAGCAACAAAGACAATTAAGTGGGACGGAAGACTGGAGTGTACCAGATGAACCGGTGGATGAGGAAGGTGGCAAGAGAGTGAGCCATGTCAGGGTGGGGCGGGAGAGCAGTGGTAAGCAGACAGAGGCTTCCGGGAAATTATTCCTTCATGCACAGCGAAGGCAAGAACTCCATAGGAAGTAGAAGGACAAAGAAACCACTGATGGAACGAGGTGACCTCTGGACAGATCTAAGAAGTACTTGACAACATCTCAAGCCAATGGCTAGAAAAGGAAGATTAAAAGAAGCCAGTGCATTTTGAGATGGCCCCTTAGCCCTTCCACCTTAAATACAATAGGTCTGTTGAGAATACCGCCGTCTGTGGGTGAGACCCAACAAACAACAATTAATTTAAAAAAAATAAACAATCAATTAGGCATAAAGAAGAGAAAAAGAATTAGAAACGTTTTACCTTACATGACTTTAATTTCATAATTGATTGATGCATTGTATATAGAGAATATGTCCTTTTTAGGTCGATGTAATGGCAAAAAAAAAGAAAATTCCAGAATTAAGTTCTGTCACAAAAAGGAATATATGAGTTGTTAGATGATCTACAAAATGAAGCGTAAGAATATGTAAAGCAGTGCATAGTTTGCACCCAAACAAATCTACATCAGTGTTAAGACAAACTTTTTGGGTCTGATCATACCTAGAGACTGCATTTCGTCTCACGATCTCTTTGAAGTAAAAAGAAGACATCGGATATAAAGAAAATAGTTCCAGATGTTCCACTGTAAGACCTTAAGTTCAGCACGAAAATTAATAAATTCTTTTTGATTAATTTCTTCATGCTGCTTCTCATTACAATTGATAAAAAAGGTTTCTTCTACAGTATGAAGCTTAATATTTTGGCAGATTCTTAAAGAGGAAAGGGATGTTTTAGGTTGTAAACCTGTTTATCTCCATCCATTTTTGTTGTACACCACAAAGTGCTCATTGACTATTAATAACATTTACATTTTAATACACTATGCTTTATGATTTCAAGTGTTTCTCCTGAAAATCATCGGGAAAACCTCATTATAAGCAATAGTTTTAGACAACCAGTCCTTTTAAACAATAAAAACAAGTCCACTCTTTTATACATTCAAAATCATCGCAAAAATAGAGTTAAAATCACAGCAAATAAAACCACGCAGAAGGGTTCATGTACTTACCTTTTCATTAGTACTAATACTACAGCTTCAGCAGAATTTTGTGAGTATAAACTAAGCAAATGTTCAGTAGCTCCTCATAATGTTTTGATAGGAATAAGTCTCTGTCCAGTTTCTGAATAACATTTTAGAGGATCCGTAGAGCCAGATTTCTGTTCCTCCTAAGTAACCACATAGGTTTCAGAATTCTTTCAGAAGCCTTTAGTTTTCCTCTTAACCTATATACTTTTTTCCTGTTTATAAAAGGTAAAAACCTTTAGGGACAACTCACTTTCCAGATAAATTGTTGGTAACTGAGAGCTGTCCAAATCAATGATTATCTTGTCGGGAAGCTTATCTCACTTGTAATCTCTCTCTCTTAGTTCGCTATCTGTGCCATAAACACCTGGAGGATGAATAATGATTACAAATTAAATTCCACAAAGACACAGATTATGACCTGCGGACAATGGCAAAAGTGCCAGCCTGCCACCATATGGCTTAAGGAACTTGAAGCTCCTCCTACAAGAAAAGTTAGAAATCTAGGAGTAACCATGGATTCAGACCTATCCTTGATACCACATGTTAAAGTCATAAAGAAATCTTTCTACACAATGAGAACATTATATTGCATCCTCCCATACCTTGCATAACAGCATTTCCTCCTAGCCTTTCTCACGCTTGTGATCGCCAAGTTTGTCTATGCCAACATCACACATCTTGGCACACCCTCATTCATCATTTGGAAAATACAATTCATCCCAAGTGCTGCAACAAGGCTTCTTCCCTAACTTCACCCAAGAGAATTCACCACTCCATTCCTGCAATTGCTCACTGGCTACCTGTAGCTAGAAGGGCAATGTTCAAGGCACTCTGCATTGTCTGCAGAGCTACCCAAGGAAAAGCACCACTATAAGTTAAATTCAAGCAATGCAAACCGAACCGAACACGGCGCTTCGGCTTGCACCACTTTTCAAACCACCTTACTATAAGCAATCCATCGGAGTCACTGCTTTCTCAGTACAAGCCACAAACCTCTGGAACTCGCGACCAGACAACATAGAAACACTCCAGTCTGAAGACAGTTCAAAACATGGCTATTGTCTAGATACCTGGCACCACCACCCACATCCCAGCAAGAGAGCCCAGAAAACAGTTGCACACTCAAGTGCAATCCTCCGCTTACGATGCAAGAATTGGAAACAACTCAACCAGGAAACTGCTTTCGATATACAGTAAGAGAAGAAGGGCTGACCTATGGTTCGCCTTGACATGCTGTAGTTATGGACTTGCATATATAACAGCCATGGTCCACAATAACACTAAGACCATAATGTACAACGGTTAACATCAAATTGTAACTTATACCTCTTAAATTTACATAAGACACCTCTGCTGTGTAGGTTATCCGTCACCAACACTGTACAGCCAAAACAAACCAATATCACAAATTAACAGGCATGGAATAACTGAAGAGATGTGTCATACATACCTGGGCAATTCATAGAACTTTAAAATAGCCCACCACTAACGCCCCCAAATATCTATACTATGACCATTTCTTTACATCTCACAAAGACACTCAGATATGGAATGATAAAAAGGCCCTTCCAACCATATCTCTCCACTTCTCTCTCCCTCTAACCATGCCAGCTCAAGACCACAAGTATACACAAAATCTCAAATTGGAAAACCCTGTGCGGTAACTAGCTAAGCAGACTGTATCATACAGAATACCATAAAGGGACCTGCAGGGAGTACCTAAAACCATACAACTGCGCATCTGCCGCTCACACTTCATCATCCACCACACTGCTATGCATCCCATAACACAATAACCGCAACTTGGTGGTCATCACGCACAAGATGGAAAATACTGTCCACGTAGGATCAAAACAAAGACAACATCCTTCCAACCACACATCCTACATTGTGTAGCGTGCTACCCATGTATGGAAGTACCTCAGCACCCCACATAGGAGTGGTAAGCATTATAGAAATGCTGCAATGCAATACAATACCTTTAGTGACTGTGATGTATGTATATTTTGGGAGGGTGTATTGGCCAACATTTAATCCTCCCTCTGCCCCTTGTGTGGTTAGATAACTGAAGCCTTTCGACAACCGGCTGATGAGCTCTTGCCCGACAGCCAGAGACTCACATTTTTTTGTTATTTTGATTTTCAGATGCCCACAGACAACCATTGTGGGAAACTTCAAACTCTGGCTGGAAAACATGAGTCTCCCTAGCCAGTATTGTTTCCACTTGTTTAAAAGGCATAGCCTTGTCCGATTGGTTCAGAGATCCACTCCTATGTGTTCCTGAACCAGTATTTTTTTTTATCAAAGAACTCCTCAGTAAACATCACCGGTCTGATAACTCTATTTAAAGCTTATGCTCTAGTTTTCAAAAGAACACTGTGAGAAGTTGGCCTGGTATATGCTGTTCACTAGTTCTAGTGACCACCTTGTACCATGCCAAGCAACCCTTATGGTGTGGTTGTAAGTCAACCTTTTTGGACTAGCTGCCCTAGTGGTAGCGTAGGCTAAGCAGTCTTTGAGGCTAAACTCGTGAAGCGTGTTAAGCCAGCTGTTTTACCAAATGCAACCCCCTTTTATACCAATGAAAGGACACCACACAGATATATATTCAAAATATATATGTATTTATTTATCAAAGTAACCCCTAGTCTCTTTATGAGCACAGGAGCACAAATCGTCAAACAAGATTATCACAGAATACACAGAAGTTGCACTTTATATGGATAGGCCCTGGTGGCCACTCAAACCATATACTAAAATAGTGGTATAAGTACCACGAACAGAAAAGGGAAAAGGCCTAGGGCCTCTAGAATCGCTGGGCCTACAAGGAGCTAACGTCAGTTAGTGACCAGGAGGTCCACGGGTGGCGTGTGCAGAGCAAATAGTCACACGCGTGCTCCCATAGGTTTCAATGGGTGCGTAAAAAGTACAAAGTTACTGCAAAGGAGATCTTCCGGGTTGACTAGGAACTTAAGATTTGGAACACAGGCACTAGAGATGTATTACTACACATGGGCACCGGAGTACCAGCTTTACCTCACCCACAGGAAGCGGGTGCATAGGCCTCAAAGTGCGTCGGGTTTCTTCTATCTGTTCCGTGGAGCTTGAAGACAAAGATGCTGCAGGCGGTCGGTCCGGGAGAGATGCAGTGGATCCAAGAGTGGATCGGAGATGTTGAAGACCTGTAAGCAGAGGGGACAGTGTTCACAGTCACTAGCCAGTGACCAGCGTGGCACCAGGTGGGTACCAGGCGATGTCGGGTGCAAACAGGTGATGAGGGGTAGATTGTCTCCGCAGCCACGTGGTCCCTGAAGGTCGACGACGTCCAGGAGTCGGCTCACGAGCTGTCCCACGCAGGCTCTCGCTGTCGGCGGTGTCGGCGACTTGATCGAAGCAAACAAGCCTTGGCAAAAGCAATTGCAGGAGGATTCGGAAATCAGCTGTTGGTTCTGACCAGCAAGGTCAGAGGGATTGCTCCTTTGGAGGGGAGCAAGGGCCAGTCTGGAGCAACCAGACCAGCGGTGTTTGTCGTAGATTTCGTCACCAAGATGGCCACTAGCCAGCGGGCCAGCAACCGGTTAGGCGCGTCGAGTGGCAAAAGGCAGAAGGGCCCCACGCAGATCGTGGAGATGCTGGAGGGCTCACCTTTGGTGCAGATGCTGCTCGAGGGTTGGGCTTCTCAGGACCCAAAGCACAACTTGGAGGGAGCCTCGGTTGTTGCACTTGTCAGCTTGTCGTAGTCGTTCCAAGATGGCTGGCTCCACGTGTCTCGGTGCCTCCACGGGTCTCCTCTTTTCAGGGACTGTGGATCGGGCGGTGAGAGGTCTGGAGGTCCAGGTCTTGTCAGTCTCTGGGCTCGGGCTCCGGCGGGAGGCGGCGGCAAAGCAGACGGTGATTCGCTGGATGGTGCTTGCGTTAGCAAGGTGGTCACTCCCTGACCACAGGGGAGATTTTCTTCAGTCTTCTGTGCAGCAGAATGTCGAAGTTCCCGTCTTCTTCTTAGTTTCAAGTTGATTCCAGGATGTCTAAAGTCTTAGGACACAGCTCCTACCTTTATTCGGATTCTAGGGGCCGGACTACCTGCTAGGTCCCTCCCTATGGGTGGGACCAGGAAGGGGGGTGGTTACACCCCCAATCCTTTGTCCAGCTCGCCCCAGGCCCGGGACTGGTGTGCCCCAGGACCGGTTTGAACTGGCATATGCCCCGAGGCTCCTTGTGAGCCACAGGCATGTCTGGTTTCTTTCAAGCCCTACCTGACCAATACACAAAATCCTGTCTGGGGTGGTGCATGCACCTCCCCTGGCAGGAAACCCTTTGTCCACACCTCCCAAGCTGGAAGGACTCCCAGCAGCAGGAGGGCAGACTTGTGTCTGTGGTGGCAGCATCCATTTTGTGGAGCTGAGGCTATGTCTGATTTTACCCGGGTTTCAGGTACTGTACATGTCGTGTCCCTCTAGAAGGGTGGAATGCTAACCCCGTCGCCAGAATTGGCGAGGGGTTAGTATTCCAATTCGTATGACACCTTACTCGACATGTTTTGATAAAGCCAAACCAAAGATAGCATTTAACCGCGAGGTTCATAATGCACTTAAGAGTATATGGTATGACGATATCTGGAAACAGCAGAAGGAAGTTGTTCCGACCACTGCAGACAGGCTCAGCTCATGCCAGAGCACCATCTCACATGGAACCAAGCACTCTGCCTTCAGGATTGTTAAGGCCTGCCATAGGAGTGACTTAGAGGTTACCAGGTGTCCCATTTAAGGTTAGGTATAGGTATACTACACCTAAGTAAGAGGTGATTACACCAACTTACCCCAGCTGAGTGATCAGCCAGTTGTGTCAGATTGTTAGGCCAAGCCTGGGGTGGCATAATACATGCTGCAGCCCCCGGCAGGCCTTGGGTACACCAATGCCCTGGGTACCTAGTGTACACTGGTACAGGGGCTGACAGGGTGATCCACTTCCAATTGGTTATGCACCTAGGGTGCATAGTTTTAATTTAGTAGAGAGAACAGCAGGCTGGGGGTCTGATTGGCAGGCCCACAGCCTCAATATGTCAAAAACCAGTGAAGCAAAAAGCAAAAATTTGGGGTGACCATAGGATAGCAGACCCTACTCTCCTACACAACCCCCCCCCAAACGCTGGGACATTAAACTAGCCTTGACCAGTCTCGTCTTCATGTCCTAAGTGGAAGTACCTGGAGAGACCATCTGCATTCCCATGGTCAGTACCTGGCCGGTGCTCCACTGTAAAGTCCATCCCCTGTAGGGAAATGGACCACCTAAGCAGTTTGGGGTTTTCACCCTTCATCTGATTTAGCCACAAGAGGGGCTTATGGTCGGTCTGAATCTTGAAGTGAGTGCCAAACAAGTATGGCCTCAGCTTCTTCAGGGCCCACACCACAGCAAAGGCCTCCCTCTCAATAGCTGACCAATTCTTCTCTCTGGGGGTCAACCTTCTGCTAATAAAAGCAATGGGTTGGTCTTGACCATCTACATTAAGTTGTGACAGCACAGCTCCCACACCCAACTCAGAAGCATCTGTTTGGACAATAAACTCTTTGGAGTAGTCAGGACTTTTCAGGATAGGTGCAGAGCACATGGCCTCCTTCAGGTCATCAAATGCCTTTTGACAGCTTACTGTCCACTGAACCTTTTTGGGCATCTTCTTGGATGTCAGGTCATTAAGAGGAGTCACAATGGACCCATAGTTCTTAACAAACTTCCTGTAATACCCAGTCAAGCCCAAGAAAGCTCGAACTTGAGTCTGGGTGGTTGGAGGGGACCAATCCTTGATGGACTGTATCTTACTCTCCAGTGGTTGAACTTGGCCCCCACCTACAAGGTGGCCCAAATACACAACCTTACTCTGCCCTATCTGGCACTTAGTGGCCTTGATAGTGAGGCCTGCCCTTTGCAGAGCCTCAAGAGCCTTCTTCAGGTGGATCAGGTGATCCTCCCAGGTGGAACTAAAGACAGCAATGTCATCAAGATATGCTGCGCAAAAGTCATCCAACCCAGTAAGGACTTGGTTCACCAGCCTTTGGAAGGTGGCAGGTGCATTCTTCAGACCAAAGGGCATCACCACAAACTGATAATGCCCACCTGGGGTTGAGAATGCTGTTTTGGCCTTAGACTCCTCAGCTAACCTGATTTGCCAATAGCCAGCTGTCAAGTCAAATGTGCTCAAAAACTTTGCAGAAGCTAGTTTGTCTATGAGCTCATCTGCCCTTGGAATAGGGTGTGCATCTGTCCTGGTGACAGCATTGAGTCCTCTGTAGTCCACACAGAACCTCATCTCTCTCTTGCCATCTTTGGTGTGAGGTTTGGGGACCAGAACCACTGGGCTAGCCCAGGGGCTCTCTGAGGGTTCAATGACACCTAATTCCAGCATTTTATGTACCTCAGCCTTTATACAGTCCCTGACGTGGTCAGGTTGTCTGTAAAGTTTGTTCTTTACAGGCAGACTGTCACCAGTGTCCACAACATGGGTACACCAGTCAGTTTGACTAGGTATCAAGGAAAACATATGTGAAAATGATTGTAGAACCTGTCTACATTCAGTCTGCTGATGGGCAGTGAGGTTGCCTCCAAGGGTCACTCCTTCAACTGAGCCATCTTCAGGGTTCTGAGACAACAGGTCTGGGAGAGGGTCACTCTCTTCCTCCTGTCCCTCATCTGTAGCCATGAGCAAGCCCATGTCTGCCCTGTCAACATATGCTTTAAGCCTGTTAACATGGAGTACCCTGTGGGGACTCCTGGGAGTTCCTAGGTCCACCAAGTAGGTGACCTCTCCCTTCTTTTCCAGGATTGTATGGGGTCCAGACCATTTGTCTTGGAGTGCTGCTGGGGCCACTGGCTCCAACACCCATACCTTCTGTCCTGGCTGATACTCAACCAAGACAGCCTTTTGGTCATGCCAAGCTTTCTGTAAGGCCTGGCTTGCCTCAAGGTTTTTAGATGCCTTCTCCATATACTCAGCCATCCTGGAGCGGAGACCAAGTACATAGTCCACTATGTCTAGCTTAGGCTTTTTGAGAGGTAACTCCCATCCTTCCTTCACCAAACACAGTGGGCCTCTCACAGGGTGCCCAAACAACAATTCAAAGGGGCTGTAGCCAACTCCTTTTTGTGGGACCTCTCTGTAAGCAAACAGAAGGCAGGGTAGAAGGATATCCCATCTTCGCCTGAGCTTTTCAGGTAATCCTTTGATCATACCCTTTAGGGTCTTGTTGAATCTCTCAACAAGCCCATTGCATTGTGGGTGATAAGGGGTGGTGAACTTGTAGTTGACACCACATTCCTTCCACATAGCTGTCAAGTATCCTGACATAAAGTTGGTACCTCTGTCAGATACTACCTCCTTAGGAAACCCCACTCTGGAGAATACTCCCAGCAGGGCCCTGGCCACAACAGGAGCTGTAGTGGTCCTAAGGGGAATTGCCTCTGGATACCTGGTGGCATGATCCACTACCACCAGTATAAATCTGTGCCCAGATGCAGTGGGAGGATCCATGGGACCCACTATGTCTATTCCCACTCTTTCAAAGGGGACCCCCACCACAGGTAGTGGTATTAGGGGGGCCTTTGTTGTGCCACCTGATTTGCCACTGGCTTGGCAGGTAACACAGGAGCGACAAAACTCCTTTGTATCTTCATTCATATGGGGCCAGTGAAAGTGAGGGACAAGCCTGTCCCAAGTCTTGTTCTGGCCTAAGTGTCCTGCTAAAGGAATATCATGGGCCAAGGTAAGAAGGAAGCCCCTAAATTGCAGAGGTATAACCAACCTCCTGGTTGCACCAGGCTTGGGGTCTCTAGCCTCTGAATAAAGGAGCCCTTCATCCCAATACACTTTATGGGTACCTTGAGCATTCCCAGCAGCCTCAGCAGCAGCCAGCTGTCTGAGGGGTTCAAGAGAGGGACAGGATAACTGAGCCTGCCTCAAGTCAGCCCTTGAAGGTCCCCCTGTCCCCAGAAACTCAACCTGATCAGGTTCAAGCTCTTCAGGGACAGTTCCTTCAGGGTCCTCTAGATCAGCTTCCTGGGAAGGCTGATCATCACTCTGAGGCAGGGGGGAAGGCACAGCCTTGACCCTCCTGTTCTTCTTCTTGGTAGGTGCTTGGTCCATTGTTCCAGGATCCAAGACCTGAGGTTCAGTGAGGCACTTTTTGGCCTGTGACCTGGTCACAGCAAGGACATGTGATGATATACCTAACATCTCTGCATGAGTCCTGTACTCCACTTCTGACCATAGAGAACTCTCTAGGTCATTGCCCAACAAACATTCTACTGGGAGGTCTGCACTAACCACAACCCTTTTGAGGCCAGTTACCCCTCCCCATGAGAAGTTAACAACTGCCACACTGTGTGAAGTAGTGGCATTGCTGGCATTGGTCACCAGGTAGTTCTCACCTGGTATGTACTGACCAGGGTCCACAAAGCCTGGTGTCACCATAGTGACACTGGCACATGTGTCCCTGTAGGCTTGAGCCACTTTGTCATTAATTAGAGGAGTCTGTCTGTACTTGCCCAGGTTACTGGGGCTCACAGTCAGGGACAAATCAATGTCCCCATCACAGATCAAGACTGCCTGTGTCAGGGTTCTGTCTAAGTCAGAATCTCCTTCAGTTCCCATAGTGATTCCCACTACACCCTTTGTCTGGGGACCAACACTGCTAACAGTAGTACTGGGAGCAGGTGCCTTAGGGGCAACAGTGTTGGGGGCTCCACCCTTTTTGCAATCACTAGTCCAGTGAGTTGTATTTTTACAATGATTGCACCAGGGTTTCTTCTGACCTTCTTTCTTCTTCTTGGACTGTTGGGACCCACCCTCCTTAGCAGTAGTTTGGGGCCCTGTTGAAGACTTCTGGTCTTTAGGTTTCTGATCTCCACCCTTTTGGTCTGTTTTCTTCTGATCACCCCCTTGGCCCTGGTTCTGGTTCTTTTGCTTAACCCTGGTTCTGACCCATTTGTCTGCCTTCTTTCCCAATTCTTGGGGAGAGGTCAGATCAGAGTCAACCAAGTGTTGATGCAGTTGCTGGTTTTGACAGTTATTTAAAATCTGTTCTCTCATCATCAAATTATACAATCCTGTAAAATCAGATACCTTACTTCCCAGCAACCAACCCTCCAAAGCCTTAGTGGCACATTCAATGTATTCAGACCAGTCCTGAGTCTGTGTCTTTTGGGTGTCTCTGAACATTAACCTGTACTGTTCAGTGGTTAAGCCTAACCCATCTACCAGAACACTCTTCAGGACTCTGTAGTTTCTGACATCCTCTTCTCTAACAGTGAGGAGTCTGTCTCTGCCTCTTCCTTCAAAGGAGAGCCAGAGGATTGCTGCCCACTGGTCTTCAGGAACCTGCTGTACTTTGCAGGCTCTCTCAAGAGCAGTTATCCATTTGTGGATGTCATCCCCACTTTTGTAGGGGGGCACAACCTTAGACAGGTTCCTATTGTCAAAGACCCTATCTTTGTCCTTAGGGACAATGCTGCCACCAGTGGGTATAGACCCACTCTCTCTAGGTTGCCTAGCCTTGTTCAGTTTTTCTTCCATCAGGGCTACTTCTAGCTCCTGCTTCCTGATCCTCAGCTGGGCTTCCTGCATTCTGGCCTCATGTTCCCTCCTCTGAGGGGTGGTCATCCTTTTCCTGGAGTGACCTTGAGAGCCTCTAGAGCCATGGGAAGCATTGGAGTCACCTGAGCGATTCCTTTGCCTTCCCAGCCCTGTGTTAAGTCCACTGGGGAGATCCAGTGGGTTGAACCCACTGTCAGTCCCCAATAGCCTTGGTTTAGCTGGGCCAAGTATAACACTTGGCACTGGGCTAGTTCTCCCTTCATCCTCACTACTGTCAGTATCCTTTTCACTCTCATCCTCTGTGGTAGGCATCCCATCTAAGGGGTGACTATTGGGAAGGGGTACTTCAGTGGCATCTTTAGAAGGGGGGCCTCCTGTTCCTGTCCCTAAGGGGGCTAACTGGGAAGCTTTCTTGAGTGCTCTCTGATTCTCATCATTCTGTAAGAGCTCTCTGAGCTCAGCAGAGTTTGGGTTCTTGGGCTGTTTAAGGCCTCTAAGAGTTGCCAAATGCCTGAGCTCATTCTGATTAAGGGTAGCAAAGCTGGATGGTGCCCTCTGGGGGTCACTCTCAACAGAGATGGGTACAGTGGACCCCTCTGCCCCGGCCATTGCTCTTAAGTGTGGGTGGATGTGTTGCAATCTACCTACACTTGGGTTTACCTACTAAACCTATCTAGTAGTTGTAGTCAGGGTGTGCTACTCCCTTTGCTCTACAACAACTAAGTTCAGTAGAACTTATGTATATCTAATCTTGTTTTATATGTACCTACAGGTACCTATGTGATCTTTCAATTGGTAACCAAGAGATTACAATGGTAAAACACAGCAAGCTCAAATCCAACCGCTGCTCACCAATGTGAGAAGTTGGCCTGGTATATGCTGTTCACTAGTTCTAGTGACCACCTTGTACCATGCCAAGCAACCCTTATGGTGTGGTTGTAAGTCAACCTTTTTGGACTAGCTGCCCTAGTGGTAGCGTAGGCTAAGCAGTCTTTGAGGCTAAACTCGTGAAGCGTGTTAAGCCAGCTGTTTTACCAAATGCAACCCCCTTTTATACCAATGAAAGGACACCACACAGATATATATTCAAAATATATATGTATTTATTTATCAAAGTAACCCCTAGTCTCTTTATGAGCACAGGAGCACAAATCGTCAAACAAGATTATCACAGAATACACAGAAGTTGCACTTTATATGGATAGGCCCTGGTGGCCACTCAAACCATATACTAAAATAGTGGTATAAGTACCACGAACAGAAAAGGGAAAAGGCCTAGGGCCTCTAGAATCGCTGGGCCTACAAGGAGCTAACGTCAGTTAGTGACCAGGAGGTCCACGGGTGGCGTGTGCAGAGCAAATAGTCACACGCGTGCTCCCATAGGTTTCAATGGGTGCGTAAAAAGTACAAAGTTACTGCAAAGGAGATCTTCCGGGTTGACTAGGAACTTAAGATTTGGAACACAGGCACTAGAGATGTATTACTACACATGGGCACCGGAGTACCAGCTTTACCTCACCCACAGGAAGCGGGTGCATAGGCCTCAAAGTGCGTCGGGTTTCTTCTATCTGTTCCGTGGAGCTTGAAGACAAAGATGCTGCAGGCGGTCGGTCCGGGAGAGATGCAGTGGATCCAAGAGTGGATCGGAGATGTTGAAGACCTGTAAGCAGAGGGGACAGTGTTCACAGTCACTAGCCAGTGACCAGCGTGGCACCAGGTGGGTACCAGGCGATGTCGGGTGCAAACAGGTGATGAGGGGTAGATTGTCTCCGCAGCCACGTGGTCCCTGAAGGTCGACGACGTCCAGGAGTCGGCTCACGAGCTGTCCCACGCAGGCTCTCGCTGTCGGCGGTGTCGGCGACTTGATCGAAGCAAACAAGCCTTGGCAAAAGCAATTGCAGGAGGATTCGGAAATCAGCTGTTGGTTCTGACCAGCAAGGTCAGAGGGATTGCTCCTTTGGAGGGGAGCAAGGGCCAGTCTGGAGCAACCAGACCAGCGGTGTTTGTCGTAGATTTCGTCGCCAAGATGGCCACTAGCCAGCGGGCCAGCAACCGGTTAGGCGCGTCGAGTGGCAAAAGGCAGAAGGGCCCCACGCAGATCGTGGAGATGCTGGAGGGCTCACCTTTGGTGCAGATGCTGCTCGAGGGTTGGGCTTCTCAGGACCCAAAGCACAACTTGGAGGGAGCCTCGGTTGTTGCACTTGTCAGCTTGTCGTAGTCGTTCCAAGATGGCTGGCTCCACGTGTCTCGGTGCCTCCACGGGTCTCCTCTTTTCAGGGACTGTGGATCGGGCGGTGAGAGGTCTGGAGGTCCAGGTCTTGTCAGTCTCTGGGCTCGGGCTCCGGCGGGAGGCGGCGGCAAAGCAGACGGTGATTCGCTGGATGGTGCTTGCGTTAGCAAGGTGGTCACTCCCTGACCACAGGGGAGATTTTCTTCAGTCTTCTGTGCAGCAGAATGTCGAAGTTCCCGTCTTCTTCTTAGTTTCAAGTTGATTCCAGGATGTCTAAAGTCTTAGGACACAGCTCCTACCTTTATTCGGATTCTAGGGGCCGGACTACCTGCTAGGTCCCTCCCTATGGGTGGGACCAGGAAGGGGGGTGGTTACACCCCCAATCCTTTGTCCAGCTCGCCCCAGGCCCGGGACTGGTGTGCCCCAGGACCGGTTTGAACTGGCATATGCCCCGAGGCTCCTTGTGAGCCACAGGCATGTCTGGTTTCTTTCAAGCCCTACCTGACCAATACACAAAATCCTGTCTGGGGTGGTGCATGCACCTCCCCTGGCAGGAAACCCTTTGTCCACACCTCCCAAGCTGGAAGGACTCCCAGCAGCAGGAGGGCAGACTTGTGTCTGTGGTGGCAGCATCCATTTTGTGGAGCTGAGGCTATGTCTGATTTTACCCGGGTTTCAGGTACTGTACATGTCGTGTCCCTCTAGAAGGGTGGAATGCTAACCCCGTCGCCAGAATTGGCGAGGGGTTAGTATTCCAATTCGTATGACACCTTACTCGACATGTTTTGATAAAGCCAAACCAAAGATAGCATTTAACCGCGAGGTTCATAATGCACTTAAGAGTATATGGTATGACGATATCTGGAAACAGCAGAAGGAAGTTGTTCCGACCACTGCAGACAGGCTCAGCTCATGCCAGAGCACCATCTCACATGGAACCAAGCACTCTGCCTTCAGGATTGTTAAGGCCTGCCATAGGAGTGACTTAGAGGTTACCAGGTGTCCCATTTAAGGTTAGGTATAGGTATACTACACCTAAGTAAGAGGTGATTACACCAACTTACCCCAGCTGAGTGATCAGCCAGTTGTGTCAGATTGTTAGGCCAAGCCTGGGGTGGCATAATACATGCTGCAGCCCCCGGCAGGCCTTGGGTACACCAATGCCCTGGGTACCTAGTGTACACTGGTACAGGGGCTGACAGGGTGATCCACTTCCAATTGGTTATGCACCTAGGGTGCATAGTTTTAATTTAGTAGAGAGAACAGCAGGCTGGGGGTCTGATTGGCAGGCCCACAGCCTCAATATGTCAAAAACCAGTGAAGCAAAAAGCAAAAATTTGGGGTGACCATAGGATAGCAGACCCTACTCTCCTACAAACACCCACCTCCATTCTTCACTTTTTTTTATCAAAACTCCTCTTTTATTGCAAGCGCCCTTTGGTGACTATTCTCACTCATACTGAAGTCCCTTAAAAAATGTTCAAAAAATGATGTATTTTATCTTATGAGATATGAGCATACTCAGAAAATCCAGAGTACAGTCACATTCTGCTCCCTGGTTTAATCTGGATTGAAATAATGAAGCAGGCTAACAGAAGTGCTAAATTTGAGTGGACAAAAAACCAATTCTCACAAGACAAAGGATTTTATAAACTCCAGGTAAATCAGTTTTGAGAAGCTAACCGTGAAAACGCAAAAAATAAAACTCAAGGTCTCTTTAAATTATTTCACATCCATAACACAGCCTTCGTACTTTACCACTTCTGTTATCCCCACTAAGACTGTGCAACATCTTTACATATTCTTTGTGTAAAAAGTAAGATGTGCGTTGACTGTGGCTGCTAATTCCCCAGCCAAAATCTAACACATGATTTTGAATCAAATCCTGCACAATTGTTTCCTGAGATCCACTACTACTAACTTACAAGTCTCTTCAGTACTCTCAAACTTACTGACCCACTACCATTCCTGGCTGTATGTAGCTCCTAACAGAAGAAGCATTTGCAGTGCAATCAGTCTCGCTCTTGGGACCTTATATGTATTTAGCTATGCAGCACAGTAGCCAGTGTGCTGAAACATCTACTGTTCTTTAACATGGAGGGAAAGTAAGCACCAAACTGCGTGACACGCCAGGTATGGGAACACATGGGGAGAAATATTGCCTTTCAGCAGGAAATGGGATAGTCCAAAGTTCTGTTTTTAATATAAAATGAGGACCTTCGGTGATGATATCCCTGAAAATTCAAGATTAAAAAAAAAATATTGTCTACGTGTGCACAGCGCAGAGCAAGGAACAAGTATTTCAAGGGGGGGGGGGGGGTAGGGGCATAGCACGTGGGAGAGAGCAGCCAAACATGTACTCCTCATGGAGTGCGCAAAACAGTGCTTGAAATGGAAAAATAGAAGTTGCTGGTTTCTGAGAAGTGTAGGTACTCTCCAATTAAAAGTATAACATTTTTCTTGAAAAGTGCAGGTACTCTCCTGAAACAAAAGTTTTTAACTGCTTCCTGACATTTCTGCTTTTTGACCAAAATGTACACATAACACACCTGCTAAAATAATCCATTAAAAAACGAAGATGTCTATTTAGTCAACCAGTACATCTCACGAACACTGCATGAGCCATCATTCTGGACCTCTGAGCAAATCACTTGCGGGCAGTGCAGAGCTTTTCGTAGAAAGATGACCACACTGGCATTTGAGATGTAAACAAGTGACAAACTTCAGTCCCTCTATAGTAACCGAGTAGGGTTCTTTGCCAAAAGAGGACACCGTGACATTTCAGATGTAAAGATGTGCAACACCACCATCACTGTATAGTAAGCAAGAAGAGCTGGCTACAGAAAGAAGGCCACTGCAGGATTTCAGATGTAAACCTGTGCAACACCACAATCTATGCATAGTTACAGGGTAGAGCTGTCAGCAGATATGACAACATCGGTATTTCAGATGTAAACATCTGCAAAACCACAATTCGTGCACACTAACCCATGAACGATACAGGTAGATCGCACTAACATTTCAGATGTGAATATGTGTATATGTGTAACACCACAGCCCATGCATAGCAGCCGTGTACAGCTCTCTGCATAAAGATGACACCCTGATATTTCAGATGTAAACAAAGTATTGAAACGTTTTTTTAGATGCAAGCATGGGCAACACCAGAGCCTGTGCATAGTAAAAGAGAACAGCTATATGACACCCTTATAATTCAGATGTAAATACGTGCAACAACACAATCCCTGTATAGTAACACAAGAGTTGGCTGCAGACAAATGACCCCACCAGTGTTTCAGATGTAAAAAAGTGTAACACCACATCCCGTGTATAGTATACAGCTCACCGCAGAAAGATGACACCCTGATATTTCAAATGTAAACACATGCAACACCACACTCCCTGTAAACCAACCTAGAGAAGCTGGCAGCAGAAAGATGACCACACCAGTATTTCAGATGTAAGCATGTGCAACACCACGGATGGAGACTGAGGAGAAGAGAAGCGCAAGGCACAAGGACGGAGACTGAGGACAAGGACAGCGTGAGGCACAAGGAAGGAGAGTGAGGAGAAGAGCAGCGTGAGGCACAAGGAAGGAGAGTGAGGAGAAGAGCAGCGTAAGGCACAAGGACGGCGAGTGAGAAAAAGGGCTGCGTGAGGCACAAGGAAGAGTGGGGAGAAGAGCAGTGCGAGGCACAAGGACGGAGACTGAGGAGAAGAGCAGTGCGAGGCACAAGGACGGAGACTGAGGAGAAGAGCAGCGCAAGGCACAAGGGCGGAGACTGAGTAGAAGAGCAGCGCAAGGCACAAGGATAGAGACTGAGGAGAAGAGCAGCATGAGGCACAAGGACAGACTGAGGAGAAGAGTAGCGTGAGGCACAACAAAGAAGGAGACTGAGGACAAGAGCAGCATGAGACACAAGGAAGGAGAGTGAGGAGAAGAGCAGCGTGAGGCTCAAGGATGGAGAGTGAGCAGAAGAGCAGCGTGAGGCTGAAGGACGGAGAGTGTGGAGAAGAGCTGCGTGAGGCACAAGGACAGAGTGGGGAGAAGAGCAGCGTGAGGCACAAGGACGGAGAGTGAGGAGAAGAGCAGCGTGAGGCACAAGGACGGAGAGTGAAGAGAAGAGCAGCACGAGGCACAAGGACGGAGACTGAGGAGAAGAGCAGCGCAAGGCACAAGGACGGAGACTGGAGAAGAGCAGCGCGAGGCACAAGGACGGAGACTGAGGAGAAGAGCAGCGTGCGGCACAAGGACAGCGACTGAGGAGAAGAGCAGCGTGAGGTACAAGGATGGAAACTGAGGAGATTAGCGCAAGGCACAAGGATGGAGAGTGAGGAGAAGAGCAGCGTGAGGCACAAGGACGGAGACTGAGGAGAAGAGCAGCCTGAGGCACAAGGACAGAGACGGAGGAGAAGAGCAGCGTGAGGCACAAGGAAGGAGAGTGAGAAGAGCAGCGTGAGCTGCATTCTAAACATTTTAGAGATCCGTCGGGGGATTTATGTCACACTAGCTGTGAAAACCCAGGCAGACTAAGGAACACTATGTTGGTCTACTGTTTGCGACAGTAAGGGGCCCATGGCTGTATAAAGAACAGTATACACTGGAAGGCCCTTTAAATGATGGTGTTGCCTACCTAATGTAAATCAATATCGTAGATACTGAAGACAAATTGTTTCCGTGAAGTAGTGCAATGCACAATGTTATTATAGCAGCATGCAGGGCAATTTGATCTAAAATGTTTTTTCAAAAGATGGGCCGGCTACACTTACCAATTACTAATGTCCAGGATGTATTTTTTAAAAAGGGGAAAACTCACCTCTCATCCGCTAACCCTGTCTTTTTGGCCTCGCTGGTGTCCATTGCTCCTCTGAAGGCTCGGGGGGCTTTGGGAGTGGCCACCTTAACTGTGTGTCAAGAAAAATAAATGCTGTTAAAAAGGGGCAGCAACAGCTTAGACAATACAGTACTGGACCTTTTAGCACCTAGTACAGTAGAATTAAACCCAAAATACTGAATACTGTAGTTCAACAGATGCCTTCAATGGGTTCGGCACAAATATTTTGTATACATCTCAGAAGATTAATCTCAGCAGTTATTACGATCCCATAATTTCAGCAATACAGAATACTTTTGGTTTTGTCTATGGACTTCAGAGTTTTATATAGATAGCAAGCAGTCTTGCATTGATTTTGCAAATTTTGAGTGTTTTGAGCTAAGGAGAGGGAGCAAGTGAAGGTGCAAATCAATGGTAATTCTGAGATTCCACAAAGCATACAATGGTCAATTATGCCCCAAGATGGCAGTAAGGCCAATGAAGAAAAGATAGAATAAAATAGTTTCTTTTAAAGCAAAAGCTGGCAATGCAGGTCTGTCACTAAACAGCTCACCAAGTGAGAAATGTTAGAGCAACTTGGGGGGTGGGATTAAATAAATACAGTACCATTTTTCAAATACCTTGTTTGTCCAATCCCTACATAGTGATAATCTATGAACGGGCTAAAAACTGTTTTCAATATAATGCTATATACATAAGGGAAGCTTAGCCCCTACACGCCAAGGGATTTGGCATCCACTCAAGTAAGCGCCTTTAAAAAATAAACACACAAGCCCTATGCGTACCTACATCACTTACACCACTGGGGGAGAAGGGTCAGGGATTACTTTTACAGCTAATATTTGCGGCTTTATCATTTGGGGTCCAGGCAAGAATGAAAGTGTTATAAGTGATACTATCAAAATCAGCTTCAGCAGAAAAACACTTTAGAATAGGGTAACGCTTACTGTGCGTTTCACTTTTGAATAACTACACGATTTGTACCGCTTGAAACGCAAATTAACACTTTAAAATTCGTAAAGGGGAACATATTTGCCCCAGAATGCTACACTCGTAACTTGGCTGAGTTAATGGTTTGTGTTTTTCTACACAAATTATGGTGGAGAAACACGAGCATGTTACCTGCTGGCAGCTCGTCTTCTGCATCACTGAACTTGTAGACATGGCTGTCAAGGTTCCAGATTGCTATGTGTGAGTCTTTCATAATTTCAGTGTAATCATAGTCTAGGAGTGACACTTTCTCGCAAGCAAAATCAGGTGGGCGGAGAGTGGGCGGAGCTTAAATGAAGCTTCCCCGGTATAGTGTATACAGCATGCCTCGCAGAGCGATGGCAGCGCGTTGCGCTGCAGCGCTATATGCGAGACCTAAAAAGTGCTTCCATGTTTTTTCCCTACTGCGTGTTACCTATTCAAGCTTTCATTCAGGACTGAATTGTACAAAACATACTTATAAAAAACAAAATGTTCTGGTGGTCACCTCAAAGAAAAAACCCTACAACACTCTTCACTCTCTAACCTATTAACACCCTGTCATTTTTGGCCCAACATCGGGCATAATAGTCTGTGGTACGGCTTCAAGATTCCTTTTCAGTCAGGGTTTAGGACCAAGCATAGCACAGAAACTTTGTTGGTCAGTTTTTGAGACACTTCCAAGTGCCTAACAGAGGAAGTGTGAAGCTGTCTACTGACCATTCTAGATCTCTTGATTTGACACTGTGACTCACCCTTTTCTGCTTTATAGTCTATCCACTGTTGCCCACATCCATTTGGTCTCTATCAAATGATTATCTTTCTCTTGTGTATAGTGGGGGTCACAATTTTTTTTAATCCAATTTCTCACTACTTTGAGGATGCTCCTGTATAAGGACAGACCTATGCAGACGATACCCAGAATTATTTTACATTCTCGTAAGAAAAAACCTTGATGTCAGCTCTGTGAGAAGCCTTCTAGGTATTTAAATCTTGAATGTCAGAAAGTTATGTCTATTATAACTGCGCTAAAATTTCGCTCATCCATGATAGGCCCATGGTGGTCTCTTTCTCTCATCTTTGCCCAGAGTAACAAATTGTAGGAGTACATGTTGTTTCTGACCTGATGCAAAAATCAGCGTTGTTGTTACTAGCAGCAAACATGCTAACACATCCCATTCAGACAGAAGACGTCTGATTTTTAAAGCCACAAATGGCTTTAGTTTAGTTTTCTCCCACCTAAAATTGTCCCCTCTTTCATAAAAAGGCAATGGGGAAAAGAAATCCTCCTGATCAGTTTTAAAAAAAAAAAAAGAAATCCTGTTTCTTCTCTACAAATGTTGGCGTGTATGCTACTTGCTTTATCCAGCAACACAGACATTTTGCCTTGGCTGGGTATGCCAAAAGCCTTTCTTGCAGTGGACGGAAGTTTAAACTCTAATGGACTCCTGAAATGCCCTTTTAATGCATCACTGAGTGTATCACATTTACTGCATGTAGATGATGTAATATGAAGCTGTTCATCAGATTCTGGGACTTCCAGGCTGGAGCAAAGTTAACGCAGAGCTGTACAATAGCACCTACTGGCACATAGGGTATATGGTAAAAACATCTTTCAAATACAGCCTCTGTCTAGGATATTTGAGTATCCTATAACCGTTCTTTCCCTCACTCACTCTACTAGTGGCATGCTTAATCATCAGGTCTCATCCTGATCTGTACAAACCAGGATGGGCTCTGCCATATTCCAAGGACGATTTTGAATAGTTTCTTACCGTTTTTTTACTGAATAAAAATCCCTCGGGACACTGAGGTGGCCCTTCAATATAGGATGCCCTTGGTATGATTAAAAGAATAGTTTATATGGGTGTCTATGGGAAGGGATGTCCTTACACCCTCTATAAAGTCTACATGTTTCAGCCTTTATTTCATTAGCCGCTACAGGTCAGAAGCTTTCTTTAGAACTATCTGTTCGAGGCATATGAGCTGCAGATCACACACTGAGGATAAGATCGCCATCTGGTGTTGGGCTCGGATGATTGCAGGTTGTTGTTGTCTTCGGAAAAAGCCTTTGGTCACGAGATAGGTGACTCCTCCCCTGGACAACAGTGCGCATGGGCATCCACTCCATCGTCAGATTGTTTTTTTCCGCCATTGGGTTCGGATGAACTTTTTTCCGCTCCAGCAGAAAACTTCCAGCAATCAAAATAACTCTTCAATCTTCATTCCATCGACGTCGAAATCAACTCGGACCGGTTCCGGAAGCGGCTGATGGACAGGATACCTTTTAAAAAATGCCCCCAGTGTGGAGCGAAGTTCCCCCACAGTAACCACCACGAGGTTTGCAACCTCTGCCTGTCGCTGGAACACAACGAATCGAACTGTCCAGCTTGTGCCGCTTTCCGTTCCAAGAAGACCCTCCGGGACCGAAGAGCTCGACGCCATATTATAGCCAAACCAGCTCCAGAACCGGAGGACATCTTTGCTCAGGATGTTCCTGAAGATGACACCCCCCCTGCCCCTGCCCCATCCAAAAAGACATTGGTCAAGACTCCGCCAGCTGGGCCCAGTCGCGACCGAAAATCCTCTTCAGAAGCCCCGCCCTCGGGCCCGGCTCCGAAGACATCTAAGCCTGTAGGTGGCTCAGGCTCGAGCAAACCTCATGTTATGGTACCTACAATACCTTTGGCACCGAAAACTCCACTGTCGGCACCGAAACAGGCTTCAAGACCGAAATCTCCTTCGGCACCAAAACGTTCCTCGGCACCGAAGTCTCCACCGGCACCGAAACGTTCTTCGACACCGATGCCTAAAAGTCCCTCGGCACCGAAGATTCCATCGGCACCGAAAAAATCGGCATCGAAGATTCCATCGGCACCGAAAACTCCATCGGCGCTGAAAAATCCATCGGCCCCGAAAAATCCATCGGCACCGAAAACTCCGTCCACACCAAAAAAAGTTCATAAAGACCCGAAACGGCCATCACCACCACCACTTTCGGAGCCGGATGAACTTTTTCGCCCAGATCCTACTCAAAAGCGGATCTACATTAACCCCGAAACCGGACATGTGACTGCAGTCCCATACAAAAAACGGAAGCTGGACATCACACCGCCTCCAGCTCCCATAAGAAAGGAGGACTGTGCTACTTCACCGCTTCGTCCTTCCTCTCCTGTGTTACCTCCTGACCCATCCCCCCCTCCTCCTCCTCCTCCTTCTCCTTTACCTTTACCATCTCCTTCTCATTCACCTCCTCCACAGGATGATACTGATGATTTAGGGGGAGGGGCGGACCCTGATTTCTTTAATGATCCTCCTGATCCAAACGACCCTTTTACGTTCCCAGACACAGCACCAGTAGATGACTGGTCTTATCCAGTGCCTGACATGCCTGACCCCACTACCTACCCTTCCAAGCCCTCCCCTCCTGATGACCATTTGGGGTTTGGCCAACTCATAAATAGGGCAGCAACATTCCATGGCGTCACAATGCACACAGACGCCCTTGAGGAGGACTTTCTCCTCGATACCTTTGAGCAGTCACAAAAAAAACTGTTCACATACTGCCCATGATTAAAGGGGTTATAAAGCATGCCACTGAAGTCTTTAAAGACCCTGTTAGAGCTAGGGTTCTCAACCCCCGCATCGAAAAAAAATACAGACCAGCCCCACAGGACCCTGCATACATTAAAGCTCAGCTCCCTTTAAACTCCTTGGTCGTGTCAAATTCCAGAAAGCGTGTTAACTCACAGACAACTGGAGAAACGCCTCCCCCGGACAAGGAGTCTAAGCTTTTAGAGGCCTCAGGCAAACGAGTCGCCGCACAGGCGGCAAACCACTGGCGTATTGCCAATACTCAAGCCCTGTTAGCCCGGTATGATAGAGCGCATTATGACCAACTTGAGGACCTTATGCAACATCTGCCTGAGCCCTTTAAATCCCAGGCTACTGACCTTATTCAAGAAGGCAAATTAATATCTAATGCCTCCATTAAATGCGCCTTAGATGCAGCAGACACGGCTTCTAGGGCGGTCAATACCAGCGTCTTACTCAGACGACATGCCTGGCTTCGTATTTCCGGGTTTAAACCGGAGGTTCAAACCACAATTCTAGCTCAACCTTTCAACCAAGAGCAGCTATTTGGCCCTGCAGTGGACACTGCATTAGAAAAAATGAAGAAAGATAATGAGACTGCCAAATCTATGGGAGCACTGCAGTCTCCTCAAACCCGGGGTTCCTTTCGTCGCTCCTTTTATAGAGGAGCATCCAAAAATCTGGGAACTGAGACCACGTCCACCTTCAAAAATTCTGGACAAACATCCCCTAACAGAGGATATTTTTGAGGGGGTTATAGGGGAAACAATAACAAAGGTCGAGGGCGGGGCAACAACAACAACACCCGCACCTCCCCAGCCACTAAACAGTGACTTGCCACCACTCCCCCCAGACCATTCCACTCCGGTCGGGGGGCGGCTCCAACAATTCCTACCTGTCTGGACTTCCATCACCACAGACAGGTGGGTAAGACAAATTATCCAGTCTGGCTACTGCCTCGAACTAATACAATCCCCCCCCCCCCCCAACATACCGCCCAAACAACGTCCAATGTCCTCACATCATCTCTCTCTCCTCAAACAAGAAGTTCAATCCCTGTTAAAAAACATGCAATAGAACCAGTCCCTCTTCAACATCAGGGAACAGGAGTATATTCCCTATACTTCCTCATTCCCAAAAAGGACAAAACGTTAAGGCCCATACTGGATCTCAGACTACTAAACCAGTATATACAATCAGATCATTTTCATATGACCACCCTCCAACAAGTCCTCCCACTATTACAACAGGGAGACTTTCTCGCCACATTGGACCTCAAGGACGCATACTTTCACATCCCTATGCATCCCGCTCACAGAAAATATCTACGATTTGTGGTAGACGGGCAACACTATCAATTTACAGTTCTCCCATTAGGAGTAACAACAGCACCCAGAGTGTTCACCAAGTGCTTAGCAGTCGTGGCAGCGCACCTCAGAAGAAAACAGATCCATGTCTTCCCCTATCTGGACGATTGGCTCATAAAAGCCAATACTCACCAAAAATGCGTTCTCCACACTCATCGCACTATTCAAACCCTCCACAACTTGGGATTCACTATCAACTACCCCAAATCCCATCTACAGCCCTCCCACTTACACCAGTATCTAGGAGCAACCATAGATACATCCAAAGCCATAGCTTATCCCAGCACTGCCAGGATAACCAGTATACAAAATCTCATCTCTCAATTTCAAACTCATCAATCTCTTCCAGCAAGAGTGTTCATGCAGCTCCTAGGCATGATGGCGTCATGCATCTCCATAGTCCCACACGCACGACTTCAAATGCGTCCCTTACAGGAATGTCTAGCACAACAGTGGAACCAAGCTCACGGACAACTTACCGATCTGGTGTTGGTGGACAGTCGCTCACTTCGCTCACTGAAATGGTGGAACACCATCAACCTGTCCAAAGGGCGGCCGTTCTTAGAGCCTCTTCCACAAGTTGTGCTGACTACCGACGCATCTCTCACGGGGTGGGGAGCCCACCTCCTTCAACATACCACTCAGGGCAGATGGACCAGTCAACAAAAACTGCTCCACACCTAGAACTCTTAGCAGTGTTCCTGGCACTAAAATCCTTTCAGGTACACCTAAAGAACAAAACTGTCCTCATACGCACAGACAACATGACGACAATGTATTATATACAGAAGCAAGGGGGGACACATTCTCTCCAACTGTCCCAACTGGCACAGCAAATCTGGAGATGGGCAATTCCCCAAAACATCTACCTGTTAGCAGAACATCTCCCAGGGATCCACAACCAGGTGGCCGACCTCCTAAGTCGCCACACACAGCAGATCCACGAATGGGAATTACACCCCAAGGTTCTACTCCCATTCTTCCAAAAATGGGGACAACCAGACATAGACCTGTTCGCCACTCCCGAAAACACAAAATGCCCAACCTTCGCCGCCAGGTTTCCACACCCGCAGTCGAAGGGCAATGCCCTATGGATGAACTGGTCCGGCAGATTTGCATACGCTTTTCCGCCTCTCCCACTCATTCCATTTGTGGTACGCAAACTGAAGCAACAGTCGCTAACACTAATTCTAGTAGCTCCCACTTGGGCACGCCAACCGTGGTTCACCACACTTCTGGAACTATCTCTAGTCCCACATCAAAAACTACACCTCTCCCCGGATCTATTAACCCAGAACCATGGAGAAATCAGACACCCAGATCCTCAAACACTGAACCTGGCGATCTGGCTCCTGAAGTCTTAGAGTTCGGGTACCTCAACCTCCCTCCAGACTGTATGAATATCATAAAGGAAGCCAGACGACCTACTACTAGAGCATGTTATGCCGCAAAATGGAAACGATTTGCCATTTACTGCGCTAATAATGACATACATCCATTGGATGCTTCCATCCAAAACATCATTTGCTATCTATTACACTTGCAAAGATGCAATCTGGCGTATTCCTCTATACGTTTACACTTAGCAGCCTTGGCAGCCTACTTGCAAAATAGGCAACACCTGTCCCTGTTTAAGGTACCATTCATCAAAGCGTTTATGGAAGGTCTTAAAAGAATTCTTCCTCCAAGATTACCACCTTCCCCAGTGTGGAATCTCAATGTTGTTCTTACAAGACTTATGGGTCCCCCATTTGAACCAATGCACAAATGTGAATTACAGTTCCTGAAATGGAAAGTAGCTTTCCTTATCGCAATCACTTCCCTACGAAGAGTAAGTGAAATACAAGCCCTAACTCTGGAGGAACCTTTCTTACAACTACACCGTAACAAAGTAGTTCTTAGGACAAACCCTAAGTTTCTTCTAAAAGTGATTTCCCCTTTCCACCTTAACCAATCAGTAGAGCTACCAGTCTTTTTCCCTAACCCAGACTCCGTAGCTGAAAGGGCCCTACATACCTTAGATGTTAAAAGAGCCTTGCTTTATTACATCGACAGGACAAAACCTTTTCGAAAGACAAAACAACTCTTTGTTGCTTTCGCGCCACCACATAAAGGCAATCCTATCTCCAAATCAGGTATCGCCCGGTGGATAGTTAAATGTATCCAAATTTGCTACCTAAAGGCTAAACGTACACTTACAGTTCCCCCTAGGGCGCACTCCACGCGTAAAATAGGGGCTTCTATGGCCTTCTTAGGTAACATTCCCTTAGAAGATATTTGCAAGGCAGCCACGTGGTCTACCACGCATACCTTCACTAAACACTACTGTGTTGATGTGCAAGCCAAACAACAGGCCTCAGTGGGCCAGGCTGTCCTAAAAACCTTATTTCAAACTGCTGCAACGGATACAGGTGACCACCGCTAAGGGGAGACACTGCTATATACTCTATCCTCAGTGTGTGATCTGCAGTTCATATGCCTCGAACGGAATATGCTACTTACCAGTATGCATCTGTTCTTGGCATGTAGAGCTGCAGAGTCACACACGCCCACCCGCCTCCCCGGGACCTGTATCTGTTCCAGCATTTGTCTTACTTAGACATTACACATGGACATCCTTTCTTTTCATTCCTATACACTCCATCTTTTCCCATCATGGCGAAAAACAATCTGACGATGGAGTGGATGCCCATGCGCACTGTTGTCCAGGGGAGGAGTCACCTATCTCGTGACCAAAGGCTTCTTCCGAAGACAACAACCTGCAATCATCCGAGCCCAACACCAGATGGCGATCTTATCCTCAGTGTGTGACTCTGCAGCTCTACATGCCAAGAACAGATGCATACTGGTAAGTAGCATATTCCTTTTCTTTTGCCCCGGAAAGTACGTGTAGTCCTATCCCTACTAGTCAGGACAAATTACATAAACTACGTAACATATTTTATGGAATACTTGTCCTGTGATTGATTGAATGTTTAAATTAATCTCAGCCGCTGGTAATTACTTACTAGTTTCGTAATTACTCTCAGTCCATTGTTTTTTTATTTGGCCCACCATGCCACCTTAGATTAAATCAACCATATGCAAATCAGCCTTAACCCTGTTCAAACAGGAACAGGCCAGCTGCTCCCTGAACTGGAATATTAACATTACCAATGGCCGAGATGAATTAAAGCATTCCATCCATCACTTTTTGTATGCTTCACCGCGATGAGTATGCCCAGGTATGTGCCATTGGAACCTAGCTAAAACGGATTGATGAACCGTAATAAGTGTGAAACTAGTATTGGGTTGTTTTCTGGTTCGGGGAGTACCTGGTCTAGCAGTTCAGGCTGGAATTTTTCTATCAGATCAAGGTCAAGACTGATTTGCGTATGGCCGAACCCTAACTGAAAAGGCATGGTGTGCAAAAAATCAATGGGATGAGTTGCTGCCCGAGTAATTAACAGTGGCTGAGATCAATTTTCACATTTTTATTTGATACTGTTTGACGCACTTGGTGGGAAGGGTATGCCCAGGCTGGGGTCCCATGCACACTGTGCCAATATAACAAAGCTATTCCCGCCTTAATAGGGATGAAACTGGCCTTGAGTTGCTTGTATTCCAGTTCCGGGAGGACCCCTGGTCTAGCAGTTTGGGATGAACTGTTCCTAATGGAGCAGGGTCCCGCCTGAGTTGCATATCGATGGGTCCAAACTGAAATGGCGTAATGCAGATGTGCGAAATACCCATGGACTGGGATGCGGCCCCAAGTAATTACCTGCGGCTGAGATTAATTCAAGCGTTCCATCCATCACTTTTTTGTATGCTTTGTTTTTCAAAGCATATGTTAGTGCATTAAACAAGATAATTAAAAAAAAAAGTTATCCTTTGTCATCGTTTCAATTTGATATGTATCAGCACCTTTAATTTTACAGACTACTCCTAATCACTGGCATGCAGAACGTCAATGAAATGTTCTCCCACTGCTCAGGGTTATACATGCACTCATGTCAGCTATGTTATAAGAGACAAGAGACACACAAAGTGAATACATTGTATTAAGCAGTGCACTGTTCACAGCACAAGTGAAAAGTGTAAAGATTGGTTAAAGTTAATTTTCCTTTTATATTTCACCCTGATTCAGTATTTAATAACAGTTTGTAAGGGGGATGGGTAGTCTGCTGTCGTCACACCCAGTAGGTTGTCAGTACTGATAAATTAATTTGTCAGTATATGAGGAAAAGGTTTTGGAAGTATCCGTTAATAAATTCCAACTGGTGCCTAGCGATATTCTACAGGTGAGGAACCTGTGATTTTAGGAATCCATCAGAAGCGAATGCAGTGTCAAGAGTACTGCACATTCCCTAAGAATACGCATTAGGAGATGCATTGAGGCTGAAACCAAAAACAGGACACCTATATGCCTACACAACACTGCTCTCTTCTGCCTTGAGTTCTGGAAATAAATCAGGCACAACCGTGCCCAAATCATACGAACTGGGCCAGGAGAGTGTGGAACCTGTACTTTCTGGACATAAGTAGCTGTCTTCTGATCAGGCTGCCACTTTACAAAGACAATAGGGCAGGATCATCCACACAAAATGATGCAATCTGCAACTGCAGGAGTGGAGTTTGAGCGGCAACAATTGACTGTATTTAATTTTCTGCTTGAAGTGGTGTGTGTCAGTCTTGCTGCTAGGCGCCCTTCTGGACAAAATCCTTTTATGCTGGCTGCTGGGGCAAATTTGTAGGCTGCTGTCGTGTTCACAAGAAGGACCTCTTGCAAGCAAAGCTGTCAAACATCCATTTGTTTTGCCTTTGGCCCTGTCAGGCTTTGTGCTGGGCATTATTAAAGGTTATTTGTCGGCTCTTTAAACCTCTTTTTGTTTGCCAGACTAACTGTCATTGTTTAAATCTTGTTTATGATGAGATTTATTAAAGGTTTGACACGTGTTCCTTTCCAAACCATTTGTGATGCCACAGTGTGACCTTGATTTGGTCTTGATATTTGTTGTGTGTACACCCTTTGAGTCAAAGCATTGCTGCTCATTGGGTCTCCTGACCCTAAAGACAGTCTTCCTTATTGTGATTATGTCAGCTCGTTGTGTGAGTGAACTTCACCAACTTGCACACCACCTTTTCCCCCAGACAAGTTGGTGCTTTCATTTTACAACCGTTCTTTGCTTTCCCTCACTCCTCAAAACAAGAGCAGAGGCTTTATCGGTTAAACCCCAAAAGAGCTTTTAACTTCTACACTGATCTACCTAGGACCATTGAGTGGACTGTCGGCTTTTTGTGGGGTTCTCTGGAGGGAAGAAAGGCAAGGCGCTGCAAAAGAAGATCTTCTCAGAAGGTCCATTCCACAAGGGCTAAGGCTAGTACTCTGCATTGGCACATGGATTGTGTGTCCTTGATATCTGGCAGGCTGCAACATGATGTCAGTGCGTATGTTCACAAAACACTACTGCCTTCTCAATCTGGTCTGACGGAGGGACACCTCACCCACTCGGTCCTGCAAGATTTTTTGTTCTCAGCCAACTCCACCGAGCCTCTACCTTGGAAAGGTACTGCTTAAGTATCTATTCTTATATGAGGAACCTGTAGTTAGATGTATCCTTTAAAAGAACAAACTACTTAGCTTTGGTAACTCTATTTATGGTGTTATGCTGTCACCTTATTGATAAGAGTCGCTCCTTTCCCCCCCGGCAGCCTTGACGGGACTTAAGTCCGAAGTCAGAAAGTGGCAAAGCTCGATGTCGGAGCTTTAAACAAATCCTTAGCCAACAGCACACCCGCTATCAAACAGATGGCCACTACGAATCTTGGGGCTATCCAAAGTTGGATTCTACAATCTGTAGATACCTGCCTTCCATTATCCAACAAACGGCTCTGTAATCATCGGCCACCAGCCCCATGGTTTACTGAGAGACTCAAGATTGACAAAAGCAAGATGTAAAACCCTAGAAAGACATTGGAGGAAACGCTCTATGCCTGATGCCAAATTGGCCTATTAAAAGGCCAGAGGGACTATCATATTCTCTTCAGAACAGCTCATGCTGAGTATATTTCTCTCAAAATATCTCAATCTCAGAAATGCTCTCAGACCCAATCTAAGGTGGTTAAAGAACTATCTGGGTTGGAAAGTCAGACTACCCCTCTAGTCCTGAATGAAATGAAATGTGATGATCTGGCCCACTACGCGCGCAAAGTCGAGAAAATATATTCTGCACTATCCAGTGATAATCTGTCAGATACTTCACACCTAACCTTCACCACCCCCAAGGCAGCTAGTGCTTTGTTGCTGGAGTCGAATAGTAATATTAAATCCATCAACAAACTGGAAGCATGGTCCCTTTTGGAAGTGAACTCCTTCAACCAGCTTCTGGCAAATATTAAATCTGGCTCCCAGTGCGACTTACTCCCTATCTCAGTGTTAAAACAGCTTGAGCCTCCCATACGTGCAGCAATTATGGATCTCCTTAACGCCTCCTTACAGGAGGGCATGGTCCCCCCCAGAATGGAAACATGCCATGGTGCTTCATCTTTTAAAAAAGGCCAATGCGGACCCTACTGAGCCATCCAATTTTCGCCCTATTTCACCGTTCCCAGCCTTTTCCAAAATCCTTGAAAAACATGTGAACTCCCAGTTGTCCTCTTTTGTCGAGACCCAGAACTTCCTTCATACTTCTCAATCTGGTTTCAGAACTGGGTTCTTCACTGAATCTACTCTGCTAGGAGTCACTGAAATGCTGCGTCATCGGCTGGATCTCGGTGACACGGTGGCTCTTATTTTACTCGACTTGAACACCGCATTCGATACGCTGTCTCATACTATTTTTTTGAGAGCTCTACAATTCTTAGCTCTTAAATGGCTCCATTCCTTTCTCACCAACCGTACGTTTCAGGTTTTCTCTTCCTCAGCCAGCTCTAAACCCCATTTGTCCACTTACGGAGTGCCACAGGGCTTTGTGCTGAGCCCTGCTGTTTAATGTTTGTTTACCCATTGGCAGATGTTGCCGAAGAGGCTGGGCTGTCCCTTTTTCCTATGCCGATGATACGCAGATAATCTTATCCCTTTCTTCATCTAGAGAATCTAAATCATTGGCTCGCCAGTCTGGTTTGAGGAAAATTGCGTCTTGGATGCAAAATAATCTACTCAAACTTAAGAGGAAAAAAACGGAAGTTATGATTCTCGGAAGCAACAAGATCTGTGGGGCCCACAACATTGGCCCCCTGAAATGGGTGCCTTCCCCCGGCCTGCTCACCAGGTTCACAACCTGGGCGTTATCATCGACAACCAACTGACGATGAAACAACAAGTTACAAATGTGGTGTCTACTTGTTTCACCATTCTTAAATGGTTAAAGAAAATTCTTTGGATGCTCAATCAATCAATCAGTGACATTTATAGAGCGCACTACATACCCGTAGGGTCTCAAGGCGCTGGGGGTGGGGGGGTGCCGCTACTGCTCGAACAGCCATGTCTTCAGCTTCTTCCTGAAGGAGAGGTGGTCTTGGGTCAGGCGCAGGTCGGTCGGGAGGGAGTTCCAGGTCTTGGCGGCCAGGTAGGAGAAGGACCTTCCTCCTGTGGTCGCTCTTCGGATGCGGGGGACGGCGGCGAGGGCGAGGTTGGCTGATCGGAGGTGGCGTTTGGGAGCGTAGAAGTTGACTCGGCTGTTGAGGTAGCTCGGGCCTTGGTCGTGTAGCGCTTTGTGTGCGTGGGTGAGGAGGCGGAAGGTGATTCTTTTGTTGACGGGGAGCCAGTGAAGGTCTCTCAGATGTCCGGAGATGTGGCTGGTTCGTGGGATGTCGAGGATGAGTCTGGCTGAGGCGTTCTGGATCCGCTGGAGTCTCTTCTGGAGCTTGGCGGTGGTGCCGGCGTAGAGGGCGTTGCCGTAGTCCAGTCGGCTGGTGACGAGGGCCTGGGTGACGGTCCTCCTGGTCTCGGTGGGGATCCACCAGAAGATCTTCCGTAGCATGCGTAGGATGTTGAAGCACGCCGAGGAGACGGCGTTGACTTGCCTGGTCATGGAGAGGGAGGAGTCCAGGATGAAGCCCAGGTTGCGTGCATGGTCTGTCGGTTTGAGTGCGGTGCCCAGGGCGGGAGGCCACCAGGAGTCGTCCCAGGCGGAGGGTGAGGAGCCCAGGATGAGGACCTCCGTCTTGTCCGAGTTCAGCTTCAGGCGGCTGGTCGTCATCCACTCGGCTACGTCCTTCATCCCTTCGTGTAGGTTGGCTCTGGCGGCGGCGGGGTCGTTGGTCAGGGAGAGGATCAGCTGGGTGTCGTCGGCGTAGGAGATTATGTTGAGGTGGTGTTGCCGTGCGATGGCCGCGAGGGGGCTCATCTCCACTCAGAGAACAGTAGTCCAAGCCCTTGTTACATCTAGGCTGGACTACGGCAATGTTCTCTATTTGGGTTCTAACAAAGCGGTGATGCAGATGACTGCAGGTGGTGCAAAAATGCGGCTGCCAGGCTACTCTGCCATGTTCCTAAGTCGGCACCTATTTCTGACTCCCTTCGAGAACTTCATTGGCTTAGGGTGGAGAATCGTGTTCGATTCAAAGCCCTGAGCTATATGTTCAAAATCAAAACTGGTCTCGCTCCACAATATCTTCAGTCTTTAACCCACACACCTTCACGCCCCATTCACTCTGCCGTACAGGCTAAGTTCACGGTCCCCAGAATCAAACTTAAGCGAATGCGTGGTCGGTCCTTTTCTTACTTAGGACCAGCCTTATGGAACTCTCTCCCCATTTCATTTCAAAAGGAAACTGTCTATGAGAGATTTCACAAATGTTTGAAAACATGGCTGTTTAATCTGTAACGTTTCTGTTCCCTTGTTCCCTCCTACCAGGCTGGCACCGGTAAACCCCTCGGGGTAGCTGTGCACCCTACAAATGTAAAAACATAACGTAACATATGGTGGATACTTTATCTAACCACTGATTTCTCACCACCCTCCCACTTCCCCTCTATGTTGAGTGGCCTCTTTTTAACATCTAGAAAGGTTCAAAGTCATAGGAACGACGAGATTGCCATGGTATCGATAATATTGCTAATGCTTTTGATACGCTGGACTGAACTTATTTGATGGGGGTCTTGCAAGCAATGAGGTTGGTCCTTTGTTCTGTGGCTGGGTGCAATTACTATACACCGACCCCAAGGCCAGGATCAGGATTGGTGAAATTGTATCTGGAGACTGGGACTTGGAGCGTGGCACGGAGCTTGGCACAAGCCACAGGTGCCCGTTCTCACTGCTCCTGTTCACTTTGGCATTAGCGCCATTGGTGAATAGGTTCTGGCGGAACTTAGGAGACTGGGAGACTCCACACATTTCCTTCCCCTCTATGCTGATGACGACCTGTTTTACTTGGCATGACTGAAGGAGTCAATTTCGAGTCTACTGATCTACCTGGATGAAGTTGATGACCTTTTGTTGTTGAAAATGAATAGACCTAAAACTGTGTTGTTTCCACTGGGTATCCTAGCGAGTTACCCAGTGTACCGGTTGCCCAATTCGGATCTCCACTGGGAGATGGACACGTTCAGGAACCTCTGGAAATGGTAGGCCTGACAGCTGAAAAACAATACATGTAAAACATGGGGAGGGTCCTGAAGGGGTTACACTCTGTAAATGTTTTAAATACACTACCATTATCAGTCATGGGAAAAGTTGCTCTAGCCCAGATGGTGTTTCTAACTAGGTCACTGTGTTGTGCAGAATTCGATACACCTGCTACACCTATAGGTATTCAAAACACTAAATAAACGCCTCATATTGTTGGCATAGGCGAAAGTGCTCAGCAGAGTTGCCTTAGATGCATTTAAACTGGACCAGTGGAAGAGGGCTGGGTCTAACAGATATTGAAATGTATTATTATGCAGCACACTTACAACATGCTTCAAATGTGCCATGGATGAGGATAATTGGGAAAAGTGTCTTTTACGATGGCAACTTGTTGATGCCACTATTGATGAGGGGACAGACTGGACTATCCCACATAGTGAGGCAAACCGCTTGTGTTTGGGGGAGAATAGTCACCATAGTTCTCAAGTGCTCACCCTTCATGAGGGATCTCGAACTGTGAGTGTTGCAACCCTTTAAGCTCATACGCACAGACATGACACTCAGATGGTGGCATGAGGAAGGTTGTTGCATTTGAGCGATCTATACCCAGAGAATAGGTTTATCAACTTCAAAGAGGCACAGGGGACATTTAGAGTGGGGAAGGCCAGTATCTGCAGTGCACCAGGCTTGCCGGGACCGCCAGAGAGATTTGGACTAGATTCCCTGATAATCCTCCACAGACAGAAACCCTTCAGGCAATCCTTAGTTTAGGGCATAGGTGGACATTTAGTGACCTGGCTTAAAAAACTTTGAAATGAACAGGGTAAACACGCCTTTCAAAGCCAGAGCTGCCTGGAGAGACGAACTAGATGAACACATCACAGATGAGGATTGGAAGAGAACTTGCGCACTGATAAAGGGGGTATCTGAAAACGCACGGTTTCAATTGATTCATTTCAGCTACTTACATCACATGTTCCTCAAGAAGAATGGAAGGTATTTTATCTATTTTAAAAGTAAAAAAGATTGGATTCTCTGTTCTTTAGGCTTAATTCATAGCTGCAATTACCGCGCAGCCTATACCTCGATGTACTCTTTCTGTCTCATAGAAGGTTCTTACGCTATTTTATTGGCCTCATAGTTGGAAACTGTTAGAGGAGCTGCAGCCAAAATGAAATTGGGGTTTTAAAGGCTTCAAAAGAAAGAATTCTCCTCAGAAAGGAGAGAACTGAGAGCAATATTTCTTTAAGAAGAGCTTCCTTTTAATGAGTACAGGCTATCCAGGATAGGAAAGCATGCCTTTGCAGTAATACAGCATGGTTTCCACTCATGACGTATGAGATGTGTATGTCTATGATGTTAGTACAAGTCAGTTCTGTGCAATGATTCACTTTATTTATCCTTATAGGTGAATAGTCTAATCTCGTAGCAGGGCGCCATGACTTGAAGGGGTTCATTCGGTAAATTAGGTTAGAATCTGTCTCAAAACCAAATAGACATCATCAAACCGAGGAACATTCTGCAATACCTACTGTTGGCTATTATTACGGATGAAGGCCTGGACAGAGAGTATATTTGTTTCCTTTACACTGGGTGATCCCTTCAAAGAAGGTGGTGAACTCCAGTTTACTGTAGACAACGTTTTTAAATACGTCTACTTCCGCCTGCGTATTTAAAAATGACTGAGGAAAGTCCTGCCGTGATTGGCCAGTGTTCCCTTTTAAAAAGGATACAACCTTTTTAAGAATAACAATATGTTCGAGGCATATGAGCTGCAGATTACACACTTTTGCATAGATCGCCATCTGGTGTTAGGCCAGGATGTTTGCAGTTTGTTTTTCCTCTTGGAAAGTCTTTGGGAGTCACGAGGTCGGTGACTCCTCCCTTGGTCCGTATTGCGCATGGGCTTCGGCTCCATCCTCAGATTGTTTTTTTCTGCCATCGGGCTCGGATGTAATACTTCGTGCTCCGGTTCCGAACATTTCCAGTTCAACGATCGAAGCGGAATCCTCGCTCTTCGCGGTATTGTTCAGATCCTGATCTCCTCAATCACCTTCTCTTCGACACACCTTCGATTCCAGTCGTCGACGGCGGCCTTCGGGCCTATCCAAGCTCCGGTCCGGGCTGATGGAAAGAACTCCATTCAAGAAGTGCCCTCGATGTGGGTCCAAATTCCCCCACACCGATCTTCTTGAGGTGTGCAACTTCTGCCTCTCCCCTGAACACGAGGCTCGAGATCCCGCCTGCAAGTCTTTCCGATCCAAAAAGACTATTCGAGATCGAAGGGCCAGACGAAACATGGCGCACTCCTCGACTTCCGTTCCAGTCGACATCTTCGGGGACGACGTCGAAGCTCCGGGACAGCAGCACCGCGAAGAGGACCTAGTCAGTGCTTCCGAAGCTGACGACTTGGATGTGGAGGACATCACCCCGGCGCAGAGGGTCGTGAGTAAAATACCACCTCCCATACCCGCGCCGACACCCAAAAAGGCTTCGGTCACGCCTTCGCCTCCGGGCCTAGGCAAGACCAAAGACACTGCTTCGAACACCCCACCTTCGGGCACGGTGAAGAAGCCTAATAAGCCTTCCGGCGGCTCGGGCTCGAGCCAGCCTGCCAGCGGTGCCGATAAACACACTTCGGCACCGAAAAAGAGATCGGCCTCTACCTCGACACCGAGCTCCACACCAAAGCCCTCTGTGTCGAAACCCAGCCTCTCGGTAACAACCAAACATCATAAGGCCCTCGGCACCGACACTCCCGCGCCGAAGCCTGCCTCGGCGTCAACCAAAAAAACGGAGGTTCCAAAAAAGCACGGCACGGACAAGCCTAAAAAGCCATCGGCCCCGACACCTTCGGCAACGACCGAACAGCCATTGTCTCAAGAACTGTTTACACCGGATCCTTTGCAAAAGACACTTACCAAGGATCCAAAAACTGGACATTTGGCACTTTCTTCTAAAAAGAGACATTTGGACAAACCAGCTCCGCCTCCACCTCCAAAGAGGAAAGACTGTGCTACCTCCCCTTTCAGAGTGCCTTCCCCACCGCTTCCACCCTCTCCACCTCTGCCCCCTCCGCCTTCTCCATCCCTGCCTCATCGCTCTCCGACCTAGTCTCCAGACCATGATGATCAGGGCGACCCATACTACGATCCAGCAGATGTGCCACAAGACCCCACCCCTACAGGATCCCCAGACCCATGGGACGATTATAATAATCCAGACATTCCAGATGTCCCGCAAGATGACCTTTATCCATCCAGGCCATCTCCACCAGAAGACTCATTAGGTTTTCACCACCTACTTCAGAGGGCGGCACATTATCACGGGGTAGAGCTACACACTGACCCGGTAGAGGAAGATTTCCTCCTCAACACCTTTGATACCGCACATAGGTCTACTTCTATACTACCTATGCTCAAAGGGGTAATAAAACATGCGCCAGAGGTTTTTAAAGACCCAGTCAGGGCTAGGGTCCTAAACCCACGCATAGAGAAAAAGTATAAAGCTGCCCCCACAGATCCTGCCTACATCAAAGAGCCAGCGCCACTGGATTCCCTAGTGGTATCCACTGCACGGAAGAGGTCAAATTCCCAGGCGTCAGGCGAAGCACCACCACCTGACAAAGAGTCAAAGCTCCTGGACGCGTCAGGAAAGCGCACTGCGTCACAGGCAGCCAATATATGGCGTATCGCCAACACTCAAGCGCTATTGGCCAGATACGACAGAGCGCATTATGATGAACTAGAAACCATCATGCACCATCTCCCAGAAAAATACAGAAATCGGGCCAATGAATTAATTCAAGAAGGTAAGAACATAACTAACACCTCTATACGCTGTGCCTTAGACGCAGCAGACACAGCCTCCAGGGCCATTAACACTAGCGTCCTCCTCCGTCGCCCTGCTTAGCTGAGAGTTTCAGGCTTTAAACCTGAGGTACAAGCCTCCATATTAAATCATCCATTTGATCAAGAACATCTATTCGGTCCAAAGGTAGATGAGGCCCTCGAGAAGATGAAGAAAGACACAGATACGGCGAAATCTATGGGAGCCCTACAGTCACACCCTCCTAGGTGCTCCTTTCGCCGCTCTTCCTTTCGGGGCACGGGCAGAGGCTACTCAGATAGCGCGTTCACTTCCTACAAATCCCCTGCTCAATCCACCTTCACAAGGGGTTATCAAAGAGGCGGCTATAGAGGCAATAACAAAGGCAGAGGCAAAACAAATACCGCCCGCTCTGCCACACCGCCTACCCAATGACTTAGCCCTGCTCCCTCCAGACCATCCCACTCCGGTCGGGGGCAGACTACAAAATTTCTTTCACGTCTGGGAGTCCATCACATCAGACAGATGGGTGACCCAAATTATTCGTTCAGGGTACTGCCTAGAATTGACATCTACCCCCCCCCCCCAACATTCCACCCAGGCAACGCCCAATGTCACAAGAACATTCCACGTTACTTAAACAGGAGGTAATCTCCCTCCTACAAAAAGTGGCAATAGAACAAGTCCCCGCCAATCAGCAAAATTTAGGGGTCTACTCCCTATATTTTCTGATACCAAAAAGAGACGAGACTCTACGACCTATCTTAGATCTCCGGCCTCTAAACACATACATACATTCGGACCATTTTCACATGGTAACACTTCAGCAGGTACTTCCGCTCCTCTCCCAGAACGACTTTCTCACCACACTGGACTTGAAAGACGCATACTTTCACATTCCGGTACACCATGCCCACAGAAAGTACCTCAGATTTGTAGTGGACGGGCAACACTACCAGTTCAAGGTGCTCCCATTTGGGGTCACAACAGCACCAAGGGTATCCACCAAGGGTACTCACCAAGTGCCTAGCGGTAGTGGCGGCACACCTCAGACGACAGCACATTCACGTCTTCCCATATTTGGACGACTGGCTAATAAAAGCCATGTCCTACAATTAATGTGTACATCACACCGCCACTACAATCCAACTACTTCACCAGCTAGGTTTCACGGTGAACCACCAAAAGTCCCAGCTAATACCATCCCACACAAAGCAATACCTCGGTGCCACCATAGACACCTCAAAAGCCATAGCCTACCCCAATCCTGCCAGGATTGCAAGCATTCAGGCTTTGCGTCAAAGATTCTTACCTCAACACTCTCTCCCAGCAAGAGTGTTTATGCAACTGATAGGGATGATGGCCTCTTGCATTTTCATAGTGCCTCATGCAAGACTCCAGATGCGTCCACTCCAAGAGTGCTTAGCGCGCCAATGGAACCAGGCCCAGGGGCAACTGACAGATCTGGTGTTGGTAGATGGTCGCACCCATCGCTCTCTGCAGTGGTGGAACACCACGAATCTTTTCAGAGGTCGATCGTTCCTGGACCCGGTTCCACAAATAATCCTAACGGACGCATCGCTCTCCGGCTGGGTAGCTCATCTATTACACCTCACAGTGCAGGGCACATGGACGCCGCAACAAAAGTTACACCACATCAACCATCTGGAGTTACTGGCAATCTTTCTAGCCCTAAAATCCTTTCACACTCACATTTTAGGCAAGGCAGTCCTTATTCGCACAGACAACATGACGGCCATGTACTACATTCAAAAACAAGGCGGCGCACACTCTCCACAGCTCTCTCAACTAGCACAGAGCATATGGAGATGGGCAATTCCACACAAAATCTTTCTCCTAGCCCAACATGTCCCAGGAGTCCAAAACACCATGGCAGATCTGCTCAGCAGACAAACGCAGCAGATCCACGAGTGGGAACTTCACCCACAGGTTCTTCACCCGTTCTTTCAGATGTGGAGGCATCCACACATAGACCTCTTCGCCACCCACGAAAACAAAAAATGCCCAAGCTTCGCCGCCAGATACCCACACCCATTGTCCAAAGGCAATGCGATATGGATGAACTGGTCAGGCAAATTTGCGTACGCCTTTTCACCTCTCCCACTAATTCCATTAGTGGTGCGAAAGCTACAACAGCACTCCTTCACACTGAATCTAGTAGCTCCAACATGGGCCAGACAACCTTGGTACACCACGCTGCTGGAACTCTCGGTAGTGCCACACCAAAAGTTACACCTCTCACCATGCCTCCTAACCCAGAACCATGGAGAGATCAGACACCCGGACCTAGCTCAGCTCAACTTTGCGATCTGGCTCCTGAGATCCTAGAATTTGGATACCTTAACCTTCCCCCTGACTGTATGAACGTAATCAGAGAAGCTAGGCGCCCTACTACTAGAGCCTGCTACGCGGCAAAGTGGAAAAGATTTGTTGTTTATTGCCATAACAACACAATCAACCCTCTAGACGTATCTATACAGCACATCATATGCTACTTACTCCATCTACAAAGGTGTAACCTAGCATATACATCCATCCGGCTACACCTCGCAGCAATTGCCGCCTACCTACAAAATAGACAGCACCTATCACTTTTCAGAGTGCCTGCCATTAAAGCCTTCATGGAAGGCCTCAAACGAATAATTCCCCCCAGAGTACCACCCTCACCTGTGTGGAACTTAAATATAGTTCTCACAAGGCTATTGGGACCGCCTTTCGAACCTTTGCATAAATGTGAACTGCAATTTCTCACATGGAAAACAGCTTTCCTTGTAGCCATCACTTCCCTTAGAAGGGTCAGCGAGAAACAAGCACTTACTATACAAGAACCTTTTCTCCAAATGCGCCCGAACAAGGTTGTCCTCCGTACTAACCCAAAATTCCTACCCAAAGTCATTTCCCCCTTTCATCTAAACCAATCGGTAGAATTACCGTTTTTTTTCTCGCAACCTCAAACTGTTGCAGAAAGGGCTCTACACACACTGGATGTTAAAAGGGCCTTACTTTACTATATCCAGAGAACCCAACCTTTCAGAAAGACAAAACAACTGTTTGTCTCTTTCTCTCCACCACATAATGGCAACCCCATCTCTAAATCAGGGATAGCTAGGTGGATTGTAAAATACATACAGATTTACTACCACAAGGCAATATGCACGCTATCTTTTCCCCCTAAAGCCCACTCTACACGAAAGATACGGGCTTCTATGGCTTTTCCAGGGAACATCCCATTAGATGATATCTGCAAAGCAGTTACATGGTCAACAACGCACACTTTCACTAAACATTACTGTGTAGATGTGCAAACTAAGCAACAAGCTAGTGTGGGCCAGCCTGTACTAAAAACACTTTTTCAAACCACTGCAACAGATACCGGTGGTCGCCGATAGGGTTGGGAACTGCTATATAGTCTATGCAAAAGTGTGTAATCTGCAGCTCATATGCCTCGAACGGAATATGCTACTTACCAGTATGCATCTGTTCTTGGCATGTAGAGCTGCAGATCTACACACGCCCACCCGCCTCCCCGGCTACCTGTATCTGTTCCAGTCTATCTTATTTAGATACAACACACATGGGTTTCTTCACTATTATTACTACGCTCCATCTTTCCCTGTTGGCGAAAAACAATCTGAGGATGGAGCCGAAGTCCATGCGCAATACGGACCAAGGGAGGAGTCACCGACCTTGTGACTCCCAAAGACTTTCCAAGAGGAAAAACAAACTGCAAACATCCGGGCCCAACACCAGATGGCGATCTATGCAAAAGTGTGTAGATCTGCAGCTCTACATGCTAAGAACAGATGCATACTGGTAAGTAGCATATTCCATATTTAATTAAAGGCAGATTTACAATTAAAAGCGTGTTACATCCTGGCTAGAATTCCTTTTTAGGTCTCCCCTGTGACAGTGCATGCATTAGCGCATGCCCTCTCCCTTATGTGAGATATTGTTCCCTCCAAGGGGCTTGCGGCCCACTCATTGCTTATCATTCGTTAGCTTCACGGCCACCCTTATTCGCTACATACTAATCGGTCAGCGCGTGCCAGCTTCACTTCCTCATCTTTCATCTGGAGCATAGACGAAGTACTGATTACTTCTCTTGATAAGTATCCATCCGCTGCTGGCCCTGTGATTGATGTACTATTATTATTTTTTTCCCCTGTCACCAATGTTGCTGCTTCTGCTCCCACCTCTCCGTCCATGTTGCTTCTTCCCTACCATCCTCATCCTCCCATTGCCCATGTTGACCCTTCCCAACTTCCACCCCATAATACCTTGTCAATGCTTATATCACCTCTGCTCCACATGCCTTAAATTTCATACCAGTTCGCTAAACTCATCCATGTGCTGCTTTTACATAAGACATGTTTTACTCGTGCCTGGCCTGCCCTTGTACCACCACTCTTCCTACCTGAACATAATGCAATTGTTGTCCTAACCCTGGTCCACACGGTTACTATCATGTATACTAGAACTATGTGCACCACTTTCAGCCTTTGGTCACTCCAAGGCTGTGTATCTTTTATGTTAAGAGCCCACTCCCTGGCTCACAGAGGAAAGACCTATTGACCTTGTAGCAGCTTGGCCACTGTGCAAGATAACTGAAAGTAAAAAGAAAAAGAGCACTAAGGCACGGCTGGCGCCGACTGTGTTATAGCACTTATATCGGCCACGCTGCTGTACAGTGTGGCTAAAACACATTGACAAAGCCAGTAGGTCTTACCTCTGAGACCCATTGGCATTGTCAATGCTAGTATTATTATAGCTTTCCTCTAGTTTGTGAGCTGCTTTTAACCTTTATAATTTATTGTGATCCTGTGAAGGGCTGAAAGTGAAGTTTGTCGATGCAAATGTAAAATATGTTTGTCTTATATTTTTCCAATAGGAAAACTTTTTTTTCTTCTTCAAAACTCAGTTGCTTTGTAATCCTAGTGAAAAGAAGGCCCAGGTAGTCTAGGAAATAATTGTAGTTTCTAAACTGGGATAAAGAGAACGTGGTGATGTGCTGGCCAAGAAACCAGTAAAACTGTCAATTAATGCTTGTCTCCTCTGCTAATGAAAATTTATTAATCTTGATTACTGATACCAAATGCCTGTATCAGTTATTTTTCTTCTCTTAGCAACTGTTAAATCCCAAGTATTAAATGGGTATAAAAACATTACATTTACATTTTCTCTACAGACTGCAGCACTGGATCTGGATAATGTCTACTTCAAGTATGTGGTGGCCGCACTTGCTTTGGTTCTCGTCGGACAGTTTGTACTACGCCGCTTCTTCTACCCTTGACACCACTAAAGAGGGGGCAACGACCACTATGCCAAATACAAGCTGGGCATCGGGGGTACCACTCCAACCTCCTCTTCCGTTCCATGATCCTCAACTATCCACCTACCCTTAATGCTATGCCCACTGCTCACAAGCTCCATATGCATCTGAAATGTGCAGACCTGGAGACCATCAAGGGAACAATGTCTTAAAATGCCAAAAGACAGCGTGAAGGGAATACCTTTGAAACACTGTAAAAAAAATTGGCAGATCCGGCTTTATCAAAATTGCTGTGGCACTAGGCCCCATATACTGTACTGTGGTATTAACGCCAGAACCAGCTTGTGCCACAATTCTTTTGAAAGCCACATTCAAAAGAATTACATTAGTGGCCAATTTCCGTATTTACCAGGAATGCCAGAAGGCACTCAGAACCGGTCGTCTGTAGACAAGAAAAATATTGTCACTCCAAGGACAGTCACTCTACACGTAATCTCACCATGGAGATATGAACGTTATCTTGGATGGGTTAGAGTGATAAGTTGTGCTATGAGAACTTGGCAGTGAAGCTAGAGAGCGCCTAAGAATGCCTTACGACAGCCTAAACAGAAAAAAATCAAGGCACTTCCATGATGTATGCACCAAGTCACGACGAGCCATGTTCCAGGCTCACAGCTGGAAAAAGCGTTTGGAGAAAAATACATACTCTGGACATTAAAATCTGAACAGAAAACTGCCCCTGAAGCAAATAACAGCATCTCTTCTTTGACACTGAGTAAGGGAAAGAAGATCCTTGTTGAATGAGATACTAGCAATACTGTTTTTTTCTTCTATAACCGTTAAGCCATTCTTGATTATTTTAAACTAAAACGTGAATTGTGCGAAACGCTGCCTGTGGAATACATGAGCCATACTGGATACTAGTGTGGAGCCTGAAAGCAGTTTTCTACCCCATGAATGACTTTCTACATAACAGTTAGACTTTCTGTTCACCTTGTAAAAAGACTGTAGTTTCCGCTGCGTGAGGCCAGCGAACATATTACCAACCTGCAGCTTTAGGATCGTAGAACATGCATAGAGATTTGTGGACCATACATTTTATCCACTCCACACACTACAAGGGGTCTATGAATTACTTCATTGTGTGATTGCTCAGGGAGGACCACTGGCAGTATGTTGCTATGTTTACGCTGGTAACACAGTGCTGATCTACAATAGGGTGGCACTTGATAACGTCATCACAAATGGAACTTCAGTGAAAGAGGGACATGCCTTGGGTATGACATACTCTTGATTGTGGGCTTCCTACTCTGCACTTACAAAGTAGAAAGCAAAGCTGTGCTACTGGCTTGAGGCAGCAAAGAAATCCACTATTGACAACATGAAAAAGGGAACTGTACAGTCTGTGCAATGCATACACCAAATCTAAATAATATTCATGCTCTTAATGCAAGTGATTTATAATGGGCACCAATTAGGGCACTGGTATAACCATCTGGTGACATATTGAGCTCCTAACCTCACAAGTGACCACTGAAAAAAGTCTGTTTATCAAAATATTAACCTTCACTAGTCCTGGGAGCGGATTATAGTGTGAAGAAAGAAAAAGCCGACTTTAGCAAGTTCAACAGTATTTTCAGTTTAAAAACATTTGGGGTTTGTAAAAAGTAATTTCTCACGCTTTTAAAAGGTTGAAGTGTTGGTAATTTAACACATAAATGGTTTTAGAACATTTAAACAAACAATTGAAAGTTTTCGTTTTTTCTCCATTAGATTTTAATCTTTTCGACATGAATGTCCAATGATTTTTGTAATATACTGAATAACCGTTGCGAAGTTTTTTTTTTTTAAAACTGTTCAAAAATGGACTCAACCCAATTATAAAATAAATTAAAATATTTTCCAATTCCAACTATTTAAAAACATTTACAGTAATCTTAAATCTAATTATAATAATCTCAAAAGTTTCAAGTAAACGTCTTTATGGTTAAAAATTCCCAAATGTCTCTGCTTAAATTAAAAATCCTGTATTCGTTCTATGAAATCCCAAAATGTTTTTTGTTTTTTTTTAAAGCAATGTTCAAGTCTAATTGAGAATATTTTATGAATACAATTCCCCAAACATGTTTTAAATAAAAAACAATATCAGCACTTAGAAATTATCGAAATAAGCAAATAAATATAACTTGTGAAAATCCTTGAAGAAAATTCGAACATGGCAACAGAGTTTCAACTTTTTAGAAATCTTCAAATTGACTCCTAATCAGTGACCCGTATGTCTTGGTTGAGCCAATTGGACATTTTAGGAGTGAGTAACTACATATTCAACACGAAAACCATTAGAAGTACTTCCCAAAAGAACTGGAGATGGATTTCCTGACATTATGCAGGGGTCTAAAAAAAATGTCACAGTACGATCAGATAATGGGCTGCCAATACTTTGAATTAACAGACCAGTGTACAACACCTTTTGGTTTATTCTGAATTGCTTGTGAATATGTCCATTGTTATGATTAGAGCTGTGCATTGGAACTCAAACCACTCATAACAATTAGTCCATCACATATTGGGTTATACCACTGCCCCCATAAGATTGCATGTAAACCAGTAACAGGTTTTTCTTTCTTGTATGTTAGTTGAACTGTGATTTTTTTTTCCAAGTGTTTCATCCTATATAGTTTCTTGTTGTTAGTCATTGACTGTAGAAAGGCGCTTGACATTGTTTGATTTTCCTTTTCCTCAAGAGACACCAGGAACCTGCAAGAGTAATATGAAAGGGCGGCGAGTGTCTGGTAGTCTATTAAATAGGCATGAGGTGTGGATTCTAGACTATGCAGCCACGGTGTTTGACGTGCCGAAACTGACTGTTCACTTCTGAGCACACCTTTGGGCACTGGCAATTATTCTTCTACAAATTAAACACTTTGTGACAGTGGCATTGCGTGGGCAGGGCCACAGGGGTGGTTGCCCCAGGGGCAAAATTCTTAGGGGCATTCTTAGGGGTGCATGAGCATTTTTAGGGGTGCAAATTTTAAAAAGAAAAGTGGAAGGATACTTGCCTTGCCCTGGAATCTTGCAACCCACGCCATATGGTGTAAAGGGCTATGCAAACAGAAATACATTTTATGAATATACATTTCAGGTAGGTAAAATATAGTAAGCTTTAATTTTCTTTTAGGGGAGGGAGTGTTCCAAAACCAAAGTAGTTATAGTTCAGTCCCACCTGTAAATGTTTAATTGGTCGCTACTGTACGTAAAACCTTGTGCCTTGAAGTTTCCTCTCACCAGGAGTCATAAGGGAACTAAGCATGCCCCTAGTGCACCCTCTTTTGGTATAACCATGTGACATCGGCTTGCGTAACTATTACTTAGGCTAAAATATCATATTTCCGCTGCATAGAACTTGTCAAGCTTTATCAGGAATTTATTTCTCTCCAATGCGTTGTCAATCCTTTGTTTCTACTTTTATTCCTCTATGTGGTCTACACTGTCACTCAATTCTCTGGATGGTGTTTGCGTCAGGTCTACGTGCTCCTCTTGGTTGCAGGGCTGCCTATTTCCTTTAATCATGGTCATAGAACAACCGCTGACATGCATACGCATGTATTGTACATGAAGTATCAAAACAGCCAGGGATGACCAGAAACTGTGCAGGGCAGAAACATAATAATGTATTACAAATGTGTAATAATTATCTCACACACTTTCGCCTGTTTTTTAAGTATTGTAGCACCAAGCAGGAACTATTGCTCCTGGGGGATCGGTGCATAGGGATGGGAAATTTGCCAGAGAAACTGAGAGCCTGTGAGCTCTTGGAAACTAGAAAGCGTGAATATTAAACGCTTAAAGTAAAATAAAACGTTTGTGGCATTACCTTGTTTTACAGTGTACTCCCGAATGCTGTCAAGGACACTCCCAGAGGCAGCCTCCCCCAGTTCACTTATAATTTCCGATTACCTCTGTATTATTACATCATTTAGATAGGTATACCAGTAAGTGTTTTTTGTGTTATCTGCTAGCACTGGACCAGATCAGATTGTTATGGGAATGATGGGACCTGGGTGCCTGATCAGGTGTTAGTGGGTACAGAGGGCACGGCTGCTCGGATTCACTTAGAGATGTCGGGAAGGCAATCCAACAAGGAGTAGCCCTCAACCTTGTAATCCAGCTTTCGGAAAGATGGACTTGCTCAAAGAAAATCAACTGTTCTTCTTGTGCAATCATTTGTGATTTTGGTATGGCAATATTGATCATCTGGGTGCTTTTCTACTGTGGAGGGGTTTCTTGACCAACAGTTGGGGGCTGTGTTTAGTAGTCTTTGAAAAGACGTGTGCCGCTTCGGAGTGGCATTGCACACTTCCTTTCCTTAAGAGACCCATCTGCAGTGATAAAGACTTAATACTGTTTCCATTACCAGGATGTTCCTGTGGGTCTCGTTCATATTATATAACACTTTCCTTCTGCTAGGTGCAGGACTGCCTGGCGTCGGAGTTAATGCACCATTCCCAATGCACTAGGCTGCCGGAGGTGACCCTCCTGTTTTTCAGTGGTTCAATCCTGAGAAGTTGCTTTAGACTACCTTCCCACAGACGCTAGATGCATTTACTCTTTTACACGCATCAGGGCAGGAAGTAGGCTGTCCTGGGACCTGAAGAGCAGTCGACAGAGCTTAATTGGCGAGTGCCTCTTCAGGTGGCAGCCAGCTCAGGCTTGAAGACCAGGCTGAACTGCAGGCTTCGCAAGAGAGGTGATTAGACAGCGTCTGATTTAGGGAGAGAATAGGAGGCACAATATCAGTCATCGCAGTAAAGGATCTTGACTGATGCACATATTCGCTTCCCAGATAGTGGCTTCTTCCTATTGGAACCCCCAAGACTCTTACTTTCACAAATAGTACAGTGCACTACTTTGCCCCTTTCACAGCCATCTTTACCTAGTGTAATAATCAACATTAGGCTGCTACTGTTAATGCATTATGTGTGTGTATGGGAAGTGACATAGTAAAGCATTTTATCTTCCACGTTCTAACTTACTTTAGAACATTGGAGTGTTCTGGGCTTCTAATGGCTGGTAGAAGCCCGGATCATCAACATTCGTAATGTTTGTTCACATCTATTCCTGTGAACAAAGGCCTCATGGAGCCCGAGGGGATTTCAACCCCCTCGGGCTCTGTGAGGCCTTTGTTTTACAAATTAGAACTTTATGCCCTAATGCTGGCCTATTTTCTAAAGTATATGCAGAAGATACAAACATTTGTTATAGCCTTAGAGCCCCCCGTAGCGGGCTCTACTGGCCATTAAATGCCCCCTCTCTTGTTAAAGGCCCGAGCCGAACACTGGAGTGGTCCTTTCATGGACGGTAGAGCCCGCTACGTTCTAAGGCTATAATAAATGTTTGTGTCTTATGCATATATTTTAGAAAATAGGCCAGCATGCTTCGGTGCCTTTATCTTTTCAAGATGCAAAATGCAGGCTTTACTCTTCCATGTGCATCATGTTTACTGGTCCTATTTGTACTTTTAAAGAAGGTTGGCTAGCCCAATGTGCCATCTCAAAAAAATAACAACTTGATTCCACATATATCTTAATGGCACACTTCTAACACCTCTTAGCACTATTAATAACAGCCTGTCTGTTACCCAAGGAAGGCTGAGTTGACCTAGCCGAGATTCAGAATGCTGACCTGCATGACCGAACAAATGTTCTCTATCAGCATTTACGTCACCAACAGAACTTGCTGGCACTCTAAATATTGGGGATGCCAGTAACTATGCAGACGTGTTGGTTTTTTGGGAGAATTTTTTCAGTATATCTCAATGGTAATTTAGTAAGTGAGGTGTGTCATACACCAGAACAGGACAGATGGCTCTTGTGTCTCACAGATAATACCTTTTCAAGGCGTGAGTCACTGCATTTTAACATCTAACATGAACTCTGTGCTTTAATTTATCATTGCAATATACTCTGGAAGTTTAAAGTAGAAACCTGGTTAGAGCCCAATGTGAAAGCAGTACAAGCCTGATCTGTTTCAAGTCTTCTCTGCGATTTAGAGTTATGCCCCTTTTGCAACATGTTGCATCACAAAATTAAAAAGACACACAGATGATGGACGGAATGCAGAGCAAATCAAACATTCACCCCCAGTCAATAGATCTTGATTAAATCCATTGTTCTTTTGCTCACCATGCCACCCCAGTTCAGATCCAGCCATATGCAAATCAATCTTGACCCTGTGCCTCATGGGAGCAGTCCAGACCAAACTGCCTAGCCAGGTCCTCCCTGGACCATAAACAAGCATCCTGAGACCGGTTTCGGGGCATCAACCCTCATCCGCCAGGCTAGCTTGAATCCAGTGGCACAGTGAGCCCGGGACCCACGTCTGGGCATACCTGGCGCATTACAAAAATAATCATGCACACTGTAAACTGTTTTTTGTTTGTTTTCTTTAAATAGTTGTTTTTCAAAAAGTAGATCTTTCAGGGTTAATATTGACACTGTGATTCTTCAGACGCTAACATATGTCCTCCTCAAGCATTCTTCCTATACGTGCTAGAATGCTGAAAGCGTTTTATTTTTACTTGTCTATTTAAACATAACTATTTATTGTCTTTTAAAGTAGGAACCAGCATTGCAAATCACACTCCCACACATTGTTTCTATGTATCTGAACTAGGATGCCTTTATTTTTAGCAAAGTATACCTGTGTGCCTTACAGAGTTTTGGAACAGAAGTCTGCCCGACTGGTTCCGACCTCCATATGAAAACTTCCTCGTCTGGGCTATCAACTGCCCTTTATGCAATGTTCACTTGTAGGGTTTTGTTAGGAGAACTTAGCTCATATGTTGTGCAAACAGCGTTTGATAGCCACCTGAACACCTTTGGTATTATGGCAAGTAACAAGAGGAAGGAGTAATCTGCTGTGTTGTGGATCAGAAAAACATATGCCTCTGGATCGTGCTTCCCCCAAGACTTGAATCAGGATATTTGCCTCTAGTAAAACCTCAGTAGGATGTTCAAGTTATGCACTTTTTCTGAGGAATTACCATTTTTCCCAAAATTGCCATCTTCCTGTGTATTATTAGGAGCACATTTTGCCTGTCCTGGCTTTTAGGAAGCATTACTTTGCACTTTGTGACTTCTGTTTCCAATGTTTCTATCATAAGCAAGCAGACAATTAGTATTTATTTTTATTTCCATTTGCAAGCGCATGTGAGGTAGCTCTGTTAACCAAATATTTAATTATGTTTCATCGATTCAGTGTAGTATATTCGGCATGCCTTGTGAACACTGCAGCATGACATTATAATACCAGACATATGAGATTTACAGGGGGTTAGAAAGAAGTAGAAAATACACGTTTGAGGCATATGAGCTGCAGAATTCATACTTTTGAATAGATCGCCATCTGGTGTTGGGCTTGGATGATTGCAGTTTGCTGTTGTCTTGGAAGAAGTCTTTGTAGTCACGAGATAGGTGACTCCTCCCTTGGACGATGGTGCGCATGGGCATCGACTCCATCCTCAGATTGTTTTTTTCCGCCATCGGGTTCGGATGTAACTTCAGGGCTCAGGTTCGGTACCGTGTTTCCAAACCTTTTCGACTCGCAAACCATCCCACTCGACGGTATTGTTTTCATTTGCGTGCCCTTCGACGCGCTAAATCAAAGATACTCGATTCCGGTCGTCGATGCGGGCCGCTGGGCCTATCGACGCCATTCGGGCCTAGGGCTAATGAAAAGGACTCCATTTAAAAAATGCCCCCAGTGTGGAGCTAAATTTCCACACAGCGACCACCACGAGGTCGGCATCCTTTGTCTCTTGCCAGAACACGAGGAAAAAGATTGCCAAGCCTGCGCCTCCTTTTGATTAATAAAGACAATCCGGGCTCGACGACACGTTGTGGCACAACAGGCTGCACCGGTGCCAGAAGACATCTTCGATGAAGCCCCCGACGTTCCAGAGGCAGAGGATTCGGAGGAGTTCGACATCGTATCCAAAGCTGATGAATACGACTCCGATGACAACATCACTCCAGGTCAACGAGGGAGTACAACTGCCCCTGCCCCTACCCCACCCAAGAAAAAGAAGGCTCCGGTCAAAACTTTGCCTGAAGGCCTTAGTCGCGACCGAAAGAAAACTTCAGAAGCCACGCCTCCAGGCCCGGCTCCGAAGACAAAGGAAAAGCCTTCTGGTGGCTCGGGACCGAGCAAGCCGCATATCGGTGCCCAAAAAACACCGTCGGCACCGAAATCGGGAATACATCGTACTCCCATTACCTCCAAAAAGGCCTCTGCATCGAGCTCTTCGGCACCAAAAGGCCCCGGATCCGAATAAACCCCGAAAACCTTTGGATCCGAAAAAGATTACTGACTCAACGCCGAAGGAGCAAAAAACCCCTTCTAAGGCTCCAGAGCAGAAATCAAAACCACGTTGGGAACCGAACAAATCAGCACCGAAAGGAGACTCCAACCAGGAAGAACTGTTTCAACTAGATCCTATCGATCCAAAACTAAAGACATTGCTTGTGGACCTTAAAACAGGCCATATTGTCAGTCTCCCAACAAAGAAGAGGAAATTAGACACCTCACACTCTCCTGTGGTGCCTGTGAAGAAAAGAGACTTTGCAACTTCACCCCTACAACCCTCTTCTTCCTACTAAGCCTTTGTCCCCTGCAAAGTCTCCCATACACTGTCCTAGACTCTCTCCACACTCACCACCACAGGATGATGATGACCTAGGGGACGGGGGTGGACATAATGACCCTTTAGATGACCCTGATGATGACACTGCTATACCACAGGACCCATGGGCAGATTACAATGATCCTGCAGATCCCCAGACCTTCCTGATCCTGAGGCATACCCAACATAGCCATCTCCCCCAGATGAGAACATAGGGTTTAGTCAGCTTATTGATAGGACTGCCCAATATCATGGCGTACAAATGCATTCAGACCCCATGGAGGAAGACTTTCTGGTAGATACTATTGCCCAGTCACAAAGGACAATACAAACTTTGCCCATGCTCAATGGTGTCATTAAACACGCACCAGACATCTTTAAAGACCCTGTCAGGACCAGAATTCTCAATCCTCGCATTGATAAAAAATATAAACCCGCCCCCAATGATCCCACGTATATTAAAGGACAACTCCCTCTAGATTCTTTGGTAGTGTCCAATGCAAGAAAACTTGCCAATTCTCAAACCTCTGTTGATGCTCCACCTCCAGACCAAGAGTCTAAACTACTAGACGCTTCAGGCAAACAAGTTGCCTCCCAAGCAGCTAATCACTGGAGGATAGCTAATGCACAAGCACTGCTTGCCAGGTATGATAGGGCTCACTACGATGAGCTTGAGGACCTTCTTCAGCATTTGCCTGACCAATACAAGGCCAATGCCCATGATCAGGTCCAGAAGGGCAAGTTAATTACAAATGCATCTATTAAATGTGCCCTCGATGCAGCAGACACCACATCTAGATCTGTCAACACCAGTGTCTTACTACACAGACATGCATGGTTGTGCATTTCTGGCTTTAAACAAGAAGTGCAAACTACTATCTTGAATCAGCCGTTCGACCAAGAACACCTGTTTGGCCCAGCTGTAGATACAGCTTTAGAAAAAATGAAAAAAGACACGGATACTGCAAAATCTATCGGAGCATTACAGTCTCCATCAATACGAGGCTCCTTTCATCGCTCCTTTTATAGGGGTGCATCCAAAAACATCAGCGCAGACATTGCTTCCTCCTTCTACAAAAGCCCCACACAAACATCCCCCAATTAGGGATATTTCAGAGGTTGGTACAGGGGAGATAATAACAAAGGGAGGGGCCGAGGTAACAACAATCGTACCTCCCCCGCTACCAAACAATGACTTCCCTCCGCTCCCTCCAGACCATTCCACTCCGGTCAGAGGAAGACTCTCACAGTTCCTACCTGTCTGGAACTCCATCACTACAGACAAGTGGGTAAGACAAATTATCCAGCAGCATCCCATGTCCACAGAACATCTAACGCTCCTCAAACAGGAAGATCTCTTACTGCTTCAAAAGCATGCAATAGAACCAGTTCACCTACAGCATCAAGGGACAGGGGTTTAGTCCCTGTACTTTCTAACCCCAAAAAAGACGGTACTCTCAGACCAATACTGGACCTCAGACCTCTCAATTTCTACATACAGCAGATCACTTTCACATGGTTACTCTTCAACAAATCCTTTCACTACTTCAACCAGGCGACTTCCTTGCCACTTTAGATCTCATGGACGCCTACTTCCATATTCCTATACACCCTGCTCACAGGAAATATCTAAGGTTTACAGTGGATGGCCAACACTATAGGTTCAAGGTTCTCCCATTCGGAGTAACCACAGCACCCAGGGTCTTCACAAAGTGTCTTGCGGTAGTAGCCGCACACTTGCGGAGACAACAGATTCATGTGTTTCCATACCTGGACGACTGGCTGATAAAAGCCAAGTCACACAGCCAGTGTGTTCACCACACTTGCCAAACAATTCAGCTGCTCCATGACTTGGGGTTCACAATAAACCTCACCAAGTCACATCTACAGCCCACCTACCTACATCAGTATCTAGGCGCCACAATAGACACTTCCAAAGCTCTTGCATACCTCAGTCCAGCCAGGATAGCCAGTATGCAGACCTTCATCACAAAATTCCGACCCCAACACTCCCTACCAGCTCGAGTGTTTATGCAGCTCATAGGAATGATGGCCTCTTGCATTTTCATAGTACCTCATGCAAGACTTCAGATGCGCCCTTTACAGGAATGTTTGGCACGTCAGTGGAACCAGGCTCAAGGTCCGCTTTCAGATCTGGTGTTGGTGGACAGCCGCACACATCGCTCTCTGCAGTGGTGGAACACACAAAACCTTTCCAGAGGGCGGCCGTTCCTAGACCCAGTTCCACAGATAGTGCTAACAGAACACGCATCACTCACTGGCTGGGGAGCCCATCTTCTAAACCACACAATTCAGGGCAGGTGGACCACTAAACAAAAACTGCTCCACATCAATCACCTAGAATTACTGGCAATTTTTCTAGCATTAAAATCATTCCAACTTCATCTCATCAACAAGACTGTCCTTGTCCGCACGGACAATATGACAGCAATGTATTGTATACAGAAACAAGGAGGAACACATTCTTTGCAACTTTCTCAACTAGCGCAAAGCATATGGAGAAGGGCCATTTCGCAAAACATATATCTTCTGGTAGAACATCTCCCAGGAGTACACAATCAGCTTGCGGATCTGCTAAGTGTCAGACACAGCAGATTCACGAATGGGAACTTCATCCTTCAGTTCTTCAACCATTTTTCAAAATGTGGGGCCACCCAAACATAGATCTGTTCGCCACACACGCAAAATGCCCAGCCTTCGCCGCCAGGTTTCCACACCCGTTGTCCAAGGGCAATGCGATATGGATGAACTGGTCAGGCAGATTTCCGTAAGCTTTTCCGCCACTCCCACTCATTCCGCTAGTTGTACGCAAGCTCAAACAACAGTCTCTCAAGATGATCCTAGTTGCTCCAACATGGGCCTGGCAACCATGGTTCACAACACTCCTGGAACTCTCAGTAGTTCCACACCAAAACCTTTGTCTCTCCCCAAACCTGCTTACGCAAAACCATGGAGAGATACAGCATCCGGAACCAACTCAACTGAATCTAGCAATCTGGCTCTTGAAGTCCTAGAGTTTGGTTACTTCAACCTCCCACTGGACTGTATGAACATTATTAAAGAAACCAGACGCCCTACTACTAGAGCTTGCTATGCAGCCAAATGGAAAAGATTTGTCATTTACTGCAATAACAAAATTGACCCGCTAGATGCTTCAATTCAGAACATTATTTGCTATTTGCAGCATCTACAAAGATGTAATCTAGCATACACATCCATACGATTACATCTTGGTGCCCTTGCCGCTTACCTGCAAAACAGACATTTTGTCATTGTTTAGGGTACCCGCAATCAAAGCGTTCATGGAAGCCCTTAAAAAAATAAATCCTCCCACAATACCACCCTCTCCGGTGTGGAATTTAAACGTTGTCCCTACTAGGCTCATGGGTACTCCATTTGAACCTCTACACAAATGTGAACTGCAGTTCCTTACATGGAAAGTAGCTTTCCTTGTCCCAATCACCTCTCTCAGGAGAGTAAGTAAGATCCAGGCTTTAACCATACAAGAACCATTCTTACAAATACATCGTAACAAGGTGGTTCTTAGAACAAAGGCAAAATTCCTTCCAAAAGTAATCTCTTCTTTTTATCTTAATCAACCTGTAGAGTTACCCGTTTTTTCCCAAACCCAGATTCCGTAGCAGACAGAGCTCTTCACACTTGATGTTAAAAGAGCTATACTTTATTACATTGACAGAACTAAACCTTTTAGAAAGACAAACCAACTGTTTATAGCTTTCTCTCCACCTCATAAGGAAACCCTGTTTCCAAAGCTGGGATTGCCAGGTGGATAGTCAAATGCATTCAAGTATGCTACCAGATGGCAAAACGCACATTAATAATTCCCCCTAGAGTGCACTCAACACGCAAACTAGGGGCTTTCCATGGCATTCTTAGGGAACATTCCCTTAGATGACATTTGTAAGGCAGCAACATGTTCTGTGCCACATACCTTCACCACACACTATTGTGTAGACGTGCAGGCAAAACAATAGGCTTCTGTAGGCCAGGCTGTTCTTAACCCCTTCGATGCTGCGCAGATTCCGCCGCTGTGCTGGCGGAATCTTGCGCGGGCGGGGTCATGACGGAATGGTTCCGTCATGAGCACAGCTCAACCGTGGGTCATGACGGAACCATTCCGTCATGAGCACCGAAGGGGTTAAAACACTTGTTCAGACCACTGCAACAGATACAGGTGACCACCGCTAAGGGATAGCACTGCTATACAATCTATGCAAAAGTATGAATTCTGCAGCTGATATGCTTCGAACGGAAAATGCTACTTACCAGTATGCATCTGTTCTTGGCATGTAGAGCTGCAGAATATCATACGCCCACCCGCCTCCCCAGAACCTCTATCTGTTCCAGTGCTATCTTACTTAGATAGACTCTCATAGACATCTTTTCTGTTTCTTACAATCTCCATCATGGCGAAAAACAAATCTGAGAATGGAGTCGATGCCCATGCGCACTATCGTCCAAGGGAGGAGTCGGCTATCTCGTGACTACATAGACTTCTTTCAAGACAATAGCAAACTGCAATCAGCCGAGACCAACACGAGATGGCGATCTATGCAAAAGTATGATATTTTGCAGCTCTACATACCAAGAACAGATGCATACTGGTAAGTAGCATTTTCCTATCCTTTAAGCACCTCTTTATCAATTGATTTCACAAATGAAGAGTGTTTAGGGTAAGCAAACGCTTCACCATACAGCCCTCGATTCGAATTTAAACCTAAAACAGTATTTATCACCTGAGGTGAGATCACGTTATTAAATGAGTCTGTGTGGCAAGGACTGAAAGTCATTAGTGGGACTGAGTAGGCCTAGTCGTCATCTCTCTCCATCACAGATGTAGGTCAGATCTCCTCAAACACCTTCTACTCGTTTCTCACTGTTAGGACCTTTTCAGTGTGATGCTGTGGACAGGTTTTGAGAGTAATGACTTTATAGTGGTTAAGGGCAAGCATTTTCAATGATATGGGAAATAAGCATAATTGAAATTAAGGACCCACTCTCATGAACAAAATGGAATCAAGGCAAAACAGAGATGTGGATAGGGTCATTTTCAGCACATAACATCCACTATTGTTAGCAATGTGCCAAGAAAAAGCTCATGTAAAGCAGTGCCTCATTAAGCATACTGCTCTCGGCCAAAACCTCGTAATAATTTTCAAGTACCACATATCATTCATCCTGCTCCAGGCTGGTCAGTTTAATGCAGTGAATGCTTTCAGAACAATGAAGCCAAACACAGTTAACATCAGTTGAATTCACTGCTATAGGTTTACACACAAGATGCAACGAAGAGAAATATTTGCTGTGCTACGCTGCCTCACAACCTCCACTCAAAAAACAAATATGCACCCCCTCCTAGGGACTTAACGGCAGTATAAACAAACCATTCGGTGGTTATCATGTAATAATGTCCCATTTCATTTAGCATTACAACCATGTTTCATTGTAACCATTTCCAAAGGAGTGCTTTAGAGATATCTTTGTTGCCAAAGACTTAACTAGACATGTACCAGTTAAAGGAGCCTGGAGCTTTCTAGATCCCAAACCTGCAGGGGGTGAAAGGTGAACCTAGGGATTGCTTCCTCTGGAGTGTGATCCAGATATATTATATTTGACTTCAAAGGAAATAGCACCTGCCCCACTGAAAGCAATACTGTGCTTGTGTGTGTATGTGTCATTGTTTGGGTCCTAGAGCAATTGCCCCAGTTGGAACATCAAGTGCGTGGGTCTTGAGAAAGATAAATAAGGTTTTATTAGGATATGGGTTGAACATAATGTGGCAACCCTACATACAGAAGGCGGTATTCTTCTACCAAACATTTTAATTCTCAATTAAATACATTTGCCTTGTGTACAGAAGCCTAAAGACAAAAGTAGCATCATTTTAGGGAAAAAAGCTTATTATTCATGAAGCTTCGAATGTTACTGGAATTGTCCCTAAAATGTGAGGGCTTAAAGGCAACAGTAGTGCAGCTAGACCACAGAATATTACGCCATGTCATTTAGATCACAGTGCCTCAACCCTGGGATCGCATTAAATAAACTAGTGTGTTCTGGGTAGTGTAATCTTCATTCCAATTAGACTAGAGTACCAAAATGTAATGGTAAGAAGACATCTCAGGGACTTAAAAATGATCTCACTGGTTACATGGCGTGAACTGATAATCCTGCAGATGTGTTCACTTAATGCTATGGAGGAGAGGGAGCCTGATGCTCAGCTTACGAAAGGACTTGCAAGGTGTTGTACTATGCAACTGCGTACTACACGCTTGGGGTAAAGATGTACACATGGATTCCGTTTGGTTTGTGTTTTCTATAAAACACTTTCTAACTAAATAAAATATGTATTGGAAAATAAAAGCTGTGAAGGTTTGGAGTCTGGTATCATTTTTCTTTTGTTTAAAAAAAATTTTCGCGGGTTTTCAACACCCCAACTCAAATTCAATGAGCCCGGCCCACAGGACTAACTATACACTGAAAGACATCTTTCACCTTACCTTGGTCACAATGTGTGTCGGTATGTGCTGTTATTATCTCTTCAGGCGCACTTCAGACCAGAATCCAAGCACATTGGACCAACCACTTGGAGAATATTGCTCACTGGGGAGAAAAGAAGCTGAACACGAGGTAAGGTATATATGGTCATGTAAGCCTGCAAATGAGTGCTTTGTTTATCTAGCACGAGAGCCTGCTTCTATAGGCATCTGTTTAACGTCAACCACAAGGTAAATTATATAAACCAAGCAACAACATTTTCAAAGACTGGCATTATGCACTCAGTATATTCTCCATATACACTCAAACTCAAAAAATGTGAGGGGCATATGTTGGTGCTTTGCACTGATACCAAAGGGCCGATTAGATTGGTCCGGCCATGTGAGTCCCAAAGGACGAGAGCCCAAGGCAAATGAAGAAAACCTACACAAGCAAAGATCCAAAGCTCAAACCATGAAGATTTATTTAAAATTAAGAATCATCACAGAAAGCAAACAGATAAGTTACTCAAATCAATTAATTCTTAATAAGCAGGATGGTAATATAATTGCAATCTCTAGAAATATTCTGCGTATAAAGTCAAATCATAACCCGTCATGGATATCACTCAGTCAGAATAGGGAGAAAAAAGCTTTTGCACACAGCCCAAGTAAGGCACTTTTCATAGGTTCAGATGAGTAGAGAATCATGACTGTGCATTTTGGGAAGTGGCACCATGAACTGTACTAATGAAGTTACATTGACAAAAACCACTCAACATTGAAGAGATTGTGATACGTAAAACATGCGCACTCTAAAAAAAGAGTAGTGAGTCCCTCCTACCTACATGCAAGGGGAAATAACGGTGCACTACTAAACAACGATTTAATAAAATAGAAATAGGAGCATAGTTGAACCAACCGGTGGCAGCCTTGAACATTTGCAACACTGCATGCAGGCTTCCTTCAAAGCCCATTTGTTGATACAGTGCAAACAAACAACACAGAAAGGATCACAAAGTTCGCCTATTTTATGCAAAAGTAAAAAACAAACGAGAGAGAAATCGTGTGCAGTGCCATTTTTTTTAGTCATGTTTTTGGGGGTTTTTTAAACCTATTTGTTGCGCTTTTTTTTTTCTTTCCAAAATTGAGATGGTACAGTACAGTCAAGGATCTTATGACAGTAGGAGTTTCAGAGAGACATCGCAGCACAAGTCATCATGGAAGGGTGGCATGATGGGAGATATAGAGACACTTAACATTGTAATTGTCTTTGGCAATATTAATCATCATCTCATCAGGTAACGGGTATTAAGAAATAAATCAAGTGGAGACTACAAAGGACCTGCGGCAAACGGCTGTACATCCAAACTGAGCAACTAGGAAACAGGATTGGGGCCGTACATTCACCAGGGAAGCGCGTGTTGACTGCAGGCCCCAATTTAATATAAAGAGATTTCGCAAGACGTACTGGGTGGAAAAAAGTAGAGGCAAATGTGTTAGGCCAGTTTAATTAGACAAGCTCATCGGCAGTCTTTGGTGTCACTTGCGGGCCCAGCTCAGAGTGGGACGGTGAAGATCGCAGGAAGGTTGCATCATCCTCACTGGAGGAGCTGTGTTGATCGGTGCCCATAGGAGTAGTGGTGCCAAGGAAGGGCCGTTGCCGCATTCAGTGTGCCTGGCTCTTTGAGGGAGCAGCTCCTGAGCTTTGTAATGGGTTATTCCGCTGCGCAGGGGATGACTTCGGCACCAGGAAGATCTTTGGGGCAACAGTTTGGGACAGTCGGTGTTGCTGTGGTCCTAGTGGTGTTCAATCCAGTTACATGCTGACTAAGGTTCAGTGAAATAAAAAGGAGTTTTTGGTCGCAGATCGTGGAGGCTGCGTTTCGCCCCCAGGAAAGTAGAACGCTGTCATTGAATGGCGAGAATATAGTCCAGGAACAGCTGGATTTTATGATTTTCCAATTCTGCGGTGGTATTTGTCAAGCTACCCTAAGGAATACATCCCTATCCTTAGAATGAAGCCGTCTGGCCACCACTGATCATGGTGGCAAGACCGGTAGGGGTCGGCGGGCAGGGAAACGATGCACTTGCTCTACAGAGAAGAACGTTGATAGCATCTGCTCAGGTGTGAGGGTTTTTCATTCAAGTTTCTAGGAATATCACCATGTTGGACTCCTCTGTGCCTTCCAGGAAGCCCACAACTATATTGTTTCTGCAGGGTCGTCCTTCCGCATCTTTGGCCCTGCTCTTCAGGAAGTGTAGTCGGTCCAAGACCTCTGAGAGTTGTCTGGTGTTGCATCTTCACAGTCAGTTTACAAAACAGTGAAGGATGGAATGCTTGAATTAGTCTCAGCCACTGGTAATCACTTGGGCCGCATCCCAATCCAACGTTATTCTGCACACCATACCACCTCAGTTTGAACACAGCTATAAGCAAATCAGTCTTGACTTTGCTCAAGTAGGAACAGTCCAGCCTGAATTGCCAAACCAGGTCCTCCCTGAACCGGAAATCAAGCCACCCAGAACTGGTTTTGCCCTAGTCATGGGCTCTTCAGCCGGGTACAGCTTGGTTTCAGTTACAGTGTACACAAGACACACGTCTGGACCTATCCGTCCCACTTGGGATGACACAGAACCGTTTTACCATGCATGTTTTTGTTTCATTCAAGGCTACTTGACACACTCTCATACAAACTCAAGCCTAGACAACAATTTTTATATACACTTTCTAGTGACACTCATGTTCCAATTTTAATCCAGCCTTCTAGCCCTAGAGACAATGTTAGATCTAACAAACAGTATCAACAATATCGCCTGCATAAAAATAGTAATTGGATGACTTTGAGAAGTTGTGGATGAACTTGTTGTTTCTCGAGATATTACCAGAGGAGTTGTCTTATCAGTAGTGTTGAATGCAGTGCTTAATTTGAGCTGGTGATTTCCGGTGCTCAGCACTGGCACTTAATTGTCAACACAGGTGCTTTAACAGACTGCCACATAGTGGCGCGGTATGCCTAATTTAAAGAGGAGCACAACAGTTGTTTATTAATTCCCTGTACATTAAAAATGACTAATGACTGCCGCCCAAGACATTCTATTAGCTTTGAGAGACCGAAATTGACTCAACTGTCACACTTGTAGGAGTGTGATGATTAGTAATTGTGTTGGTACTTTCATTGGCAGCGATGGAAGGCCAATTGTGGTGCAAGCTGCCAATCGCCTCCTGACGAGTGCCCTGGCTCTTATTTTATTACAAATGAATCAGTGGTTGAATGCCATCTCTAAAACAATGAAGATGTCTTTGCCATATTAGTAAGAACCAGGGAGTTTTTAATGGGAACAATTCTACTTGGAATCCAGTCTGTGTAAACTATAGGATCCAATTTATCTTGAACAACTCTTGGAGGTTTGTGTAGCAGAACTTTTGCCAAAACATTGCTGTGAGAAATCGGTATGGCCAACATTCAATAGTGATTGTGTTCTATCACGTCCTCTTTTGATGGACTGGGAACAGGACTGGGCCAAGTCAGGTTTCTGGCTCCATTCTTAGGGAAAATAAATTACCATATAAACTGGGAGCAAAACCGATTCCCGCCACTATGGAGCTCTCTCAACTGCAACTCCACCCTGTTATTTGGACCATTGCTTTGGATGGCTTAACTAAGCAACTAGTAATGACAATGACGTGGGCAATCATAGGGTAACTGAGACGCTCCTCCTCTAGTGAGTGTATTTGATTGAGATAAGCAATGTAAATTTTACATGGTGTATTAGAGATAGGAGTAGTTTTATCTTTCCCTTTATTTTGGTAACCTCTGAATTCTTCATTGCCCCTAATCATCAAAATGGTGACCAATTTTGTTCCTGTGATGCCTAGTTTTTACTAACTTTCAGAGATTGGCAGGTTTTCTTTATCCTGGTCTATTTTTGCCATAATTAAAGTTGTCTGTCCTTGTAGCCTACCTACTATCCCTCAATAGAAATGTTCTGTTATTCCTAAACTTCCCAATGACCCATTCCCTAATTTGGTTGAAGTTACCTCTGTGTTCACTGTTGAAAAGTTGGGATTGCTTGCAAATCTTCAATTATATAGAAAAATTATTCTATGATATTTGAAGGTCATGCAAAAAGATTAACTATCTCAGACCATACTTCACATAGCCGGTCAGTTCATTAAAGCTCCCAGGTCCTTAAGTCTCTGTTCTGTCCAGGCCAACCCAGTGGAACTTTGTTAGTCAACACTGGGTGACTGATACCAGTTTATTACTTGGTTTTGAGATTACCTAAGGAGAGTGATCACCCGGCGATCTTAATATGTTGAAAGACTGTAGGATTCTTCTAAGGAAGGTGTGCTCGAGCAGTGAAGAGCTCGAGGCAGTAATAGAGTATCTCTGCCTAGAAAATCACACCTGATGGTTACACTCTTCATTCTTAAGTTAGATTGTTCAGAAACAGCAAGACAGCTTTTCCCCGGGAGTCCAATTTAGTGTTAGTAAATTCTGGGTCAGAAATTTGCTATTCATCATTGCAGTCATTGACCTGTGGAACAGAAGAAAATCTTTTTTTACTCTGGCATTATAATCTCCACTGGGGAGAATCATAACAAATAAACTGATTCTGTTCAAGTCAGTCAAATAAATGATCTAAGAAGGATAAGAAATGAAAATGCATCCTTTCCTGGTGCAAAGTAGACCTACATAATGCCCAATTGGCTACCAGGCTGACCAGAATATTTAACAATAAAGAGACAAAGAGTGGCTTGGTTAGTCCCACCATCTATGAAAAGTGGGTGTTTTGATATTTTCCACTCTCGGCCAAATACGCCCCACAGTTGAAAAATGACCAGCTACACCAGCAATGTGGAACGCTGTAACCAGTTACATCAATGCAGGAATGTAATCCTATGCTCCAACCCACAATTCTTGTGCCAGGAGTGCTGTTATGTTGAACCACTGCAACCCTATTTGGCTATTTGTCTTCTTTTACTCGACCCAGAAGTGCACGACGTCCCTTTCTTGTCATCTACCCCAGCACTGTAAGGTAAGATGACATTGTCAGTGCAAGTGCAACATCTCTCTGATGTGGGATGGCAAACTTGCACAGATGCGGTACCGGTTGTGTGTGTGAGGGGAAACTTGCATGACTGTCACCAACAGTGTGTGTGTCACAGCTGCACCTGTTCTGTATATGAAGGAAGCTTGCACTGATGCTGTACATGTTGTGGTGGGGCTTGCAGTGCTGTCACCAGTGCTGTACCTGTCCTGCGTGCGAGGGACACTTCCACTGCTGCTGCTTTACACTGAAGGGGGGAGGAGAGTTGGGGTGCGAAGGGGAGAGAATGTGTGTGTACCTTGCCTTTTTCCTGCACCTGTCATGCATGTGAGTGAAGCTTGCACTTCTCCTGACTTGTGTGTTACACTGCTGCTACTTTACTTGTGTGAGTGCTGGCTCTTGCCCAGTGATTTTGAGCGATCTATGCCTTTCTTACACCCCAACGCGTGCTCTACGCTCGGCTGATCTCCATCTGACTCGGGTATCCTGGTTTCGCAGAGCCGGAGGGCGCTCATTTGAGGCAATCGCGTCTGCCCTCTGGAACTCCTTGCCTCCCTCCACCAGAAGTATCTCCAACCATTTGGCCTATAGAAGGGTGGTGAAGACCTGGCTCTTTCGCTGACCGGTAGTCTCTTCCACTCACCCTTCTCTCCTCGCTATTCAGCGCTGGGACGTCCCATTGCCCGACAGCCATGCACTATACAAATATTCTAACATAATATAAAATTTCTGCAGAACTGGTCATGTATGCGAGGGAAGCTTGCACCGCTTCTATCTTGTGTGTTACGGAAGCTTGCGCTGCCTCTGCCTGGGATGTACCTGTTCTGTTTGAGGAGATTGTGCCTTGCTAGAGTAGTTCTGTGTGATAGAGAAGCTTGAGAAAATAGTTTCACTGTATAAATGCCGAAAACTTTCACGTTATGGTTGAGGTTTCTTTTTATATAACACTTTTGGAAGTGCGCCCTAATGCTTGGTGTTACGGTTACGCAATGCAAAAAGTGCAAGCCTCATCGGGGTCAATATGAGAAAATGTGCAGGCGGGGCAAACGGAATGCGAACCTCTGACAGACACGTCATAAAACATGCTGGCACATTGACCTACTAAGCTATCCTCCACACCATCCATCAGAGATGAGAATGCAACACGCTAGTAAGTATGCGGCAATTAAGTGTAATAATGCAGCACTGGTTATGTCACTGATCAAGCGCGAAACAGGAACAAGAAAGAGAGCAAATTTTACAACTATCCTCCCTGCGTCACAGACCCGTTGTCATACTAACTCATTCATACACGCATTCATTGGTGGGACCCATAACGCCAACACTCACATGTTTTCTCACAGGTCTGCTCACAGGAGGAGGGATGATGCGCTGGACATGTGGGGAGATACCTTATCGCCTATAGGGAAAGAAAAGTTATTTTTACAGAATATACATTAACACTCGCCACCTATAGATTCCTAATCCCAAAACATCAAGGTACTCCACCCACTTGGTCGACGGACCAATTAGTTGGATTGGTTGATGGTGATTTAGAACCAGCTAAAACACATTTTAAGACTCAGAATCCTTTATTCTCTTTAACGAAAGACCACAAACTCATAATTTCTGTTAATCAATATTTGTTTATCTAAAATTTAATTGCAAATAATATTAGCATTTGTTTCATCAAAAGTTTTAGAATTTTCTAGATCAATTTATTTAAATCACAGGACATTATATTTACCTATTCTGGCTATCTGGATTTCTCTTATTCATTGGCTCTGCATAACCAAATTAGCCATTAAATTCTCCAAATAAGCAGGCCAAAGCTTAAGGTTCAAAAGTTCTTTGCTCAGCACGTCGCAGTCCCAAAGATCGCCAAAGGACCAGAAGTTGTGCAAGCATCAGTCATCGCCTGTGGGGTCAAAGTGGGTATGCAGTCATAGTAAGCGCCGAATACCAACCCCTCACTATTCTACTACTCTTTTTCTAATAAATTTCGGGATAACCTGAAACAATTTTGGGCGGAGAAAGTCTATGATTGGCTAATCGAAAACGTCCGATATTTATCAGCGAGGTTTCACATGGATTTTGCGGATTCGTTTCCGGAGAGGTCATAGTCCTTATGTGAAAAAAGTTTGGTGTTTACTTGTATGATCCAATTGTTCATTTAAACCTGTTTTTTACATTCCGGGCTTTGGCAGTCCACAGTCCACAGTGTGGAATAGGTTATGTAGAGATTCACGGAGCCATACAAGTCTGCGCAGTAGAGATTGCGCTCACGAGACGGTGGCCACATCTGAACTCGGTTTCCGCCGCCATTTTGTGGTAGGCCCAAATGCTAACTTAAGCGAAACAAACACAAAAGAATAATTAATACAATGAAATGATGCTTCTAATGTTATACCCTCAATAATCCCTTTATGTATTAGTATCTTCCTAGCGTATAGCGAAATTTAAAGCAATAATATTTACCTTTTGGATCCAACCTAGAATGCAAACATCACGTTAGCAATATAAATCATGAGGTATCTAATTACCACATATACTACTATTAATATGCATACGTATTTTAGTTATTTTGCCATGCAAATAGCAATTTCCCACTTGTAATTTGTGTATGCAAAGGTTAAATTAGTTTCACACAGCAAACCGTTAGTAAAATTATAATCAGTAGGTTATATAGTTAATTTTTACATGCAAATAGAGGAGGTATACAAAATTTTGCTCTACCTGCTCCATCAATCCCCCCCTTTGGTGATTTTTAACATCACCACACTACCTTTAAATTTGGAAAAATTTAGTAAATAGAAATGAATTCAGTTCTCTTAACTTTTTGTTAGATCACATTACTGTTTCACCAGTCTCTTCTTCTCTTGTTTTTCTATACATATTGTCTTTCCACTTTTCTAATTCTACTTCTTCAAACTCTTTATTTTCTTTCTTTTTCTCTTTTCTTTCCAATTTCTCTTTTTATGTTATTTCATGATTTTCTTCTTTTGCTACATAAACATCCTAATCTTAATATTGTACTAAAATAATTACACATATTACTGGAAATAGAATTTTACCAATAAGGGTACTACCTAATTTTAATAAAAAGTTCTTAATAGTAGAAAACTTTTTCCCAATCTTTTCCCAAATACCTTCAGCCTTCAGTGGAACAATTTCCTCATGCAAATCAGTTATATTTTTAATATAAGTCTTCAAATCTTGACTTACGTCAGGAATGTAAGTACAACAATGGTGAACTTTCAGCATTCCACAGACTCCACCCTCTTTTGCCAAAATTATATCAAGGGCAAGCTGATTTTGCATTACCATGGCACGCATGGCAACCATTTCCGTGTTTACCAATAAAAATCCTCCAGCGGTGCTTGTTGACAAGCGATCCACTACTGTTGATAATTTTCTAATTTTGTGTGCATTTAGAGATATTCCCACTGCTGGTATCAATGTTCCGAAAATGTCTCCTGCAATTTGGCACTTTATAATAAAATACATCCAGCTTGTAGTGACCCTATGTCCATAATTTGTGTGACTCTATCAAGATGGCCGCCGAATCGGCTTTCCCGAAAACAATTGTGGTGTTGCCTTGCTGGTACACCTGAAGTCGACGTGTGGTTGTTACCATTGCGGCATCATCAAAGTTAATGTGTTTGAAATGGGGCAAGGTATAGTGTCACTTAGTCACGTTCTATTTATATATTCAGGTGGCTGTGGTGTAAAAGGAAATCTTACCTTGGGTTTATTGGCCCTGTTTCTTTAACCATTGTGACACTTCTAAGATGGCCGCCCAATTAGCTAAATGTTAGTAGCCGCCTCACCTGTGATCCCGGTTGTGCTATTGACGGGAACCGGAAGTAGAAGGGCGTGCTAAGCTTTAAAATGGAATACACACATCCCCCGGGTTTGAAGCTGGGACGAGTTACCGTTCGTATTTCAGCATAAACGGTGAGAGTATGTGTGACGTTATGTTGTGGCTCGGCGGGGTTGTGTGTATGCTTAAGCTACGGGCAGAGATTTGTGCACTTTCCACAGTAAATGGAGATGAATGATTTTGGACTTCAGGGAGTAAACGAAATAGAAAGGGGAAGATTCGTTCTTGATACTAATTGGGTTGAACTGAATAGGAGTTTTAAACAGTTTAGGATGGTTGGCAATTCTCTGTTTGGCCATTCATAAACTCAATCCTACACGCTGTCGTGACGTAAGGTATGAAAGATGGATTTGTGACGACTATGGAATTTCAGTTTTTCGCATTCTTTGTTTTAGTGTGTGTCTGTCTCCACAGATGAAGGTGTGAGCAACAGAGGTGCTTGCAGAAGGGGAGAAAAGTATACATAATATACCCCCCGCAACTAAGTGAGAGCTGGTATGTGGGCCCGTCGCTCTCACTAAGTAAATATGTTTAGTAACCTTATGTCATATGGTTACCATTTTAATTCAGCTTGTTGATATGACTTGCTGTTACGACCACGTGTCTTGAATTACTGGACATGAATGGACGGTGTCTCTTATGAATTACCAGCCTTGTTTTTTCTGTCTGTTTGCAGTCACTCTTAAGTAGGAAGGTTCAGGGAGGTGAATGCTGACCTCAGATGCCCTGATGAATTTGCCGCAGCTTTTGAAATAGGCAATGAAACATGTTGGCCACCCTTGATGTGGTTAACAACATGCTCTGTTTTTAACCTTGGGATAATTCACGTAGTGAAATAAAGACGTTGAAAGTATATATGTGAGTTGAACCCAATTTTATCTGAGACTATATCTGTCTCTTCTTTCTTTTGGGGCTTTTGCTTATTTTTTTAAATTACTTGTTCACTTCTCTTACACTGGACACATTTTTTCTTTTCATGAGAAAGTTATCAATGATAAGTACGTGGGCAAACCGGTGAGTGCCTGCCAGTAGCTCCTCTTGTGGTGCGCACATGAGATACTTTCTCATTTCTCCACACTTTTTTCTGGCACATCATAATTTCTGTGATATTACACTTTTTGAAATTGATGGGTGCTGGTTGAGTGATTTAATTCTTGGCTGGTTTCTCTTCACGTTGTGGGATTTATTACAAATTAATCTGTAAGGCATGGGGGATCATTTGAGTTCATGAAAAGAATTACTGATTTAGGGGAAATAGATACATACATTACTCCTTTAAATCCCCATCCTCCCATGATTCTATACGTATCGTGGCAATCACTTGTACCTACAAAATAATTATCATAAACAGTTTGATTCCTTCTAATACACAACTTCCCTTTCTGAGGCCAATCTAAAGCCATTGTTGGACTAGCTTCTCCTTTCAAGTGTTTCTCTCTTTCAACATCCCAGACTATCTTTTCATCTTTTCCCTCAGGTACTTTCCTTTGCATTTTTAATCTCCTTTCTTCTACTACCATATCTAAGAAAACTTTCTCCTCCTTCTTTAAACTGCAAGTTAGATTGTTTCTAAATATTGATTCTAATGTTATTTCTTTAGTTTCTAAGAAAAATTCACCTAACACTTTAGCAGGTCTTACTTTATTCACCTTGTTAACTACAGGTACTTGTGAAAATATGTTATCTACCTCTGAAAAATAATATTCTAATTTCCTTATTTTGTAAAACAAACTTGCTAATACACTACAGGTTATTCCATATGTTACTGGGAGGTGATGGTAAGCCACTCCCTCAGATACAGATGCAGGTAACTGCATGCAGACGTAACAATCCCTCGCGTTCATCGTCTTTACATATTCATACAGTAATTTTGAAAAAACATTGTTAGAAAAATCAGTTATAGACCTATCTTCATGTAAATAATTTCTATCTATTTTAGTCGGGTAAATCTTTTGAACTCTTTTCTACATTAGTCTTATTCTCACTATGTCCTTCTTTTGTTTCTAATGTAACCTTAAATGAAATCATTAAAGCCAACGCTCTCCACAGAAGCATTAGTAATCCTGTACAACATCAACAGATTTTAAACCATCTTCTAAGGAACACACATTTAGATTTTCTACTTTCTGTGTTTGCCATTTCGAAAAATGATCAGTGTCTTTTGACTTAGCCTCTTCTACTTCACAACTAGTTTTGTCTAACCCAAGGCTCTAAGCACCTACTTGGTTCTTTTCAGATTATGTCTTTTCCGGTAATATATTGATTCTCCATTTAGAACACTTTTGATCTTTTCAGTTTGGCATTTGATCGTCTTTCACTTTTCTTTCGTAATCTTGATGCAGAATTTCCTGAACATCCGTCTCTTCTCCGATGTCGGACAAGATAACTTTCATGATATCCGGTACAGTCACCTCTGGATCCCCTTGGCTTTCTGCCTCTTCTTTTACTTCAGGCAGAGCCACATATGACCATTCCGGCGACTTATACTTCTGGTTAGGTTTTCTTGTTCTCTTACTTTCTTCTGCTGTTGTTTGTTCCACGTCTTTTGATTTCTCTTGGCGAGACACTTCATTCACCTGTTCAGCCCTAGATTAATTTACTCGTGTCAATCTGTATCTTAATCTCTTTTTTTTTTTTTTTTTTAAATTATTTTTATTGCAGGAATTAGTAAATCTTTACATAATCGGCCAGCATTACATCTCAAGCCGGAGCGTTGAAACCCAACCCTCCGATCCCCTCCGGAAGTTGCTTACACAGCCGTTCAGCCCACAACCCTGGGGTCGGGCGGCGAAAGTCCGTGGGGGCTCAGGAGGTTGTCGAGGTCGGCCCGGAGGATTCGTTGTCCTTCATCTGCTTTTCTAAACAACCCTATAACTCCAAAAACACCCCCCCACCCTTAAAACCCCCCAATCCCAGAAAAACCCTCCACCCCACCGCCATCAGCGCGCGGCATCAACCGCAACCGGATCTTCTTGGGGACCCATGGGGAAAGCAATAAAGCTGAGAAGTGCAACCGTCTACCGGGACTCAGGGCGCGCCGCTACCTCATGTTCGGCATCGCCGGGGGCGCAGTACTCCCTAAGGGCCTGCACGAGCATCTCCCACTCCAGCGCTGTCTCCTCGGCCTTCTCGTTACGCTGCCTCCAAGCTAGCTGGTATCTAAGCGTACTCTCCCCCGCCGCCCACTTCAAAAATTCGCTGTGCCACCGGCTCCCTGTCGGGCCGGTCCGTGCCTTCCAATTCCTGGTCACCTCCCGTTTAGCAAGGAGCAGCCCCAAATCGATGAATTTACTAGATATTTTATTCTTGGGGGTATGAGGGAACCAATGCAGGAGACCCACCGCCGCATCCAATGAAAGAGATCTCCCCGTCGTTTCCTCCAGGGTCTTCCCCACTTCCTCCCAATAGGCCGACAATCCCGGGCAGGCCCACAGCATGTGGAGAAGGTCCGCCTCCTGGGCCGGGCACCTGGGGCACTCCGCTGAGGCCGCCGCAAAATATCGCCTGATTTTCACCGGGGTCAAATATGCTCTATGGAGCACATAATAGTGGACTAATTGAAAGCGGGCGTGGCGTGTGCCCTTCCAGGCACGCCGCACCAGCTGAGCCCAGGTCGTCTCTGGGATCTCCTTGCCAATGTCCTCCTCCCATCGGTTTCTCAGGGTGGTGAGGGGAGCCAGCCCCTCTTTGAGCAGTCTACCGTAAAGGCATGTGACCGCCCTTACCGTGCCCGCGGACATATCTGTATCTTAATCTCTTTATCTTGTTTGGCCAAATTTCATCCCTTGCTGGCCTTTTCAACTTACTTCCTTTTTCAGTTTTCTCAGTTCTCCATGCTCTCTTTCTCAGGACTCGACCTTCTGGTACTTCTTCATCACTGTCCTCTGATTCAGTTCCAACTTGACTTTTACTTTCAGTAGTCTTTCTCTCCCCCAATTCCTTTTTATTACCTACTTCTGTCCCTCCTCGTGGTTCTTCCACACAATCTTCCTGCTGACTAACTGTCCCTTCTTCTACCTGGATGCGTGGTTTCCCTACAACTCCTCTGGGTTCTTCCGCAAAAACCCTTTCCCTTACTCTCTGTATCTGGTACCTTACCATCTAATTTTGTTATTTCAGGTGGAATTTCTCTTGAATTTTCATTCGGGACTTGTTTATCAAGAATTTCTTTGACGGTCTCTTCACTGTTTTTATTTTCACTCTTGTGTGCTTGTACTGGTTCAGTGTCTGATTCTGAGTTGGTGTCAGAAATCTGCAATTTTCTTCTTAAAGGCGGATTCTCTGGTGCAATAACTGGACTCAATTCCAACTCCCCCCTTTCAGGAGTTTGTCTTGCTCTTATTTCTTCAGTATATGATTCAGAACTTGTATCTGATTCTTCAAAGTATTCTCCTTCCTTATTATCCACTGGATTTGGAATTCGCAAGGTGTAACTAGCATGAATCCAGTTCTTTACTCATGCACATTTTACAGCTGTGGTCGTGGTCAGAATCACCTGACGTGGTTTTCCCCAACGTGGGACAAAACAGTTTCTTCTTCTGTGCACTTTTATTCTCACCCAGTCACCTGGACTCAGATCATGAGCTGGCTTCTTTTCAAGAGTGGTGGCATCCGATCCAACCTGATGGAACACAGAATGAACGGAATCAGCCAACCCCTTGCAATAATCCAACACAAGTCATCAGATATAGGCAATAGCTTGTTGACTGGTATGAAAACATGTCGCATTTCCCATGACAATTTCATGGGGACTCAAACCTGTATTCCTATCCGGAATAGATCTAATAGTCATGAGTACTAGAGGCAAGACATCAGGCCATTTCAAACCTGTGGCTAAACACATTTGTCCCAGTCTGTTTTTAACGGTGCCATTTACTTGCTCCACCAGAAGCCTCTGGGCGATAGGCACAATGTAGTTTTTGTTGTACATTCAATGCTTCACAAATTAATTTCATGATTTCATTATGAAAATGTTTTCCTCTATCTGACTCAATCGTAACTGGAAACCCAAATCTAGGAATGAACTCTCTCAATAATAGCTTAGCTACCGTAATTCCATCACTTCTTCTTGTTGGGTATGCTTCCACCCATCGAGCGAACAGACAAACCATCATTAGAACATACCTCAACCTATTACAGGGGGGCATTTCAATGAAGTCAATCTGCATTCTGGTGAAAGGCCCTCCTTCTCGACCTATTGTTCCCAGACTTACCACTATTTTTCTTCCAGGATTGAATTGCTGACATATAAGACATCTTTGACAAAGACTTTCAGCTACAAGTCTAAATTTTGCATTATACCATGTCTGTTTGAAAAGTCTGATCATAGCATATCTTCCTACATGTGCTTGTCCATGATACCTCCGTGCCATGGCAGAAACCATGCTACAAGGCATAACTGGTCTTCCATCCCGATAAACCCACACATGATCTATTTCCCGTGGTGCACATCCTGCTTTTACCCGCTGTCTCATTTACTCATCTCCTGCTTCTTCCTGCAACTGCCTCACTTCTTCCCATGTATTCACAGTGTTAGTAAACAACAAGGGACATGAATTAATTTCTCTTTCTCTTCCCCGATTCACAGAATTCGGATTTCGTGCGCAATATTGAGCCATATCGTTGGCAAACTGATTGCCAGCTGATACATAATCATTCGACTTTGTGTGAGCTGCACATTTCACAACAGCTAACTGCTTAGGCAGCTGTATCGCCTCAAGCAATTTTCCAACCAATTCAGCATTTCTTATAGGAGTTCCACTAAATGTCAAAAACCCTCTTTGGGACCAAATTTGCCCAACGTCATGCACTACACCGAAGCCATATTGACTATCGGTTATCACAGTCACTCTCACATTCTTTCCCAACTTACATGCTCTTGTTAATGCAAAAAGTTCAGCAACTTGGGCTGATTTTACTCCTTTTAGGCAAGATGCTTCCAATACAGCTGCTACTGTACATACTGCATATGCTGCACTCAGAATTCCCTCATCGTTCTCAAGCATGATCTATCCACGAACATCACATAGTCACTTTCTGTCAAGGGTATATCTTTTATATCAGGACGTGGTTTGGTACAGATCAAGCACTTCCAAACAGTCTTGATCCACATCGTCTCTGACTTCCACATTCTCAGCGTCAGGCAATAACGTTGAAGGATTTACATTCAGACATCTTACAAGGCTCACATTCGTGGCACCTAGGATGACTTTCTCATATTTAGTCAGACGACTATGCGTAATGAACGGAGTGCGGCTCCTCGTTAAAAGGATTGCCACATCATGAGGTTCAAACACTCTCACAGGATATCCCATCAATAATTCCTTCACTCTGTTCCAGACTCTTACAAGTGGCTGCTACAGCTTTCGAACAACCAGGCAATGCTACAGCTACAGGGTCTAGTATAGCTGAAAAATATGCAATTAGTCTCCTCAGTTTTCCATGTTTCTGTATTAATACAGAAAGTGCACATCCATTTCTTTCGCTGCAATAGAGTTCAAACTCTTTCTCGTAGTCAGGGATGCCAAGTGCTGGTGCTTCACACAAACTGTCTCTCAATTGTTTAAAGGCTGTTAACTCTTCTTTATTTAATTCAATGGGGTCTTTTACATCACTTCTCGTCAAGCGTACCAAAGGTTTTGCAATCGGGGAAAAGTTACTTATCCCCTGACGACAATATCCAACCATTCCAAAAAACATTCTCACTTCTCTTTGCGTCATTGGGGCTCTCATTCCTTTTATTATCTTGATTCTATCTGCAGTTACTCTTCTCAGTCCTTTTTCAATTTTGTGGCCTAAATATTGTACTTCTTTCTGACAGAATTGCAATTTTGATGGGGATACTTTAAGTCCTCCATCTGCCAAATGATTCAGCAATGCAGTGGTATCCATTACACAAGCTTTTCGGGTTCTTGATGCCACAAGCAAGTTGTCTATATATTGGACTAGAACCGAACTTTCAGGCATTTTTAAATCTTCTAGAGACTTTTTCAATATCTGATTGAATATTGATGGACTCTCTGTGTACCCCTGTGGGATTCGGCACCATGCCAAAATACGTTCGCCAAACCGGAATGCAAAAAACTGTTGACTGTCAGGATGCAATGGAATGGAAAAGAAAGCATGACACAGATCAATTACTGTGTACCATTCTGCATCGTGAGGAATCTGATACAGAATCACAGATGGATTTGGTACTATGGGACAACACGATACAACAATTTTATTTATTTTTCTCAGGTCTTGCACTATTCTAAATGTTCCGTTAGGCTTTTTCAGGCCCATAATTGGTGAATTACATGGACTGCTCATTATTTCTCTCAGAATACCTTGCTTAATCATCCTGTCTATTATGGGAGTAACTCCTATAATTATCTCGGGTGTCAATTTGTACTATGGAATATTTGGGTAACTTACTCCTTCTTTTACAGCAATTTTTACGGTATCTACATTTTTCATTAATCCCACATCTTCTCCTGTGAAGTCCCATACCTCTGTCTTTTTCAATTCTTGAGGCAGCTCCTCTGGATTAAATACAGCAAATGCCTCAGTAATCTCAGGTTCCATATTAGCCATAGTCATTTTATACAGTACATCCTCATCTGGAGTCTCAAATGCTATACCATCTGGGGTACAAAAGATTGTGCAATTCATCTTACACAGTAAATCTCTCCCTAACAAATTTACAGGGCTTGAATCGCACACGACAAAACGGTGCATTTCAGAAAATTTCCCTATGTTAACTTTAACTGGTTCAGTGAGATACGTTTTTATCTGTCTGTTGGATACTCCAAATACTTGGATTGTTTTGTCCGAGAGAGGAAGATTTTTAACATCAGCTGACCTAACAGTTGGAAGAGTAGCACCAGTATCTACTAGGAAAGTAATGTTTTCGTCATTTACCTTTCCATCCACAAATGGGCCTGTCTGGTCTACTTCTAGAGTTGGTCCAAGTACGCACTCCTCTTCCTCCCCTTGGCACCGTCAATAACTTTCTTCTGACTCACTCTCATCGCGTTGTAGCCAATGCTGCGAAACAGCACTAGCGCGCGGCAGTTTAGTTACCTGTTCTTCGTTGTAGAATCCTGTCTCATTACTGTATTTCTGAGGATTTACGCTCTGTTGAAATGGCGGCTTTGGCGCCTGATTCTGTTGGGCAACAACCTGCTGCTGTCGCTGTGGTTGACAACTCACCTCATTCTGCACCAGTGGATTCAATGATGCATTATCACCATTAGCACTTGGGGGAAATTTACACTCGGATTTACAATGCCCTATCCTTCCGCAATTATGACATGGCCATTTCTTTTTGGCTTCATCTATATTAAATTGTCCTTTCCCTTTTCCAATATTAAGTTTTTGTTTCATACCTGTACCATTTGCCTGTTCAATCAATTGAGCTTCCTGCCTTTCTGCCACTTTTACTTGAGCCCACATGGCTTTTTCTTTTAATTCACGCTGCTTTGCTTCAATTTCATCACTAACATATTTTGCGTGTCTTAGTACTTCATCTATCTTTTTATTTTGCCAATCTACTGTATGTTGTTTAATCATTTCAGGTCGTAACCCATACACAAATCGAGATCCAAAATGACTCAGACCTTTCTCACTCAAATTTTCATCACCACTAAACTGTTTAAAGGCAAGAATCAACCTTTTTTAATAAGCATGTACGATTCCTTCGCTTCTTGATGAGTTCTATCAATTTTTACCCAATCAGTTTTTTTAGGAGGAACTTTATTTTTCAAAAAGGTAATAACTTGTTCATATTTTCTCATTACTTCTGGCTCAGGGGCACATGTTTTTGGATCTCTGGGGTATTGTTGTGTAGGCCAGCTTATCATTATTTGACATTCTGCCCATAGATCTGCTGGTACAATTATGTCAAATAGGCTATTCAAATCAATCCATAGAACTTTTGATAACTTTACAAACCTGTCTACCTGCCTATACCACTCGACTGGCTTTTCGCGCAGTTGTGGAAAATCATTGGTAAATGACAAAATATCTTGTCTGGTCCAGGGGACATGTACATAGCCTCCACCTGGAATCTCTCTCATGGGACATTCAGTTACTACCTTTTCTTTTTCTCTTACTGGGTAAGCTGCAAACGTTGTATCCGTTGCATCTTCTCGTTTTCGAAACCATCTACTTTTCCATTTGTCTTCATCGCCCCATTTTCTCAGTAATATGATTAAATCTTTAATCTGAGTTGTTCGTCCCGTCGTATTTAAATTTTCAATGTCTTTTTCAGAAAAATCTACTCTATGGTTTTTGTAATGACTTTACCTTTTCGAAATCAATACCCATTTCATTTGCTACTTCTTCTAGTCTTTCATGTAAATTTCTGGCTCTCCATGTTATACTTTTGCATAGAAACATTAATTCTTCATCTTGATAGTTTTTTAACTTTTCCGTAGGAATAGTCCCTACTATTAATTCCTCTAATACTATTTTTAATTTGGACACATCTAAAGGTCTAGGCTCAGCATCTTTTTGTTGTAAACTTCTTAGCCATTCGCTTAATTCATCAGAAGTAGGACCTACGGGAATCATTTCATTTCGTGTCTGTTCAAACCCTTTTGGTGATCCTGGTACTGACTCTGTCGTCATTATTGCTCTATTTGCTAGACTCTGATTTACTGTCAAATTTTTAGGAGTACTCTGTTCGGAAATCCCTACCGTTTGTCCCCATGAATTTTCTCTTGTATCTCTTCTTTGTATTTCATTTTCTCTGTTACCGTTATAAGGAATTGTCAGACAATGCTCACTATCCTTTTGTTTGTCAAAAATCTGCATTACAGGTCCTATTGTTACTGGAACAGTCACAGCTTCCATATTTTTTGTTAATTCTCTAATCTTCTCAGTTAATTCTAAAGTAGTTCTAGCTAATTCAGCTGAATTTTCATTTGCCATTTTACTAGTTTGAGTATTTTCTGTTCCTCTGAAAGGATTATGTCTTCCTACCTCATGTGGTACTGTTTCAAATTTTATATTCTGTGGTGATTCTTTTACTGGGGCACTTGGTGTCAATAATGTAGAATTTGGTTGATACGGGGTGGATTTTTATAAAACATGTCCTCAAGAACATCATCCTCCGACTCATGCACACCATGCTTATAACCTTCTGATCCTGTATTATTTCTCTTTTCTGTACACTTTCTACTAGTAATCTCTTCAACATTTCTCATAGGAAACAACCCATCAGTCATATTTGCACTTTGCCATCTCTTCATTCTGTTATCATGATTCTCTTGTCCATATGATCTACCAAACATATATCTGTACCTTCCGCCACTCCGTTGCCGTTCTCTGTCATACATCTCATCTTCCCATTCTGTCAATGCTTCAAACTGTGTAGGTATAGGTCTCGGTTCTAATTTCATCATTCTTTCTCTCAGATTTCTCAAAACCGCTAAATTATATGAACCATGTTCCGGAAATGCCAAAACTCCATCATCTTTTGTATACTTTGCCCAATTGTCTAACCATATACATGTGTGATAACCATATTTCGCAACCATAAAGGATGCAGGTGATTTCGCTGGAGGAAGTAACTGTCCCTCTCTAGTCACAATCGGTTTGTCCTTTTTAAATAAGTTCTTGATTTTACCGAACCAGGACTTTTTCTCTTTTTCTGGTGGATCGTAATACATCATTTTCTCTTTTCTGTATCGCTAGATTTCTTCTACGACTATTTTGTTTGTTTTATCCAATCGTAGCGCGACTCTCACTAACGCACCAATCGGGAGAGTCTATGTCACTTTTACAATTCTCCAATCCCAGTGCGACTCTCACTAACGCACCAATCCGGAGCGTCCACGTCACCCTGTAATTCTCCACTCCTAGCGCGGCGCACACTAACGCACCAATCCGGAGCATCTACGTCTCTTACTGACTGTCTAATTCCAGCGCGGTCTTTCTGACGTCTGCTTTTCTCGCTACTCCTGTTTCTGCTGACCCCTCCTTTACAAAATTTATCGGCAAACTTTTTAGATTCACTTTTTACTAAAATTCTGTTAGTAACGACATAAAAACGCCACCATTGTCTGTTTCACTAACAAAAGGATAGTTTTTTTTTACCTTTTTCACAAGAATTCCGTCTTTCCCGAGAGCAGCGCTTACCTCTGCCTTACTACGGAATCATTACATCCGCTGAAAAAGCGACCACTTCCCTCTACTTTACCCTTCTGGCAAGCATTAGCTAACCGTTTCTCTAGAAATAAAACACCTGTTGGAGACCCAATGCTCCTGAGAATTAAAACCAGAGTTTCACAATTAACCTGAATGCTATTTCATTTACACACATTCATACGGAAAATGTAGTTCATTCACACAGAATCTGTCTTTCCCGAGAACAGCGCTTACCTCTGCCCTACTACAGAATTATTTAATTTGTTAATAAAGTAGCACATCCCTCTACTTTACCCTTCTAACAAGCTTAGGGAACACCTATTACCTTTCCAGTGATAGGCGTAATCAGAGTGCCTTTTGGACTCCTGGTACTTAAGACCAAAATTTCACAGGTGGCCTTCGCTACCATACACTTCTCTCATACAGAAAATATCCCTAATGGCAACACACGACGATGTTACCAAATCGAACCCAGACAATGCATCGTGTAACTTCAATCCTCACACGTTTCCCCCGTGTACCTACAGGGCAACAACAATTCTGTCTTTCCCGAGAGCAGCGCTTACCTCTACCCTACTACGGAATCGTTACAAACTTCCGACTGCCTACATCCCAGAAGTCGTCAAACAACATGGAACGCAACGCGACTCAACATAGAGTGTTAATACATAAAGCAATACTTATCCAACATCCACAATCAATAATGAAATAGGAAAATCAATAAGCAATAATCACCAAACCAAAGCAATAAATCCATAACTCTGCTACCAGAAAAACGGATCCACCGCGAAACAGGAAAAAGAGAGAGCAAATTTTACAACTATCCTCCCTGCGTCACAGACCCGTCGTCATACTAACTCGTTCACACACGCATTCATTGGTGGGGCCCTTAGCACCAACACTCACACGTTTTCTCACAGGTCTGCACACAGGAGGAGGGATGATGCGCTGGACATGTGGGGGGATACCTTATAACCTATAGGGAAAGAAAAGTTATTTTTACAGAATATACATCAACATTCGCCACCTATAGATTCCTAATCCCAAAACATCAAGGCACTCCACCCACTTGGTTGACGGACCAATTAGTTGGATTGGTTGATGGTGATTTAGAACCAGCTAAAACACATTTTAAGACTCAGAATCCTTTATTCTCTTTAACGAAAGACCACAAACTCATAATTTCTGTTAATCAATATTTGTTTATCTAAAATTTCATTGCAAATAATATTAGCCTTTGTTTCATCAAAAGTTTTAGAATTTTCTAGATCAATTTATTTAAATCACAGGACATTATATTTACCTATTCTGGCTATCTGGATTTCTCTAATTCATTGGCTCTGCATAACCGAATTAGCCGTTAAATTGTCCAAATAAGCAGGCCACAGCTTAAGGTCCAAAAGTTCTTTGCTCAGCACGTCACAGTTCCAAAGATCGACAAAGGACCAGAAGTCGTGCAAGCATCAGTCATCGCCTGTGGGGTCAAAGAGGGTGTGCAGTCATAGTAACCGCTGAATGCCAACCCCTCCCTATTCTACTACTCTTTTTATAATAAATTTCGGGATAACATGAAACTATTGGAGAAAGTCTATGATTGGCCAATCGAAAACGTCCGATAATTGATAGTCAGGTTTCACATGGATTTTGCTGATTCGTTTCCGGAGATGTTATAGTCCTTATGTTACAACATTTTGGTTTTTACTTGTATCATCCAATTGTTCATTTAAACCAGTTTTTTACAGTCCGGGCTTTGGCAGTCAACCAAGATCCTATCCTTGACCGTGGATAGTGTGGAATTGGTAATGTGGCGATTCACAGAGCCATCCGAGTCTGCGCAGTAGAGATCGCGCTCACGAGACGGTGGCCACTTCTGAACACGGTTTCCGCCGCCATTTTGTGGTAGGCCCAAATGCTAACTTAAACGAAACCAACACAAAAGAATAATTAATACAATGAAATGATGCTTCTAATAGATATACCCTCACTAATCCCTTTATGTATTAGTATCTTCCTAGCGTATAGCGACATTTAAAGCAATAATATTTACCTTTTCGATCCAACCTAGAATGCAAACATCACGTAAGAAATATAAATCATGCGATATCTAATTACCACATATACTACTATTAATATGCGTACGTATGCCATGCAAATAGCAATTTCCCTCGTGTAGTTTGTGTATGCAAAGGTTAAGTTAGTTTCACACAGCAAACCGTTAGTAAAATTATAATCCATAGGTTATATAGTTAATCTTTACATGCAAATAGAGGAGGTATACAAAATTTTGCTCTACCTGCTCCATCATCACTTTACTCTGTTAATCACTGCGAAAGAAACCAAGGAAACAATGTGCCTGGTTTTGAATGTAACACATGCTGCAGTGCTAGCTGCAGTCTTGAATTGTCCCACTGAAAACCATTACATTCAATGGGTCGCTTCAGTTTGCGCAGTAAATAGTTAAATACGTGAACTTGTGACCTACCCGGGCCTGGCAGCCATGCTTTGCTCTTTTAAGGGGCGTGGGTTAAAGATTCCCGCTCTGTCTGGTTTCAGAGATAAAGGCACCCTGGACTGTGGTTGGCGCCTGCATAGGAACACCCTTCATATCCTGCCGCGCTCAGGGGGAGGACACCAGGGTGCGCTTATTGCCTCACAGCGCTCGCTGCTGTACAGTCCGATAACAGCTCTGCCCTCGCCTACCCCGATCACGGCTATGGGAGATCGAACAAGACTGAGCAAAGGCACCAATATAACAGCACCCTCAGAGGTAGGTTTGGGATTTATAGGATGTAAAAGGAGGGGGAGCTTGGACTGTGGCTTAGTTTAGCACAGATAGATGTGCCGGAATTCAGATATTGCAATACTAGACCGGAAACCCAGCTCCCCTCATTCGGATGGACTGGGCCTCTCACACACCTTCGCCTAAGCCAACAGCCGCCGCCTGCGTCTTCGAGCGCACAGAAGACCAGTGCTCTTTCTCAGGCGAACGGGGTCGCCACAGTCGTGGCAAGCAGAGGAATCGAGTACCCTCCCATCATCAGCGCAGCCAGGATCATCTGACGAGCGCTCTCGCGCAGTTTCAAATTGGTTTTATAGGAAAAACCACATTCCATGTACAGCTAGTTACAAAACGACGAGGGTCCCCTGGGGCTCATGGGGCAAGCTGTGAAGGGAGCCTTTTCGACATCGCATCCCTTCCTACTGTCATGGAATAAACTTGTGTCTTTCCAGCCTCACTCGGACTAATAACACATCAACCTCGTAATTCCCATATGTTTTGTTTAAATACAGGTGTAATGCCGTCAATTAACCACGTAATGTCTGTCACAAAAAAGCAAACCCAGGGGGGCTACTTTGCCATTCTGAGTCAGGTTTTCCATCTTTTCTGTTAATGTTCTCTAGCCCGTTTGTTTACTTTGCCATTGTTTCGTATTCGCGTAGAGTGCTTAAAACCCTAGTTTAATTTTCGACTACGCATATGTAGCTTGCTGCTGTCCTAGGCGTTCCTGTGGCCTGAATGCTCTACCGTCCATTTCTCCTCCTTGAATCCCAACTGCCCCTGTACAGCCCCTTCCACGATGATCTACAGATGGTTGAACATTATCTTACCTTGTGTTTATGCTCGGCTTAATCTCAGATGGACAAAAGTACAGATCCTGATTCTCACATTTTCCTCTACATTCTATAGGGACAACCTAGAAACACTGGACAAACTGATGAAGTTAGTGGAGCCTCTCTTCATGGCTCCTCACACTTACCTCTAACCCACTTGTCCAGGGGACAAGCCTGTATTTGCTTCGCACGCTTATTATCCAACAGCCACACTGGCAATACAGAATGGGAAATTGCAAATCCCAGAATGCAAACGGATATCGGATCTAAAGCCAGGATTGAATGAAACACTCACATATGACATGGGTACACTCGGTGGCACTGCTTATGCAATTCACCAGTCCTTTGAACTGTACCTCTGTCTTCGGGGCGAATTAACAGATCCGCCAATGAAGCAACGCACTGTTCCGAGGGCCAAGAGCATCCCTAATGATTCCATGAAACTATAGTCCTTCATCCAATCTATAATAACACAAACGACATACACATTATTTATTTGCTACTACAAAATACAACACATATATTCAGTTGCTGCTGAAAGAAAAAACAGCTCAATTTCTCAAGTCATGTACTGCTAACAATCATTCTAGAATGTTGCTTTGTTTCATAATGTGAGTTTGTGCTTTGATGCATATTGTGACCTCATTCACTGGGTGGTCCCTTTAAACCAATCAAACTTGCACAACAAATATTTGGGATAAACTTTAGCTGGCCTGCGAAGAGGACAAGGAAACTTGAAATGATTGAGATTTTCAGGGGCCTTCCTGTTGCTTAAATAAATACTAGTGATCCAAGTCCTGGGTTAAATATGTGTTGCAATACTCTTCCAACCTCAAATGTGTAACCCATTTATCCCACTGAGTGCCCTATATTATTACATCAAGTAGCAGGCATACTACTTGGTCTGTGTGTTCACATACAATAGGCAGTTGGGGTACGTGACAATTACATGTTTACATTTTGGATTGTGGGCTCAGAAAGCCACTCATCAAACAACTCCCAATGTAACACACAGACAAGCTGGCTGTGTGCCACACATCATTTATTAACATTATCTCTGGTTCCAGCACAGTGCCCTTGACTCAAGAAAACCATGAGTAAACGTTTACTCAATCATACTGTTGTCATTGTTGCTGTCCCATTCCCTGGTGCTGTCCTCGTACTCTAAACATTCACTTTCAAGACACCTCAACCCTCCATGAGTGGCAGTGTTCTTACTTGTCCCAAAAATGCCCTTCTCCTGCTCTTGGCGGTTCCCTGTAAACAGTGAAAGCACAACTTGTCTTGCATGCAAGTGTGGGGTAAATGTAAATTGATGCTCTCCTCGAGTCCACCTTTGTGTAGGGCTGGTACTAGTGCTCTCTGTCAAAAGATACAAAGTGTTAGATTATGACTGGGCCCCCACCACATTGGGAAATACATGTTTTTCCAAGTGTCCTGTAACTCCCCCTTGGGATTAGTTGGCCACAGTGGTATTCTGCTGCCCTTTGTCCTCTTATAGTTCACCAAGGAGCTTGAGCTTTGGGTCCAGCAATCTCTCTCAGTCCATGGCTGGTAAAGACTGGATTGATGACTGGACTGGGGACTCTACCGGTCAGTGCTGGATGAGGCCTGGTGCCTGGCAATACTGCTCTTGGCTCTGGTCTCACTCTCTCCAGCCCTTGGGTCTGCAAAGGTACCAGTCCTTTCTGTGTGGAAGGGGCCCTGGAAAACTTTGGTATTTTAATCTGTGATGGAGAGTCTGGGCTGGTGTCCTGTTTGTTACCATAGAGTTTTTCCCGGAGTAATTTTCGTTTCTTTCTAACCAAAAGTACTTCTTAGTTTGAATTGTGATCCACTGAGGAGATGTACATTTGAAGGTATTTGCTTTTAATGAGAACTGAGATGCAACCTATCCTTTTGGTCTGGAACTGGACCCTGCCAGTGCCTGGATACCCTCACGGGTGACGAGTAGCACTCTACAAACCTACTGATTGATTTTGGTCTTTCAAAGGAACATTGAGCTAACAGAGTTACCAGGTCCCTGCCACCCATGCGGGCATGGCGGAGAGTTCCTGCTGGCAGTGCCTACAACCATGGAAGCAGGACCATGCTGTCCTCCGAGACTGACTCCAATCCTTCTACAGCACTCCCTGAATGTCTAATATAACACATTTACACACACATGCGGTCAGCCAGTTAGAGTACAGCATCACGCCCCAGGCAAGCAAAAATCCATTAAATAATCCTGCTTTCCTGGAGTAGATAAATTGTATGTTCCTTCCATGCCTCCTAGCGCAAAGCACCTACCTGCAGTCTTCATAAACTAACACACTACCAGACATATTTGTAGGGGGCTAATCTTACAGATGTATTCCTGAGTTGCTCCTCTAGTACCCTTGCCTACATGTCTTCCCAGCAACAATGTAATTTTTTCCTGCTTTGTATCTGTACTCTATTTTAGTAACCATATTGTCTTTGTAAGTGGTTTGACAAAAGTGAACACACATGCCTAAACTGAATCAAAAATAGATTGAAAAAGAAAACTTCAATGCCTATAAAAGAGCTCGTCACTAATAAGCACAAAGAGTTGTATTTTATTCGCACTAGACTAAACCATGAATCAACCTGTATCGGCTGTCCCACTATTACACACTTCTCTTAAGGAAAACATTTATTTCATTGGATCTCTGAAATATTTCCCTAGTTCACTAATACATTTAATCTCTCATGTCTGGGGCACGCAAAGGATTCGATTTAATACTCCAGACCATTTATAAGGCTGTTCGAACTTGTACAAATAAAATACAATTCTGCATTATTTTGCAAAGTACTGCTAACATTAAATACCAGCTAGATGTTATTGAAAAATGACACATTGAGGAAAAATTGTTAAAAAATATTTACCTTGCAATTTGTCTTCTCCGCTGGACCCTTTCAAAAAAGGGTTTTGAGTTAAGGGAGGGTTCTATTTTCTTATAAAAATGTTTTTGAAGATTTCCTTACTTCGCACATGAAGCCAAAGAATCTGATCGTGTCTTGTACGTGTTTTCAATTAGATACACAAATGTACACCAAGCTTTTATCTGGACAAAATCATTGACCATGACATTTTTGCAATTTCACTCGAAGTGTTCCATCTCAGTTTGTAACTAATCAAATATTGGTCATTATTATTTTAGTTATATAATGCATGAAAAAGTTTTCTTTTTTTGCGGTGTCTGCAGCAAGAGCCTTCCAGTATAAAACAAGCATTTGTAACGCAATAGGTCTCACTTTACTGAAAGTTTGCGCTATTAGCATTGCTAATAATAATGCAACGCCAATTGCTCAAACTTTCAGTAATGCGAGAGCTATTGCACTGCAAATGAGTTTTTTTCCCTATTTATTAATTTTTTAAGCAATAAGCATGAGTGCCGTGATTGCTTAAAAAAATAAATAGTAATGCGAGACATTTTGCATTGCAAATGCTTGTTATTACTGATTCCCTATTTTCCAACCACCCCGTGTTCCTTTAACAAAATGTTATAGCTACGTGAGCGGAGATCTCTGCCGCTGAGAAGTTGATGTCCGGTGCTAGGACTTATAAGCTGGTGTCACAAGACACAGGATCACTGCAGTGTGCGGGGAAGAATATGTTTCTTTTACTGCATTTTGTTAATAGACCAAAGTAGATAGGAAGAACACATCAGCGTAACACGCGGGCAACTGTTTATTAAAGGAAGTAAAATATCAGAAGACACAGAAAACATACTACACCCAGGCAGACCACGAAGAAAGAAATTTGCTGCACTTTAAATAGACTGAAATCTGCTGAGAATTTACAGACATCGAAGACATACAGGACTCTTGTAACACATTACATACTGGAAAGGAAAAACATCAGTTATCAATGAAGAAAAATAGTAAGTGCCAATAAAAGGTGGCCAGTACTTCCAGTGTTGTGGGAGGGGTGAGGGGCAGGCTTGCGGCGCACGAGGTTGCTTAAAGCAAGTAATGCAAAAGTATCAAGCGTGAAGCAGCATAACGTGTGAGGAAGTGTCGCTGAAGAAAAGCGCTTAAGGAGAAAGCAAGTAATTATAAAATATTACCAACTATAAAGTGCTGTGGCTGCCAGTGAAGTGGGATGGGGAGAACGCAGCTTTCAAAGATGAGGAGTTGGCCTAACGGCTAGGACAATTGACCTCAATTCTGGGGAACCAGGTTCGAGTCTCAGCAAGGAAGTGCAACATCATGTGATTCTGGGCAAGTCACTTATTGTCCCTGTGACGAACAAAAATAAATGTGTCCTCATATAACGCAACTGGTGCCCGTGTAAAGTGCTATGATACCGAATACCTTCGGGTCAAGTTCGCGCTGTATAAAAGTCAGTTTCAAAAAAACGCACAACGTCCATGATCAGGTGCCACACTTTCAGGAAAATGGCGGGTTGGGGAGAGCCTGTTGTGCCTGCAACAGCAGGTAGAAGAATGACATTTATGAAAAAATTGTGCTCAAAAACCTAAATAAAACATACTGAGTAACAAGACATGTAATGGGGGCAGTACTTATGGAAGGTTACAACAAGATATAAGAGGTACTAAGGGGGGACTACTAAACAAATTAACCAATGAACACAATTTCCAACAGACAAAGGAGCTAATAAAATACATGGGCTGGCAATGGGTGGAGCTTAATGCCCATATCATAAGCGCTGCCTAGGCGAGACCTAAGAACATTAGACGGACAGTTCAAGGCAGATAAAATGTGCACAAACCTCCTGGGATTTAAATCAGTTACCAACGGGTTACACTCCCATCTTGGCTGCAGGTGCATACATGGATCTAGTATTATTATTATACATTATTGTTTATTTAATATATGCAAACTATGAGAAGAAGAAAAAGGAAGCCTTCCTTATCATTACCATAGAGCAATAATTAAAAATCTTCAATTTAGAATAGTTGTAAAAGAAAACATTCCCCTGCCCCTCATGCTCTTCCTCCTGCATACTACAAAAAGAGCTGTGTATGTGTGATTGTACACACACACACACACAAATTTTGTATTCTTAAGAATCACAACCATATATTGAATGAAGCATTTTCCCAGCAAAAATTGTGAAACCATAAAATTATTTATTCTCCGCTCATAAGATTAAAAGGAATCGTTTTCTTTTCATGTTTTCCAATATTCCAAACTATTCATCAAATTGTGTGTAAGGCCTGTGTAGTTACTGTGGTACATCACCTTGTGAGTCTACTTCACAATATAATTTATCAAACAAATCAGCACAATAAACCATTGCCGTACCAAACCCGTTAGTAAGGTGGAGAAAGTTGCTATAACTTTTCTGGTCTCCTCGGAGGAGGTTAAAGCTATTCTTCTTAACCTAGCCCAGTTAATCACTGGTGGCAAATCTGCGAGTTGTTGCTTTTAATCAAGAGTCTGCACATCCAAGTCTTATTAAAAATAACACACACACACACACACCTACCTACCTTTTGCAGGCCTTAACGAAGTTGCTGGTCAAGTGAGGCAATTCTAGTAGCCTCAAATTTTGCTTTGCTTAAATCAATAGGAGTGGAGTGCTCTCTGGACTCCAGTTATCATTCCATCACTTAAATGCCATATCAAACTCGCTCTTTATTGACAACATAACCCATGTACAAGGACATGTTTTAAAATATGTTAAGTCTATCAAATGTATGACCACTTTGTTTATGAAGCTGAAACCACTTTCATTTAGCTGCTACATTATCTAAACCTGAATATACCAGTACTTCAAAGCTTCAGGCCTGGTCCTTACCTCTATATTTCTTCTGAATGCGGCTGTATTGAACATAATATTTTAGTCTTTGGTCAAATGTGGAGTAGGTACTCTGCAGAATCCATTTAATTGTTAATGTTAACACCTTGGCAACCACATTGAATATAAGAAATAAAATTAAAAAAATTAAGAAAAACTACAGAGACTCAAGCTGGTAGGTCCACAACTACAATCACCCTACCTACAACTCCTCACAGATGCTCAAACCCTACACATTCCCCTCTCCCAGACTTGCATTCAACAGGCGTCCCTGCACACATCATTTCATTCAGACTTTGAACACCATACAAGGCACCCTTAAAGCAAGTAAATATAAACTACCAATATGATTAAAAAAGATTGACAAGAAACACAAGAAAGGAACACCAACACAAGACACACATATAAACCTTGTAATGTATGCAGACACCAGTCATGTAGAAATCACGAAACTCAACTGGCACGATCGTCTTCACACTATGCCTCGCAGGAACAAGGAAACAGTTGTTTCAGGATTATCAACATTCATTATTGTTCTGAACACTAGCTGACCCAATACCATCCAGACTGAAGAAAACATGCTCCTCATGCACAACCACAGAATCACTGAAACTCGATGCTGTGCCACTGCAACCGCTACTATACCCTTTAGAGCACCCACTTTGATCATTGACAAGAGAAATCTCAGTGATGCCACTTTTCGCCGATGGTACGTTCAGAAAAACAATGTCATGGACCGCATAGGTGTGATCAGTATTAAAGCCATCATATTTTCTTCTGGAAATGGAGACAAAATTTAAATTCCATAATCACCCTCCTTCAACTCTCACAGCTACAACAAACCTAAATGACCTTTACAGGATAAGAAAAAAAGCTGTATTTTTGGCAGCATCTCTGTGTCTTTTAACTGTCTCATATTGTTTGACCTCTATGTAAGATGCTGTTCATTTCCCTCTGCTTTTCTTCATAAACATGCCTAAAGGGTTATTATACTTATCCCCTCTGGTATTATCGTAAAAACAGTCAATTTCTCGTTCCTTTTCAGTTACAGCTCTTATGCATCATTTAAAGAGTTAAGAACCTGGGGCACACCCTCTTAACTGTTCAAAAGGAGACTTGTTAGTGTTACTACTCGGACTGAATTTGTAAGTAGTGTGGCTGGAGGGGCATTTTATCTATCAAATTCACCTGTTAATGAAGGTTAAACAAGCTCCATAAAAATTCAGTTCAATCTCTCAACTTGACTATTAGTTTCCCTGGTGCAAGATGCCCTTGTTTTAAGAAATTACTGAAATTTCCACTAGCAAGCTGTGGCCAACTATCAGAAATGTAGACTTATGGCATTTCCCTCTCTACAAAACACATAATAGCAAAAGGAAATATAATTGGTGGTAACTTTTTCAACCATAGAAACCTCAGGCCACTTTGAATAGCAGTGATTCAAAACTATGCCAAAGGAAGAGTGGTTGGTAAAATGGAGAAATGCCCAATGATATCAACCCCTCACTTTCTCCATGGTCCTTCTGGCAAGTTTACAGGAGTTGAACTGGGAATGCAAGTTTTTGCAGATTGGTCACTGAGCACACAAAGTTCTCGTTCTCTTTCCCAATGATCAATCATTTCACTAATTTTGGCCCAGTTATGTAATCCAACACATATTTTTGTTCCCAACATGTCTAAATGCCCTTTATGTGTGAATTTGAAAATCCTTTCTAAGACCAGTTGGTGGACCCGCTTTGTCACCTCCCACAATTTACTTGTTCGTATAATATAATTCATCCTGATTTTGTATAGATAATTTCACCTCTCCAGTGACATTTCACTCATTTAGCCATTTATTCACCAGATGTTTGTGAACACAAGTTGAAATCTTACCTTTCCCAAATTCATCCTTTCACTCATTAGAACATATAACACCTGGAGTAATAACACGAACAGTATCATCACAGTAATCTCAACATTAAATGAGCATTCACTATTATTTTTCTTCTACAAAATGCAACAACATACTGAGAGGTTGCAACTTCGTAACACGTCTCGGCAGATTTAAAGTCATTGCACTTCACCCACTGGTTGCAAGTACATTTACTAATGGCTTTTGATCCCTACAAAGATTAAACCTAGTCTCCCATACACACATTGTATATCTTTTAGCTGCCCTGGAACAGCACAGAATAGTTCCCTTCGGAATGTATTTGTAAGAAAGTGACTCTGTATATACTGCACCAAAGTAAGGTTCAGTGTGCACAGAGTCCACAGTCCCCGGAGGCTTGGCAGAGGCTAAAGTTAGATATAACCTTACTCTCTAAAGTGGTAGCTTGGTCGAGCAGTAAGGCAGTATCAGAGGACAGTGTAAAGCATTTTTGTACACTCTCAGTCAGCACTCAGTCACTCAGTCTCACACACTCAAGAACTGAACTCTAGGCCAATGGTTTTGTATATAAAAATCTATAGTTGTTTTATTTTAGAACCACAAGTAGGTATCAAAATACTTTCTCAGAATGAGATGCTTTAGTTAAATACTTTCAATAAGCAATAGAATTTTAAATGCAATAGTTACAGTTGTTGCAATAGGCAACACAAGTTAAACACAATTATAACATTGCGCTCAATTGGAATTTTAAAGTAAACACAATATCAATTACTTTGCATAGGTTTTTCTTACTCAGGGCTGGATCCTGGATTCAGCCCTGGTGCAACTCCTGTAAACCGTTGAAAGAATTTTTAAGGAATATTTGTATGTTTCAAAAATCGACACTTAGAAGAATTTCTGCCAAAAACCAAGCTATGTTATCCTATGGAGGAAAGTTTGGTTATCGGTAATCACAGTTGTAATTGTTTTGCAGGGTCAGTGCTGGGCACAAAGATCCAGCACTTTGATCTCTCCTGATAACAGGTGAGTAATTTTGTTTTCGTTGATCGGGTGATTTTTAGTGAACATTTTTGAGTTTCAAAACTCGACACTTAGAAGAATTTCCAAGTGAAAACCAGTCAATGTTACCCTATGGAGAAAAAGTGAGTTATCGGCTTTCAGGTAAGTACTCAACTGGCAGAGTTAAGGTTCTGGGCATAGACTCAGGGGTCTCCCAGGGTCAGGTAGGTACAGTTGTTACACCCTCAGCGGCACAGGGGCAGCCGGGTGCAGAGAGAGTAGGCCCAATGTTAACCAATGGCGGGCAGGGGGCCTTTGGTTGGTGGCTGCTTGCAGGCAGGCCACGCGGCTGTGGGAGTTGAGCTCCTGGTCACTTACACAGGGCAAGTGGGGAAGTAAGATAGGATAGATGTTGCACTTCCAGGGGCACTCGGACGGCTGGGTGCAGGGTGCTTTTGAGCCGTCGGGCGCTCAATGTATTTCAATGGAGAAGCTGCAAGACGAACAAAGGCTGCAAGCTCGGGACGAAAATTCTTCAGGTGCGACCACCACTTTGAGAGGTGTATTGGGGAGCTGTAGGTTAGGTAGGCACCCAGGAGTTGGGCACAGGCGGCCGCAGGGCGCCGGGTGCAGGGGTGTCTTTTGGTGTCGGGAAATCTTACCCTCAGCTGGTCGCGTTTGGGGGGGTCCCTTGTTGCGAGGCTGCAGGCGTCGTCAGGAGCGTCGAGGTGGGTCCTTGGGTGCTGGATTCTTGGTCACAGTCACCAGGGGGACGTCCTCGTGGTCTTTGTTCACTCAGGCACAGGCCAGACTTGGCGGGTGCAGAGTGTGCTGGATTTGTGGTTCCTGGCTTGGCACCAGGGGTTATTGCTTGTTTGAGCAGAACCACTGCTCGTGGGAGTCCCAGTCTTTCAGAGGAGCAAGGCAGTCAGGTCCTCTGGGGTTTTCGCGGTTGCTGACTGCTGGAGACGCCGGGATTTAGCAGGAGCAGGTTCGAGGGTCGACAGGCCTGTAGGGCTGGGGCCAAGTCAGTTGGTGTTGTCCTCTTGTTAGCAGCTGCACAGCAGGTCTTCTTTCTTCTTGTTCTTCTTGGTAGTTTCGGAATCAGGATCTGAGGAAGGAAGGTTCAGGGTGCCCCTAAATACTAAATTTAGGGGCGTTACAGGTAGGTGAAGATCAGGGACCAATGGGTCCCTTCCCTGGGGTGGGTACACCCCCTATCCTGCCACTCTCCAGTGGGAGGGGGGCAGGAGCCTAGTCCTGATTGGGTAGGGCTCCCCATCCTCAAGATGGCGAGAGCCTGGAGTTGTGCTTCACCTCGCCTTCCCCACCTGAGGGGTGGGGTTGGCAGAGGCTGGCACTCCCCCTTTCCTCACTTAGGTTTTCCCGCCGATCTTCCCACCAGAGTGGGGGTCAGAACCGGTAGGGGCCAGTTGCTGAGTACAGCAAGTGGCCTGGAGAAGCTCACAAAGGCGGCATGCCTTTGAAGCTTCCCCTGCCCATCCTAGGGGAGGAGACCTAACACCTCGCCCAGGACGTGCATTGTTGCAGACCCACGAGAGCGGATGGCTCTCTACCCAGGGGTCCAGCAACATGGCTGCTCATGTCTGCTGGGTGGCAGCCTAGGCAGCCTCTCAGTCAGGACGCTGGTTAGGTTCAGGGGGCATCTCTAAGATGTCCTCTGTCGTGCATTTTACATTAAATCCCACACTGGCACACAGTGTGGGTTTAATGTGCTGAGAAGTTTGATATCAAACTTCTCAGTCTTCAGTGCAGCCATTATGGTGCTGTGGAGTTCGTGATGACGATCTCCCAGCACCATATACTCTTAATGGCAGCACTGCACTTACAGTGCCCAGGAATTGACCTGGGTACTGTAGGGGTACAGGGCTCATGCACCTGTACCCACACCACTGGCATAGGGCACCCAGCTAGAGGGGTGACTGAGGTATGCCAGGGCAGTGTGTTTTGTGGGAATGGCACACAGGGATGTGTGCCATGTCGACTCTCTGTTTTGTGCTGCACCAAGACACTCAGCCTGCAAAGGCAGTGCGTGTGTGTTACGGTACAGGGCCTCTAAGGGTGGCACAATAAGTGCTGCAGCCCTCAGGGGCCTTCTCTGATCACAGGGCCCTGGGTACCTAGGGTACCATTTACCAGGGGCTGACATGTGGCCAGAGATGCCAATTGGGTTTAGGCTTCAATGCAGTTTTAGGGAAGGAACACAGGCCCTGGGGTCCTGATTGGCAGGGCCCCAGAGCACATCAAGTCAAAAAGCATCAGTAGTCTGGTAACAAAAAAAAGAAACCCACTTTCTCACAGTATTCAAGTTTTAAAAGCGTATGATCCATCCATCCATTCTTTGTGCTTATCCTGAAGCCTGAGGACATCTCCCAAGATCACAACTGTGTCAACTGCTAGATTACACTCCTTCCCAAGTACAAAGGGACAGAAACAAGGCATTACAGAGCTCTACAACTTCAGTGCCTTAAAAGCATCCTAATTTTTTGCTGACCAAAAAAATGCAGCATCCTTTTTCAACAAAACCCTGTGAGGTTGTATTTTGGTTGCCTAGTCGCTAATAAACTATGAGTACAATTTCAACGCTCCAATAACTTATGTTGACTGCTCCTTAGTTTTTAGGAGATGGGGCATTTACTATTGCTTTTATAGGAGTGCGATTGGATTTAAATCCTTTGTTGCTGATGGCATGAAGTAGATCACGTCTGCCCATCCTAACTTGCACAATTTGTATAGCCAAACCATTCCTTGATCATGCTAACAGGATCTTCTTTAGATTGTCATCATGTTGTTCATTACTTTTTTGCAAAATCTAAAATGTCGTCCTGGAATTCAATCACTCCATTAATCTCCACCCACATATCCTTTATGATACATTGTAGACTGCATTCTATGTTGCTGGTTAGCCACATTGAGTGCTGAGAACATGGTTACACCCGCCAAAGTTGAAGTAACTTCGTGAATCTTGGGCAAAGGGTAGAATCAATAAAAATAGCTGCATTGAGACTGGATGAATTACATTTATTGCATCAATTAATTGAAAATTGGTACAAAGTACATTACAATTCTAAAATAGCAAAACAGCATTCAATCACAATGCATGCACCACTCTGTACTATGTGAGGTACAAGACCTTGGTCGTCCAAAGAAAAGATAATAGTCAATTTATAAAGTGTTTCAAATAAGATGTGTCCGTACAAAAGTTTAAATGTAAATGGCAAGACAGTCACCAGAAAACTGATAAAACATTTAAACAAGTAGTTTATGTTTAAAGGAAACAGATGCTTTTGGGCTCAAGAAATATGCACCGCTTTTGCTCGTGACTTAATAGTGGAAAATATCAAATCCACGTACTTTTCAAAACGATCCATTTTATAGGGGTTCTGGTTGCCAGGCAGAAATCCAAGGCCTCCTTGCAGGTTTAAATTCCATGCTTTCAAAACAGCAGCTTCAATAAAGTGCATCGTACAGGTAAGAAATCAGAAAAACAATAAACAAAATGAAGCATGGGCTCTCTCTTATGATTACAAAACCTGCAAGAGCCAGTTCCAGGACCGCAGCCCAAGCCGCACAGAATTGGTTGATGGGAAGGACCATAAGTCTTGTTTGATTTTAAGGCCCGGTGTCCTTGCTAAGTACAGCACTCAAAGGGGGATGCATCTTAAGTCTTTCATAAGTTCTTTGCGATTAGAGCAGCTTAGTTGCTAGATTTGATCGTGTCCAAATCAGCCTTTCTTGAATGTGCCAAGGACTGTTTCTTCAGGACAGATTTAATATAAAAGTAAAACAGTGGGTTGGAAGCTAGTGTGCACCGAATAACAAAAATTGCCACACAATAGCTTTGGTATAACTGTAGCTATTTCATTCATTGATATATATTCTTGAATCAGACATTCATAAAAAAATTATTAGAAGGTTGGGAGAATTTTCATTGATTCTCAGTAGCTCTTCCTAAGGAAAAGTTTGGCCAGGGTGCACCATGCAAAGCACCTTCCTATTGTGTTTGACACCGGGTCTGCGTTAAGCATTTCTCTTTATGAGCAACGGTGCTGCTCCTCATGCGAGCTACAGCAACTGCTGCCCAATCAAATACCCGCAAAGAAGATCAACAAAGAGCTGTAGATATATTCCCTTTCTTAACACTGCTTGTAATTCTTTTTTTATGTGATTACATCAGGTCTGCAAACATTTAAAACCATCTCTGCCCACACCTGGAAATGTCGTCTAGCCTTTGTACTTTAATGTATTGAGGCATACCAGGAGAGGACCGAATTGTATATACTAATGCTTGAAACGCCCTTAAACAATATCACTTTGGGAGATTCTCTCCACACGTTTAGAGAAAAAATGGACATTCTAAACATTCCATCTATTAGCAAATAGTTTTCCTCCCTTTTAAATTAAATCTATACCAATACATTATAATGGAATGATAAAATTACCTCCTTTGCCTTCAATAATGTTTAGTACTGGGTGCGCTTGTTCAAGCTTCATGTGATGTCACTTCCTCTAACCTCATGAGCGTTTCAAAAAGTGTCTCATGTCAGTTCGCTACTCCTGGCATTTTCATAACCAAACATCACAGACACAGCGAAGCCTTTGCAGTGAATACGTCATAACATGCTGCTAAGATCGGCGTGGGACCAAATAACGCCCCTACTCGCCTTGCAATGGCAGGTCTCCTGCCCCATAAAAGTTACTCACCAAGGTGCGAGACTGACAATGTTGTCACTATGATCGATCGTGTCATTTCTCAGCAGCAGCTACTGTTATTTCATGGCCATTCCTCGACCGAGGACGAAGCTTTCTCTTCTCTGGAGTAATTTTATATGAATCACCTTTCAGATGTCTGGGAAATTATTTTGGAGGAATCCAGGAGGACCTCACAAGGAGGGCAGAGGGAGCATGTATAAGTCTCCATTGCCTTTCAACCCCCAGCTCGCCTCCAGATACATTTATAGATTCGTATCTGCAAGCAAGACTGTCGTTACCATTATTAAACAGGCCGCTTGTATGGCCATGCCACTAGATGGCGCCATGCTTTCTCTTTCCATTAAGTATTTCTTTCAATACTTAAAAACCATCGTACTTAGTCAAAATGAAACAAGCACCCAGAAGACCCCGCAGTACGTTTTAGCCCTAGGCATTGCAGGAATTTCTGACAATCCTGGAGTAATCTAAAAGCTGCAACCTGTGCTCTTGTCACTCCAAATGGAGACATCGGACTCCACTGCCTGCAATGGGATCGAGCCAGGCAACTTCTCCTGCACTAAAGGTGGTCTAAGGGGGCTTCGAAAAAAGCAGCTATGATGCTCAGACTGAAAAGAATCTTACAGTGTATTAAAAGGTTGTTGCGATTCTATCCAAAGCAATGTCTGAATCTAGTGATGACTTGCTATCTTATTAGAAGCCAGCTTGGATTGTGTGTTCACTTTGCCACTAGTACTACCCTAATACATTTTTACCTAGATATGGTCAGGTTTAGTTCAACAATCCTTTTTCACATTAACCTTAGATACAAAGGTCCTGACCTGCTTATTAAGGCAGCCAGGTAGATGACAAAACATGGAAAAAGTGCAAACTAAAAGAATATGAAGTAATAATTGCAGGTTTGGGGAAGGTGCTGGGGCTGTAGTGGGGGTTGGTTATATCCAAATCAATAACTCAAGAATGTACAGATCTGTGAAATCCAGAGGCTGAATATTAACGAACAGCAGTCAAACAGTAGCGTCAACACGTAAAATGGTGGACTTCGACAAATACGTTTACTTGCTGCTTCTGACGAGCAGTCATTGACCTTCGCCGTTGCTATATTGAAGCAGTAGCACCAGGCTTCCAGGCGCGCGGTCGAGGAGCTGCAGACCTAGTCAGCACGAATACTGGAGAACCTTGCTTACTTCAAGGATGCTCCATCCAAGACTACAAGAGATGCAGTGGCTTCCTGTGAGGATCCCGTGCAGAATGGCCTTGGTTGCCTAAAAAAAAAACCTGCACAATTGGGGGTCTCCCTCTTTGCTAGACGTGTTAACATGCCAATTTTCTGGTACACATGTCTTGCACTGTGCAAGATTAATTCACTTGCTTAGGGCAAGAACTTTATACAGGATATTGTGAGGCTGTGAATTTTGGCTTCTGGTATGGAATTCATCACCTCCAATCATCTGCACTTCTGCTTATGTGCTCTACAGTCGGTAAAGAACTCCCTCTGCCTTATCTTCTCAATGGGCATCTCACTTTCACTGCATTTCAGTGTCCACTTTTAATGTCTGACGTGACAGCGCGGCTGTCTGCAAGAAGTGTTGTTGCTAAGTCTTTCGGCTTCGCTAGCGGTTTGCCGGTTACCTGATTGCCTGACACTTCTCGAGCACGGACTCAAACCCCCAGGACTCAGCGGGGCAAAAGCACCAGTAGCGGCCACTCCCCCAAACCAGCAGGGGCTTCATTTACTGCTCGCGCCTCCCGCTTCGCGGGAGACGCTTCGCTAGCGGATTGCCGGTTACCTGATTGCCTGACACTTCTCGAGCACGGACTCAAACCCCCAGGACTCAGCGGGGCAAAAGCACCAGTAGCGGCCACTCCCCCAAACCAGCAGGGGCTTCATTTACTGCTCGCGCCTCCCGCGAGACGCTTCGCTAGCGGTTTGCCGGTTACCTGATTGCCTGACACTTCTCGAGCACGGACTCAAACCCCCAGGACTCAGCGGGGCAAAAGCACCAGTAGCGGCCACTCCCCCAAATAACAAGGAGTATATCTTGGAACCCGGAATCCCGCCCCACGGGACGCGCACGGGCGGCGCCAGGCTAAGCCCGGGCAAAAGGCGGGCCGTCTGTGGCCGTCAGGGGCCAAAGGAGGCCGGGCTGGGCCACGTACCTTTACTTTGTCTCTGGAGTTCTGCTGATTTGTGAAGCTCCCGGGGGACTCGCTTGGACATTAAGGCTCTCGTTTTCCGTGCTGCTGCTCAGGTTATATTATAACAAGCTGTATGTACGATTCCCCCTGCTTATAGTACATCGTATTGGGGTTGATGTGATCAAAAGTGGTACTTGTGTGGATATTTTGACTATTAGATACGTTAACTTCTCACATTTGAGCCTACATAAAGGGTGGTGTTTCCACAAGAGATAGGTAGTACCTCACACCCCGATTATGGTTAAATCAACGAACGCTCAGCATAGGGCGGAGGGAGGGGTAAAGGGTACCCTTGATGCCTTTATTATAAGAGCTGAGTCGCTGTTAGCACATGAGATCCAGCTGACTGAGCAGAGACTATCATTGGATTCCCTAATAGCAAAAAAACGGTCCTCCCTAGGTAATATAGCCTCTTGTCTCATGCCCGGTGGAGGAGTACACAGAACTCAAGCTAATGTGGTCCACACAATCCAGCCTGACTCCATTGACGTATTAACGTCGGCTGACTCAGGCTTACAGGGGGACCCTGAGATAGCTGGCGCAATTGGGCTGGCTTCTAGTAACCAAAATACATCAAAGTGTTTGCTCAGCACTGTTGACACCCAGGCGGTTATTCATCATAAACCATCGCAAGGGGAAGATTCGGGGGGGGGGGGCCTAGTGTTCAATTAGTAGTGACGGATGTAGACCCTACACGGAGCCCTACTAGGGAAGTAGTTACACGCTCCAAAAGATCACTAATTGCGGCAGGGCTCCCAGACCCAGGTGGGTTGTATTTATCAACTCGTGCCAGTAAGCCCAGTCGTAGAGGGCCGACAAAGTCTAATAAAGGTGCTAGCAAGAATCCTGAGAGCATAGCATGTCCAACCTGCCAAATTGTAAGTGGGGCGGAAGGGCTTCATGAAATCATCTCAGCGTTTGAGAAAAAAATGGAACAGCTTTTGCTCCAATACTTGGGTCCAGTAATGACAGTAATTTCTAACCTGGAAGGGAAAATAAGCAGTCTGGTAGCCCATGACAGGGGACAGCCACCCGGGAATACCCCACAGGGGAGGGAGGAGGGGTCAGCAGTGGCTGACTGTGGGAGTGAGAATGTAATTATTAGGGCTCCCGAGCCTAGAGAGTATAGAGAGACAATTCTGGAGCCAGAAAAGACTAGTAATAGGAATCTGTGCTCTAAGGCCCCGGGTAACATGCGGACTCCTTTTGACCCCAGGGATAAACGCCTGGGACCAAAGGAGCCTGAGAAGGCTATTAAGAACAGTAGCACTGACTGTGTCCAGAGCACCCCAGGTCTCCAGACACTGGACTTACCCCCTGCATCCTGCCCTTACTCGATAGTGCTAGTAGGCGTGCCTGGACTTAACAAAGATAGTGAAGAATCAACCAGCACACTGATAAATAAGGCCTCGCATTGGTTACATAACAACACAACAGTAAGGAGACTCCAGCATAGGCACATCCTTATGGCTAGGAGGGTGGCTTGGATTGGGGTTAGCGAGAAAAAATTTGCAGGTGATTATGTCATCGTAAACTTTAGGTATCCCGAGTTAGCAAGAGACTTGCTTGATAACCGTCATGGGGAGGGTGCAAGTGGGTCCTGTATAAGGATGCTACCCCTGTATTTCTTTTACAGGGATAGCGCCCCAGAGTCTGGCTGAGATTGCAGTGGCCTTGGGTTACCAAGAAAGGTAGGGAGGATACCGCGGGCCATGCAATAAATAGATTTGCCCCTCTCTCCAGTATTTCTGCCCTGGATGAACAAAATTGACTGCTGAGAATAGGGAGCGGTGAGAATGAGAAAGAACAAGATATCCATCGTAAATCTGGGCATAAAAGCCCACTAGGGGCACATGAGCTGGAATTAGCAGTTGGTACCTTAGTAGGGCAAGTGAGGGATATGGAAGCTATGTCTCCGATAGTAAGTTGCCCAGAAATATGCCCTCCCTCAAGGAAGACGAACGGAGGGACTAGTGGCCCTGACCTAACCCCCAAGGAGCTGAGGATGACCTCCTGGAACATTGCAGGACTTGCAGCCAAGATTCAAAACATAGAATGGCTAGATCTTATTAAAAAATACCACGTCACTTGTCTTCAGGAAACATGGGAAATTAACAACAGCGTGCCATTTTTAGAGGGATATAAAATGTTTTTTGTCCCGGCCCGCAAATCATCAATGGGCCGTGCTAAGGGTGGCTTAATAACGTATGTGGCATTGACGTTGCAAGGGAGTTGGCAAGATCTGGGGTGGGACTCGGGCTGTCTCCAGGGTATAAGATACTCTAAGAAGGGCTTAAAGCTCATTTTTATAAATTTTTATAATGCGGGACAATCTTTGTCAAATTTGGCCGAGCTGGAGGAGAGATTGGCCAGCTTACAGGACACAGGGGATTCAAGTATCCAATTGATCCTCATGGGGGATTTTAATTGCCACCAGTGCCCTTATCTGAAATGGGAAGGAGGAATCTGGGATGCATGCCCCTCCTCCAAGGGATGGCATCCAGAGCACTCTAGAGAGGGCATGGCATAAGTACAATGCTGGGCAAGTTTGCCTTAACCCATACGATGGATCTGATCGACTGTGGGTTGCCTAACATAATAACTCCTTCCTTTAAGGGAAGAGGAAGCGACTCAATTATTGATTATCTTTGTATCAAACGTACTAAAAGGTAGGGTTAGCCATTTCGAGATAGTGTCCAGTGCTTTTAGTGACCATAATCCCCTGGTATTGTTATTGAGGGACACTAATTTTACTACTATAGTGGACAAAAAGACTACCATGGGCCAGTATAAGGCAAAGGATCAGGGCAGGAGAATCAGATTGAGCAATATTGACGGGGTAGCACTCCATGGAGCGCTCCTCGCCAATACTGATAACCAGATTTGGAGGTGCCTGGAACCCACTGTAGAGGGGAGTGATTTGATCGCAGCATTTGAGGGCACTGCTCATCATATAGATAGCCTCTTGAGGAGCAAAACAAAGAGGCAGGCCGACTTTTGCCCCAGATGGTTCGACAAGGAATGCTCAAGGGCCCATAGGGACCTGAAGCTGGCACTCAATACAGTTCCAAAGGACAAAGGAAAGATCGTTGCTCGTAGGACTCGGTATAAAAAGGCTACCAAAGTGCGGAAAACATCTCTTCAAGTCCAGGCTTGGGAGTCACTGAGAGAGGCCGCGGAGCGTCGTGATATGAATAGCTTCTGGAGGGTAATAAATGACCCGTGTTTCCAACCCTCAAATAAACCACAAGTGGCGTCCCACATTTTGCCAGAAGCATGGGTGGCGCACTTTACAAGCTTATATAACCGTGGTGAATCAGAGGAGCAGCCAAGTTTAGTCACAGGACTCCCTGTCTGTGATTGGATGTTTATTACGGGTGCCGAGGTCAAACTAGGAATAGACGGTCTGGTAATGAGAAAGGCGCCAGGGCCTGATGGGATTCCCCCCAATCTATTCAAAAGTCAGGTAGACCTTTGGGCTCCCATACTGACCAGGGTATTTAACACAGCTATTGAAGTAGGTATGCCCAGATCTTGGTCCACGGCCGTCATTGTGCCAATATTTAAAAAGGGAAATAGAAATGAACTGCAATGCTATCGCCCAATATCCCTTATAGATGTCACGGCGAAAGTCTTGGGGAGAGTCATTTTAAACCGTTTAATGGTCTGGACGGACAAAAACAATATTATCATAGACGTTCAGTATGGGTTCCGAAATGGGCGCTCTACGACGGACCAATGTCTCAACCTCTATCACTTGGTGGCAAAGTATACCCAGGCCAGGGAAGGCACTGTGTACCTGGCATTCATGGATCTTTCAGCAGCATTCGACTGTGTTAACAGAAGAAAGCTGTGGGAAATTCTGGGAGCCATGGGTGTGGATTCAGGATTGATACAAGTCTTACGAATGCTTCATCAATGCACAACGGCACGGGTCAGATTTACTGACGAGGGGGACCTCACGGAACACTCCTGGTGTCGGGGTGGGGTGAGGCAAGGATGTATCCTCGCGCCTTTTCTGTTTACGCTTTATATAAATGGGCTAGATAAGGCGCTTGGAGCCTTGGAGGCAGACTGTCCCTGCATCGGGAAGAGAAGTATACCCGTCCTCTTATATGCAGATGATGCGGTCCTCCTGGCGCGTACGGGAAGGAGCCTGCAGGTTCTTATTAGTGGATTTGTTGAATTTATGGCGACTTAGATTTAGTGCCCAACCTCTCAAATTCATATATTATGGAAGTGGGTAAAATGCCTTCTAAGAATTGCAGCTTCACAATAGGAACACATAAACTTGAAAAGGTAAATTTTTTTAACTATCTGGAGATTTTATTCGATAAGGACCTTAATTTTAAACCACTAGTAGGGCACAAATGTAGTCAACATCCTAGTGTGGTGGGGTCGATTATGAATTACGTGACTAGACTTGGCCGCTGGTCACCTAACGAAATAGTGCAACTATATAGCTCGGTAAGTTGCGCTAAGATTTTGTATGGGAGTGAGGGGTGGGGTTTCACAGATGGAGAAAAAATCCAACTGGAGGAAAATAAGTTCTTAAGAAGGCTTTTGCAAGTGCCTCAATGTACCCCTGCCTTTATTGTCCATGAGGAGTTGGGCATTACCTATCTTAGCGAGAGGGCTCGCCTTAAACCCATTATCTGCTGGATAAAAATCTGGACAAACCCAGAGGCAAGTCTAAGCAGACAAATTCTGGAGGATTGCATGAGGGGGGATAAGGGGTCCCAAATACCCTGGCTTAAACATGTAAGGGACGTTCTGACCAAACTGGGCCACGCAAACTTTTTTAACGAACCTTCTACATTAGTCAGACAAGGGTGTTATAAAGGCAGATTTTCTGCGCTATTCAGCTGGGGTTAGAGAGGACAAAGAAGGGCAGAAAATTACAGTAAGACAATATCAGCTCACAAAATCATGCTTGGGCATGGAATTTTATCTTTCCAATATGTATAACAGACAGGATAGATTTCTGATGACCAGATTCAGGTTAAATCTCCTGCATCACATCCTGTCAGTCCCAGCTGGTTTTGTGAACGATATAAGTACAAAAGGGTGTTGCGGCTGCGATCTAAGATCTCCGCAAGATACCCCTGATTTCGTCCTAATTTGCCCCTTCTACGCTCACCCAAGGTCTCTGTTTTTAAAAACTATCCTAAGACGCAGTAAAATTAGACAGGCTAAAGTGGCTCTCTTATTTCTCAAACTTGCCCCCGACCCTTTTACTCTATTTAGCACCGTACACTTTTTACGATTGGCTGTAAAACTAAGAAACACTAGAGGAGAGGACTAACTGTATCGAACTCATTAAAAGTTGGAAGGATTTAAAGTCCTCTATTTAGATTTGGCTTGTAACTCCTGTTGTGAGACATGTGCATTTTACAGGGTTTCTCCTTTCACGCTCTCGGGGAAACCCTACATGGTCGAATGAGCTGAATATTGTACATAATTGTTTCGTTTTTAAACTGTATGCATTTTCGGGTTTTTATTACTATTGTATTTATCTATGTGTAATGTGTTTATTGATTCAAATTTTTAAAGTGGGATTGTCTTATAATATGTATCTTTTATGGATATTTTTAATACCCGAATAAAGATCATTTGATTGAAGTCTTTAAAATAAACAGACCTTTGGCTCCAGCAAGAGGAGTATTTCTCTCACCTCATGCTATTTTGTAGTATCATCCCACCTTCAAGAAAGTGCTTTCATTGGATTGCAATCATACAAACCTTTATTGCGACTTTTTTTTGTAGCATTTGCCAAGCCAGTAAGGCAGGCTGTGCTAGGATAAAGCACATTGTGCACGCAATGCTTCAAAACAGCATTTTTGACGAACCAGTGTGTTAGCATACATTGGCACAGTATATCCAGACCTATTGGCTTTGCCAATCCTGGTTCTAACATGCATTGATGCCACCATGGAAGGTGATTTTTTTTCTATACCGAAAGCAGAACATGCATGTCATTCACCAGGGACACCAAGCCATCCATGCTTACGCAGGAGGAGATGAGGCCTGCAGCTGTGTCCAAAATTGAAATGATTTTTTAGGCCGATCCACAGCCCTCCAAGCTACGATCACAAGAGTAACTGAGTGCTGCTTCATTTCTGAAATCCATAAATATTTAACAGGAAATTAAGAAAGAATGACGGAGAAGAAGGTGAACTAATAATACCAGGAACAACACTTTGGGAGCTCGAACTGTGTGATTATCACAAAGAGCCTCCCTCTCTGTGCATCGGGCCAAACAAGAGGGAAACAAAAGCTTACTCTGCTGCAGCCAGGAACTCTGGACACTCTCTGCAGTTCAATAAAATAGGGTGAGAAGAGTTTAATCAGGTAATAAAAACGTCCATTGAAAGCAGACCCCTAAAGTAATTTAAGTCCATGAAACCGGGGGAGTGAAAAGGCCTGTTGAGGTAATGGCTGAACTGTCTGAAATACTAATCCATAACTAGGTTTCGAATATTTGGTAGGTATTCTGATGTGGTGGCGAGACCTCCGTACTGCAGTTACCCATTGCGGGGCCCCTGCCACGAGTGCACCCCCACATGAGTGTGGGGGCCTTATAGGTACAAACCCAACGCCTCCTGTGGCCATGTTGCACCAGTGGAAATCTGCCAACAATCACTACAACCAGCCCGACTTACATCTGATGCAATGATTAGATTTGGGTCTAAGCCCAGAATGGCATTTGTTCCAGGAGATAAAACCTACAGAGAAATAGGAAGATAAAACCCTACATGGTATCCGTGATCAATTTAAAAAACCCATAGAATGGAGAAAATATCCTTTCACTTTTTGAAAAAGATAATTTTCCCCCTAATCTCACTGGACGAGAATGGGAGAGGCTGTTCTTCAGTTACTGTTTTTTATATTCTGTCCTAAATCATGGTTATCCATAGTTAATATATGGTCAGTCATAAAAACGTTGGTTCAACCTTGCTCCTGATAGCGTCTTTGTTTGTGGTAATTGTCCCAACATAGGCGCTTCCAGAATCTCCTGCCTATTTGAGGATAGAATGGATGTCTCAAGCCCCGTCAACAACTAACCTTGCCAAAAGGATTGGAATCTTGAGAGCTAGTTTACATGACTCCGGTCAACATCTGTGCACCAAACACAAGTTTGAAGTAGGATTGTAATCTATTAATGGCTGCAAACATGGCATCCTTTAACAAAGCTATCACAGAAAAGCAGAACTTGCTCTTGGGTGGATTACATAGTAGAGAAATTCCCACGTTTGGAAATGTGCTTAGTAAACCTTTGAGTTTTTTTGAATTCTGTGGTTGTGAGAAGTTGGCCTGATATATGATGTCACTAATTCTAGTGTACACCTTGTCCAAACAACCCTTATGGTGATTGGTTGTAAAGTCAACCTTATAGACCAGCTATCCTAGTGGTAGCATGGACAAGAGCAGTCTTAGGCTAAACTCTGTATGGCATGTGAAGCCAGCTGTTATACCATTTGTAATCCCTTGAATACAATGAAAGGACACCACAACAGATATATAAAAATAGAATGTATTTATTCTAGTCAAAAATACCCTCAGCACTCTTTATGAGATTCGAGGTAAGTACAACACAGTCTTATTTAAGCATACATTAAGTCACACAGGTAAGTAATACAGTTAGGCCCCGGGGCCACGCAAACCATATACTAAGTAAGTGGTATAAGAACCACTGTCACGAACACAGGATAGGCCTAGGCCTAGGGAATCACTGGGGCTACACTATACTACCAAAGGTTAGGAAGTGGGAGGCCCACGGGATTCAGGTGCAGAGTGGAAACACTCACGCGTAATGCGTAAAAGTCAATAGAAATAGTAGTTATTAGAAATTAAGAGTTTTAGGACACTTCTGGAATAGCTAGGAGTTCGAGACTTGGAAACTAGACCCTAGGATAGTCAATACCCTTGTGAGCACCGGAGTACTCAAGTTACCTAGCCCACGGGCTGCGGGTGCATAGGTGGGAACTTGCGTCGGGTTTCGTCGTTGACTCCTATGGATGCCTGAAGGAAAGTTGCTGACAGGCAGTCAGTGAAGAGTGTCTGGTGGATCCCAAGGATGGAATCAAGAAGGAAGGATACCTGCAAGCAGAAGGGACAGAGTCTAGGTCACCAGCCAGGAGCTGCAAAGGAACCAGGAAGGAACCAGGCGGTGTCGTGCAGATGCAGGTGAAGAGGTGAAGCTTGTCGCAGCAGCCACGGGTACCAGGAGACGTCAAGGACGACCAGGACCAGGAGGCGAGCTGTCCCATGAAGGCTCTTGCTGTCGGCGGCGTTGATGTCGAGTTAGGACCCAACAAGCCTTGGCAAGCGGAACCCACGCAGAATGGAGGACTTGCTTCTGGTGCAGACCAGGAAGGTCTGGGGTGCTTCTCTTTCACAAAGGAGCGAGTGCCAGTCTGGAGGAGCCGGACCAGCAAGGTGAAATCAAAGGTTCGTCGTCACAGAGGTCACTAGCCAACGGGCCAGCAACCGGACAACACGTCGAGCAACTCAGGTGCAGAAGGGCCCCACGCAGAACACGTGAAGTGTGGGGAGCTTATCTTCTTTGCAGATGGTGCTCGGGATGGGGGCTTCTCAATTCCCGAAGCACAGCCTCGAGGAAGCCTCAGAAGTCGTGCTAGTCAGTTACTAGCCACTTTTCCCAAGTCGCCGGTCCCACGTCCCTCGTTGCCTCCACGGGTCTCAGCTTTGCTGTAGAGGTGGATCTGGTTCAGAGGTGTCTGGAAGTCTCGGCGCTGGTCAGTCTCTGCAGTCGTCCCTCGTAGGATCAGTCGCAAAGCAAGCAGCGGTCGCTGGATGGTGCCTGGTTGCCCAGGGTGGTCACTCCTTGGCCACAAGGGAGATTCTTCAGTCTTCTTCCTGAGGTCGAATGTCGAAGGTCCAGAGTTTCTGTTCAAGTTGCAGATTCAGGATAATCTAATTCTGCAGGGCTCAGCTACCTTCTAATATACTAGGCTAGTGGGCTGGTCTACCTGCAAGGTCCCTCCTATGGGTGGGACCAGGAAGGGGGGTGGCTACACCCCCTTTCCTTTGTCCAGTTTCGCGCCAGAGCTGGTGCTGGAGTGCCCCAGCACCGGTTTGAACTGGACTATGCATGGAGCACCATGTGTGCCCCAGGCATGTCTCATTCCTTTCAGCCCTCCCTGCCCCAATACACTAAAGTCTGTCTGGGGAGGTGCTAGCACCTCCCCAAGCAGGAAACCTATTGTCCAGGCCTCCCTGGCTGGGAGGGCTCCCAGCTGCAGGAGTTCAGACTCGTGTCTGTGGCAGCAGCATCCATTTTGTGATGCTGAGGCTTTGGTCAGAGTTAAACAGCAAAGTACGATTTTAACATGTCTCTCCCTCTAGAAGGGAGGAATAATATCCTCATTACCAGAAATGGTATGGGGGTATTATTCCAAAGTGTTAGACACCTTACACGACATGTTTTGATAAAGCCAAACCATAGTTACCATAACCGTTTAAGATTATAAGGCACTTTAAGAGTATATGGTAGGCGATATCATAGAACAGCTATAAGGACATGGTTCCGAAAGCTGCAGACAGGCTCAGCTCATGCTAGAGCACCATCTCACATGTTGCCAAGCACTCTGCCTCCAGGATTGTTAAGGCCTGCCATAGGAGTGGCTCACAGGTACACATGTGTCTATTTTAAGGGTAGATATAGGTATACTATATCTAAGCAAGGGGTGATTACACGACCTTGCCCCAGCTGAGTGATCAGCCAGTTGTGTCTGATTGGAAGGCCAGGCCAGGGGTGGCATAATACATGCTGCAGCCCCTGGGAGGCCTAGGGTACACCTGTGCCCTGGGTACCTAGGGTACACTGTACAGGGTCCAATAAGGTGACCCTTACCAATTGGGTATGTACCTAGGGTACATGGAGTCCATTTTAAAGAGAGAGCAGACAGCCTGAGACCCTGAATGGCAGGATCTCAGGCCAACTAAGTCAAAAAACCAGCTAGACACTAGGCAAAAAGTTGGGGGTAACCATAGCCACATATCCACCTTCCTACACAACCCCCCCCCCCCCAAACGAAAGGAGATAAGGCTGTCCTTGACCAGGTAAGCCTATAGTGCCTAAGTGGCCATATAAGGAAGAACCAGCACTGGCATGGTTACCCCCTGTCTCATGGTCCACTAATCAATCCCTCACCCTAAAGGTATCATAGGGTCTCCACCATAGGGAATCTCTACCTTTGGTGTGTCTTTGCAAAGTAAAAGGCTGGTGTTGAGATGGAGTACTGAAGTGAGTGTCCTCAAAGTGAGGCCTCAGCTTCCTCCAATCATCCTCCACCATGGATGCCTTTCTTTCTTTAACTGAGTTGCACTGTGCTCTCAGGGTCAGCCTCTGGCTACCTAAAGCTGGAGGCTGGGTCCCTTTGGTGGGCTTACTGGAGGGACAAGTCAGGTTTGGGGCCCTAAGGTCCCATGTTTGCCTGTGCCCAACAGAATCCCCCTGGGGGAGGTCCCTAACTACCTGTAAAGGAGATCCCTCAGGAATGTTTTTAACCATCACCTGGCTAGGGCTACTAGCCAGGCAATCCTCATTCTTTTGATGGGGGGGGGGGTTTGTGGACAGGGGCCCTCTTGGGGTCCACTGGCCTCCCTGACCTCTGCAGCCCTGGGCTGACTGAGGCAGGGTAGAGAGAGGCAGGCTACCTGCACCAGACTGGGTCCCACCTTGGAAGGGTCCACTGACATCAGAGGCTCAGCCAGGCCAGGCCTGGCTACCTCTGGGGCAGTTCCTTCACAAGGGGTGAGGTCAGATCCCTGAGGAGGCTGGCCTTTTCCTAATGTCTGGGGAGAGGGAGACTTCTCTTCCTCTCCACTACTCTCTGTTTGTGTGGAGTGATCCATAGTTTCAGGCTTCACTACACCTATGTCTGTCTGAGTATGGGCTGAGACCATTACAGCCTTGCCAACCTTTCCAGGGAGGCACTCAGTTTGGGTTTGAGCTGTGACTATCACAGCTCTGCCAATCTCTACAGGGAAGTCTGTCTTTGCCTGGGCTGTGGCTACCACTGCCCTTCCAACCTTTTCAGGGAGGAAATCTACTTGGACAGGGGTTGTGGCTGGCACAACCCCACTACCCTTTTGTGAAAGGCCTACCATTTTAGAATGGGTGTCTTGTTCAACTCCAGCCCAAGCTGAGAGCTCCAAGTCATTCCCCAGTAAGCAGTCTACAGGCAAGGTTGGAGACACTGCCACCCTTTTAGGGCCAGTGACACCTCCCCAGCTGAGACATACCTCTGCCATGGGATGACTGTTCTGTTTGCCATCAATGTTAGTTACCTGGTATGAGAAACCAGGCAAAAGCTGCTCAGAGGGAACTAGTCTGTGGGTCACCATAGTGATGCTAGCTCCAGTGTCTCTGTAGGCCTCAGCTTTTCTACCATTGATGTAGGGTTCCTGTCTGTACCTACCCAAAGTGTTGGGACAGGCAGTGAAGTTGGCAAACCCTATGCCACCATCACAGACAAGAGTAGCTGCTGCAGGGGACTTGGCTAAGCAAGGGTCCACCTGTGTTCCCCAAGAAAACCCAACCAAATTTGTGGGGGCACTCCCACCACCTGGGGGATTACTGCTGACAGTAATAGGTGGTGTTACAGGCGTAATTGGAGGAACAGTTTTGTTTTTAGCCTTTGGGCAACTGCTGTCAGTTTTCCAATGCCCAGGAACTTTACATTCATGGCAGTAAGGCTTTTTAACTGTGGTAGAGGAGGGAGCTTGGGACCCACCACCCTGTGTGGAGTTTTGGGGCCCTGAGGAAGATTTCTCTTTTGTTTTATCCCCACCCTTCTCTTGAGGCTTGGTGGTATCTTTCTTTTGGTCACCACCCTGATTTTTAGACCTAATCCTGGTCCTGACCCATTTATCTGCCCTCTTTCCCAATTCTTGGGGAGAGGTCAAATCTGAGTCTACCAGGTGTTGATGGAGAAGCTGGTTTTGACAATTATTAAGGATCTGCTCCCTCATAATCAAGTTGTACAATCCTGTATAGTCCTGCACCTTGCTGCCATTTAACCAACCTTCCAAAGCCTTAGTGGCACAATCCACAAAATCAGACCAGTCCTGTGTCTGTGTCTTCTGGGTGTCTCTGAACAACAACCTATATTGCTCAGTGGTTAAGCCAAACCCCTCTATCAGAGCACTCTTCAGGACTTTGTAATTGTCAGCATCCTCATCACTAACTGTGAGGAGCTTGTCTCTACCTTTGTCAGAAAAGGAGAGCCACAAGATAGCTGCCCACTGACTCTGGGGTACCTGCTGTACTTTGCAGGCCCTCTCCAAAGCAGTCATCCACTTGTGGATGTCATCCCCATTCTGATATGGGGGGGACTATCTTGCTTAGGTTTCTATGGTCATAAGACCTATCCCTATCTTTAGGAATGTTGCTGCCACCAGTGGGTCCTAGCCCACTTAACATTTGCTCTCTGGCCAGAGCAAGCTTCTCCTTGGCAAGGGCAAGTTCTTCCCTTTCAATCCACAGATTGGCTTCCCTCATTCTGGCCTGATGCTCTTTTCTCTCTGGAGAAGTCATTCCCCTGTGAGAGAGGCATTGGAGCTATTAGAGACATGGGAGTGGATAGATTCCCTTGAAGGGGATCTTCCTCTCCTGCTTCTCTGGTTAAGTCCACTTGAGGGTCTGAATGGGGGGACCCCAGTCAGACTCTCATGTAGGCTTAAGTTAGCCTGGCTGAGTCTCCCAACTTTGACCTGGCTGTCTACCTCATCTTCTGAAGTCCCTTCTGACTCATCTGTAGAGGGTAGACCCTCACCTGTACCTAGGGTACTATCCTGGGAGGCTCTCTGAGCATCATACTCTTCTAAGATCTCCACTAGTTGGATGAGGGTAGGGTTTGAACCCTGTTTTAACTTTCTGGAGGTACACAATTGTCTCATCTCCTGAAAAGTTAGGGTATCATATCTAGAGGGTATCTTTTTAGGATCTACCCCTCCTGAGAGAGAATCAACTTGATCTCCTCTCAGAGACATGATCTAGTGAGGGTGTGGTGTGTTCACCTACCTACACTAGTTGTACCTACTAAACCTCTCTAGTAGTTGTGGTCAGGGTGTGCTAGGCCCTTCAACCTACAACAACTAAGTTCAGTAGAACTTAAGTATTTATAAGCTATGTTATTTGTGCCTTACAAATATCTTTGTGATCTTTCAATTTGATATCTCAAGATTGCAATGGTATTACAACAGCAAGCTCAGATCCAACCGCTGCTCACCAATGTGAGAAGTTGGCCTGATATATGATGTCACTAGTTCTAGTGTACACCTTGTATCAGTCCAAACAACCCTTATGGTGATTGGTTGTAAATAGGGGTGGGCGGAATTTGCGAAAGCGACTTTCGCAAATTATCGCGAAAATGTTAAAAATCTCCGCAAACAAGCGGAAATATCGCGAAGATGCGGAAGTTTTTTTCCCGCCCGTTCGCGATATTTTTTGCATGGTTGCGGGTCGCTAACTTACCCCTGTGGTTGCTCGCGGGCGCGGCCATCTTGTTTTTAGTTGTCTCGCGGTGCATGATCGCGAGAAAAAAGACGTGATCGCGCGACGCATGACGTCACTGCGGACGCGAACTGTCGCGAGACAGCGCAAATGGCTAAAACAATACAACATCTCATGGAGAACGCGACCGGATCGGGAAAACTTGTCGGCGAACGCGGGGATTCAGGTAAGGCGATCGCGGGCGCGCGAGAATGTATTATTTTACAGCGCGAGCAAGAACCAAATTATCGCAAAGCTGCGGAATGCGGAAATTTTGACATTTCCGCGCTCTCCGCGGAACGCGGAAATGCCAAATTATCGCAAATTCCGCGAACGGAACGGAAATTTTGCCCAGGCCTAGTTGTAAAGTCAACCTTATAGACCAGCTATCCTAGTGGTAGCATGGTCAAGAGCAGTCTTAGGCTAAACTCTGTATGGCATGTGAAGCCAGCTGTTATACCATTTGTAATCCCTTGAATACCAAATGAGAGGACACCACAACAGATATATAAAAATAGAATGTATTTATTCTAGTCAAAAATACCTCAGCACTCTTTATGAGATTCGAGGTAAGTACAACACAGTCTTATTTAAGCATACATTAAGTCACACAGGTAAGTAATACAGTTAGGCCCCGGGGCCACGCAAACCATATACTAAGTAAGTGGTATAAGAACCACTGTCACGAACACAGGATAGGCCTAGGCCAAGGGAATCGCTGGGGCTACACTATACTACCAAAGGTTAGTAAGTGGGAGGCCCACGGGATTCAGGTGCAGAGTGGAAACACTCACGCGTAATGCGTAAAAGTCAATAGAAGTAGTAGTTATTAGAAATTAAGAGTTTTAGGACACTTCTGGAATAGCTAGGAGTTCGAGACTTGGAAACTAGACCCTAGGATAGTCTCAATACCCTTGTGAGCACCGGAGTACTCAAGTTACCTAGCCCACGGGCTGCGGGTGCATAGGTGGGAACTTGCGTCGGGTTTCGTCGTTGACTCCTATGGATGCCTGAAGGAAAGTTGCTGACAGGCAGTCAGTGAAGAGTGTCCGGTGGATCCCAAGGATGGAATCAAGAAGGAAGGATACCTGCAAGCAGAATGGACAGAGCCTAGGTCACCAGCCAGGAGCCGGGAAGGAACCAGGCGATGTCGTGCAGATGCAGGTGAAGAGGTGAAGCTTGTCGCAGCAGCCACGGGTACCAGGAAACGTCGAGGATGACCAGGACCAGGAGGCGAGCTGTCCCACGAAGGCTCTTGCTGTCGGCTGCGTCGATGTCGAGTTAGGACCCAACAAGCCTTGGCAAGCGGAACCCACGCAGAATGGAGGACTTGCTTTTGGTGCAGACCAGGAAGGTCTGGGGTGCTTCTCTTTCACAGAGGAGCGAGTTCCAGTCTGGAGGAGCCGGACCAGCAAGGTGAAATCAAAGGTTCATCGTCACAGAGGTCACTAGCCAACGGGCCAGCAACCGGACAACACGTCGAGCAACTCAGGTGCAGAAGGGCCCCACGCAGAACACGTGAAGTGTGGGGAGCTGATCTTCTTTGCAGATGGTGCTCGGGATGGGGGCTTCTCAATTCCCCAAGCACAGCCTCGAGGAAGCCTCAGAAGTCGTGTTAGTCAGTTACTAGCCACTTTTCCCAAGTCGCCGGTCCCCTGTCCCTCGTCGCCTCCACGGGTCTCAGCTTTGCTGTAGAGGTGGATCTGGTTCAGAGGTGTCTGGAAGTCTCGGCGCTGGTCAGTCTCTGCAGTCGTCCCTCGTAGGATCAGTCGCAAAGCAAGCAGCGGTCGCTGGATGGTGCCTGGTTGCCCAGGGTGGTCACTCCTTGGCCACAAGGGAGATTCTTCAGTCTTCTTCCTGAGGTCGAATGTCGAAGGTCCAGAGTTTCTGTTCAAGTTGCAGATTCAGGATAATCTAATTCTGCAGGGCTCAGCTACCTTCTAACTACTAGGCTAGTGGGCTGGGCTACCTGCAAGGTCCCTCCTATGGGTGGGACCAGGAAGGGGGGTGGCTAAACCCCCTTTCCTTTGTCCAGTTTCGCGCCAGAGCTGGTGCTGGAGTGCCCCAGCACCGGTTTGAACTGGACTATGCATGGAGCACCTTGTGTGCCCCAGGCATGTCTCATTCCTTTCAGCCCTCCCTGCCCCAATACACTAAAGTCTGTCTGGGGAGGTGCTAGCACCTCCCCAAGCAGGAAACCTATTGTCCAGGCCTCCCTGGCTGGGAGGGCTCCCAGCTGCAGGAGGTCAGACTCGTGTCTGTGGCAGCAGCATCCATTTTGTGATGCTGAGGCTTTGGTCAGAGTTAAACAGCAAAGTAGGATTTTAACATGTCTCTCCCTCTAGAAGGGAGGAATAATATCCACATTACCAGAAATGGTATGGGGGTATTATTCCAAAGTGTTAGACACCTTACACGACATGTTTTGATAAAGCCAAACCATAGTTACCATAACCGTTTAAGATTATAAGGCACTTTAAGAGTATATGGTAGGCGATATCATAGAACAGCTATAAGGACATGGTTCCTAAAGCTGCAGACAGGCTCAGCTAATGCTAGAGCACCATCTCACATGTTACCAAGCACTCTGCCTCCAGGATTGTTAAGGCATGCCATAGGAGTGGCTCACAGGTACACATGTGTCTCTTTTAAGGGTAGATATAGGTATACTATTTCTAAGCAAGGGGTGATTACACGACCTTGCCCCAGCTGAGTGATCAGCCAGTTGTGTCTGATTGGAAGGCCAGGGGTGGCATAATACATGCTGCAGCCCCTGGGAGGCCTAGGGTACACCTATGCCCTGGGTACCTAGGGTACACTGTACAGGGTCCAATAAGGTGACCCTTACCAATTGGGTATGTACCTAGGGTACATGGAGTCCATTTTAAAGAGAGAGCAGACAGCCTGAGACCCTGAATGTCAGGATCTCAGGCCAACTAAGTCGAAAAACCAGCTAGACACTAGGCAAAAAGTTGGGGGTAACCATAGTCAGATATCCACCCTCCTACAGTGGTCAAGCTGGCATTGGCCATAAAACAGAAAGGATATTGGACCCCGTTGAATATAATCCCAGCTCCGGCGGCTTCTGACACATTTTGGCTAGGGATCCCAGCACATGTAGCATTTTACGCTGACTTGAAGACCAGGTACAGGCCATGCCATTTTACGATTGCTATCATATTTAGTAAAAAGAAAACATCATTTTTGAAACTACGGATGGTGTAAATGCTACTTTTTCTGATACCATAGGGCGTGGATTTTCTGACTTTAATGTATTGAGGATTAATGTGTCCCTAGGATGCGGAATTAGACAGTGGGTGACCATATCTAGGTACCAGACTGGATCCACTGACTAAATGTGCTATGTTGAAGCAGGGCTGGATCAAACTCTACTCGCTCTAGTTTTGATTGATTCCCAAACGGTGTGGATATCCTTAGCCAGTTTCTCTATTCAGAATGGCAAGTGTGGCTGACTCGTTTCTTTACAGAGACACAGCCAATGAATATCAGTCTCGCCCCCAGTGTCATTTGCACAAGTGGAAATAGGGTCAGTTTCACCAGATCCAAATAATCAGACTTAATTTCCTGGCCGGCTCATGTACCTCTAGGCCTAAAGGCCTGGAAGCCGCATGCAAGATGCAGTGGGTCACGAAGAACCACCGGAAAACATGTGAACTCATAATAGAAATGCCATATTCCTTCATCATTGTCTACGAAACCGTTATTTTAAAAGGGTAATGAACAATAATGGGGCTTTTACTGGTGGCAGCACCCTGACCATGCCAGGAGCTTGAATACTAGCTAGATGAACTGCTGCTACGAGCAGAAGGCAGTGAGACTGAATGTTTTACAGCCTTTGCACTGAGCACTCAACCTCTCTTGTAAGGGCACTGAGGGCAGACATATCCTTCTACCTGCAAGCGGAGAGGTGTGAAAGAACGACTTGGGGGCCGATTACGATCCTGGAAAAACCCGGTACAAACCGTGGGTCGGAGCGTTTTCTCCGTCCGACTCGTACCGGGTTGTAAAACTTTACAAACATGCAATTACGATTCGTACGGAAACACCATTTCCGTACGAATCGGAAAAAAGACCAACCGACAGAAAAATACATACAAATGTGATCCGGGACACCGCGGACGTGACGTCCGGACGGAGTTAGGCATGTTTTTACGTACCAGCAATTACGATTCGCACCGACTGCAGTCCGGATGGGAATATTTTTACGGCACCCAAAAAGTGCCGGAAAAGCTAAGTACGCGGCGATGCGAGCTGATTAGGGGGCCCGGTACGTGCCGTACTCCCCCCCGCCCCCGTATGTACGGGGCGTACCCCCCAGCCCCCGTATGTACGGGGCGTACCCCCGTACCCCCTAGCCCCCCATATGTACGGAGCGTACCCCCCAGCCCCCCGTATGTACGGGGCGTACCCCTGTACCCCCCAGCCCCCCGTATGTATGGGGCGTACCCCCGTACCCCCCAGCCCCCCGTATGTATGGAGCGTACCCCCCAGCCCCCCGTATGTACGGAGCGTACCCCCCAGCCCCGTATGTACAGTGCGGACCCCCAGGGGGTACGCTCAGTACATATGGGGGGCTGGGGGGTACAGGGGTACGCTCCGCACATACGGGGGGCTGGGGGGTACGCTCCGTACATACGGGGGGGCTGGTGGGTACGCTCCGTACATACGGGGGGCTGGGGGGGGGGTACGGCGCGTACCGGGCACTTGTTTGGACATCTCCATGGATGCTATGGGAGTTCGCTCCGGACGGTCTTTTTTCCATGCAGTTGTACAATCGGACGGATGGGACGGATCGTACTTGCGCATTGGGACTTCAGTTTTCCCATTTGTACGTAAAAATGTCCGGGGACGTGTCGGAGACTTTTCCCGACCCGAGGACGTGTGGGGGAATTTTCCCAATGCGATTCGTATGGACTTTTTCCCATACGAATCGTACTTGGCAGTTTGTACGGCGCTTTTACCATTTGTACGGAAAAAAGTCCAGATTCAATTGGGTTGGGGAAATTTTTTCCAGGATCCTAATCGGCACCTTGATGTCCCCAAATATCACCTTTCTATTCTGGGACACCCGGAGGAGTTTGATCTTTCTCCGAATAATCCTCAAGATTACTTCAGACATCCTATACAAGATCGGGAGAGCATCTCACCTTGTGTGACAAGTAATAAAATAGGCACACCGGCGTTTTAACAGTAAAAAAAACAAGCATTTGGCATAGCCAATAGGTGTCGCCTTTGGGACCTTATAAGTGTTTAACAATGCAAAAGTTAATGTTGGTGCACCGAGGATATTGTGCTGCATAACTAAATACTTATAAGGTCCCAAAAGCGAGACCTATTGGCTATGCCAATGCTTGTTTAGTTTCTGAACACGAGGAGACCATGAACGTTTAGATTAAGCTAAATATCTGACTTCAAGCCCTGCAAGAAAGTTCACAGACCGCTTTAAATTATACCTGATGCGACTGGGCAGATAAGAAGCCCTTTGAAACGCAGTTATTCCCACACAAATCACTGGTTGGAAAAAGTGTACCATAACGTGTGCACATGGTACTTGCCTACTACTCAGGTTACACCACCGAATCTGGGCACCTCCTAAAACGGGGCATGAAAGGGGAGTTTGTTAGACATTTGGAGCACTTGAGCGCAGACCGCCGGGAGCAGAGTTGCAGAGGAGAGGCGGCCGGCCACAACCCGTAGTCAGCCTGTGCAGGTTAGCCCAGAGCCGCCTAGCGCTTTCAGAGGGGATTCTGACTCCGGGGGCGTTCGAAGCACTGCAACTTTCATGCTAATGCTTGATAAGAAAGTAGTGCTGAGTGGGCGGTGATTTATTGAGACAATGTAAAGATATGAAAATACCAGTAACAATGTCGTTCACTCTTGCTTACTTTTTAGGGTTTTATTCTACATTTTTAGAAATGCGTGTGGGAGTTTAGAAATATGCATTTGAAATTTTCTTCAGACATGCATATGGGGTTTTCAGTCGTGTTCAATTGTTCTTTCAGACCCTCGATGGCTCCAAACTTGGGAGTGGACTGCTGCTTCTCTACTGCTAACTTTTTAGGACTTTTGTGTTTTTTTCTACTAAGGCGAGGTTGCACTTTTTGTTTTTTTAGGAAAATATTTTGGGGGAGGTCTGCTTTGACCCGCTACAAAAATAATTTACTTCGGCTCTGAAGCTTTTAAATCATTAATTAATACGGAGCCAATGCCCTTTGGGTCCGATTGTACACTGGAAGTGGCGAGGTTAATATATGCTTGTTCCATGACAACAGGGGCAACAGTTTCGAATCCTAACCTTTTCTTTAACATCCTAAGGCGTTCTGGAAGTTGTAGTCAAGGTTAATTACCATTGAAGCTATTGCACTAACAAACCTGGAAGCAATGAAATGTAAAAAGAAAGCCGGAAACAAAAACACGGTGTTCCCTGTTGTCACGAGGACTCTAATAACCGTTTTATCAGTGCCTATATTGTCTATAGATTTTGAGTGCATTTTTAACAGCCCCCCCCCACACACACTTTTTTTGTTGCTTAATGTCTTTAGTCTAGCGTACAAAAAGGCATATCTCGCATTAGGGTGCAGAAGAATTTGCTCGCATCTGCACCAGTCTCATTTCAACGAGGGCAGCGGCAATTTTCACAATTGTTTCCCCTATTTTAGACCTTGTTCTGTTTTTGACAAGACTTGTGATTTTATTTCCAGCTATGTAAACTAGGAATCGGAAAACAAGACTGCCATCGTAACACACACTATGCGTTGCCTAGGGTTTTCCACACATGTCACCAAAATATAATTGCTCGCACCAGTGTGGCTGGCATTTGCTAAAATGTCTACAATTATGCGAGTAACCCGGTGCATGCAGGCGCGCCTTCAAGTGACGGGAAAATACCTGGCATTGTCGGCAGAGGGCGATAAAAGGTCTTACCATAGAAGCTGCTGGCACAGACGTGACTTTCAATAGGAAATGAAAAACACAGCCTGCTACCGCTCTTCTCAATGGCACGCTTGTGCGCCTTTCTTTTTATATGGAACATAAACTTGAATGAAAAAAAGCAAGAGAAGTCGGATAGACGTATGCACATTGTTCCGTGGCACGGCCACGTTCCCCTGCTGCCTGCTGCTGTCTCACATCGATGGCTGCCTTGGCTTTTGTCTGTTACCGGAGGCGTCAGTTTTATTGCTGGGTGGAAAGCTGCGCCAGGCAATGGTGGCGCACTTTCCAACCAATGCCAATTTTGCTGAAAGCACTGTGTGGTGTGCGTGACTTGCCAGTTCTCCACAGAAACCGCTTTGTATTTTTTTGTTTTAGTGTAGGCTTATTGTTTATTTGTTTGGTTCATTGATGCTATGTAGTGGTGTTCCTAATTTAATGGTGTTGCTGTGTTCACAGAGTGGCTGGTGCGCCAGGTCTGCGTGCATTGTTTGCATGTCATATGCAGGTCATATGGGTGCACACTCAGGATCCAGAGCTTTGACACACTTGTGAAGCATGTGCAGGGGAGAGGCCACCAAAGGACAACTGGCATGTCTACCACCCGCATCCCCTGGCAGTGCTGGTTGTTCGGTTATCTGGCCCCCTGCCCCACCACACCCAGTAGGTGGTGCCTTCAGTGCACGATTAGAGTTTGTCTGGTGGAATTTCCATCAGACAATGTTCAAATATTTCTACCCAAGTCGTTTCTTCACTAAAGCAACCCTATCGATCATATCAGGAGCCACTTTGGAGGAAAAGCCCTTGGCAGATATTTCTTCATCATCTTGTTTAGTGGACGGGGTCCCGAAGGTAGGAAAAGCAAACACTAACTGGGGAATTCCTAGTAGATTTGGTCTCGGAAGTAAAACAAACAAGCATTGGCCGCGCGGCAGTAAAAGTAATGCCGCGCGGCCGTAAAAGCAAAAGTGATCGCGATGACGCGCTAAAGGACAGTTTTCAAAGTGCTGCTGAAGGCTGGCGTTTCGCGCGTGCACGATCGCGTGCACGCAACGCAAGCGCTAGGCCAGCCAGCAGCACTTTGAAAATCCCACTTACAAAATGTCTCTCCGAGCCAGCGCATGCGCTGGGTTCAGCGAGACCTAAAAACATCACTAGTAACGAGTCATACAGAGAGCGTGCACACGGACAGCCAGGAGTACACAATGGCAGACACACCCAAACCGCAAGAAAGTAATTTAGGTAAACAGTAGCCAAATATCAAATAAATCGCTACATGAGATCAACCACTTTGGAATATGCAAATATAACTTTTACAACCCTGAAATGGAAAAAGTGAATGTGGAGTATTTAAGCCAAATATCCTACCATAATATATATATTTACCTGCAGAGAACAAAGATGGTGAGAGAGTTGAAAGGAAGGAGAGCTAGAGGATGCAGGCCTCCTCTGTTTCCTAGGTAGTTAGAATTTCTAGGGTGGGGGGCATCTGGGTTCAAGAAGAGTCCCTCGCCAGAGTGTAATCTAAAGGTCGTGGCTTTGCTGCTTTCCAGACTTGCATACTCTGCTCTACCAGCAATTAAACCTGATTCTAGGTTGCTGCTGTGACTGCTCTAGTCAGGTGGCAGTAGTCTAGGCCTAACAAGGTGTGTATGTACTTTGGGGACGCAGTAAAGGGTATGGAGCAGACCACTGCCGCTTCAATCCAGGTTTTATGGAGGAACAGAAGGCAGTATCCACAAGGCTTCAGTGTCCGGAGTTCATACAGATTCACTCCTGGTGGTGGTGCTAGTGGTCTCTTGTGAGGAGAAGGCCGATCTAGGCAGTAGAGGACATAGCCGTGTTTGTTTTAGTGACTCTGGTTAATGAGTGCAAGAGAACACTACAGCCACTTTTATGCCTGCCTTAGCTTTCTATAGGAGATAAAACTTGAGATAGGGCAGGATAACAAACTCAAACCTTGTGCCTGCCACCACCTTAAACAGTCACCTAAATAATCAAAATGAAAGCTTGAGAAAAGCATAATCCCAGCAAAAATTGGTCAGTGTTTAAAATGGAGTAAAAAAAAAAAAAGAGCACGCGAAGAGAGCAGCTGAACACCAAGCATATAAACAGGATGGATAGTCATGTCAAAAAAGACCTTCACCAGCATCAATGCAGACAATATTTAGATCCAGTGCAAAATAAGAGACAAAATAAGGGCGTGTTGTAGACCACCTCATGCAACACGCACACTAGGGTAGTCAGATATCGATTTCCATGCAGTTTATTAATGGTGTTGTGTCTCGTGATCGTGCTGTAGTAGCCTCCAACCATAGAGGTCATCAGCACTGTGCATACGATGCCCCACAACTCTAAAGTAGAAAGCAATCTCGTTCTCAGTTACTGAACGATGTCCAATAAACAGAGTTATTGTGAGATCCCATTTGAGTGGCCACTTGTACACAGGGGCTACTGGACCTCAGCCATGGGAGTCAGGGATCTTTTGCCCCTGATAATCCAGGGTCCGTCCTACTCTGGCTCTGCAAAACTGGGCCAAGTACAACCCCTTAAAAACTTGACTCTCGGTGGTAGTGATGGGAAGCAGTCACAGGCTTCTAAGGGAGGTAAGCGAGGGGGCACTGAAGCCCAAAACTCACCAATCACTCAGTAGTGCAATAAAAGATAGTCCAACGCAGTGCTTACATTCATAAAGAAAAGTACTTTCATGTGCATAAAAAACTTAGTATTTTCACAGAACAGGCTAAAGGTACAAAGGCTTCACTGGCACTGGGGCAACTGTGGCTGTGATCGAGGGTCTGTATTATCTTGCCCCTCTTGCGTAAGCTAGGAAGGATTACAGCGCCCCCATCATTCTGGGTTTAAATTCTTTCTGGGTCGGTTTCAAGGCACAGATATAGATCACTCTTTTTAGGTCTCGCCTACGCAGCGCGCATGTGCTGCATAGGAAAAAGACCTATAGAAATCGCTTCGGCTTTTCAGGCAAAAACGTGCATGCATTGCTTTCAATGGCAATGCATGCACGTTTGGCGATTCCCTTGCGGGAGCGAGCAGTGGCACCATATGTTAGCAATTATTGTGCCTTGCTGCTCGCTCCCGCAAGGGAAACCTGCGCAGGCCCCCCTCCTCTCTCCCTTCGCTGCCACGCTTGTGTTTTTTTTTGCAGCAGCAGCAAGGATGGCTTTTAGGAGGATTCAGAGGCCAACATTTGGTTAGTTGGGGGGATGGAGGGAGAGGGGGACCCCCTGGAGATACCATGGAACATTTGTAGCCGAAAGAGATTCTCATGCGAAACAAAGCAGCTCGGAGCCCACAGCTCGAGTGTGGACATCACTGCAAGAGCCGAGCCTCCTGTGCAGTGTCACAGATGCACAGACAAGGACACCTACGTTTGGGACAACAGGGGGCACGTACGTGGCAATGCCCAACACATACCAGGAGGAGGAAAAACAGGAACACACTAAGTGAAAAAAAAAGAGGAAAAAAAAGCATCTTGTCCTTGAAGAAACCGCTCCGGCAAGCACCGCCACCTACATCTTCGCTCCCTTTTCCTAGTTGCAAATACGCCCTCCCCCCACGCTGCACTTCCATCGCAAAACTTGCATAGTAAATATAGCAATAATCGCCAAATTCCATCGCAAGGGAAGGAAGAAATGTGAATGGAATCTATGAATGTCACGAAGGGATGCCGCAACACCAGAGCTACATTCCTACCAGTATGCGGCATGCCAACTCAGAGACCGCGACAGCACCCAGGGCGTGGACCTGAAGTGGGCGAGCATACCCCACGCCCCCTGCTACCTTCAACTGGGTAGAGACGGAAGTAGTTCGCTCTACACTTCACCTACCCACATGGCGAAAAGGAAGAGTGCTGAGGGCGCCTCATAGTAATGTGCTCTTTTTAATAGGTGAGGCCCCTTCATGTTTCTGGCAGTCCACCCAGTATGTGGACAGACAGACCCTTTGCTGGACCGTCCACACAGAACGGATACAGCAACAAATGCCAAACAGACAACCCGCCCAGGGAGTGGAACAAGAGTGCACCCAAGTACTGGTTACTGCAGCAACTCAACACCCTACAACAGTTCCATCAGCAGCACTTAACAGATGCCGCAGGCCACACACTGTGCGCTCACATGGATGGTGGCTACAGCTTTAGTGCAGTCATATCAAATTAGATACTACACTGCAAACATACGTGTGCTGGGCTAAAGCCTATCTTAACAACACCTGCTGAGAAATGGGAGTGGGACGTCGGCTTCGCTCATATTACCGCGCAAAATCCTGTACCTCCCAACACACACACACACACACACACAAAGCGGCAAATGTGGATTGGACATGACTATTTTAGGAGCACGCTGGCCTCCCAGACCAGCGTAGGCAGGGCAGCTCACCTCGTTCAGACCAGGGAGACGGGCGGCAGAGGGCAGCAGGGCAAGCCATGGCGACATGCCCACCAGCCCTGCGAGGTTCTCCTCACAGAAGCCCCTACCGTGCCCTCTCGCGTGCTGGCAGGATACTCACGCTAGGCCCATCATGGCTTACGCATTGATCAAGGGGGCTTAACGCGTCCTACGGATGCCACAGGAAACAGGTGTAAGGAGGGGTGAGGGTCCCGGCCGACATATGTAGCCAGGGAAGCTATTTTTTTTTGTTTTTGCACATTAATATAGCGCAAACTCTGCCCGAAGGTATTGGAGCGCTTTACATGAGCACCAGTTACGTTACACAAGGACACACATTATTTGGTAGGCACAGGGGAGATTAAGTAATAAGTGATTTGCCCAGAATCACACGAAGCTGAGCCAACGCTCAAATCGCGGCTCCAGGGTGGGCAGCTCCGGACGTAAGGCTACATCCTTGACCTCGCCGTCCTAGGCCCAGAATGCAAACGTGGTGTAGATGCCATTAGAGTCTGAATAGCGCCCCTCCCTGGTTCTCAGATGTGCCAAGCACAAGGCGACAGAAAGGGGGATGGGTATTGCGCCCAGGGCCGTGGCTCCCATTGGTAGTAGCGGGAGCACAGCTGGTTGAACGCTGAAAATGGCAGTGTACTGCTACCCCACCAGCAGTCAGGGGAGGAACATTATTTTTATTGCTTGCACAAGGGTCCGTGGCGCCCCACTGATTTCGCCTCGTCTCGCACACCTGCCGCCACCCCGCGAGTGGATATGCTTTCCACACATTCTTATTAGGATCATCACTTATAACTGTGTCAACCCAAACACCACTTGGAAAGTGGCGGCCAGACATGGACTTAGAACACTGGTTTTTATTTCTCTTTAAACGTTTCTCTCCGTAAAACACTTACTGCGCACGCCACAAAACTGCAGAGTGTCCCGAGTAAAAATAGACAGCTAATGGCATAAAAATAGAAACCATCGGTTTCTTCTTAAACTTGGTTCAGGTACTGGTAACTTACGAACTCCTTTGCCCGAGCTTCACCTGCAGACATGTACGGGGGGCGCAGATCCGTGATAAGGGGTCAACAGAAGAGACAAGAGCCTTCCTGTAGGTCAGGTTTACACCATCCCACGCCTCAATTCAGTAAAACACTTTATTGCGAGTGAAAAAAAAATACACCCACACACCAAGTTGTTTTAAATTCGCGCGTTCAAACTCGGGTGGGTGCACTCAGGCTCATGAGGTAATGCAACATCAGAATATAAAACGAATACTTATTTTGGGGGAGCGCAATTAGCCTGAAAACCTAGACATCGATATTAGAATCCCTCAACGAGCCTCGGGAGGGTTCAGTGGAGAACCCCTCTGTCTGTACAAGCACCACACCCAGTGCGCCCTTGCCCCACAGTACAGGCATGTGGGCAAGCGTGAAAAGAAACTACAAGCCACGGCCAGCCCGAGATGCGCAGTTAGAAAATGTAAAAATAAAGCAATGCAGACGTTGCTCTCGTTTTTAGCGCACTGAAGGACTAATCGGACGTTATCACCCGTAGCTAGAGACGCCTAACTCATGTAAATACCCACAACCCGCAAAACAGCCCTAAAACTCGAGCAGGAAACCCCAGCGCGAGACTCCAGGTTATGGCTTCCAAAACGAGGACCACAACCACATCGCAGTCCGCCTTTAACATAGAACAAGGCCTATAGCGCTTTGAACAACGTTAACTTTCTGCGCGCTACGTCCCGGGTGTGTTTTTTTTAATCAAACTCTATTCTGCTGCTACAAATAGATTTTAAAGATACCACGCCTAGTCTTCAAAGTAACAGGTGCTTGGGGGACCCAGATGGCGCACCTGTGCCCGAAGACGAATAGGACATGTGTTACATCGCCCGAGTTTGCTAAACTAACAAGCAATGGCATTGCCAATAGGTCTCGCTTTTGGGACCTTATAAGTATTTAGTTATGCAGCACAATATCCTTGGTGCAACAACATCAACTGTTGCATGGCTAAACACTTATAAGGTACAAGATTTAGCCATGCAACTGCTGATGTTGTTGCACCAAGGATATTGTGCTGCAAAGCTAAATACTTATAAGGTCCCAAAAGCGAGACCTATTGGCTATGCCAATGCTTGTTTAACAGTGTATGCGCTCAGTTCTCAAGTAATATTTCTCACCACAGCATAGTCTCCAAGTCCTTGTGTGGTCGGTGAGGATCCACAGAGCGCGTTTGGCTTGCTCCCTGGAGGAGACGCACCAACTGGAGGTTCTTTGGCACTCCGACCTTGACAACAGCAGGCAGCAGGGGAGGCTTCTGCCCAGATTCTGTGCAAGGCTCAGACATAGACTCAGATGTCTGGCTGACAGTGTGCCAGCTTCTGGGGAGATGGGGATTTGGGCTGTAGAGTTAGAAAAGAGTTACAAATCATTGTCCACTTCAACACAGTCTCTGGGTTGGCACAACCACAACACATGCACAAATCATTGATGCACAGCACAGTCCTATAGGACACAGTTTGTTGTTGCAGCAGAGTCCATATGGGCACACTTTGTTGATGAAGTGGCACAGCCTGCTTGGGCACATTATGTTGTTGCCAGACTTAATGACTGGAATCTCTCATCCGGAGAGACTATGTACACATTCCCTTGAGCATGCAGATTGGTCTCCTTAGTCTTCCTGTTCAGATGGCCCCTCACACCACCGGGATCAAGCTGCTTAGAGCTCTCCCGGGACAGTGACATCTCCTGGAGGTTTGGCAGGCTCCTTTTTTAGGTCTCACCTAGCGAATGCAGCGCATGCGCTGCTTCACCTTGGCAAGACTCTATTGTCGTCGGTTTGGTGCACGAAGGGAGACAAACCATGTGCGCGCCCAGACAGGCGATGTGCAAGCGCATGGCGTCTCCTTTGCGCAATGGCGAGAGATTGTTTGGAAAAGCGAGGAAGCATGGCTGGCTCCCAGGCTGGAATTGTGACTTTGCTGCTGTTGGTACTTTATTCTTGTGAGTACGAGTCAGACATTATTTAACTCTGTTTGTGTTTCCGCGGCTTTCACTGGTTAATAAATATTGTAACATTCTTGAGCAGGTTAATGGGCCTGGGAGAGGGAAGTTCACTTGGAGGACACAGATGAACAGATAGAAGGAGGCCCTGGTGGTTCAGCAAGTGTGGCAGAAAAAGGAGCAACATCTGAGGGCAGGGTCAGAGGAGGGGCAAGGCTGTGTGTGTACGTGCGTGCATGCGTGTGTGTCTGAGTGAGTGTCTGTGTGTGTGTCTGTGCGTGTGTCTGTGCGTGTGTGTGCGTGCGGGTGTGTGTGCGTGCAGATTCACATATCTGGCATTCTGATTGCTTGTTTAACAATGGTGGGATCAGTGCTTGAAATGGGAAACATAACAGCACAGGCACTCCCTTTCTCAGTTACTTCTGAGAAATGCAGGTACTGTCCCACACGAATTAAAGAAATGGAGGTTCTCTGTCTCTGACAATATCTCCCCGTTTAAGGCACTGGTCGTGATGGTCACGTCCCGTGTGTGGCTCGGTTTAGCTCCCCTGTCCTATGTTAGACTGCCAGGAAAGTCATTGTATTTTTAATTTTTGGTTTTCACCTCTGTAAAGATGAAACTCACCCCCGGTGTGATTTCATTGATTGACTGCGAGGACCTGCTCTTCTGACTGCCCCTGTGTGGCCCTGTTTCTGTGAGTGCCTCTTATATGCACGTATCTACAGCCTGTGCGTGCCCCTGTTTCTGTGACTACCCCTGTATGAATGATTTCATTGTCCGCGTGTTTCCACAGCCTGTGTGTTCCCCCGTTTGTGTGAGTGCCTCTGTATGCATGTTTCTACAGCCTGTGTGTGCCCCTGTTTCTGTGACTACCCCTGTATGAATGATTCCATTGTCCGCGTGTTTCCAATGCCCGTGTGTTCCCCCATTTGTGTGAGTGCCTCTGTATGCACGCTTCTACAGACTGTGTGTGCCCCTGTTTCTGGGTGTCTCTGCGTGCACGTTTCCACTGGCAGTGTGCTGGTTCCTGTCAGTTCCTCTGTTTGCATCATGTTGTTTCCACAGACCGTGTGTGCCTCTGTCGCTGATCCCCTCTGTGTGCACGTTTCCACAGACTGCGTGTGCCTCTTTCACTGTGAGTGCCTCTGTGTCCACATTTCCACACAGTGTGTGCCCCTGTTTCTGTGAGTGCCTCTGTATGCACGTTTTCACAGCCCAAGTGTGCCCCTGTTTCTGTGAGTGCCTCTGTTTGCATGTACCTACAGCCTGTGAGTTCCATGTTCCTGTGACTATCCCTTTACGAATGAGTCCACTGTCCATTTCCTCTGTGTGCGTTTCCACAGACCATGTGTGCCTCTTTCACTGAGTGCCTCTGTGTGCATGTTTCCACAGACCGTGTGTCCCTGTTTGTCAGTTCCTCTATGTGCATGTTCCCACAGACTGTGTGTGCCTCTTTCAATATGAGTGCCTCTGTGTGCATGTTTCCACAACCTATGTGCGCCCGTTTCTGTGATTGCCTCTGAATGCATGGTACCACGGCACCGTGTGTACCCCTGCTTTTGTGAGTGTCTCTGTGTGCACATTTCCACGGCCCTTGTGGGCCCCTGTTTCTGTGAGTGTCTCTGTGTGCATGTTTCCACAGCCCGTGTGTTCCCCTGTTTCTGTGAATGTCTCTGTGTGCATGTTTCCACAGCCCTGTGTTCCCCTATTTCTGTGAGTGTCTCTGCATGCACGTTTCCACAGCCTGTATGTGCCTCTGTTTTTGTGAGCGCCTCTGCGTGCACGTTTCCACAGCCCGTGTGTTGCCGCTGTTTCTGTGAATGTCTCTGTGTGCATGTTTCCACAGCCCGTGTGTTCCCCTATTTCTGTGAGTGTCTCTGCATGCATGTTTCCACAGCCTGTATGTGCCGCTGTTTTTGTGAGCGCCTCTGTGTGCACGTTTCCACAGCTCGTGTGTTCCCCTGTTTCTGTGAATGTCTCTATGTGCATGTTTTCACAGCCCGTGTGTTCCCCTGTTTCTGTGAATGTCTCTGTGTGCATGTTTCCACAGCCCTGTGTTCCCCTGTTTCTGTGAGTGTCTCTGCATGCACGTTTCCACAGCCTGTATGTGCCGCTGTTTTTGTGAGCGCCTCTGTGTGCACGTTTCCACAGCCCCTGTGTGCCCCTGTTTCTGTGAGTGTCTCTGTATGCACGTTTCCACAGCCCATGTGCGCCTCTGTTTCTGTGAGTGTCTCTGTGTGCACGTTTCCACAGCCCGTTGTGTGCCCCTGTTTCTGTGAGTGTCTCTTTGTGCATGTTTCTACAGCCTGTGTGTTCCCCTGTTTTTGTGAGTGTCTCTGTTTGCACTTTTCCACAGCCTGTGAGTACCCCTGTGTCTGTAAGTGTCTCTGTATGTACGTTTCCACAGTCCGTGTGCGCCCCTTTTTCTGTGAGTGTCTGTATGCAACTTTCTACAGCCCGTGTGTGCCCCTGGTAAGCTGGATGGACAAAGCAGGCCTGTGAGCAAGACTGGGGCAAGAAGGGAGAGTCTAAGTTTGCCACAGAGCTTTTTTTCTGAAATAGCTAGAAGTGGCCAAAGAAACAAGCATTTGCAATGCAATAGGTCTCGTGCGAGTTTAATCTATTGGCATTGTAAATGACAATACTTTTTATTATGTTTCAAAAACCAAAACATAAATAAAAGGCATTTTCTTTTACAATGCCAATAGCTCAAACTCACGCTAATGCAAGACTTGTTGCATTGCAAATGCTTGTTCTCTCAGTAAGCAGCTTGGCTTCCAGATGCTTAGGCCAGAGGGAAACTTCTTCTTACCAGGCAATACTTTAAGTGTTGTCCTCTCACCTCTGGGAAGCAGGCTGTCAGGCAGACACCAGCTCTGGTTGCACAGCAGTCCTCGGAGTACTTTGTGGAGTAGTCCCTTCATTGGTGAAAGAGAAGTTGAAACTGGAACAATAAGCGGATCAGTGGCTCCCACTTTTATACTGAGAAAGCAGACGATCGGTGTGAATTCTTGGTCTGCATTTCAGGAACCGGTTTGGGGTGGTTCTTTTTACAAGTGTGCTCTAAGAGCTGTTCTCCAGACAGAGCATTTGTGTAGAGTGATGCTCCTCGCTGCAGGGTAGTCTCCAGGCCAGAGTACCCACAACAGAGCCACATAGAGGTGTGACACTTATGTAACTGAACAGTGATCAAGAAAGAGACCAAAGGAAGGCCTCACCTAAACAACCCATATCACCTTGAACAGAGACTGCAGTCCCATCCTTCACTCCACCATGTACCAAAAGGCCGTGCTCAGAAGACTAGTCAGCAGTTTCTCGCAGGAAAATGACGTAATCAAATTTATAAAGGAGTTCTGTCTCCTCTTTTCTAACTTGGGTGTTTAGGAATCCTTACTGCAGCCTTCGGAATGTCAGCCGCAATATTCTTTATCTGTTGGGGAAACCAGCCTTATCAACTTCTTGTGCACTATATTCAGAGAGGACACAAATGTTTGGGCCGCAACTCTTACACCACTGTATGCAGAATGTAGGTTCCTGCAGGAAGTGCCAGACTCATGGATGGGCTCCCTTCTGTAGCCTATTTTTAAGAAAGGGGCGACTACTGACTCCAAAATACCGATAGATCACCCTATTGGATATCGAGGGAAAGGCTTATGGCACCACTCTATTACAGGAATTAGCAGACTGGGCATACACCGGAGGCTACCTACCATTTTATCAGACAGGGTTTCTATCGGATGGCTCAACAGTTGATAACATCATAGCCCTCTCGTACTTAGCCTAACAAGCAGTATTTCACATTTCCCCCCCAGTTTTCGGCTGTTTCATCGACTACTCAGAAACCTTTGATGGGGTAGTCTGTAACATCCTCTGGTGGAAACTGGAAGGGTGGAACATCTGCCCGAAATTACTGCGAGCTATTAGGTCACTGTACTCTAGAATCTGGGGAAGGATCAAACGCACAGGAGAGTCTGCAATGAAAAAAATTGCCAAACATCAAGGGTTAAAGCAGGGGTGCATGTTAGCACCACTATTATTTAATCTATACACTGCAGATCTGGGCCCAGTGCTATGTGTAGCCTCTCTTGCCACTCCAAGAATTGAGAACAAAAAAAATAATCTGATTCAATATGCAGATGATTTACTCCTTCTGGACCACACCAAAGTGAGCCTTCAAAAATCTCTCAACTCATTAGCTAAATATAGCCTCCAGAATGAGCTGGTTACCAACTCAAGTAAATCAAAAATAGTCATCTTTGGCAGCCAACCAAAAACAAGGCTCACCAAATGGTGACTGGGAACACTCAGCCTGGACTGTGTACAAGGCTATAAGTAACTGGGTGCTTGGCTATGTGAAACAAACCGTCCCTTGCTCCATCTACAAAAAATGAGGCTAAAAGGTAAGAGGGTCCTGTATGCCCTTTGCAAGTTAAATGGCGTCCTCGATAGTCCTACAATAACGGCTATACGAAGGGTAATATGGGCCAAACTGCTCCTGTCATTCATCTATGCGCAGCAGGCATTCCCCGGCATGCTAGCTGAGGATCTGGAAGAAATACAATGCTCAGTTTACAAGAAACAATTCCACCTTCCCTCCTACACAAGAAACACCCTGATCCGCCTAGAATTCTATCTTCTCCAACAAAAACGAGAAGGGCTGGCGGTTCTGGCAAAATATTTCTTCTTGGTAAACGCAGCCCCAGAAAATTCTGTGAAGGCACTGATAAAAAACATTTTCAACAGGCCAAACAACCCCTAGTCTGCAAAACCTTTGGCAGCAAAGGAATCCTTACAACTAGCCATGAGAACTGGGATCCAAATATTATTGTATATATAACCATTAAAACAACGATAAAAAAAACACCTGCGCCTTTAGTCTCGTACCCTAGATTTGGAATCTCTCCAGGCAAGGGATCTTTACAAAACCATTAAATTGCAGCAAACATTTCCAACAACAAAGCCGCAACTTAACCAGGCAGCGGGTAGACTGGCCCTGAATCAGATCCTAGCAGCAAGCCTGCATCCAACCTGAAAGCCACTCATATGCATCAGAGTGCAGACTGTACAAATACAGAAGGGAATCACTGGCACACATACTTTTATGCTGTCCAGCACTGAGACAGGCCCGCCAAATCCATCTCAGGCCTATCTTCCTCTTCCAGGGCACTTAAACAGCAATTGAAGTGGTCTGCCACCTTTTTCTGGGGAGTTTTATATAGCACAAACTAGACCCGAAGGTATAGGAAGGCTTTACATGAGCACCAGACGGACACATTCTTTTTTTTTTTAGGCACAGGTAGATTAAGGTTTTTGCCCAGAATCACAGAATGTTGAGCGTCACTGCCAAGGCTCAAACCCAGTTCCCCAGCTTCAAGGTTGACCGCCCTAGCCGTTAGGCCACATCCTCTTCTACAGTGAAAGACACGCCCAACTTTGGAAAATATGTTCGGCACACCACTCCCTTCTGAAAGACAAAATGGCCATAGCAGGGAGATGCTAACAGCCAGATGAGACCCACGTCACTAGGGGCCCTGTTTCCACATGATTTTCCATTATCATCAGCACCCAAAGTCATAATGGATATTTTCGACTCCACAAATTCAACACTTGGCTGCACAGTCACATTGACAGCAAAATATTGCTCTTGCCACTGCAGCATGTTGGGCTAAAAAGCACTGCCACTTTATTGATGACCTCCAAATAAATTTAGCCTAACCTTCATAGCAGTCCCTTTCAAATTTGCCAATAAGAAAAATTACTCCGCTACAAGCATGATTTTGCTGAACGTTTTTGTATTTGAAATTATTTATAAATTTGATTATTCTTCTGCCTCTTCTGCTTTTCAATATGTAACGATTGTAAGTAATCATCCATTCACTCATTCCATCTTGTGCACTGTAGCTAGCCAGGGGCTTATCACTGGAACCCCTAAGAATCCGTTACACTTGTTCAACGACACAAAGAATGCATATACCACATACATACACAGGCACACGCATAACATACACTTGGGATGTTAGTGCTAGGATCTGGGTTAGCACACAGAAGTGGAATGTAACACAATTGGGCCAGTAGGGCTTCACTTAGTGACACAGATAAAATGGTCTTGTCACAACTTTTGATTCACAAAACACTGTATGCTGCCACCACCACTCAACAAGCTAAATCCATGACAGGGAGAGTAGTCCTCTGTCAAACAAATGAGGGTATGCTTGGTGTGCTCCTTCAGGTTACTGGAAGGGCCCAGGACCTCATTCATGTAAAGGGACAGTACTAGGCCTGCGCTTGCGCACTAGATTAGCCTGAGAATGGGGCCAAAATGAACAAGCATTGGCATAGCCAATAGGTCTCGCCTTTGGGACCTTATAAGTGTTTAACCATGCAACAGTTCATGGTGTTGCACCAAGGATATTGTGCTGCATAACTAAATACTTATAAGGTCCCAAAAGACAGGCAGGAACAAAGATAGAGTTGCCTTGAGTTTGATGACGGGGGTTGTTGCAGGTAGAGGAGGGGAGGAGAAACAGCCAGCAGAGAATGGAGGTACGTGAGAGGTAGGTACATGTAGAGGAAGGTATGAGGTAGGAGACATTTATAGTGAGGGAGAGACAGTGGGGACCAAGATTGGTTGTTTCCCATGAGACAAAGGCAAATAAGAAGTAAGACAGAAGAGATTAATGCATTCAGAAAAGAAATATGGGCAGTAAAGGTTACGTGCGGGGGTGACTAACTAACTACACAGAAAGGGGTGGCATGAAGGAAGAGGCGCAGGCAGACAGGCAGGGAGAGAGCCATAGCAACATAGTGTGAGAGAAAGCCTGGCAAGTAGGGGAGGGAGGGACAGATGTGGAGATGGGCTATGGCAGTCACAGAAATGGCAGGGACAGATTGGAGGAGAAGCGTGAGGGATGCCCTCAAGTTGGGGTGGGGTTGGAGTCAGATAGAGTGAGGGAGTGAGCCAGCAGAGACAAGGAGAAAGTGAAGGGCATGCTCATGGGAGGCAGACAGTGAACACTGACAGGCACAGATGCGATAGGCAGGAATGGAGAAACGTGCACAAATAGAGTGAGAGGGAGGGAGGGCTTGAAGAGAGGCATGTAGTTTTACAAGGTCAAAGAGAGACAGGCTAAAGTTAAAGAGAGGCACCGGCGCATGCTGATAGCAATGGGTTTGCAGACTGAGTGCGAACTGGCAAAAACAGACATGAACAGAGGGAAAGAGATACAGGCAGATTGAATGGAAGTGAATGGGGAGAGTTTTGACAGGGAGATTGCACAGAAGAGGGACACTGGTGAACAGGACATGGCAGAGAGGAGCAGTAGACATGCAGGGAGAAAGGCAAAACAAGCAGAAAGAAAAAAATATATATGTATGTAGAGAGGCAGTTGCTGACTGGAGGGAGACTTAGAAAAAGACGGACATAGAAGAGAGAAAGGGATAATTGGGAAGAGAGCGGGACAATGGAGGAGATATAGGTTTTCCACTGATGGGCAGAAGACGTCGAGATGTGAGTGTGAGAGAAAGAGAGGAGAGAAAATGTGTAGAGAGGATACATACAAGTAAGGAAAGATGGTAGAGAGAGCAGGGTTAAAAGAGAAAGAGCAGATGGCAGAGACAAGGAGCGTTGAAAGAGATGGGGAGGACCGGCATGTGGGGAGTGAGAAAGAGAGGTGGATACTGAGCAAGATAGAGAGTGGATAGGTAGCTGGAGAGGAGTGGAGGAACAGAGCCAGGAACTGGAGAGGTGATCTGGAGGCGGAGAGCGCAAGAGGCCGGAAGGAAAGGGAGAGATGCAGTCAGAGGCCCTGTGTCCACAGTGAGCAGTCTGCTGGGGGTTGTGTCCAGAAAGTGTCGCGTGGAGGGGGCGGGGCTTGATTAGGTCGCAAGTGATGCGCGACGAGGACATGGAGCAAGTGCAGTACAGCGAGTGCCAGTTTGCCAGAGAAAATAAAAAATACAAATACTGAGTTAATAATTTTTAGATAGGTATTGCAGTGCACATCCTTGTAATAGTCTCTTTGACTGCCTTTAAATTATGCTTAAAAGCAGTGTGCATCCGCGTAATATTACTTGTCTGTAAGCTGTTGTGTCAAACGAACAGGGCTCAGATGAGCAGCTCACACGGGACAGCTCGGGTGAGACTGGATACAGAGCACAGACTTCAGAAGGACAACATTCAAAGTTGCATCAAAGGCTACTTAAATAACAAGCAGCAGCTGTTTTCAAGCACACTCATGCTTTGTGGCACCATCCACCTTGTGGGAGCGAACAACAGCCAATTAGCATGCGCGCCGCTCCTTGCTCCCGCAAGGTGGATGCCGCCACAAGCACGAGTGTATGCTTGAAAATGAGCAGAGCGGCGGCTAAAGGCCCTCCTATGCGTAGGCGAGACCTAAAAACACCAGTAATTCTGCACTATTGCAACTTTTTCTCTGAGGGAAAGGAATTACCAATGAAATTTGTGTTTTTGCTTTATGTTGCTTTGCTATCTACTGATATATTCCATCATGTTTTACTTGGCGAAATGTATCCATTGAAATCTCACCACGTGCATTCATAGCATTTGAGGTAATGCAAATTCACACTAACTCCAGTTTTCAGGCTAATAGTTACCACAACCAAGACAGCAATGAGTGCCACAAGCTTCATCTCAACAAAGCCCACATCACTCTAGTATTGCACGAGACAACTTGAAGGAGCATCAAAGCCTGAGGCTCTCAAACACTTAAGCTTTACAGCCCACTTTAATAACAAAACGAGGGCTCATCTGTCCAAGGTAGTGGGCCCATGGTTTGTGTTCCTGTATGCACAACTAAAAAAAATTTACATTGAGGCTTCTCTCTTTTGAAGAGTCGCACAGCCAGGCTATTAATGGGAAGATTGGTGCACAAACGAGTGCAGCTTCCTCATGGTAGCCAGGACCATCAAACAAAAATTCAAATTTTCATATGGGAACACCACCAGTGATGTTTACTGCCAAGCTCGCCAATCATGAGAACCCCACCCGAGCCGCTGTTGAACGAAAACCCTGCATTTGAAAGTAGAGTTCATAGGACAATCTCAGAACACAGACATAAGTGTTCTTGGCTCCCAGTGCCAGAAACTCTTTTGGAACTCCTAGAAACCAGTAAACCAGGCCCAACCTTGTCCACGATTATCCATCACCTACAGAACTTCCACAAAAGACAAATATGAAAGCACTTGTCAAACAACCTTCCTTGCCTTAGGTTGGTAATGCTCTGTGATTAGACAAGTCAGCACTGTCTTTAGACAGAGTCTAATGGTCACAAGAAAACGCTGCAGTCTACAGTGCAGGTGTGAGATTCGAGAGCCATGGGGCACATCTACATTTGGGTATGGTAAAATTCTTCTCCCCTAAAATCTCCACAAAGAAAACGGAGAAACGATTTTTATTTATGCAAAATGCATAAGGCCACTAGATTGCCTGAAAACTGAAAGCAAGGGTATAGCATTAATATTAAATAAAGAGATAATCGCACGACTTGGAGGAGAAAATGTCTCAAAGTTGTGGCTCACATTGTTTTCGCTGTTACACAAGATATTTTCTACTCAACCCAGTATCCAGAGAGAAAAATTATGGAAAGAGCATAACTGTAAATTCTGCTATTCCCGTATTCCAGAGAAGAGTTCATATTTAAGCCACAAAAGGCAAGTAACTCTTTATTTTCCCCATATTTCAGATCAACAATGCACTACCTATGGAGAGTTTCAAGGCACAGTTTTACTGTATTACGTGGGTGGATTTTGGCTTAAGGGAAACACTGCAACTCGTTAACATGCCTAGATATTGTCCACAATTTAGCATATGCAAAAAGCATAACTACTTCATGCGTATGACGCTGTAATTTAACTTCACCAAAGGCCACGAGCAGTGTGTGCAATGGATGAAAACGCCCACAAAATGCTGGCGAGACCCCATCTTACAGTTTGTGAAAGGCAGCTCAAGCCTGCATTGCTACGACGGCCAAGGCTAGCTTGAAGCATTTACAACATGTTGGTACACTGTCCGTGCTCGAGTATGTGTGAGGGCGACGTCAGATCTAGTGGGAACATGTCGTATGAGTAATGGTTGGTGTTAATAAAGCGATCCCTTCCACAACAGCAGGAATAAAACAAACGTAAAGCAGTCAGTTCACACACCCACAGGTGGGCACCCATGAACGCAAATGAACAGTAGCCTGGAAATCACGGGCACATAAATCGCCTATAAACCCACTTTGAATGATTAGGAAAAAAAGACTAATGAAACAAGAGCTAACGCTGAAGCCTGACGAAAGTGAAAGTGATCGCGATGCACTTAATGAGGCTGAAAGTGATCGCGATGCACTTAATGAGGCCAGCAGAGTGACGAGATCTGTGGTGGGGGAGGGGGAGGGAATTGAAGCGTGGAGAGAGGCACGCTAAGCGCGCGCCCGCGCACATGCACTCAGCCTCTAGGCCGGCCATGGCAGCATCTGGTAGCACTTTTTTTTACCCCTTTACAATAAGTCGAGCAAGCAGCTTGCGCTGCTCTAGGCTCGACCTAAAAACCAGGATGCCAGATAGTCGCAGTCTGGCACTCATGTCAGGGAAACACTACTGTACATTATGCAGGACTCATTCCCATCCTAACAGTTATCAATGGCAATTGAAGCTTATTGTGTTAATCTAATAAATAGGGATGGGCGGAACACGCAGAGTTTTACTCTGCGGAATTCCGCAAAGTTACATAAAAGTTACTGGAGATTCTACAGAGTTCTGCCCATCCCTAGTTTTACCACCAAAAAAGGTTCTCGCTGACAGGTAATGCCATTGTATCAAGGTGGTGAGAGAGTGCACAGAAAGAATTGCTGCAAAACACTGCAATTGACAAAAAAAACATCATATCCGATAGCTATATTGAGAGGGGGCAAAAACGTAGTGTAATATTTTTGATGTTTGGCATCTAAAAGTCCTTTATGCATTACCCCGGTGTCTGTGAAATGGCGAGATATTAGCATGTCGTTCCCGGCAATTATGCCTGTTGAAGTGGAGGCGGCGTGGAGTTTACAATATTCCCTGGATGTGCTTATCGCATCGTGTCCACAATGGCACAGTCTGCCAGTCTCTTAGCTTCCTCTGCCATCCTGCTGCACACTGTGCTGGGAAGCCTCTGGCTTGGTTGGGTTCATGAGGGAAGTGCAGCTAACTCTCCATGGCAGGCACTTTGCATGTCAAACTCTGTGAAGGCTGAGCCTGTCCCGAGGAGACACCATGATAGGGTCAGGCAAAATGCATTTATGATACTACTGCAAGGGAGGTGCAGAACGGGTAAATGTCTTCAACATTATCATTTACAACATGTTTAAGTCTGCTAGTGCACATATATTCATTGTACATAAAAGTGTTAATACGGTGCAGTTCATGGACTATTGGTGTTATTACTCGCTACTTTGAGCGCACACATGAGACACAGATTTGGTGTTGTCCCTCGAGAGGAAAGGGTTGCACTATGGGAGTGTCAGTGTGAGCCCTGTGATCAGCCCTATATATTCTGCCTATTGCTCATACAAACCTTGTAAAAATACATAGAAGATTAGCATAACAGAACACTTAAAACAACTCATGGAAATAAGAGAATGTGTGTTTTAAATTTGGGAATGAATAGCTCAGAATAGATGTCTAACCCATGGGACAGTTAAATACGGGAGTAGGCTCTTGTCGAAATGTAAGGAAAGGAAACCAAGATTTCAGCCATAACTATGGTATTATGCAAGAAGTGGTCTCGAAGCTCATTCGTATGCAGGAGATAGTCCATCTGCTCAGTTGTATATTTCGTTCTTTGATTTGAAAATCACCACATATATACAATATAAACTTAGATATTTTTCTATTCAGTGGCAGCATTATTCGTGTGATGGTAGCACATTGAGGCACTGGGTTCTGACCTTAAAATAAAACAAATTAGAAGACAATACAATGTTTTCAATGTGTCCAAACTTGCCACGACTTTTCATAGACATTAAGATAACATACACCAGCAGAACCCTGAGCGGTACCTACTCTGAATGCAAGTAGAAAGCTGCGGACATCAGTTATTGTGACTGAGAGTAACTAACTCGGTATATGTCCATTGAAGGAGGGCCTAAGGCAGAGTGGTGGTGTGTGTTCTGCCCTGCTCGCTACTGGGAGCACGATATCTCAGCACGTATTTCCCTTAAATTCAACAGAGAGGCACGCGTAGTCCAGCCTCGCTTACTTTCTTATGAACTAGTGCTGACTATAGTGATTAAAATTCAATTCTGCTGTGGTGGAATTCATTAGTAATTCTGCGTTACAAGAGTAACACCTAATTTTCTAAGTTCCTCCAATTCCCACTGGCCTTTACTAATAAAGAGCTTATTTGGATCTTGCGTGTTCAAGCTCAATGTCTCTTCCATAATTCAGTATAGACCCTATTTCAGCATCTATAATAACCTACCATTGATGGAAGGACCTGGAGAATGGACCTTAGGGAAAGAAACAGTGCAGATGGAAGTAAAAGCACATGTCAAAAGGATGAGTGTATCAAAATCCGGGCCAGATCACAATCTATGCTCTTCCATAGTGGTACTGCCCGATGCAAAACCAAACCATTCTTGCATTTATCAAGGATCATCTTTATTCAAGTGAAGATCCCAGGCATGGCTTGTGATCTGGCCCAGATGTTGATGCATGCATCCTTTTGACATTTGCTTTTACTTCCAACTGCACTATTTTTTTCTCTGAGGTCCATTCTCTAGGTCATTCCATCAATGGTAGGTTATTATAGAAGCTGAAATTGGATTGGGTCAATACTGAATTTGGATAACAGTTCTTTAGCTAGATATTTAGTTAAAACCCTTTGCTCCAATGGAGTGGAGAACTGTTGTAATAATTATGTAACATATGGTGGATACTCGAGTCTTAGGCTTATCCACTGAACTGCAATCTCTGTTCCTAAGCAAACCTACTTGTGCCCAGTTTTTCACAATTTAAAAAGCGGGAGTTGAGACGGGGGTGAGTAAGCTTATTATACGCTATATAAAATATTGGGCATTCACCCTGAATGACCTAACGCATCCCAGCAGGATGAGAACTGGTTGTACACAGTGCTGTATTTAGAGATAACGCCTAATTGGCAGAAAGATCATACAGATGCAATTAATTGCTCTAATATAGGGGGAGATGTGTCTGGCTTTATGACTCAATAGGCTGCGAATGTTTCACTGTGGATTTTAATGTTATTCCTTTGCTTTTTCTATTTGTCCAGGCACTAGCTGAAATCCTGTGTCTTGACTGCATGGTGATTCTCACAATGACCTCCTGGTACCCCATAAATAAGACCAGCACTATGCTGATGGTACCTTATCTGAGATGGCTGAGCCTGGCAACTGCACTGACTTACCGCATCTGGAGGGACAATCCTGGAATGGGCAAGAACAATAAAGAATGATAAAAAGAAGAGACTGTTATAAAATAGGAACATGTGGCCGCTGCGTTTCCATCAAATGTACACTTGCAAATGAGGGAATGAGAGCTGGTCTTGGTACCCAAAAACACAACTCGGAGTTTAATTAAATAAAAAAGTAACATCACGCAGAACTGACCTACTATTCTTCTCAATCTAACTACAACATCAAACATTGTATAAGTTAACACAGTAAAAGGTTTCAACGTTTTCCATTGCTGGTATTGTATGTGTACAAAAAGGTTAAAAGAAGCACTGCGTAGATGCACAGGAGGCCAGACAAAATCCTATGTAAGTGCACAAAAGGACAGGAACTCTAAAGCAGCTTTGCCTATGAAGTCAGAAAAAAACAACACTATGGGAAGGATGTCAACGGTTGTGCTGGGTGCCAATCCAACTGCATAAAGAGCCAATTAAATTGCTAGGGCTCATTTGGCTGAAGACACATAGGAGCATTTGGGGGTAAATGATGCAGTTAGGCTGCAAACCGCCACTCAGAACCATAATGTCTTTGGCAAGAGGTACTAGTAAAAATATATAGGGCCATATATATGCATGGCTTTGAGTGACACCAAAATATGGAGTAAAGCAGCGCAAATCGCTGCTTTGTGTTACTCTGCCCTGGGTAGGTGATCCACAGGCATTGCGTAGGTGTTCCCAGGCAACTCCCATGCTTTTGATGCATTCCCAGATTTACAAGACATTGTAAACCTGGTAATGCACCAAAGAGATACGCCTAGGAGAAATAGGTTTATTTCTCCTTATTTAGGTCGGGCATTCGAGACCTCTCGTATATACTTTAGTATATATTTATATGTGTATGTTCTTTTTGGGCTCTGGAGATCAGCCCTAGGACTTGTCTGCTTCCGCTTAGGGACTTTTTTTCAGCTCAACTGCCTCTATTTAACTGTCTTGATAGGAAACGACCAGCAGACGTCAGTAAAATACCAGAATTGCTTTCTGCTGAGGGACTTTAAAAAAAAAAAAAAAATTCTGGCAACTGCCTCTATTTAACTTTCTTGATAAAAAACGACCAGCAGAGGTCAGTAAAATATCAGAATCACTTTAGCATTCTCTAGATTCCAGTCCATAGAAATTGTCTTCCACGAGCATCCGTAGACAATAATATTTTTTTTAAATCTTGTATTTTCAGTGACATGACCAACGAAGGCCCTAATTTTATAATAACAACAGAGCTTTGGACTATACCATTTCCAGCTGAAAGTCAATATTTCTCTCCATATGTTCCCATGCCAGGCATGTCACGCAGTTTGGTGCTTAATTTCCCTCCATGTTAAAGAACAGGAGATGTTTCAGCACCCAGGCTAATGTGCTGCATAGCTAAATACATATAAGGTTCCAAAGGCGAGACCGATTGCATTGCAAATGCTTGTTTTTCCTCTTTCTACAGCACACATAGTGGAAGTAAATAGCCTCTCAGGATTGTATTTGTGCAGCAAGATGCCCCTTTCTGCACAAAAACAATCCTGCCTACAACACAGGCTAGGCTACCAAATGGCACTTGCGCAAGGGAAAAGGACAGGAATGCGCCTTATTGGGAAAAAACTGCGCTTTCCTGCCCATTGCCTGTGATGCAGGGCAGCGCAGTAAAGTGACTTTCTGCACTGCCCTGCAGTACAAGGGTAAAAAATATTCCCCATAGTGTTTTGGCAGTACTGTGACAGTAACCCAGCTCTCCATGCACAGAATAAAATACTTCCATCAAGTGAAAAAAAAACAGTAAACTATATCTAGCTGTACAACTCAGAGGAAGCCTCAATAGGTTGCAGGATGTCAAAAGGAAAATAGTGATGGTAATCAAAAATCTTGTGAAGGTTGTAAATTAGGTTAGGAGTAACTTAATGTTAGCTAATATGTTTTCAGAGAGAACCATCTCATTGTGCAGGTGTTCAACAGGTCTAAGGAAACTTCATGTACGCATACTATTATTTATAGAAATGTTCATGTAAATGTAGAGATCAAAGGAAATCTCATAGATGTACAGAAGAAGGAAGGTACAATCAATCAATCAGGGTTTTGTAGAGCGCACTAGTCAACCGTTGGGGTCTGAAGGTGCTGAGGGGTGGGTGTGAGCTGCTCCATTGGGGTAATTCGAAGAGCCAGGTCTTGAGGTCTTTCCTGAATTAGGGCAGTGTCTAGCTTTGCCGGAGGTGAAGGGGGAGATCATTAAAGGTCTTGGCTGTGAGGGAGGAGGACCTTCCACCCGCTCTGGTCCTGTAGAAGCATGGGACGGTGGCTAGGGAGAGGTCGGCTGAGCGGTGGTTTCTCTTGGGGGCATGGAAGGAGAGGCGGGTGTTGAGGTCCAATGTTGTGGAGGGCCTTGTGGGCATGTGTGAGCAGCTTGAAAGTTATTCTTTTTCCGATGGGGAGCCAGTGGAGGTCGCAGAGGTGTTGGGTGATGTGGTTGTGCCATGGGATATCGAGGATTAGTCTGGCTGCTGCATTCTGGACAGTCTGGAGTTTGCGGAAGAGTTTTTTGTTGATTCCAGCATAGAAGGTGTTGCCGTAGTCCAGTCTACTGGTAATGAGGGCGTGAGTGACCGTTTTCCTGGTGTCTGAGGGGATCTACTTGAAAGTTTTACGTAGTATGCAGAGGTTGTTGAAGCATGCAGAGGAGACGGCATTGATCTGGCGATTAATAGTGAGCATGAGTCCAGTATGATGCCAAGGTTAACTGCATGGTCTGTCAGGGTAGGTGGGTTTCCGAGTGCTGGGGGCCACCAGGTGTCGTTACATGCAGAGGGGGTGGAGCCAAGGATGAGGACTTCTGTTTTCTCTGAGTTGAGTTTCAGGCAGTTGTTCTTCATCCAGGTTGCAACGGCTTTCATCCCTTCTTGGAAGTTGTGCCTGGTGATGTCGGGTTACTTGGTGAGGGAGAGGATGAGCTGGGTGTCATCAGCATAGGAGACGATGTTGAGCCCATGGTTTCTGATGATGATAGCAAGGGGGGCCATGTAGTCATTGAAGTGTGTGGGGCTGAGGAAGGATCCTTGGGATACTCTGCATCTGATCTCTGTCAGTTCTGAGAGGAAGGGCAGGAGTCTTATTCTCTGTATTCTGTCCGTGAGGAATGAGCGTAACCAGTCTAGGGCCTTACCTTGGATGCCAGTGTCATGGAGTCTGGTGGCTAATGTGGGGTGGGAGACGGTGCCAAAGGCTACTGATAGGTCCAGGAGGATGAGGGCTGCCGGTTGACCTTGGTCGAGGTGGAGGCGGATGTAGTCTGTGGCGGTGAGGAGGGTGGTCTCAGTGCTGTGGTTACTGCGGAATCTGGATTGAGAGGTGTCTATGATGTTGTTAGCTTCGATGACGTGTGCTAGCTGGGTGTTGATGGCCTTTTCGATGACCTTCACTGCGAAAGGAAGCAGTGAGATGGGCCTGAAGTTCTTGAGGTCCGTCGGGTCTGCGTAGGGTTTCTGTAAGAGGGGGTTGACTTCGGCATGCTTCGCGTTGTCGGGGTATGTGGCGATTTCGAGGAAGCAGTTGATGGTTCTACGCAGCTCGGGTGCGATCGCTGTGGTGGCCCTGTGGAAGATGTGTGGCAGGCAGGGGTCTGAAGGTGCTCCGGAGCGTGTGCTCTTCATGGTCTTTAGGGTGTCTTCTGTCGTGAGTGGGGTCCAGGCAAGTAGGGTCTGTTGGGTGGTGTTGCTGGGTGTGGGGGTTGGGGTGGTGCAGAGGTCTTGATCGTTGAAGTTGTTGTAGAGCGTAGGTTGTTTCACAAGAAACAAAATATTTCTGCAGTGCTTGTAAACCATATAGTTAGATGAACTCATCATCATTTGTTATGCGCACACAAACCAGAAAGGCATCCGGATGCAGGGAAACGGTGTGGAAAGGTAAAGGAACAGTGAAGTTGGCCAATATCCTCACATTAAAAAAAGAGAGTTGCAATTCCTTTCTGAATGGGAGGAGATGGTTATTATAGTGTAATTTAAGAGGCATTGATTTACATGAGCATATTGTCCACCCCTAGAAGCTTCTGCTTCCAGCTCAGTCCTTCGAGAATTTACATGGTCTCAATACCATTATGCCTTTGAATCCAAATCACTAATGGGACTATACATCGAGTCGCCCTTGTAGCATTGTGTGCAGCAAGGGCAAGGTCTTACAAGTTATTCCCGTATGGGCACACAGTAAATGCATCGTCCACCAATAACCAGGTTTGCAATAATCCTCAATGTGCTCTTTTGAAATACCTGCCATTTCCTAATGTCAGATTTAGAGGCATCTGCACATAGCGTAATAAAATTATCAAACTTATCCCATACTAGGGGGCAGATTTACAAGCCCCTTGCGACACGTTTGCGAAGCCGTTGCTTCACATTTGTTACGCAGCGGCGATGTAAACAATATCTAGGGAGATGCGTCACGTTGTAAAGCCCTGCGTCACATTATACCTGTGTCAGGTAGAATGTATGCAGGGTGGGTCTTCCCAAAAAGGAAAGCCTCGTAAAAGTGACACGTGAAATCTAGAAGATTTCACTGCTCCACTTCTAGGACGCCACTGCATCAAAACCTTACGCCTGCTTGAACCAGGCGTAAGGAGTGATGCAGTAAAATAAGTATAGGCCTCAACATGCATGCTGGAGTTGCGTCGTGCTTGTGACACAACTCCAGCAATGCGTGACTTTTGGGGAAACAGATGTGTCAGAATTTCTGATGCATCTGTCAATCCTTTCGTAATGGTGTGCCGTAATGAAAATACGGCACATCCTTGGTGGTGCAAGGGTATTGCAGGCTGGCACAGGGAAACCGATGCATCTCTAAAGATGCGTCCGTTTCTTGTAAATCTGTCTCTATGTCTTTTCAAATAAGTGCCGGATGCTTTTCCTCCAAAAATGGATCCTACGTAACAGACTGATATGGAACTCATGGATGCTACTACGACGTCTGTGTGTCCACAAAGTGACAGCCTCTCAAAGATCACCCCTAGTGTCTTAAATTGATCTTTAAAAGGTTTTCACAACCCCCCCATTAAGGCTGCTACTGTTCCACTTCTGTTTTTCCTAAGCGTGTCTAGGATTAACATAAGGAATTCGGTTTTCTCTATTTAAATTAAGATAGTTCCGGTCCACCACATCTTGAATCCTACCAAATCCTGATCTGACCTACTTCAAATCAGTGAGGTCAGAGGAGGCATTGTATCATTTGCATAATTTTAAAGTAAAATTCCTTTGTTTTTATTTGCCATTTACTGTACATACACAGTCACAGGAAACGACATGTTATCTTTATATGCCAGAACCCATAAAGTAGCAGGAGCTACTGGGCCTCAATTGGGGCAAGTGGAGTGGTTTGCCTTCGATGTCTCGAGTCTGTCCTAATATGGCTCTGCAAACTGGGATAAGTACAACACCTTCAGCACTTGTCTCTTAGTGGCAGAGATAGCAAGTAGTCAAAGACTTCTTTGAGTGGAGGTGCTCAAGCTCAGAACTCAACAGTCAGCCAGCAGAGCAACAGCGGATTGCCCAACCGAGTGCTTTAATTTTATAAAGGAAAAGTACTTTATTACTCACAAAAACGAGAAATTACAAAAGTATTAGTGAACAGGAACACTTTAGTAAACAGGACGCTGGGCTACTATGCCTCGACCTGCTATCTACTCCCCTGAGCTCCCCTTCTCTACTAAACTAGGCAGTTCGTCCCTCCGAGTAAGAATGTCTCTATTAACATGAACCATGGTTCAGTTACAGATTATCCCCCTCAAGTACGTTAAGTATGCGTAGTTTGTCACAGGTCTCATTAGTCTTTGATATCGCACCAAGATGCAGGTCTCTGAACCGCAGGGCATAGGCCGGCAGTCAATCCATGACCGTGTGCAGTCTATCTCTCACTTCTGGAAGAGGGAGCATTTCCGAATGAGACGTGACTTCCTTTAGCTCCACTGAGGTTGCAGAGCAGTGCAGCAACAAAAGCAGACGTCAGGGTCCTCCCAGTCAGAAACTGGAGTTGCGGTGCCCTCAGAACGCAGGTCTGGGCACGTCACCCTCTTGCCTACTTCTTGATGCTGGTCATGGTGTGAACACACAAGTGGGTAGCATCTGTCTGTTCCACAGTGGAACAGGATGAGCCACTGTCTCACTTGTTCACAGCAGCACAAACAGCTACAATTTTGCAGTTCCTAACTGGAACCACCACTCGGAGAGACTGATGACCCCCAAAACGTGTAATGCAGAGATCCCTCTTCTCTGTCCCATTCGTCTAGTAAACCCCACCAGCAATGGGGCCTCACTGCTTCTGGCTTTCCTTGGACAGTCACACCCTGTGCATGGTTCTCAGGCTCCTACCCTCTCTCAGAAGGCAATTTGGCTTCTGGGCACCAAAGTTCAGATGAACAACGTCTTCCAAGAAGTCAAGACTTCAGGTGGTGTTCCTTCTCCCTAGGAAGCTGGTTGTCATCAGACACCAGCTCTGGTTTTACAGCAGCACTCTGAGGGGCATATTCACAAGGAGCTACCGCCGAAGTTGTGATAAATTTACCTCCCCATTCACAAGCTGGTGCTAACAGCCCACAGCACCTGTTTACACGCGATAGCAGCCCCAAAAAACATCGCCAAAGAGGATCCCCGTAACTATCTCTAATGAGATGCAGAGTGGGCGTTCCCATGCCAAAAGCCGCGACCACACCACACCTCAACATTCTCAACCACCAGACAGACCGACGATAAGAACACAAAACAGGCGATAAGGCGCGTTAGCACCAGGAAATCTACACCTGCTCTGACCTGGTGTTAAGTTGGACGGCAGCCAGCACCACAAAAGGGAGACCCAGGGCCACATCAGAAAGGCAACAGATGTCAAGTAGCCACTCATCATGCGGCCAGGACACCCAGGAGGGCCATAACACCCACCGACACCACCCCAGGACACCACCCCACACGCGAACAACCACAGAGGCAGCGCAGACAAATACAGCGGATCCCCAGGAAACGCACCAGCTTCACAGACCCAACATCTGATAATGTCACCGTTCACTACAGGCTGAAAGAGAACCATCCTACGCATCCTGAACATCATCGCCTAACAGGCCTACGGCACCAACACAGTGGACAACCAACATCCCACCCCACACCAAGCTGCTGGATTGGCTGCACCTGTTGGCCCCTGGCACCCCCCAAACACCACCCGCCAGAGTCGGAGAAGTCTCACAGCCAGCCACATCCAAGTCCCTCACACCTGTCCTGGACAGCACCATCACCCTGGTACCCCAGTCCCCATACTTCCAACACAATGCGCAGGATCCGCTGGAGATCAAGCAAGGACCATACGTCATAGCAGGATGCATGCATGTGTTGTGGGCAATCCACAGCACACATGTCCCACCTGTGCCCCCTGGTGAGACAGCACACAATCACCGCAACAGGAAGCACACGTCTCACAACAATGTGCAGGCAACAAAAGAACAACGTGGAACCTCCAACAATGTCACCTCCAAATACTCAACCACTGTGCACGATTCCTTCACCCTCCGACAGTCCATCAGCAACCAGCCTACCCAGGATGGCAAAAATGGAAAAGCACAGCCCCATGGCAAGTTTCAAATGGACACCCTATTCACTTCAACTTCATAACCATGCAACTCACAACTCTGGCAATGCACATGTCACAAAATCACTACCAACATGCACAACAACATGCCCACCCACCCGACAGAACAACTTACAATGGTTACCTGGCCAAGCCATGAACATGCGCCATCAACATCATGGAACCTCAGCCACACAACAGCCGAATGTGTGAGGTGGCAACCAGGCATGTGTGAAGGATGCAGGAGAACCATGAGTGGGAAAGTACACAATGCCAAGACTAGCGGAGATGTGCTGGACAGACCGCAGTATGCAGAACACACCCATATCCATGGTGACACACACCTCTGGTGTATGGAGTCTAGTGGACAGTGGACGCAACCATTTCACCCCAGCCAGTGGGGGACCTTGCGGAATGTTGCCTGTTACGCCCCCCCCAAGTGTGACCGTAGTGGGATGGCCCGGCGTACGCCACGCCAGCGCAGGGGTGTGAATAAAAAGCATATAGCACTGGGCGTGGTCCTCTTCCGGAAAGCACAACGTCTCTGCCTGGGCGGCGCCTCTCATTCCGCCACAAGGCCGAGGCCGTCCTCGTGAGCGGAGTTGCCTGCGATGCCGTGCGCCTGCCGGACCCCAGCACACTGGACAACGGACCCGTCAGGCCCGCCCCTGCGCAGCCAGGCCACACTGATCACCTGCCAACACCGACGTGTGTTAAGGAGGGCTCACCACGTGCCAGCGCAAGCTCCAAGCCCGAGGGCCAGCGGCCACAGCACCAGACACCCCCGATCAGTGAGGCATAGTTCCATATGGGCATCTTGCGACACGTGGCGCCACTAAACCTGAATTACGCAGGCCGGTTAGGGCCATCCAGCCTATGCCGGCGACACTCGGTGAATGGCCCGTGCTGACCGCTGCCTCAGGCCTACTCCACGGTCAAGTAGGTCTCAGATTTGGAACTGAACATCGATTATTCAAAGGCAGAATACATTTCATTGCACGCACGGAGAGGCGTAAGAGGATGACGTGTTGCAGTCCAGAGGGAACAGGATCATCGTTACGGAGGTGAGCGAACACTATCCACAACTTACCTTGTGTCACTGACTCTGTGCCTCGCGAGCCAATGAGACGTGGCTGTGGCCCACTGCTGATCGCTGCCTCCGGCCTACACTGCGGTTCAGTAGGTCACAGAGTCTTGATTTAGCAATGGTGGAGTTCATATCAGTGTACCGGCATCATCGCAGACTGCATCCCCTCTCAGCACCTGTGCCACTAAGTCTGTTCCCCGACAATCATGGACACTCTCTGGTCGAACTTTGGTGGCGTCTGAGTCTATGGACTAGGGGGCAGTATCCATCCTCATGTAGCTGATACCGAATTGGTGGTGGCAACAAGGCTGTCGCATTCCACTCCTCCATTTGCTGTTTTCTGATCAAATCAAACCTTTCGGCGTCATGCCCTGGAGGACACCTTCCACTGTCCCCCGAAACCCTCTGCAACATACACCGCGGACATTGATGGTGACCCGCTTAGGTCGCATGGGCCATCTGACTGCACCGCAAGTCACCGTCCCGTGGCTATGTGACTGTGCTTGCCGCAGTGCATCCGGGGCCACTAACTCTGTGCTGGTCCGGTCTGGTACCCCTTCTTCTGAGATATTGGATGGCCACTGAAGCAGTGGCCCTGTGCTGTACGCAGCCTCCGGCCCCGACTGCGTCCTACCAGGGTGCACACATCAAATCGAGTCCGGACCGCAGGAGGCACACGCCACCACCGCAAGGACCACCTCCAACCGCCATCTGCCAGAGTGGAAACGGTGGTCTTGACAGACTGACGGAGTTGCTCAGACCTGTCGTGGATGCCATCATCGGCATGATACCCTGCTCAGCACTCCAGGTGACAGTGACTCAGTGCACCGCAAGCCATTGTCCGTTACTGATTAAGTTTTGTGCTGTGGAGAGGTTGCACAGCAATGTCACCTCAAACAGTGTGGGAGCCCTGGGTCGTTGATGGGGAAGATGATGCAGGTCTGACACACCCCACGGCATCTGCATCAGGAGTATACATCGAAGGGACACAATCCGAGGTCTTTTCTTCAGATGAGCGCGCTCATCTCTAGTGCCCCAACCCCAGTGCACAGCAACTCACGGGCACTTCTGTTTGCATGTTGGCTGTCCTCTGGACTTTCTCCGTCTCCCTCCATGTTGCTCAGCAGTTGACTCTTTTATGCATGTGTTTTCTGTTTGCGTTACACTGGTGTCTAATGTTCAAATGGTTGCCAGCACCTGACATTCCGTGCTGAATGGCTTACACTCACCCCACACACATCCAGCACAGGCATCACTGTACATGTGGCTCTGCCAATAAAGGGGCTGGGCGCATGTGCACGTAGCCAGTTCAACATGGTATCTGCATGTGTCTCTGTGGTCTTGTTGTATGCATGAGGGCCCTGGGCCCGATGCCATTACATTGTGCTGTGTACATCAGATGCATACATGTCACCGCAGGCATCGGGTTGGAGCTTGGACATGTAGCTTTGTCGTCACCTGCTCAATTCGTAAGGGGAGTGGCCAGGTCCGTCGTACGCAGAGCCAACATGGGTGTGTGACTGGAATTTGAGCGCCCCTGCCCGTGGTTCTCTACTGTGAATGTGCAATTGCATGCATCTCTATGGCAGTGTGGGTCTCCTTAGTGGGGTGTTGGTGGCCCCTGAAGGGTGATAGACACCTACGTATGTGTCCTAGTTTGCATTACATGGGTTCGGCCCCCACCCACCCCTGTTGGGCCACCTCCTTTTGGCATGCAGGAACATGGCATTGGGGTGCATTGTGTGGGTGGGTGAAGTGTCGTGACCCAGCTGTGCTTGCAGGTGCTTCCTGCTGTGTGGTCTGTTGCAGACTGGGTGTTCTCCTCTGAGTAGCTTGGCTGTCCGGGTCCTGGTGGGGGGTTGTGTCGGCTATTGTAGGGCATCGGTGTCAACGGTGTGGTGGTCCTCTCCGGCATCACTGATGTGTTGTATTCTGTGCTCTGCTGAAGGTGTTGTATGCCCCTCTGCGATGTGAAGGGGAGGTGCGTATTGACTTTGCGTTGACATATGTTGCCGCATTGTGCAGGTTTGCATGCAGACTGTTTGGCAATGTACATTGTGACTGTTTGTGGGGTGCTGGATTCTTCTGTGGGACAGTGTTTGGTCTACATGACGGATGTGATGTCATACGCGAACATTTCCATTTCACAGTTTCGGGCTCCGTCAGATGTAGTAGGCATGTTTCTGTGCAAGTGCGGAGCCAGTTGTATCCTCTGTTCTGCAGTGTGGGCTATGCGCATTGTTATTCGTTGTCTTCAATGTGGGTGTGCTGTTCATGCTATGTGTGTGTGTTGCAGTGTGCCAAAGGGATCGGGCCCATGGACCTGGGTGATTGTGGGTGTGCAGTTTGGTACACCTCGTTGTGCATGTGTGCCATTGTGCCCACTCCCCCATCCCCCCAGTCCCTGTTCGTTGCACTCCCTGTTGATGTAGTGTCAGGTCCTCTCGAGCTGTGTCCGTACTCCCTACTCTTTGCACCGTCTCCACACTGATGACTGTGGCCTCGGTTTCCTTCAGCTCCTTCTGTGGCGCTGGACTGCCACCTCCTGTCGCCGTTGCTGCCTTCCTCTTGGCAGCGGGTTTGTGCCTGGTTTAGGTAGTCATGTCATGCTGGCACCTATTGGCCTCCTGGATTGGCCTCCTCGGCACTCCGACTGCATTCCAGGTGGTCTGCTTGTGGGTCAGTTGCTGGTAGTGTTCTGTCACCTTCATGACGCTGGTCATGTTTTCCTGCGTCTTCCTCTCCCTCTTCTCCTTGGCCTTCCCCAGCCCTGTTGTTCCTTGCTGGTAGTCTGTGGGGGTTGTGGGGTTTGGGTTGGACCCTGTGCTGTGTCAGGGTGCATCCATGTTGCTACGCACTTTGGATTGTTTTTGGTGTATTGTGTCTGTGGTTTTTATAGTGCATTGTTCCGCCAGACGTGTGGGATTTGCAGGCCTGTGGCTGGTTTTCGCTACTTTTTGTGCCGCGGTTGGCCTCATCGCATGTTTTTTTGCGTTCGCGTATCGCATTTATGCGGCATGGCATTGATTTTAATGCTGACATTTTGCATGTTATCTGGTGACTATCGCATGCTACCACCTTGTATTTTCCCGCAGTGGGCTGCGATATTGAAAGTTGCGTTAAGCTACTCTTGCGGTAGTTATCACACGTCCTTGTGAATATACCCCTGAGTACTTTGTGAAGCTCTCCCTTACTTGGTCATTAAGAACTTGGAACTGGAACAAGTGGTTCAGTGGCACCTACTTTTATTAAGTAAATGGAGAGAGGGTGTGTGGACCCACAGTCTGCACTTTCAGAACCAGTATAGGGTGGTTCATCTTTTGAATGTCTTTGCCAGGCTGCCCAACAAACACAGCCTTTGTTGTCAGTGCTTCAGACTGAATAGTACTCTACTTTCAGGAACAACCCTTAACACAGAGGTGCACGCTTACATTGCCTTGCAGTCATCGGCCACACTGAAGAGTGATCAGGAGAAAGACAAAAGCTGGTCTCACCTATGGGGTCCCTTTCACCATTTCTTTTTCAAAACCTATTTATTATATTTTATAAACACAAAACATCAATTAAGGATTATTGGCAGTTTAACATACAACTTCGACTGTTGCACAATAACCTTGAATTTGTAAAGCGCACAGCTACCTCCGAAGTGGTTTGCCAGCGCTGGGGTCCCTCGGGAAGATTAAGTGAGCTATTGCCCAGAGTCACATGGTGCTGGGCTGACCTACTGCCGGCGATCGAACCATGAACTCCGCGGTCCGGAGTCAGGCACCCTGGCCGCTGCACCACACCTCTTCCGTGTAAGGCATTCTGACATTTGAAGTCAAACTCATAAACATATCTTGTTCTACATGAAGTGTCCATATTACACAGTTCATACCTATTCCAACCACTTCACCCAAATCTTATTGGATTTCCTTGGGCATCCTCGTCCAGAGTAGACCATACGCTCCATCGTAGCACATATATCCATATCCAGTTTCCAGTTCTTCAATTTTTCACGATGTCTCTTTTTACAATCAGGAACTCTACGCCCACAAGTATACACGTTGTTCTACTAGCCCCAATCTCCTCCAAGAGCCACAACCAGGGCCACCTTGGGGGTCAAGACCTTCGGTTGAAACATAACCTTGGTAAGGTAGTAATGAACTCCCTCCCAATAAGGTTTTATGCTGGAACAGTCTCCGATCATGTGCATGAGGGTATCCCTCTCAGCAAGGCATCTAGCAGAGATCTGAGATATCCCCGGTTTAATTTTAGACAACCTCATAGTCAATAGTAGGAGTGGTGCGGGTAGCAAAGTTGGATGAGGCGAAAGGCGATAGCTTCTCAGCGCTGAGTCATTTTTGCCTCCCTCCACTCATCATCATCAACTGTACCAAGGCCCATTTCCAAACTAGCTTGAGTTAACAGATCCGGGGAACTTAAAATACGAGAGTGATAAGTCCTCAAGAGCCTACATTTTCCTAGCATTTTTAGCAGCAGTTTAGACTTTAGGGTGTTATATTCCAGGTAGAGGAGGGGTGGGGGCTAGGTGCGTACCAATTGGGATCGCATGGGTTCAAGCAGATGGCACAACTGAAGGTTCAGAACAGAAGAATTGGGACTTCCAGATACAAAATGTTCTACTTAAGGTAGAAAAGGGCATAATACAATTTAATACAATTTCCTTCCCATTTGCCCTTAAGGCGGTAAATACCAATTAGGTCCCATGCTTTAAATGCCAGGCTATCTGTTTTAATTCATCCCTGTAAAATAGGCATTGCATTCAGGTGATGTGAAATAGAGGTCTCTAATTAGGAAGAGATACTCCTTCCCTAAGGGATCATTTTTTGACTTATCTATACTGATGTTGATTGTTCAGCATTCTACAATTCTTCCGAAATAATTGTATTACCCAACAGAACTCACTGTAGTTTATATAAGGCATGGTCCATGGACAAATCTTTGAATTAGACCGAAGAGAGTTGAAGCTGTTGAATACAGCGGTCTGGTGTAGGGCCAGTAAAAAGGAATTTGAGAGTATCTATCCTTGTCTCAAGTACAGTACTTGCTCCTGCTATGTGTCCCTCATTACTGATTTATAGCTTCCCAGATTATAATTGAGGAAGAAACCGGGCCTCGGATGGTTTGAAAGCATGCCTCGATATCAGTGGAGAGATTACATTAAGGGCCTCATTTATGTGCCCCTTGCAGCACTTTTGCACCGCCGTAATGTCACTTTTTTGACATTATAGTGGTGCAATATTCCACGGCATATTTACAAGGCCACGTAAAGCCACTTTATGTGACATTTCATGACCTTGTAAATATGTGCCCCATTCACGCAGGGAATACCATGGGTGATGCCATGGGTGTTCCCACGCAAAACCATGGAATCTGAAGCATTCCCAGATTTATGAGAAATCATAAACCTGGGAATGCGTCGGAATCTAACCTCGCCCTTGGGGTGGCGTTAGGAAGGCACGACGAGGAGAAAGATTTTCATTTCTTCTTGTTTTTTCCTTTTTCTAAGTGTGCTGCATTCTACAGTACACATAGAAAGAGGAAATCACCAGAATTAATGATTTTGTGCAGGAAGGTGTCCCTTCCTGCATACAATCGATCAACACTGCAATGCAGGCACCCATGCGCCATGGTGCAAGGGTGCCTGCATTGGCGCATGGCAGCCCATTGTGCGCCAGCGCAGGGGAAAAGGGCAGGAATGCGCTGCACCTTAATAGATAAGGCACATTCCTGCCCTTTTCTTTTGACACAGAGCAGCGCAGCAAGATTCCTTGCAGCGCTGCGATAAACCTCATAAATGAGGCCCTAAATCTCTATTCTAAGACCCCCACTATGGAGCGTCATTAAGAAATGGTGAGTGATCTGAGATACCGTTCAGTAAAATGGCTATGTTGACTACATCTATTTCGAAAGAGACTAGTGATATATAATCTAATTGGAAAAATGAAGTATGTGTCAAGGAGTAGTATTTGTTTATTCATTCGTCAGGTTGCCCAGCTCTCCAGGCATCACCAAGGCCCAAGAATTCTACTCAGTCTTGTAATCTAGAGGATCTGCATTAAAGTCACAAACAATCATTAATTTACATGGGGTCAGATTTAAAAGTATGTCAGTTAGGTATTTTATTGTGGTGTTCAGAAGAGCCAGGGGAACAAACACTCAGGAATATCCATTGTTGACCATGCCAATGTTCCATTAGCATCACATTTCTGCCTACAGGGTCCTCAAGGGACCCATTAACATTGCTGCTCCCCTTGAGCCACATGTAAAGCCTGCATGATAAACCATTTCAAATTCATAGAGGTCTAAAAGTTTACAATTAGTGCCCCATAAATGAGTCTCCTGAAGTAGAAGATGATGGGAGCATGATGTTTGGCAAATTGGAGCGCTGCACCTCTTTTCAACTTACTATTGAGCCCATTAACATTCCACAACATAACTTTATAAGTATTGGGATTCAGTTTAAGGCCTTCCCTAGCCATCAATTTGTACCAGTAAAAATTCATAGACCTCATCTGTCGTGCATCGAAACATTCAAATCTTATAAACAACAACATCCTTCCATCTCCTGTATGCCCCTACCTTACACTTCCACCCTGAAGTATCTGTCACCCATGTTTATGGAACTTAAAGAAAAGAAAATATTCACCACACAAGGAAAATAAAGAAAAAACATCAGGAAAGCATTTCCGCCTTCAGTGGCGCGTGATGGAAACTGGGTCAAGATAGCAAAGCAGGGGTTGCAGAGGCTAGGCCCTATAAGTGGAATCATGTCATAGTAAAATGTAACATGCCTCCCTTTGTCCAAAAGTATACACTACTGAGAGAGACGATTTAATTGTCAAATGACGTCACCGCGATGAACCTTCTATCCAAGGTGCAGGAGGACTTCTCCCTCCAAACGCTGGATGCACTGGAGATTCCAAGGTTGAAAGTTGGACGTTGTCGTGTCCTCCGCAGCCTGGGAGCACATAAATGAAACATGCCACACACAGAGCTCTGTAACAGACGTCTTTATTCTTCAGCATGCAATCACACTACTCACTAATGTTGTGTATTACGTCATGATTTTAATAGCCACACCTTAACACCTCTCAGCAGCTTACGTAATTCCTGTTTAAAGTCTTGTTAATTTTTTAATTTCTGAAATTCAACATCATCAGCAAACGGTTGAACACATTTCTTTCATGAGCGAGTCGAAATAATGTCAGAGTAGGAATATGTCTTGTCTGTGTTGGTAGCAGCAACAATCTGTTCAAGTGACAGAGCTGCCAGTGTACTAGACCACACAATGAGGTTAACGTACTCCTCAGCCACTTTGGATGTCGAACTGTGGCACAGTAGCGGCACTCGTGAAAAGTAATCAGCAGGGATATGATCTTTCCCTGGCTTGTGTACAATTATAATCATATTCTTGCAGTCGCTATCCCCAACTCTCAATGCGAGGAGACATCTTTGCTTTCGGGTTTCCAAAGATAAGAAAATGTTTGCAGGACCACACCACAGCCAGTCTCTCCTTCTCCAGCTGAAAATAAGCATGTTCAGTTTCAGACAGACTTTGACTGGCATAGGCTACAATGTGTCTCTGAGCATTTGGATGACCATTGTGTTGAGCAAGAATAGCTACCAGCCCCACTGGGCTCGTGTCTACTATGATCTCAGTATGCAGATTTGGAGTCAAAATAGGACATTTTAGTTGCATTTTTAATTACATAATATATTCTTTTGAAACTTTGATCACATTCAGGGGTCCATTGGAATGGGACATTTCGCTTTGTCAAGTCTCTCAATGGAGCACTCACTGTAGCAAAGTCACAAATATACCTTGGGCGATAACTGGCCATGCCTAAGAAGGATTGTAGCATGGTCTTGTGGGGGTCAAGTAGATGGCAATGCTTGCCCATTATCAGGCCAGGAGTCATACCGCTCTCTGAGAATATGTGCCCAAAGAACTTGAGTTTGTTTTTATAAAACTCACACTTTGCTGCATTCAGAGCGAGACCTGCATCAGCAAGTAACTAGCACACTTGTATAAGAGATTTGTCATGTTATTTTCGTATTGTCCCAAATATCAATATGTCATCAGTGCAATTGAAAGCATGTGTAACAGGTTGAATTATTTGGCGTATAACATCTTGAAATATTTCTGGAGCCAATAATATTTCAGAATGTAGTCTTTTGTATCTGAATAAACCAACATGAGTTGAAAAAGTAGTAATGTCCCTACATTTCTCTTCTATCTTGAGTTGATGATATGCCTTGTTTAAATCGTTGGGGAGAGGAGTTGGCCTAACGGCTAGGGCGGTCGACATTGTATCTGGGGAACTGGGTTCGAGTCTCATCAATGACGCTGAACAAATTTGCGCTATATAAAACTTTGTAAAATCCAAAAATACAAAATAAAATGAATCATATGGGCAAAGACTTTGGTTCCTTTCAATTGCATGATCATGTCCGTTATGTGAAGACCAGGATGTCTTTGCCTCTTGATTGCTTTAATGGCATATAGCATATCAATGCAAATGTGCATGGCACCTCCACTGTCCTTTTGTGGCACTACAACTATGAGTGAAACCCATGGCATGGGACCAGTTGAACGTTCAATGATGACATGTTTTAACAAAGTCTCTAGTTCTTTCTCGACAGCTTCTTGCAACTAGAAGGCGATTCTGCAGTGTAGTTGAGCAACGGGACAAATGTTCTCATTGATATAAAGTTGCACTTTTATTGTCTTGAGTCATCCTAAACCATAAAACAACGATGAGAACTGAAATCTCAGACTGAGTGTGAAGGCTGTAATTGAATGATATCAGTCCCATGTCAGTAGCATTGGCAAAACTGAGTTGAAAGGTACTTGATGAAGTTCCCTGAAGTACATTAACTGGGGCTTGTACGGACGTCGTTCTGTGTCGCATGGTTGCTATGAACGATCCTTGGCTTTACAGTGGTTCAGAAGCATCCCACGTGTACACGTTTTTGCCTGATGGAGAGAGTTGAGGCACAGGAAACAAACTATTAAACTTTTCCACGGGCATAATATTAATTGAAGCACCACTGTCTATGATGAAAGTTACTGGTTGATCATTCACTTTCATTGTGATTTGGGACAGTGTCGAAATGAAGTTTGTCATTTTGTTTAGTGAGTTTTTTTTAATTGTGGTCTTCTTTGCAAGCAACTATTCCCACATGCGCATGTCGTTCCTTGGTCGCTACCATTAATGCACACCCATGTTCCTGATTGCCACTTGATAGTGATGTCGAAGACTCTCTGTATGATGAGCTTGATGACAATTAGTCTTGTTTCCATTAGTCGTAGCCGATGCTGCTTTTTGTTTTTGGGGCGTGGCAAGAATGCTTCTGTAATGTTTGGGCGTCCATTTTGTCCTTCCCTCGTGACAAATTTAAATTGTCTTTTGCTCTGCAGACTATTATGAAGTGTGTTTTTTTCATGCCACCTTTACACGTTTGTCCTGTGGCTGGACATTTACCTTAATGGGGAAATGAAAATCCACATCGGAAACATAATTTTGATTTCTTTAAAGATGCCGACTTGCTTGCATCTCATTTTCACTGGTGCTTGCTTTTCACAGTTCGTGCCAATTCAGGTTGCTTTGGATAGTATTTTCCTAGCACAAAGCTGTAATAGTGTGCCTGTAGTGGTTAAAGACTTATGTCATTTTTCAACTCGGTGTGAATAGCATTGTCTGATCCTATGCTTAGGGCCAGACTGGGAACCCAAAATAACCCTGCAATTTTCTTGTACCAGCCCCTGGGGAAGCACTGTCTAGCCCAGAGAGGCTGGAAATGCTTGCTTGCTGCTTTTGCTACTGGGGGCCGATTTCAGCACCGCTGCAAAACCGCCCCCACGTAACAGACTGGCCCCCACCACTGCAACACCGGGAGAGGATGTGGTCTGACGGCTAGAGTTGCCGACTTTGGTGCTGGAAACCAAGGCTCAAGCCTCGGGTTTGCGTCCACATCCTGTGATTCTGTGCAAATCACTTAATTTCCCCTTGCCTACCCAAAAATTTTAAGAAATGAATGTGTCCTTGTGTAACTTAGCCGGTGCTCATGTAAAGCGCTCCAATACCTTCGGGTCGAGTTTGTGCCATATAAATCTGCCCAAAAAAAAAAACTGTCCCCACCCTTCCAGCCTCCAGAGGAAATGCCCAATAGTGCATTTATTGAATACCTGATCATTTGTTGTCTGCTACGGTTTTCATCAGTCTTTCTCTCCTATTAATTTGCCAATAAATTGACTCCCCAACTGTGGATAGGACGCTCAGCCTGCCAGTTATATCACTGTACAAGGTGTTCAGGAAAGGTCAGTAGTTGAAATTATCAAAGTCTGTTCCTTTACAGACTCCATTTTCAGAGCTTTTTTAGGAGAGTATTAGTTTCTATGGAGTAGGTCTAATACCCTATAGAATGCATGTGCTGTCTCTCTTTGTCATCAAATGTCTTCCCTTCAAACTCTCAGTGCTGTGGTAAATAATTTAATTACCGGGACTTAATTTGATACAGAAACATAATAAAATAGCTCAGTAAATAAGAGGCAGAATCCGTGGTATTAGAGGTTCGGAATGGGCTTTATTCCAGTGGTCGATTATAATCGGTTGCTCCAAGTTCCATCACCACGAAGGTTCAGGAAGTGAAGTACATACATTATTGATAATTATTCACTTTTATACAATAGGCATTACAGTGAGGCCAATGCAAGAGGCGTAACAATTGATAGCAAAGATAACATTTCACATGCGTAGCTGAAGAAGGCGTAATTGGGAGTAACAAGGAAAACGTCATTGGTTATGATGTCACATATGGGTGGACCTATGAAATAATTTCGCAATGTCAGCAGAAATACTTGGCAGAGATGCGCGCGCAGCAGCATGACGTGTGATTGACGTGCAGCTAGGGGGTGGAGGGGACTTGACATTTAGCTCTACATGTGGCGACAGAAGTCTGGAGGGTCAAGTCAACCTAATCCCAAATCATATCTAACATCCTATGTTTAAAGAACTATGTTATCCAAAAGAGAGGTCTCTTAGAGTAGAATCTTATTCTATACTGACTATACTGACTGTTAGTGCGTGTACAAGCGTCTAAGTGTCTACACTAGATGCGAGGGCAGGAATCTTCCATAGTTAACAGGGCTATGAATTACTTGCATGAAGACAGAGAAGCCGGGCCTTTGCTCGGTAGCTGGAAGAATGTTTACTGAAACTACTAGACAGGAATGCATTGGGCAGGGATCGGAGCAGATAATTTCGAAGGTGAAATACAGTTCTTGGCAGGCAGCAAGCTGATGTCAGGCATCGTGAGCCGCGCAGGGAATGAGACAAAGTTCATGGTCACAGATGCAGGCTCAGACTGGAGCTTCAGAGGCAGAAAGCAAGAAAAGCCTGATGACAGAATCCGGGCCTACTTGCCTGGACTGAAAAAATGGCATAAGTGAACCATATAAAGGCGGTGGCCTTTTGTACTTAGGAATGGAATATCCGGCCCATTCATGGCGGATCTGAAAGAGGACATGTTAACGGTGGACGCACATGTATTTGCGTCTTCATAACTGGAACTGGAGGGAACATACATGTACTTGTAACATGCACATAGAACCGTTGGGGTCCAAGATAGGGGACATAACTGACCAGAAAAATCCATATTTCCACATTCCCTCCTTGTCCCCTACTTGCCCGTCAAGAGATATCAATCTTCATTAATCCATTGATCTGTTCATATAGCATCATTTGTTCTTCTTTCTTCTTCCGGGATCTTGAACGAAAATCTTGATGTGGAATACACGATGTGGCACACAGACCACAAATCGCTGGTCCACATTGCAGGCATAAGCAGCAACTGAATAGTATGAGAAGGCCAATACCTAGGAAGGATAGAACTCTCCATCCCCAGGCTGATAACACGCTCCAAAACCACCCGGACCAAGTCCAAGTGCCTGGATTCTGGTGTATCTGGCTCACAATCTTATGAAGGCGGGTTATAGCTTTATATACAGATGGCGAATTTTCTGGTATGAATACGCAGCAGCTTGATCCGATGACCCTACAAGCTCCGCCCCTATCGGCCAGGATGACGTCAAGGACAAGACGATTTTGAAGCACAACAATCCGCATAGCAGACTGCTCTTCTGTTAAGTTGCCTAAGGCGGAAATAGTTTCGTTCACTACTGCTTCAAGGGTTCTAGTTAATCTACGTATCAGTTTACTATTAGTAACGGTACCTATATAGGGAAAGAGACCTTTATTGAAATCTGTGTATTTTTCCCATGCTGTTTCAGTGTAATCGACTATTGGGAGATCTCTCCTTACTCTATTATATACTAAATGAGTATTTCTGTGATAATCAGGAGGAGCTAGGAAAACAGGTGGCAAAAGGAATCCAATGTAGCAGGTACCATCCCAATCTAGAGGCAAACGTACATATGCCGTCTGACCACATATAAAATAGGAATGACGGGAAGCTCTAAATGTCGACTTGCCTTGATCACTAAATTCTATTACAGTGGTGCATCTACTATGGCCCATATGTATGGAACCATTCTTTCTTACACATAATTCACCTTTTACTGGAAATACTGACATGGCGGGCAAACTTGGAGTGACTTCGGATTCGACATTCAAGATCAAGAGATTAAGCGTAAAATTACCTAATCCATATACTTCGTTTTCTAGATCAGTTCCTGTTCTTTTGGGAAGTCCCTCCTTGTTGGGGTGGCAGACTTTAAGTAAAACTAAGTTCAGATTTCCCCATACCCAGTTGTCTTGATAAACTGCAGAATTTGAATCTAAGGAATTAATTAAGCTAAACCATGCTCCACAGGAGCCGTTGTGTGTGAACGGGTATGGAAAGAGAGGTAGAATTCCTTTATAGTTCTGATAGGGAGGGAGTCGGCCACATATCCAACAATTTGTAGCATTGCTAACCTGATGGGAATGATGTAACATACTAATAAAAGTGTTATTGCGCAGCGCAAATCTGTATGACAATTCATGCGGAGGTAATTCACTAAAAGAATGTTCAGCAGTAATATTATAAACATGTCTAGAAATAGGATAATATATGTGCAACAATATACTTGCAATAATTATAAAAAGACTTAAGGAAAACAAAATTAATAACGTCACTGTGCAATGACTACGCAGTGATTTACAGTACGCCTGTCGTTTCAACATTTTTCGGGTGCTTTCTCTATTCAGGTCCAAGGGATACATGTCAGAGACAATTCAACCGCTTCACCTTGGAGAGGACTTAAACAATCAAATTGCTTGACTGATTGGGCCTGAGTTTTAGTTTATAATGTTCGGAATTACTCCTTTCAACAAAAGGAAGTTTTGAGTCAATGGGTGAAGACACACGAGGTGTGGTATTCACATCTGATTGTAGTCCATGAAATTTCTTGATATGACTTGAGTGAATCCAGCCTTTTCTGCCCTCGATCTTCACGGCTGTCCTTGTGGTGAGCAACACCAGCTGAGGCGACTTCCACCTAGGTTCCAGCTGAGTCTTTCGATCAAAGTTCCTCACGAGGACCAAGTCTCCCGGAACTACGTCATGGGGTTTCACCTCAGTGTTGTCAGGAAAAGCTGCAGCTACCTGTGAACGACAAGATTGTAGTGCAGACATCAAGGAAGCCAAATAATCTGTCAGCATATTACAGTCAATATCAGTTATTTTACGTGGTATAGGCGTCCCCCACATATTTGGTGGTCTGCCAAAGATCACCTCATACGGAGATAGCCCTGTTCGAGAGTGTGCTACCATTCTCATGTAAAAGAGCGCAACTGGTAATGCTACTACCCAGTCGACACCTTTCTCCCTGCATATTTTGGACAATCTAATTTTCAGGGTCTGATTATGTCTTTCTACGAGACCTGCTGCTTCGGGGTGTCGGACACAGTGGAATTTCCACTGATAGCCTAACAAAAGTGAAACGTGTTTCATTAATTCGGATGAGAACGGCTGGCCGTTATCTGAGTGAACAACACGTGGTAAACCGTATCGTGGGAAGAATTCTCGAACTAACTGTTTGGCAGTAGTCGGGGCAGTGTAATCTGAAACCGGGTATGCCTCTGTCCAACGGGACAGAGCACAAACAACTACGAGAACATATTTGAATCCTCGACATCGTTCCATCTGGATATAATCCATCTGGAGGACTTCAAAAGGGTGATCAGGAGGCTGAAATCCACCCTGTTCTACGGGAACGCTTTTTCCTGGGTTGAACTGACAACAGATCATACAGGTACGAACTTTTTGTTTGGCTGCAGCTCGTAAATGTTTATTGAACCAAATGTGTTGAATGCTGTCTAGCATAGCTTTTTCTCCTAGATGTGCTGGACTATGTACAGTGTTAATTATAACCTGGACCATTGAATCAGGAAGGAACCACACAGACTTTTCCTTCATCAACCATCCTTGATCCGTTTGGATCCCTCCTAATTCAGTCCATTTCTTTATTTCTTCTGGTGTAGCATGTGTCTGTATATCAATTACGTCAAGAGTAGGATCTTTAACCGTCATACAATGTGTTGGCGTCGGGACTATTGTCTTTGTCATGTCGGATGTTTGAGTTTGAGCAGTCTGTTTAGCTGTTCTGTCAGCTAAATCATTGCCTTGAGAAACGATATCAGTAACTTTCGTATGAGCTTTACATTTCATAATTGATATTGCAGTGGGTAGATGTATTGCATCTAATAAAGCATGAATGAGGGGTCCGTGCTGAATGTGGGCACCGTGAGAAGTTAAATAACCTCTCTCTCGCCACAGCACGCCGAAGTCATGTACAACTCCGAATGCATAACGTGAATCAGTGTATATGTTGACTTTTTTATTTGTGGCTTGAATACAGGCTTGTGTCAGAGCGACGAGCTCTGCTGCTTGAGCGGACAAGGTATTTATGCAATTTGTTTCAATAATTTCAGTGTCTGTTGTGACTGCGTAAGCGGCTACTAACTCTCCTGTACTTGTTCTCATACATGAGCCATCTACATACAACGTCAGGTCTGGGTCTGACAATGGGACATCTGTCAAGTCTTGTCTGGGTTTGGTCGTGATTGTAATAACATCAATACAGTCATGGGCTAGTGGGTCTGTTCCGATTACAGGTAAAAGTGTGGCAGGATTCAATGTGTTACAACGTCTGATTTCTATATGTGGCTGAAACAATGTTAGTTCATACCCTGTAAGTCGTGCTATAGTCAAGTGTTGTGTTTGCGTTCGATTTACAAGAACCTCTACTGCATGTGGTACTTGAACTGTCAATGGATGTCCTAACACTATAGCATCGCTTTGTCTGATTGCTAAAGCTGTCGCTGCCACTGATTTCAGGCACGCAGGCAGAGCCTGAGCTACGGGATCTAATGTACTAGAAAAATAAGCACACGGTTTGTGTGATCCTGCTTGTTCCTGTGTGAGTACTGACAAGGCAGTACCTTCTCGTTCTGTAACAAAGAGTGTAAAATGTTTTCTGTAACATGGTGTTGCTAAAACCGGTGCTTGGCATAGAGCTTTCTTTAAGCTTTCAAAAGCTTGTGTATGTTCCTGAGTCCAAGGGAGAACAGTCGATGTGGCTGCCTCCTGTGTTGTCAACTGAATGAGTGGTTTTGCTAGAAATGCATACTGAGGGATCCACTGTCTACAATATGAAGTGAGGCCTATGAAAGCCCGCACCTCCTTTTGTGTCTTGGGTATTGGCATGTTAGCTATTAACTGAATGCGGTCGGGTGTAAGCTGCCTTCCCTCCTTGGACAGCGAGTGTCCAAGATAAACAACTCGCTGGACACAGAATTGCAGCTTAGAAGGGGACACCTTGTGCCCCTTTTCGGCTAGAAATCGTAAAACTGTCAGTGATGCTTTCTCACATTCGGGTTCGCTTCTAGCGGTGATCAGCAGATCATCGACATATTGAAGCAAGGCAGTGTTAACTGGCATGTGGATACTGTCGAGTTCTCGTTTCAGTGCTTGGCTATAGATGCTGGGGCTTTCTGTAAATCCTTGAGGTGCGCGTGAGAATTTGAAGCTACGTCCATTTAAACTAAATCCGAACAAATATTGGCTTTCCGGATCTATTGGGACGCTGAAAAAGGCATTTTTGAGATCAATTTACAGTAAAGAATGTTGCTTCGGAATCAATAGCTGTCAGTAATGACGAGATATCTGGGACCACAGGGAATTGTGGCACAATGCATTTGTTCAATTCGCGCAAATCAATAACCAATCGATATACTGGCGGGGCCTTCGGATCTGTTCGTTTAAGAATCGGAATTATCGGTGAATTACATACATTGGAGTCTGTTTCTACAACCACTCCTTGGGCAATGAGCTCGTCAATGATTTGTAGTAAAGCCACTACAGCATCTGGTGGTAACTTGTATTGTCGCATTCGTGGTAGTACCACTCCTGCCTTTAGTGTAACTCGATATGGTGTAATATTCATGCAACCAACATCAGTAGGGCCTTGTGCCCATAGATGTGTAGGTAAAGTCTGCAGTCGGGGATCCATGTCTCGAGACACATAATGACCTTTGAAATCACGTAAAAACAATCTTACTCCTTCCGGAGAACAACATATTATAGCTCCTAGAGCTTTCAGTGTTTTTATACCTAACAAGTTTTCTGGACATGATTTAGTAAGCAATAAATCTGTAGTTCTGGTCAAGGGTCCTATCGTAAGTGGAAGAGGCTGTGATACTTCATTAACAATAGGTTTTCCTGAAAAACCAAGGGAAATATTCTGTGAGCCTGAGAGGGGTACCCCTGGAACTTCACTACGTTTTATAGTTGTTCGACTTGCCCCTGTATCAAGTAAAAATTTTCTATCTTGGCCTAATAATTCACTATGTACATAAGGTCCTTCTTGATCTACAGGGACCTCGATAAGGGGTAAGTCAACTTCCTTCTCTAGGCTGTTTCATGCATATCGTTGGTAATCAGGATAGTCATACTGTGCGGTCTGGTACAGCTGTCGTGTCGTGGTTTGTGTGGCAGCAGCAGGCAACGCTGGTGCGGCCGGCACAAACTGTATAGACTGTTGTGGAGCTGGCATGGACTGTGCATGCTGCGGTGCTCCTTGTTCATTCTGATCCTGTCTAAGTGGCCGTGGTCTTTCTTTTGTAATACCTGTGGCGATATTACGCTTCAGAACTGGGCAATCGTGTATATAATGACCTGGTTGTTTACAGTAGTTGCATGTCCCTTTTACAGGTCCTGCTGAATCACCGGAATGTGTCGTACCCTTTTTATGTCCTTCAGCTGGAACTGTCTGGGAGACTAGCATTTTCATTTTCGTGTCTTTCATGCGTCTTTGTTCATGATCTTGTTCCTCTCTAATTCTATTGTGATGATACTGTAACATTTGTAACATTTGTGATGGGGTATTACCTTGCCAGGTACTCTCGAATTTTAATACTCTATTCTTCACTTGGGGCAAGGAATTTTCAACTAATTTTGTCACAAACAGATGTGGGTATGATTCGCTACTTGCTTTTATACCACTATTTATACCAAAACATTTTTCGAATCGGGCATAGAAATCACTAGTGTCTTCATCTTGCTTTTGTTTACAGGCTGAGATTGCACCCCAGTCTTCCTTTTTCGTGGTTAATAAACGTGGCAGTACCTGTACTAATAAACCTGGTAGTGCTTTAGTTTTGTCCCCAAGCCCCGAACCTGGACCTCGGGCCTTTTCTTCATTTTCTAATGCTGTCCAATCTATCTTTTGGTCTCCCACTTCCCACTCTTTTTCCTTGAGTTTTTCATAAATGCCAGCAGGCATCAATACCTTTAATATTGTCATAATGTCGGGATAGGTATACTCTCCCATGAGTAACATGTCTTTAATTTCTCGGTGAAAACCCGCTGGGTCTTTGTCATGACTGGGTACCACTTTCTTCATTTCCAACAATTCTATTTTTGATATGGGCGTATATACATATACACGTTTAAACTGATTGTCCTCGCCCTTTATTGGGTGCACTTCTCGTAAGGGATTCTGTCTGTCCATGTAATACATCGGTCTTTCCTTGATGGCCAGTGAATCATGTTCTGGACATACAAAAAGAATGTACTGCTTTCTGGATTCTAGTATTTCCTTAATTAACTTAGTACCTGAACCTTTCCATCTATTCGTGAGTAATTCAGTCAATATATCAGGTAAGGGACCAGGATCTGAATGCTGACTCTGATATAGTATAAGGAGTTGTTGAATCATATAAATCCCAGCTAAACGCTGTTCATCTGGGGTGAGGTTCAAAAATGTGTGTGCTACTGTATCATCATCATACTTTCCGGGACTGTCAATCCAATGAACGGCTGACCTGGCTAATTCTTGTTCATCCATAGAATCAAGAAAATGATAACCCCTTCGTTCTCGCAGTAATTTGTCAGCGGCTTGGAACGAATGCTCGGGGGACCTCATATTTATTATAGGTGTTTGGAAATTCCTGTTATTATCTGGACATATCGGACGTATCGGGTCAGTAAAGTATCTAGTACTATTATAAGATCTTCCTCTACCTACATAGGCTATGGTTTCTGACTGTCCTGTGGACAGTCCTGATCCTTCCTCCTCCTCGTTTTGTTCAAACTGGTCTACCGCTAATCTCTCTTCGTGTAGGCGTTCTATTTCTTTACGGATCTTTCTGCACATGGCTATTATACATTTTTGCCTGTCATGTCTCCCTTCTGATATGTTCTGGCTCCATCTGGTAAGAGTTTCCATTGTTTCCGGGTCTACCCCCGGTCGGTCTTGATTTCTGATCACACAATTTATGAGGAAACGTAACAGTTCCCCCTGTATTTCCACTTTCTGGTATTCCATAGCTCTGTTAATACATTCAGAATCTCGCCCTGTTTGGACAAAATGATATATATTATCTAGATGCATAGTCATTCCTGGTAACTTCCCTAAATACACCGCGGCTCGTCTGATACGTAATGATGCCAGGATCATTTCGTCCTCTTTGCCGGGCACAGGGTCATATCTACAATCTATAAGAAGTTCCTTAAGTGTGCGGGCATTTATGAGTTTGGGGGTACGTGAATGTGCAGATTCTTGAAAAGTAAGTTTATTTATTCTGGGTGGCGTAGAAAAAATGTTGGTAGCACCTCCCGTAGCCCCATCTGGGGTATCGGGCGTGAAAGGATTCGTTGAACGCGATACAGCAACTATAGGTGTGGACACAGCTATGGAAGTAGCTGTAGGAACAGATGTGGAAACAGATGTGCTTGCCGGAACTTGTGTCAGGATTTGGTGCTGTAGAGATACAGATACAGGATCTTGGCGTTGAACCTCCCCGGCCAACGGTCTATGTGGGGCGGGGTTAGCATACTCGGGAGCTGCGTCATCTAAATATGAGGAAAGAAAAACATCTTCTGCGGTTCTAGGATGCCACTTGGGATGTATCTTTATTGGAAATAATGGGGGTGGCAAGTCTTTTGGTATCCCCGGAGTAGCCTTAGGTAATCCTGCGGCCAGAAGGGGATACATACCCTTCATAAGGGCATGTCTTTGTCTGTCTACTTGTTCTGATTTCACTCGCGTACCTTCTTCAATTAATAGATTTTCTCGGACTTCATTTGAATTCTCTTTACTCTTCTCTTCCTGTCTACGTGCTTTTTCTGTACGTCTATACGATTCTTTACGCCATAATTCAATGGCGTCTTTCTGTGATTGTCTAGCTTTCTTTTTCCATAATTCTTCCTCTACTTTCACGATGCACTCTGCATCCCAGGTCCCAGCCGCGGGCCACCTCTGACTTTCTGGTAATTCCTTAGTGTAGTCTACCCATAAATCAAGAAATAATATAGCGTCTAAGCCGTGTTTATGATACATGAAGTACCCTGGAGTGTCCCTAGGAGGAATAGGAACAGCTTCTTCGAGTACCCCTTTTCTAGTTGTGATCTGTCTTAATTTCGAAAAGAGCGGCATATTGAGAACTGATCTGATACTTGATCTTGAACAAACTTAATACAGTAATCACAATAATGAACAGTCATTCATACCACAATATGCAGAACGTATTAACACATTTAACATTTAACATTTAAATGAGCAAACAATGATGATGACGATCTAAGGAAAACTTAATCACTAAACATAATACTCGACTTGAACTGAATTATTCTGAATTTATATACTTGATATACTAGATATACTGCTAAACAGTACAGATACACTGCTGAAACAGTGCAGACCGGATTTGTGTACCCAAACCCGTCTGGACCGGCACAACTTATGTGCACGCCAGAACGCCTCCCCAGTAATGGTACTCACCGGGTAGCTCGGAACGGAAGGCCTCGGAAACTGAACTGAACTTGAACCGGACTGGACTCGACTCGAACACTTCGGAAACTGGACTCGACTCGGGACTTCGGAAACTGGTGGGCCTCTGTATACCTCGGATCTTGCTCTCTCAGCTAGGCTCTGGTCGGGATACTTCGCACTTCTCACCGCCTCGTCTGGGTGTTGATCGCAGCCTCAGTCGCCCCCGCTTGACCGGAGGGAGATACAGGAAATCCTGCTGGTACGCGTTGTTGTCCGTCCAGCTGTGGCAGGAGACCGGGCCTGCAACGCACCGCCGGCGCGTGAGATGAGAAAGTGTCCCTGTTCGGGCGCCATTTATATGGTAAATAATTTAATTACCGGGACTTAATTTGATACAGAAACATAATAAAATAGCTCAGTAAATAAGAGGCAGAATCCGTGGTATTAGAGGTTCGGAATGGGCTTTATTCCAGTGGTCGATTATAATCGGTTGCTCCAAGTTCCATCACCACGAAGGTTCAGGAAGTGAAGTACATACATTATTGATAATTATTCACTTTTATACAATAGGCATTACAGTGAGGCCAATGCAAGAGGCGTAACAATTGATAGCAAAGATAACATTTCACATGCGTAGCTGAAGAAGGCGTAATTGGGAGTAACAAGGAAAACGTCATTGGTTATGATGTCACATATGGGTGGACCTATGAAATAATTTCGCAATGTCAGCAGAAATACTTGGCAGAGATGCGCGCGCAGCAGCATGACGTGTGATTGACGTGCAGCTAGGGGGTGGAGGGGACTTGACATTTAGCTCTACATGTGGCGACAGAAGTCTGGAGGGTCAAGTCAACCTAATCCCAAATCATATCTAACATCCTATGTTTAAAGAACTATGTTATCCAAAAGAGAGGTCTCTTAGAGTAGAATCTTATTCTATACTGACTATACTGACTGTTAGTGCGTGTACAAGCGTCTAAGTGTCTACACTAGATGCGAGGGCAGGAATCTTCCATAGTTAACAGGGCTATGAATTACTTGCATGAAGACAGGGAAGCCGGGCCTTTGCTCGGTAGCTGGAAGAATGTTTACTGAAACTACTAGACAGGAATGCATTGGGCAGGGATCGGAGCAGATAATTTCGAAGGTGAAATACAGTTCTTGGCAGGCAGCAAGCTGATGTCAGGCATCGTGAGCCGCGCAGGGAATGAGACAAAGTTCATGGTCACAGATGCAGGCTCAGACTGGAGCTTCAGAGGCAGAAAGCAAGAAAAGCTTGATGACAGAATCCGGGCCTACTTGCCTGGACTGAAAAAATGGCATAAGTGAACCATATAAAGGCGGTGGCCTTTTGTACTTAGGAATGGAATATCCGGCCCATTCATGGCGGATCTGAAAGAGGACATGTTAACGGTGGACGCACATGTATTTGCGTCTTCATAACTGGAACTGGAGGGAACATACATGTACTTGTAACATGCACATAGAACCGTTGGGGTCCAAGATAGGGGACATAACTGACCAGAAAAATCCATATTTCCACAGTGCCCCAAAGCTTCTTTTACATGCTTTGCTTTTCTTGGTCCCTAAAGCGACCCACAGATGAGGCTCACAGATGCAGTTAGGTGCAGAGAAGCCTGAAGATACAGAGGTTACTGCTTCTTACAGGAACCTGAACGCGTTAAGCCAAGAAACATTGTCCTAATTGCCCAGGTACTTTTGCCTAATAAGGGCATAGCCGGTTGGACATGGCTTATGTAGCCAAGATATTCTAGATGAGATTTTATAATCCTGTCTCACCGGTCTATCCTGCACTGTAATACTACCTCTACTACACAAATTTGAAACAACACACTGGAAAACATGTGCTTAAACTCAGTGTGCTGTATTGTAACCACCACGCGTTACAACAAACAAATGATGGACGGAATGTTGACAATGCAGACATTCTCCCCCAGTCAAGAGATCTGGGTTAAATCCATCGTTCTTTTGCACACTACGCCACCCCAGTTCAGACATGGCCATATGCAAATCAGTCTTGACCCTGTGCCTCATGGGAACAGTCCAGCCCGAACTGCCAAGCCATGTCTTCCCTGGACCGGAATCAGGCATCCTAGGACCGGTTTCTGGCTATCAGCCGTCATCAGCCAGGATAGCTTGACTCCAGTGGCGTAGTGAGCACGGGACCCACGTCTGGGCATACCCATCCCACTTAGGGCGAAAAGCGTTACAACAAACAAATGATGGACGGAATGTTGACAATGCAGACATTCTCCCCCAGTCAAGAGATCTGGGTTAAATCCATCGTTCTTTTGCACACTACGCCACCCCAGTTCAGACATGGCCATATGCAAATCAGTCTTGACCCTGTGCCTCATGGGAACAGTCCAGCCCGAACTGCCAAGCCATGTCTTCCCTGGACCGGAATCAGGCATCCTAGGACCGGTTTCTGGCTATCAGCCGTCATCAGCCAGGATAGCTTGACTCCAGTGGCGTAGTGAGCACGGGACCCACGTCTGGGCATACCCATCCCACTTAGGGCGAAAAGCGTTACAACAAACAAATGATGGACGGAATGTTGACAATGCAGACATTCTCCCCCAGTCAAGAGATCTGGGTTAAATCCATCGTTCTTTTGCACACTACGCCACCCCAGTTCAGACATGGCCATATGCAAATCAGTCTTGACCCTGTGCCTCATGGGAACAGTCCAGCCCGAACTGCCAAGCCATGTCTTCCCTGGACCGGAATCAGGCATCCTAGGACCGGTTTCTGGCTATCAGCCGTCATCAGCCAGGATAGCTTGACTCCAGTGGCGTAGTGAGCACGGGACCCACGTCTGGGCATACCCATCCCACTTAGGGCGAAAAGCGTTACAACAAACAAATGATGGACGGAATGTTGACAATGCAGACATTCTCCCCCAGTCAAGAGATCTGGGTTAAATCCATCGTTCTTTTGCACACTACGCCACCCCAGTTCAGACATGGCCATATGCAAATCAGTCTTGACCCTGTGCCTCATGGGAACAGTCCAGCCCGAACTGCCAAGCCATGTCTTCCCTGGACCGGAATCAGGCATCCTAGGACCGGTTTCTGGCTATCAGCCGTCATCAGCCAGGATAGCTTGACTCCAGTGGCGTAGTGAGCACGGGACCCACGTCTGGGCATACCCATCCCACTTAGGGCGAAAAGCGTTACAACAAACAAATGATGGACGGAATGTTGACAATGCAGACATTCTCCCCCAGTCAAGAGATCTGGGTTAAATCCATCGTTCTTTTGCACACTACGCCACCCCAGTTCAGACATGGCCATATGCAAATCAGTCTTGACCCTGTGCCTCATGGGAACAGTCCAGCCCGAACTGCCAAGCCATGTCTTCCCTGGACCGGAATCAGGCATCCTAGGACCGGTTTCTGGCTATCAGCCGTCATCAGCCAGGATAGCTTGACTCCAGTGGCGTAGTGAGCACGGGACCCACGTCTGGGCATACCCATCCCACTTAGGGCGAAAAGCGTTACAACAAACAAATGATGGACGGAATGTTGACAATGCAGACATTCTCCCCCAGTCAAGAGATCTGGGTTAAATCCATCGTTCTTTTGCACACTACGCCACCCCAGTTCAGACATGGCCATATGCAAATCAGTCTTGACCCTGTGCCTCATGGGAACAGTCCAGCCCGAACTGCCAAGCCATGTCTTCCCTGGACCGGAATCAGGCATCCTAGGACCGGTTTCTGGCTATCAGCCGTCATCAGCCAGGATAGCTTGACTCCAGTGGCGTAGTGAGCACGGGACCCACGTCTGGGCATACCCATCCCACTTAGGGCGAAAAGCGTTACAACAAACAAATGATGGACGGAATGTTGACAATGCAGACATTCTCCCCCAGTCAAGAGATCTGGGTTAAATCCATCGTTCTTTTGCACACTACGCCACCCCAGTTCAGACATGGCCATATGCAAATCAGTCTTGACCCTGTGCCTCATGGGAACAGTCCAGCCCGAACTGCCAAGCCATGTCTTCCCTGGACCGGAATCAGGCATCCTAGGACCGGTTTCTGGCTATCAGCCGTCATCAGCCAGGATAGCTTGACTCCAGTGGCGTAGTGAGCACGGGACCCACGTCTGGGCATACCCATCCCACTTAGGGCGAAAAGCGTTACAACAAACAAATGATGGACGGAATGTTGACAATGCAGACATTCTCCCCCAGTCAAGAGATCTGGGTTAAATCCATCGTTCTTTTGCACACTACGCCACCCCAGTTCAGACATGGCCATATGCAAATCAGTCTTGACCCTGTGCCTCATGGGAACAGTCCAGCCCGAACTGCCAAGCCATGTCTTCCCTGGACCGGAATCAGGCATCCTAGGACCGGTTTCTGGCTATCAGCCGTCATCAGCCAGGATAGCTTGACTCCAGTGGCGTAGTGAGCACGGGACCCACGTCTGGGCATACCCATCCCACTTAGGGCGAAAAGCGTTACAACAAACAAATGATGGACGGAATGTTGACAATGCAGACATTCTCCCCCAGTCAAGAGATCTGGGTTAAATCCATCGTTCTTTTGCACACTACGCCACCCCAGTTCAGACATGGCCATATGCAAATCAGTCTTGACCCTGTGCCTCATGGGAACAGTCCAGCCCGAACTGCCAAGCCATGTCTTCCCTGGACCGGAATCAGGCATCCTAGGACCGGTTTCTGGCTATCAGCCGTCATCAGCCAGGATAGCTTGACTCCAGTGGCGTAGTGAGCACGGGACCCACGTCTGGGCATACCCATCCCACTTAGGGCGAAAAGCGTTACAACAAACAAATGATGGACGGAATGTTGACAATGCAGACATTCTCCCCCAGTCAAGAGATCTGGGTTAAATCCATCGTTCTTTTGCACACTACGCCACCCCAGTTCAGACATGGCCATATGCAAATCAGTCTTGACCCTGTGCCTCATGGGAACAGTCCAGCCCGAACTGCCAAGCCATGTCTTCCCTGGACCGGAATCAGGCATCCTAGGACCGGTTTCTGGCTATCAGCCGTCATCAGCCAGGATAGCTTGACTCCAGTGGCGTAGTGAGCACGGGACCCACGTCTGGGCATACCCATCCCACTTAGGGCGAAAAGCGTTACAACAAACAAATGATGGACGGAATGTTGACAATGCAGACATTCTCCCCCAGTCAAGAGATCTGGGTTAAATCCATCGTTCTTTTGCACACTACGCCACCCCAGTTCAGACATGGCCATATGCAAATCAGTCTTGACCCTGTGCCTCATGGGAACAGTCCAGCCCGAACTGCCAAGCCATGTCTTCCCTGGACCGGAATCAGGCATCCTAGGACCGGTTTCTGGCTATCAGCCGTCATCAGCCAGGATAGCTTGACTCCAGTGGCGTAGTGAGCACGGGACCCACGTCTGGGCATACCCATCCCACTTAGGGCGAAAAGCGTTACAACAAACAAATGATGGACGGAATGTTGACAATGCAGACATTCTCCCCCAGTCAAGAGATCTGGGTTAAATCCATCGTTCTTTTGCACACTACGCCACCCCAGTTCAGACATGGCCATATGCAAATCAGTCTTGACCCTGTGCCTCATGGGAACAGTCCAGCCCGAACTGCCAAGCCATGTCTTCCCTGGACCGGAATCAGGCATCCTAGGACCGGTTTCTGGCTATCAGCCGTCATCAGCCAGGATAGCTTGACTCCAGTGGCGTAGTGAGCACGGGACCCACGTCTGGGCATACCCATCCCACTTAGGGCGAAAAGCGTTACAACAAACAAATGATGGACGGAATGTTGACAATGCAGACATTCTCCCCCAGTCAAGAGATCTGGGTTAAATCCATCGTTCTTTTGCACACTACGCCACCCCAGTTCAGACATGGCCATATGCAAATCAGTCTTGACCCTGTGCCTCATGGGAACAGTCCAGCCCGAACTGCCAAGCCATGTCTTCCCTGGACCGGAATCAGGCATCCTAGGACCGGTTTCTGGCTATCAGCCGTCATCAGCCAGGATAGCTTGACTCCAGTGGCGTAGTGAGCACGGGACCCACGTCTGGGCATACCCATCCCACTTAGGGCGAAAAGCGTTACAACAAACAAATGATGGACGGAATGTTGACAATGCAGACATTCTCCCCCAGTCAAGAGATCTGGGTTAAATCCATCGTTCTTTTGCACACTACGCCACCCCAGTTCAGACATGGCCATATGCAAATCAGTCTTGACCCTGTGCCTCATGGGAACAGTCCAGCCCGAACTGCCAAGCCATGTCTTCCCTGGACCGGAATCAGGCATCCTAGGACCGGTTTCTGGCTATCAGCCGTCATCAGCCAGGATAGCTTGACTCCAGTGGCGTAGTGAGCACGGGACCCACGTCTGGGCATACCCATCCCACTTAGGGCGAAAAGCGTTACAACAAACAAATGATGGACGGAATGTTGACAATGCAGACATTCTCCCCCAGTCAAGAGATCTGGGTTAAATCCATCGTTCTTTTGCACACTACGCCAGCCTGTGCCTCCAAGACACCGATTGTGTCCAGGTGAGGCTCCACAACCATCATACTCTTAAGGTCATGACACTAATTTAACAAGTTACAAGAGCGGCCACTAGGGGGGAAATGTAGTGGTGGGGTGGGGGTTTGGTACGTTGAGGGGAGGGAAATTACCAAAAAATAAAGAAAAGAAAAGCTCACTTACCTGCCGGTCTCTGCTTCTCCTCCATCTTCTTCTGTAGTCTATAGGAAGCAGGAAACACACAGACTCCCGTACTCCCCTAGCCAACCACGATGCTGCTGGCACCAGCATGTAAGCAGCATCATGAATGGTCTGAGCACCGTGGTTCGGTGCTCAGACAGGGAGTTGGAGCTTCTGCATGTTCTCCACCTGGCCTTCCAATATAGCCGGGTGGAGAACATGTGAAGTGCGCATGCTGGTCTAGCCAGCCCAAGATGGCTGGTCAAACCATCATGAGAACTTATGGTGCAGAGACTGCTCCTCCTCCCGGCGAGGACAGCCAAGCCCCGCCCCGTGCTAACCTGGCTCGGGCTGCGTACAAAAAGTAAAATAATGGTAACGTTATTAACGTTGCATTATCATTTTATTTTTCCTTTGAACTCAGTGGGGCGACGCTTCTCCGCCTTAGCGGAGGAGTTGCTGCGGAACAAGTATTGGCTTTAAGCAAGGCTGTTTCACAAGACCTCTCGGTTAGTTCTCATGAATGAACTGGAAGTATATTTGCATGAGGGACTTCTGAATATTCACAATATCTACATATGACTATGCACGGGACAATAGGGAATACGAATTGAAAAAAGTATATATACTGCTAGTGATGGGAATCAGAATACTGATAAATGTTAATTTATTTACAGCTGCACAATCAGGACTGTAACAACTAACCCATATTCTCCTCAGAGAGAGCGCATTCAAGAAGTCGAAGGAAGTCACCTTATCAATAGAGCATTAATGAGATATGGAAAATGTCTGATTCCCTTCAAGAACACAGAGTTGGTCAGTATAGAACTATTGTTAAGATATATCCTATGTACTACTAGGGTTAGATGCTTTGCTTTAATGGCAGACTATTAATGCTAATGTTCACATTGGATCAATTTATAGAGGTACCGCTCTTAGGAGTCCAGCACACCACAGAACAACTGCTGTCAGATCAACATAACACAGCTTCCCACCACTAGCACTTCCTTTGATGGAGACACCAGATATGGAACAAGCATCAAACACACCTGGAAGATTGCAGCAGTTACTTACATATGGACCCAGGAGGTAAAACCTAAAGAAACGAGTCAGATGCAGACACTCAAACACATATAAATGCACATTAGAGGGCCTGCGTTCGGTCCAAGGACATGATGCAAGAGCTGCTGGTCAGTTGCATTCATCAGAAAAAGTGCAAACAATGTTTAGTAGTAAGCGTTACCCTAGATAACAGACGACACACACAGCCATGTGGACCACCTCAGAATGTGACCTGCAGTTGGTATTTATGGTCCCTTCTATCAGAGTCGGATCAAGCATCTGAACATGCAATTTATGACCCACTGTACCAGTATTTCTTAACCAAGGGGACAAGATTCACATTAGTGCACCCGCTGTACAGTATAAAGCATGCCATGTGCCTAATGCAATTTGAATTCAAGCACGCAACTGTAAGAGATGTGGCTGCTATTCCTACCCATTCTTACTTAATTAAACTTAAATTGTTCTCGATTGCCAAGCCTCGCTGTTCTCTTGTCTGATAATCAGAATCTGTTTCAACACGGTCTAACTTCTCATTAGATATATGCATCAATCTGCATATATCAGAGTCCAGTAGACTGATTAGTCGGAGTGGCCATATCCCTTGTGTCAGTGTTCTCAGTTATTCCAAACCCCTTTCTCCATTTTCATTATAACCCTACATATTCTTACTTTGCGAGGTTGGCGGTGGATGCTGTGAGAGGTGGAAGAGTGGATCCCTCCAGCTAGATCTAGACTAGAGTACAAAGTTAGTGATTCCTGAGAACAAATTTACACCCGTGTTGCTGAATCAGTTGATATTCAATCAAGATTTTTCTGCAAAGAATCAAAACTACATCATTATCTGATGTCACTTTTTTCTCCAGTGCGGCCAGGGTACACATCACATATATGGAAGAGTTACTCTAATGTTCCTGTGTGTAGCTGGTTATATTATGCTATTTCGGAAGAAATTCAGAGTGGTGCCTACATTATGCTGCAAAAGAGTCATAGCTGCCTGGGCTGGTGCTTTATTTATTTGATTCACAAAATCAAGTCAATTGAAGTGCTGTATAGAAGACCATTTGTGGTACATAGCGTGACCTGAATGGATTGACATGACAAAACATAAAGATAATGTTAAACATGAGCTGTGGCAATGATGAACTTATGCTCTACTACTTTTTAGGTATCGCGTGGCGTTGCAGGGCAGAGCCCTGCTCCGCCTCCGCGAGAGATTTTGTAGGAGAGGATTTTCAGAAGAGGGCTTTAAGCCCCGCCCCTCATTTCCATTGGCTGGCATCACTGTTTATGCTAAACGGTGGCCAGTCATTGGAAATGAGCTATGTATGTTGCCTCCCTTTGGCTTTTTGTGCCGGCCCACTTGGACTGGCTCCCCTGCTTTACTTCTGTCGTAAGGGATTTCATAGCTTTATGGGGCCATGTGTTTAAACACATGGCCCCATAATGACAAGAGATCAAGGCTTGTTCTCCTTAACGTGAAACCCAGGACTTGACTCTTTATCTGATTATGCCGGAGAAAGGTCTCGAGGCACCACTCCCTCAACTGCATTCCCCAGTCAACATCGGAACAACTGCTGCTCAGTTTTTCTACAAGGGGTGTTTAACGTCATGTTCACATCACGAGGTTCTCTAAAATCTCATAAAGTGACATATCTTACGATTTGCAGACTGTGTGTCCGAGCCCCTCGACCACACACGCTGCTGTCAAACCGCTTGCACTGACCTTTTTGCCGCCGGTGACCTCTAATCAGCAGTAGCGATCGAGGTACGGGACTAGCCTACCAGTGGTAATCTCTTGCAAGAACGATTTTGGCAAAGGCGCAGGTTCAATAACAAGTGAAAGACTACTGAGGCTTTAATTCACAAAGCATTCCCCGAAACTTTCCTTCTGACATATCGTGACATTTTGTGCCTTGGCGTTCTAAGTCGTGGTCTTTATTTTACAACAAGTTCAGCACATGGAAGCATTATAATGAGAACACTACGTGCCCCAGAACCATTTCATTTTCAACCCTTAAGTGAGGCTGCTTGTTTAGCTAGCATGTGACCTTTCCGCTCAGAGGGCTGCCTGACGTAGAAATAATACACGCCCTTTGAAAAATATGAACATTGTATTGTAAACTATCCTATTAGGTATTTGCTCTGACAGCATATCTTCTTCAGGAGTTCACATGCTGTTTTTGTTTCTTTTCTACCCACTGAATTTTGTCTTGAAGGCCTAGTAGTAAACATTGTTAAAGTAGACGCTAAACAATGTGGGTGATTGAGTATTTCAAGACCCTTTAACTTTTATGCATCATTCATTTATGAACTCTAGTTTGGTGCCATGGCAGTTCTCGTGTCATCACTCTACCCACAATCAACCTAGTGATTATCTATCATTATTTGATTGTTAGACCTGTGCATCATTATAGCGCTGCAGTAAATGAAACCCCTTCTCTATTTTTGTGGCACTGCAATGGAACCAATGCCATAACGCTGGTGAACATAAAGACGTTTTCTGAAAAACAAGAGATTGTTGCATGATTGCATGGTAGTGGGAGTGAAATCCATATTTAGCTATTATGAAAGAGAATGTACTGTTACATTTTGGAGGCAATTGGTAATCGGTACACCTACTAGAGGAAGCAAGACAAGCCCGTGTCACTGAGTTAACACTTTTATTAGTAAAGCTAAGCAGGCTGGTTAAATGCTTAATAGATATTTAAATATTAACATGGTGCATTAGACTTCGAAGTTTATCGAGCCGTGGACTGCGAGTTAGGGGAGCTGGTATTGTGCTGGTGTATTGTGCTTGCATGCTTTCAGCTTGGCTAGTACACGTGTAAGAGCCTTTCCAAATGGACATAGGTTTTAGTGCATTGAGGGAATTTTATCAGGCCAATTGTCAATTGAGTTATGGTGCAGATACTATCGAGTTCCAAGGGAGTATTTTTGTCCCATTCTTTATTAATGCTTTCAGCCCATGCCTTTTGCACATTTCAAAAATTAAACGCATTGTTAAACAGGCAAGTTTAAAAGCATGGTTGCTCTCATCTGGTTGGTGTAATCCGGCCAAGGGTTTATTATAGAGCCCGCGACAAGATGACATGGATGCTTACAAACCATATGTTTGATTCTTTTTCAGCTGTGAAAAATGGAAGTTAATTGGGTATGCAGACGTTGAAAGCATTCACATAAATACCAGTTTATAAAAAGAAAGTATGCAGAAAGTGAAGCAGAAAAACATGAACTTGCAAAACCTATGTTTTCCAGTGGCAAAGTTTTGAGCTGTTACAAATCCTAATGTAATAAGTGGTATGATTGATCATAATTGAAGGAATCCTAAGTGCAGGCCTTCTCACCCACACTGGCTGTGTGTTTGAGTTGACTGTACAGTGAGCATAGCCGTCCATGTTGAATATGACAAAAGGTTATGCAAGTAAGTATAGCCAGATGTCCCCCCCCCCCCATCTGTCAAGCAAGAAAGTCACCCAGTACATCAAAAAGGGTGCTCTCAGTGGCAAAATGTGGGGGTAAGCCTGGTTGGCGTCCAGGATACCACAGAGATCCATGTGTAAGCATAGATATTATCACCTTTTCCATGATTTTACTGATGATCTTAACCAAGCAAGGATTCTTCAAAATACTGTGATAAGTTTTCATCAATGAAGGACACAACACTTTTGAAATAACAGTAAGATTACCATTGTGCTACTCCTTAAATAAATGTACGTTCTTGGAAAAAATAGGTTACACAGCTTGTTTGAGGAAGGCACAGATGAGACGATGTAGTGCATGTTAGGCAGAGTTGAAAAAAGTTCCTTTGAGGTGTCGTGAGTCACTGGGTTTTTTTGCTTGCAGATGGTTTTGACTTTGAGAATGGCCCTGTCAAAAATGTCACAGTGATTTTTGGGGACTGTCCAATCCATCTTCTCAAGTATTTGTTGGCACTTATTCTGATTGCAGTACTCTATTGTAGTAGCTGTAGTTGAAGTAGTTGAATGAGTTTGTAAGCATGTGCTTTCATATATTTTTCAATGCATAACCTCTGCAAAAATCTGAATTGACAGATTTTCTTTGTCTCTTTTTGAAGCTATGATGTGAATTTCATTGTTTTTGTTTACATAGGGGCCGATTCTGATGGCCGGTCGGACAGCTGTCCGTAGCCTTACCGTGCGACCGACACGTACCCGGAGCCGGTCCGTCCTGTCTAGTAAGTACGATGCGCATAACTGCCAAAAACACGACCGAAACGAAGGCTGTGAATCAAGCCCCATTCTCCGTCCGAGCCGTAACTCCTAACAATGAACCAAGTCGCCCGGAAGCAGTATCCATAGCAGTTTCCGGCATGACCAGTACGATGCGTTCTTCCTACGCGCCGGACGGGTCGTCACAGCATCTGGAAAACAAGTATATCAGCTACGATTCGCACCACAAATCAATACACGGCTACGAGACGGACCAGCTTGCAGCGGGTACGAGACAGAGCAACAAGCAGCGCGTACGACACGAACACATCATGAATCCCATTGCGCAGGTCATACCAGTACTCTACATCTATGACCGGATCAGGGACCGACGCTGACGGCGCAGACGGTAAGTCAGACACCTACCACACAAACAAACGACACGTACCCGCAAAATGGCACACACACACAGGGGATCCACATCCTGGCCACTAACAACTGCCCCCCATAGGGGTGCATGGCCAGCACCACAAACACCCCCACCCTTAGTGGATCTGTTGCCCATCACCCCTGCAACCCCCAGCCAAAGGGCTTATGTTGCCCATCACTACAGCCACCACCACCCATACGGGACCTGTTGCCCATCACCCCTGCCACCCCCAGCCTTAGGGCTTATGTTGCCCATCACTACTGCCACCCCCAGACATAGGGCTTATGTTGCCCATCACCCCTGCCACCCCCAGCCATAGGGCTTATGTTGACCATCACTACAGCCACACCCACCCATAGGGCTTATGTTGCCCATCGCTACTGCCACCCCCAGCCATAGGGGACCTGTTGCCCATCACTACAGCCACCCCCACCCATAGGGCTTATGTTGCCCATCACTACTGCCACCCCCACCCATAGGGCTTATGTTGCCCATCACTACAGCCACCCCCACCCATAGGGGACCTGGTGCCCATCATCCCTGCCACCCCCACTCACAGGGGACCTGTTGCCCATCACTACAGCCACCCCCACCCATAGGGCTGATGTTGCCCATCACCCCTGCCACCCCCACCCATAGGATGGGTGGTGCACAACACATCCAGCATACTCCAACATCAGGTATGTCTGCAAAATACATCCCCCCTAACATCATGTCAACAGTGAGTAGTCTGTGAAAAATGCCCACAACAGTGAATATGGCTACGAGCATACAATGTAAGTAACAGCACATGTGTGACCAACACATGAGTGTGACATACACAAGGCAAGCATCACCATAGCACTGTGGCAATGTAAAAAGAACACCCCCTCACTGTGTAGAACAGAAGTTAAGTGGGGGCTTCCAAAATGCAGCAGATGTTGAGCATAGTGGTGATGGGGACTAAACCCTCCGCATCACAGTGACCAAAAGGTAAGTGTCATCATGGTCAAAGCTGCAAATAACAAACAGCATGTATGATCCCTGCTCCCAACACATCAAACACTTCTGGGGCAAACTAGTGGTTGTGTCCCATACACACAGAGATGTGGTGAGGCCAACAGTGCTGTGAAAACATAACACACTCTCGGCCATGTGCAGACAAGCACCACACATGGGGGCTGACAATGCATACAGCATACAATGACACAACAGCAGAAGTGACCATCACCAAGCATGCACACATCTCGAAAATAGACACACCAATCAACACAACATGTGTAGACTGTAGGTGTCAGATCCCAAACTCACATTCCATGCCAGCAATGGCACCTAACAACCAGGATGAATGTGCAAAATGATGTGACATGACTCACAGGGACAGCGTGCAAAATCACAGAAACAGCATCCAGACAAAGGCCCACAACAGCAATACCAATGCAAACAGGCAAACTCACACTGCACATCTGACACAGCATGTGTGTGTGTGTGTGTGTGTGTGTGTGTCACAGTATCCCCAGGCAACTACGCAACACATGAGGGGGGCTGAACCACAGTGACACAGATGTGGACACAGTGCCATATAAAAGTAAACCATCATTGGGACACCCTTAGTGGGCAATCAGGCATTGTGAGATGAGAGGGAGCACAAAAGACACATGTGACACAAGCTGGAATGAACACCAACTAACACAGCAAGAGACTGACACACAACAGCACTACCCCCAGGGACCAGAAAATGGGGTGTCACAAGCATGCATGACACCTCCACTGTGATGACAAAGGCAGATGTCGTACAAACTGGGAAACCCAGACATGTGTCCTGTTCCACAAACGTACATCACACACACACAAACACAAATCACTCAGCATGGCCCCTCATCCATGGACAAACGGGAGCTAGGGGACCATCCATGAAAACATTTACATCAGTCCAGCCTCAACACCACACACCCTGAACTGCAACAATGTGCATCTGTGAAGCCCACATGGACAGGTGCCATTGCACATGCACCCATGACAAACACAGGAATGTTGGGAGGAACTAAGGTGCACAGACACATCACACAAGGACAGTTTACAACCCTGGGGAATGACAGACATACTGCACAGTATGCGGTACATGGCCATGACTTCAAAGCTCACGTAACCTTCAGAATCCCTGCCACAGTCCCAGGACAATGCAGAAGCCAAGGAGAACCACAAGGCACACATGCTGACACCTGCCAACATTGCAGCCATAAACCCAACAAGTGGGAGCATTCACACACACATACACATGTCTTAATCACAGAAAGGTACCACCTAGGGACAACTCACATGCTCATACAACACACACAATGGGCCCAGGCTATGTCACGGGACAACACACTTGAGGGGACCCAACTCCTGTGGAAGCCCAGCGGTGCCAAACATATTCACAGCACGTCTCACTCATGTCAGCAGAACACTTGGTCAGTTAGCCAATAGTTACCACACAATGAAGGCTCTGCTCACAACAGCCTCGGTACGTGAGTCTCCCCTAAGTCATCTGCACATACTCAAAACATATGTCTAGCAAGTTGCACAGAGGACACAGTTGCTCCTATACCAATGATGCCCACACCTGTAGGTCCCGTGGTGATGCGCACAAAGTCTGTGAAACTGACAAATTGGACAATAATAATAATAATAATAATAATAATAATACTGAGTTTTATAAAGCGCAAACAGCTACCTCACGAGGAGGTGTCCCGGCGCTAGGAGAACACAGTAGACCTGGGGTCCGGAGGGAAGAACTAGCGGGGTTGGGTGAAAAGCCACGTTTTCAGCAGTCTCTTAAAGCAAGATTCAGAAGGGGCCTGCTGGATTGCTTGTGGTAAAGTGTTCCATAGAGGAGTAACATTTGCCGAAAAAGTCCGTCCGCCTAGGCGAGCCTTTTTCGTACGCGGGATGGCCAGTTGAACACGGCAGTTGGACCGCAGTGCGCGGGTTTGGGAGTATCTCGGGAGGCGGTTCTTCAGGTATTCTGGGCAGGAACCATGCAGAGATCTGAACGCCAACGTGAGTGCTTTAAATTTTATTCTATTAGCAACTGGCAGCCAATGCAATAATCGAAGATGCGGAGAGACTGGCTGCTTGAGAGGGATTCGCAGTAGCAGTCTCGCAGACGCATTTTGAACTACCTGAAGTTTTTGCGTCAGATATGTAGGTAGGCCCAGGTAGAGTCCGTTGGCATAGTCCAGCCGTGATGTAACAGTGGCATGAATAACCGTTTTCCGGCAGTTCTCCGGGAGGAGTCTCAGGATTTTGCGGAGATTTCTTAGTTTGCTCAAGCAGCAGCCGGCAACTTGTTGGATGTGAGAGGTGAAGGACATGCTATTGTCCCACCTCACTCCAAGATTTTTTGCCGTGTGGCTGGGTGAGGGGGCTAAGCCCAGCTCCGTCGGCCACCAAAGTTCTGAGGCGGGGGTGGGGCCTCTGCCAAAAAAGATTACTTCAGTCTTATTGGCGTTTAATTTTAATTTATTCGTGTTCATCCAATGGGCTATATCTTGGAGACAGCCCTTAAAGTTCGCAAAGGACTCCTGCGTCACCTCTGAATACGGAAATACCAGCTGGGTGTCGTCGGCATAGGAAATTGCCTTGACACCCCAGTTGGCAATCAACGTAAAGAGAGGAGCGAGGTAGATGTTGAACAAAAGGGGGCTGAGAGCCGACCCTTGTGGGACTCCGCAGCTAAGGGCCTTGGGTGCTGAAGAGACCGTCCCTAGTGCCACCTTTTGAGTTCTCAGGGACAGATATGAATGTATCCATCCCAGTGCCTTATCCTGGATACCTATCTCGGCCAGGCGGTTGAGTAGTCTAGCATGGTCCACCGTGTCGAAGGCGGCCGACAGGTCCAGGAGTACCAGCATTGCTGAGTTACCAGCATCCATCGACCACCTTACTGACTCGGCTACCTCAATCAGCGCTGTTTCCGTACTAAAGCCAGGGCGGAAGCCTGATTGTGTCTCATGAAGTACCTTGTTTACTTCTATGAATTTACTCAGTTGGCGCTGTATGACTTTCTCCAACATTTTTCCCGGGGCGGCTAATAGTGATATTTGGCGGAGATTACTAAGGTCTTCTGGATCCCCATTAGGTTTTTTCTTTAGTGGGAGGAGAATAGCATGTTTCCAGACGTCTGGAAATATACCCGAAGCGATGGAGGAGTTCCAAATATGTTGTAGTGTGGGAGCTACAAACTCAGCTAGAGAAATCCATAATTTAGCTGGGCACGGGTCGTCTGGGGAGCCGGATTTGCAACGGATGAGTTCTTGTCTTACCTCACTCAGAGGAATATTCCTGAACTGGGTGAAGATCTCACCAGGTTCATCTTTAATCGCGAGGTCCTGTTTGAGCGTTTTTGTTTCTGGTCTAAAAGATTCATACACCTTTTTGATCTTTCGGTCAAAGAACTCAGAAATGTGCTCACATAGAGTGGGTGTCGGCAAAACCTCTCTCTCAATACACTTGGGTTTAAAGAACGACTGTACCACTTTGAAAATCTGTTTGCTTGACTGTTCTGCCTGAAGAATAGAGTCAGCATAAAATAGTTTTTTACTTCTAATAGCTTTTCGTAATTTTTTGGAAGCTTCCTTATATATAGTTCTATCTTCCAGGCCATAGTTTGCTCTCCATAATCTTTCCAGCTTTTTACAGGCTGCTTTCGCTTTCCTCAGGTCCTGCGAAAACCAGGGAGCTGAGGGGGAGTCTCTCTTTGATAATACTCGAGAGGCCGGAGCAATGGAGGAGAGCATCTTGCTGACCCACTCATTGAGAAGCTGTGCATCTATATTGGCATTATCGGTCAAAGATGGGGTAGTTTGTGCCAGAACAGGGCCCATAGTATCGGGGGTCAGTTTTTTCCAATGTCTCTTTAGGAAATAACGTTTACTTGAAGCGGGAATGTCATATACCATATTCAGTTTAAATGGAATCAGTGAGTGGTCTGACCATGTCAGAGGGAGTGATGTCTCAGGCAGCACAGCCTTGATATTAGAGAAAATGAGATCGATCGTGTGGCCCCCTATATGTGTAGGGCCCTCATTGATCAGTCTAAGACTGGCCGTATTTAACGTTGCTCTGAGCAGCTCTGCCACGGCACAGTCGGGTTTATCCATATGGATGTTGAAGTCACCTACCACAATGAATTGAGGGTGGAGGAGAGAGCTCTGAACAATTGTGTCTAGTAGGGAGAGTAGTTTGGGGTCTACCCTACCCGGCGGGCGATAAATCACCAGTCCTGCTAGCGATAGCTGAGGGCTAACCTGAAAGCAGAAGAGAAGGCCTTCAATTCCCTGAATAGTGGTAGGAGCCGACGAAGTTAATGTTAGCTGTTCTTTAAAGATAATAGCTACACCACCGCCTCTCTTAACGCCAGGGCGGTTGGCGAGACATATTTTAAATCCCAAAGGGACTGCTAGTGCAATAGAGGTCAAGTTGTCCTCCTTGATCCAAGTTTCTGTTAAAAACAGGACATCCCATTCCTGCTCTTCTAATAATAGCCAAACATCGTCTGCATGTTTGGCTAAGGATCTGCAGTTCAGTAGGCCAGCTCTGAGGCCTATCTGAGTTGGAGGTTTGAGATTGGGGAGCCTCACAGAGTCTTTAGTGCCAAAAACTATCCCACAATTGCCACAGATCTGAGGGGCGTTGAGAGTCTGAGGATCTGTTATATGCAAACAACATGTAGATGAAGGATCATAAGCCCTTAAATCGTCACCTGACCACACTATCCTTCCACCTTGTATTCCATTACCGACAGCCTGGCTGGCCCCGGCCACGGACTGGTCGCGGACGGGTGCAGACGGGCTTGCCTTAGGCGCGCCTTCGGCGCGCAAACGGCGCTCCCGCTGCGCTCGTCCGCTGCGCTTCCGGTGGAAGCACATATTAAATAGGGGTGGAGGAAGGGGCGTGGCCTGGCAGGTGGTGGGCGTGGCCTGCATGTCCCAGGGGAGGGGGTCCACACCAGGAAGTATCCCGTGGCAGCGTTCCTGCAGCTGCGCGGGAAAGCCCAGAGGTTCAAGGTAGGATTGTGATGTTACACAAAAGTAAGCTTTAAAAGTGGTAAAAACAGTTTTAAAATCACAGCATTTACACGTATATTTTAAAATCGCTAAGACGACTCTCCCGGCTTCCGCCTCAGGAGGTCACAATGGGAAGCACATCATATGTGCATGGGTGCAAGCCACAGATGTGACCATGCAAATGAAATGTACACAGAGATGTCCACAAATAGTTGATCATAACACACAGGTAGCTGCAAAGGATGACATGGATACCCACCAGAATAGGATACACATCTCATGGACCACATGGAGTACCTCACATCAACACATCAGTATTCAACATTGGAAACCAAGCATTACAGGTGCAAGGGCATGTAAAACAACATAATGTACAGCTAAATCAAGTTCACAGGGATAAAGAAAAAAGCTTTATTCAGCATATTAAAAGTTAAACGTCTGTTCTAACAAAAGGCCAATGGCCAGTCCATGTCCAAATGCCAAGGAGTAAACTAGAGTGACAAATTCCAGCATATTAACAGTTAAACGTCTGTTCAAACAAAAGGCCAATGGCCAGTCCATGTCCAAATGTCAAGGAGTGAACTAGAGTGACAACTGTCACACGTTGCTTGCCTGCACTGCTAAGGACCGGGGTCATCCCCTCGGAGGGGCATACATGGGGGCAGGCCAGGCACCGCAGGGACAGGATCAGGGTGCAGCAGAAGGAGGCAGTGAAGAGGTGGGGGATGCAGGCGAGACACTTGCAACTGCAGTGGAGCTAACTGAAGTGGTGGGTGCTGTCACAAATGTGGGGCACAAGTCAGATGGGGCGGGTGCCGGCACAACTCCAGTGGGCAGGTCAGATGGAGTGGATTGGCTCACCACTGCAGTGTCCAAGTCAGACGGGGTGGTCGTGGACTCCAAAGCAGTGCCTACATCCATGGGAGCGGAATGGGGAACAGGTGAGGTCTGAAGGGCAGAGGGGGACACGGTCCCCACATCAGTGGCACTAACTGTCTGACCAGGTGTGGAGGAGCAAGTGCTAGGGGGGATGGCCTTAGCATTTTGGGGATGGTGTATCTGTGGGTGGGGGAACCCGGGGCAGGGAGTGGCGGGGGAACCCCTGGAGTGGTGGCCTGGGGGATGGAGGATGGAGACTTTGCCTTGGAGCTGCGTGGTGGCGGGGGGTCTTGCTCTTCTGGCGCTGGGGGACTTGCGGGTGGGGGTCTCTGTCTGACTGCGCCTGGGGGAGGGTGTCCGGGTGTGAGGGGTACTCCCTTCTGTGTGTGGGGACTTCCTCTTCCCCTTGTAATCAGGATCTGCAGGGTCGGTGGGGCCAAGGTCACAGAGGAAGAGCTTCTGGGGGGATGGGGTTGCAGGTGAGGCAAGGGAAGGGGGCTGGGAGGGAGAGGTCTCGGAGGACTGTGGAGTGGTTGTGGATGACTGTGTGTGTGTCTGCAAACCAGCCCCTGTGAGTGTGGAATCAGTCCCCTGCGCTTGCTTGTGTGCACGTCTAGACCTTGGTTTGGGTGTTTCTGTGCTTGGGACAGGTAGGGTGCTAGGAATCGTGGGTGGTGCAGGGGTAGGAGGGGTACGGGACTGTTGGAGGAGGGACACTGCTGCCGTCAGGGAGGAGGCCACGGACTGATTGGTCCTCTGTAGGGCAGACATGCCCTAGGAAATGCCCTCCATGAATGACACCAGTTGTGTCAACAGACCTGTGTGTGCATGAAGGACCTTCAGCATCGATGTCTGCCCTACATGGATCTGTCTAAGTAAGTCCACCGATTCCTCACTCAGGACAGCAGGGGACACAGGGGCAGGGGGTGCGGTGCCTGGCACAAAGGAGACAGGCTCACGAACACGGGAGCACACAGGGACCTCTGGGATGGGAGCCGATGGGAGGGGGGTGGTGGTGGTGGTGGCTGTGGTGGGGACAGCCTCACTAGCTGGGGTTTGGTGGCTGCTGACACCCGCATCCACAAGGGAGCCATCCTCAGAGCTGCTGTGACCCTCAGCTGGGGGTGATAGTGCTGACGACTCCTCTGTGTGGTTCCACTCGCCCTCCGTGCCATTGGGTCCACCCGACTCCTCTCCTTCTGTCCCTGTAAGGCTCTGTGGCTCCTCCTGGTCCGTGGAGCTGTCCCCTCCTGTGGCCGTGGATGTATCTGGATAGGAATAGGAAGTACGGGAACAACATCAGTCACCTGCACCGACTGCACACACCACAGTGAGTACATCACATCACAGGGCAAGTCCTGGCAACATCAGCTAAACACAGCTCAAAGTGCCAACACTGTTTAGGATCAGACAATTGTCATTCTCAACATCAACCATGGCACACATATCCCCCCTTGACTTTCACACATATGTCCATTGCATGTTGGATGCTAACACCCCAATGTGCCAACATGCACCACCCACACATTAGTTGTACATGCAAGTGAACCTGTAGGAGTATGTCACTATACACACAGCACATCTCTTGCTACTGACTCAGTACAGGTGTCCGGATGAAGGGATGGGCAGAGACTCATTTCACATGCTTGGGATGCATGCCACACTATGATGTACTCATGTCCTGATGGACAATGCCACAATGGGGTGCATGGTGCACACTTGAACACAATGCAGGCTCACTCATAGCAAGTTAAATGCCATGGCACTGGGATGCCCTGAAAGTCAGTCAACACTGTCTCCTGTCACAGGGGCAGGGAATTCAGACAACAACAATATGCACTGAGACTCACAATCCTAGCTCAGGGGTAAAGCTAACTCTGCAGATGACCGGCACACTTGCCCATCCCATGCAAAAAACATATCCAGGACCCAGAAGACCCCACATCATGCAAATCATACATATGAGTCTCAGCAAACACAACTCCCTGTACATTAACACATCACAGTCTACCATGCATGTAACCCAGCTGCATGAAGGACACAGTTGCATACACCATTGTGCGCTGTCAGATGATCACACACCTATATGTCACACAGGTCTTGTCTCTCACAGTCACATCGCAGATGTCATGCTGACCCTCTGAATCATGGACACCCCAGTTGTACGTAGCAACAAGCCACACCCTAAGGACACAGAGGCAGACACCTGAGGGCACATGTCACTAAGCACAACCTGCAATTTCATACACAGGAGTGGAATTACAGTGTTCCTAAATGCCCTTGAGGGGGCATGACTGGCCAGGACTAAGTGAAACAGAGTTTGGCCCTGGACAGTAGTCTGGTGGCTAAGCAAGTGTGACATACTTGATATACATACTCCTGAGGCCCAAGAATTGGAGTCCCCTGCTGCATGGGTTTGTTTGGAATACCCCAGCCACATGTTGCGAGTCAGACCAGCAATTTGTACACATCTCAAAGGCACACACAGATCACATGTCAGATCTCAGCCATTGTGTAAACAATTGATCCACCCATGAAACACACAACAGATTCACGAGAACTGATGCTGACCGGTACCTGAAGTGTAGCTGACTGCAGGGACACAGTGCCCTAGTGACACAAGCAACAGACTGTAGGGGCCACACCTGTGGAACAGATGAGGAGGGTGCATCACACAATTGAGGGACCTGAGTTTTGGACTATAAGACCTACGTAATGTGGAAGTGTGACCAGGACAAAAGACTGCTATTTGCATGTCAGACATAGTACACAGATCAGACATGGACTCACCCCCTTCCTGCTGCTGTCTGGCCTTCAGCTGCCTATCCAGGTCCGGGAAGACCACCGCCAGGATACGGAGCATGTGGGGAGTCAGGGTCCGGTGTCCACCCCTCCTGCGTGGAGGTCACAGCTTCAGCTGGACTCTAGCTATCCTCCGGGTCCAGCCCCGAAGGTCCTGCCACCTCTTCTGGCAGTTGCGGATCCGGCGCTTGTAGACCCCCACAGAACGAACAGCCCGGGCGATTGTCAGCCAGATCTCCTGCTTCTGGTGGGCATCAACCTGTGAGGAGGACAAAGTGAAAAGTACATTAACACACATGCCCCAGATTTGTGCATCACACATTTGGATATACATGTCATCATCACAAAGGGAAATGAATTACACAGGTAGTGCAACCATGGGGAAGGTAAAATCACATGCATGTCTGACATGTTAACAATGCCTGGATAGTTTAAGCTTGCAATAATGCACGTTAGCAGCAGGAAAACTATTCATTACATGTACCTACACACTTTGGGAGATGAAAGTAGTCATTGAGAATGCTTGCCACTGGTGTACACACTGCTAGTACTGCTAGTCAGACAACATGCATAATTAGAAAGGCAGTGGACTGCACACTCACCTGCTCCCCTGGTTTCCCATACAGCTTGCTGTACTGCGGAAGGAGCCCGTCCAGCAGGGCCTGGTTCTCCTCCTCAGTGAAGGCTGGGGCCCTCTCCAGAGTACGTGCCATAGCAGGAGCCAGAAGATGCAGAGACAACAGCAGCGGTAGCAGGGATGTGGTCCAGTAGCATGTAGTGCAGGCAAGTGAGCTCCCTGGGGGCCAGCCAGCCTTATATCTGTGCTGCAGAGGCAGACTCTGTGCCATGTGTCCCAAGTGATAGGTCCAACACGGTTGCATTCTATGAATTTGGCCAATCCATTCAAAAGTACGACTCGTACACGCCTTCTGCATCGTTCAAATCTTCACCTTCATAGAAAACTTGCAATTGCCACATTGTTGTAGGCATCCAACTGAATTTCCAGTGCACAACTTGTACAAATTTAGAATCCGCATCCGTCTCCATGACAGTCCTGAGCCAATGGGAGCGCCCGGCTTGTTCAACTGACTGTACAACGCGTATTTTGAAAATACACATGCACCCGTCTCCATACGATTCAATGGCCAAGGCGTACGCCTGTCTCGGACCGTGCCTGCCCGACGCGTACGCATTGTCACCCGCGTCGGACCTAATTGCATTCAATGACAAAGCGTACGTATGGCTCGGTCATGAACCGTGGAACGTGTAAGCATTGTCACCCACGTCGGACCACATTGCATTCAATGACAAAGCGTACACAAGGCTCGGTAATGAACCGTGCAATGCGTACGCATTGTCAGCCGCGTCGGACCTCATTGCATTCAATGACAAAGCGTACGGACGGCTCGGTCATAAACCGTGCAATGCGTACGCATTGTCACTCGCGTCGGACCTCATTGCAATCAATGACAAAGCGTACGCACGGCTCGGTCATGACCCGTGCAATGCGTACGCATTGTCACCCGTGTCGGACCTCATTGCGTTCAATGACAAAGCAAACGCACGGCTCGGTCATGACCCGTGCAATGCGTCCGCATTGTCACCCGCGTCGGACCTCATTAGTGTGACTATTATACGGATGCAACACACATATACTGGCCATGGACTCCTGCGCACACCTGCCACACTATAGAATTGGCCACACAGTGTCCCATGGCATGTAAGGCTGCATTTCCTGGGTGTTTGGGGGGGCCCCAGCAGTTTTTGTGGCTGGGACTTTGTGAAGCCACTCCCAGGCTGTGCACGTGTACATGGGGGCAGAATCCTTTGTGTGTTGTGCACATTACCACTGTGATGTGCAATTGGACAGTAATGGGCATGAGTCAAGGCCACAGTATCAGGTTGGATATGTTTAAGACATGTCACATACACCCTGAGTCCTGGGGGTGATGGCATGTACATCACAGTGAGACCTGTAGCCCCAATACTGATGTGCACCCACAGCCTGTGTGTATGTTGTGTCTCAGATGTGTCTGATCACATGTTACCAATGGGTGACAGTCTCCACATCCATGTGGTATAAGCATCAACCTTGATGGGGTGTGTGTCATAGAGACGTACATGTAGGGCCGGCAGGAACAACAGTGGCCACTTCCTGTGGGACTTACGCTTGCCTTGTGGTGTGTACGTGCTACGCCATGTCCATTGTTGTGTTGATGTGGCAATACAGGGAGCCTGGGTTTCTGCATGGCAAAGATCTGTGATGCCTGGGAGACATGAGGCCTCAATTGTCACTGGGGTGTGTTTTTTGAACGTTGCAGCAGCACATAGGTTGGGTGACACAGCCAGATGATTGGCCCATTGCACTACATGGGACTCATGTGGACATGTGGAATTGAGATGTGAGGTGGTGGTCTTGTAGGTGACATATGTGTCCATGCCCAACAGCACACACCTCAGTACATTATGTAATGTCATGAACTAGCATGTGATAGTGATCGTGGTCATGGCCACATGGGTGGATGTACTGACAATCTTCCTTTGTGCATCTCTGTACTGCAGGGCACCAGCTGTCCATCGTCCGTTCCCAGACCTTGCAACCATGCAGGAACGCGACTGCATCAGACGGTACCGCTTCACCAGGCCACTGATTGCGGAGTTGGCGGAGCAGTTGGCGCCACATCTGCTACCTGGCCGTACATACCCTACAGCACTGACCCCAGAGGTGAAGGTGATGGCAGCCCTGCACTTCTTTGCTACAGGTACCTTCCAGTACACTGTGGCTACTGCTGGTAGTATGTCCCAAACGATTTTTAGTCGTGTGCTACGCGATCTCTTGGAGGGGATGTTGCAATTCCTCGACATGTATATCAAGTTCCCGAGCCCAGATGAACTCCCTGAAATTAAGGATGCCTTTTATACACTGGGGAGGATGCCAAACGTCATTGGATCTATTGATGGGACACATGTTGCCCTGATACCACCACAGGCACATGAGCAGGCATACCGGAACAGGAAGCACTACCATTCGATCAATGCTCTGGTGGTCTGTCTTGCTGACATGTCGATCACACATGTGTGTGCACGGTTCCCTGGTTCGGCGCACGATGCCTACATTATGAGGAGTAGTCGCATTGCAACGCTGATGTCACAGATGCCAGCTCAGCATGCCTGGCTTGTCGGTGTGTACTGACTGTTTCTCACTGTGTGTGTTTGTCACTGTTGTATTCCGCACTCTTACAAAACTCAGCTACTTGTTCATTTTTGTGTGTGTAGGTGACTCCGGATACCCCAACATGCCGTGGTTGCTGACACCCCTCCGGAACCCTGTGACACCAGCCGAGCTGCGCTACAATCAGGCACATGGTCGGAGCAGGAGGGTGATTGAGCGGACATTCGGCCTCCTGAAAAGCCGCTTTCGCTGCCTGGACAAGACCGGAGGGGCCCTCCCATATGAGTCTGCAAAGGTGTGCAAAATAATATTGGTCTGCTACATGCCACACAACAGGCGGTGCGGAAGGAGGTGCCTCTCATCCAGGATGACGATGACGACGACCAACGTCTGGCACCTGTGGAGGATCCTGGCCTGGGCCAAGATGCCAGTGATGATGAAGATGATGGTGACGTCCGCTCCCAGCTCATCAACAACTTCTTCACCTGAATGTGAGTTTGCAGGGTTGTTATGTGAATGTATGGAGGTAGCCTGGAATGTGTTGAGCCAGCTCTGTTGCTGTCTGAGTGTGTCTGTGTGCCACTTGACTGGATGCGTGCTGTGATGTGTCCATTCAGGTGGTGTGTACTCCACAGTAGGGTAGTACTGCTAACTAGTGTTTGTGTAGGTGTTTTGCAACATGTTTTGTGCATGTGTATTGCATTTCTCTCCTGTTCTTCTGTGCTTTTGACTGTATCTTGTCTGTCCTTCCCAGGGTACTTTGCCTGTTGTGTGGTCAACACTGACCCCCAACACCCAGAAGCCAACACCAGTGTGGAAGTAGACAATTCCCATCAACCGATGTACCCCACATCCCTGGACTTCCATTCTCCAACACATTGTGAGCGTGTGTCCACTGTTACGTAGAATTACCGTGCAACTAGTGTGAAATAAACGTGTTGCTGATGTGTAATGAACCTGTGCTACGCTTTGTTATGTGCGTAGTCTGTCTTCCCACATCTGAGTGACATCTGCTTACCTCACCTGTGGACTTGTTACCACTGACTGGGCTTGGCGTTGTGTCTGTGCATGCCAATGTGTTTCAGGTCAACATCATTGTGTGTGATGAGTAACATGGCCATGGTGAGTATGTTTTGTGTTGCCATAGTGGTGTGTCTCCCTCACATGTATCACATCCCCATGACTCCCCTTACGTTGGTCACATTGTTGCAGTATTTGGCATGCACTGTGTTGTGTAGCAGATCAACATCTCCCTGAACATGACAAGTTGGAATCACAACAGAGGCAAGTATGGTGTACTGGTGATTTTATTTACAAACATGTGTGAGGGAAGTGCACAGGATGGTGGGTGCTGTACAGTGATTTTGGAATCCAAAGTTCACATTGGAGTTGGAAGTGCTGGTAGATGAAATGTCCAGAGTAAAGTCCACAGTCATCTGATACATTGGCCCAACATGAACCCTCCATGTCATGTGGGCGAGTTGTGTGCGATTGGACAAGGTGAACGGGTTGCGTACGAAGAACATTGTCCAGAACAGGTTTGGAGGCCCTGGGGGATGTGCTGGGACATCTGCCTCTCACATGTCCTTCTTCGGATGACCCCTCTTCTTCCGGGGGGGGGGGGGATCCTCAGTTGCAGGGGACTCTCCGCCAGAGTCCTCCTCCCTCCCTGTGGTGCTGGCAGATGGTGTTGCGACAGAAGTTGTGGGCACACAGGGGTGTGTGGAAAGGTTGGTGTTGATCTGGCGGAGGCATTGGAGTATGTCCCGATGCACCGCAGTGATGTCATCCCACTTGGCGGGCATGGTGGGCAACCTGCTCGTGTTGCATGTCCTTGAGGATCCCCACTACCAGGCCAAATCCTCCGGTGCTATCCTGGTACGCATCTAAGATGCGTGCCAGTTGGGGGTCATCATGCAGTCCAGACCCCTCTGCAAGGCGCGCCCTGTGCCTCCCACCCCTCCCAGCACCCCTCTCCACACAAGCAGGACCAGCGGCGGTACGCACAGGTGACACTGGGACCCCTTGGGTGGTGTTGCTGGTGGTGTTGGCTGTAGTTTCCGGGGGGTCCTGTGTCCCTGTGCCGTGGGTGTTGATTGTCCTTGGTCTGTCCGTGTTGGCGGGGGTCCCTGTCGGTGTCCAGATGCTGGAGGCGTGGGTAAAGGGGGGGCAGATGTTGATGCTGCTGGTGCTGCATGATGGCTCACACCGGAGGGGCCAGGTTGGTCGTCGTCATCCGAAGAGGACAGTGAGAGAGTCAGACCAGAGAGCTCTGTGTCCACCAGAGTCTGGGACTGGGTATCCTCGTCATTTGGTGCTGGGTGCCCAGCACCACCTGTGTTTGGAAGAGACACACAATGTGATTTATGTTTCTACATGCATCGTTGGTTCACAAACATAACATTTTCTACTTTTCAAACAGATGCCTGCCTGTACACTGCTTTTTCCCAGCTTGTCACAGACAGAGTTTGATATTGTTGTTGGCCATTTCCCAGCATGGCCTTGTGCTCCCCACAACAGAGCCCAGTGTCAGACATCTTGTCAGTCCCTTCCCACTCCCTGTGAGGCGAGTATGTTTCAGTTTGATCTTGCTGGGCCATGTGGGCGGGTGTAGGTTGTCTGTGACTGCAACTCCCATCATACTCTTGGCTACACCCCCCTTCCCAGCATGCCCATGCTTCCTCCCTCTTGACTCTGATTCCCTGTGAGGGCGTGTGACAACAATGGCAAGATGGCTGACTATGTAGTCCTGATGTATGATGTTGGCCATTTCCCAGCATGGCCTTGTGCTCCCCACAACAGAGCCCAATGTCAGACATCTTGTCAGTCCCTTCCCACTCCCTGTGAGGCGAGTATGTTTCGGTTTGATCTTGCTAGGCCATGTGGGTGGGTGTAGGTTGTCTGTGACTGCGACTCCCATCATACTCTTGGCTACACCCCCCTTCCCAGCATGCCCATGCTTCCTCCCTCTTGACTCTGCTTCCCTGTGAGGGGGTGTGACAGCAATGGCAAGATGGCTGACTGTGAAATCCTGGTGTTTGTTTGGCTACAAGTCCCAATTGCGTCCCTGTGCTTCACACAGCAGCACCCAGTACGGGGTATCTTTTGCTGATATTTCAATGAGGTGTGTGTCAATGCATTGTACCTGGTGAGTTGTGTGGAGTTTGTGTTGAGGGGGGGTGTCTCCCCATTCTGAGTAGTCTGGTCAGGGCTGTCAGTTCTCCTTCCCATCATGAAACGTGCTTCCATTGTAGGGCGTGCAAGTTGTCTTTCAGGATGTCAGTCAGTGGTGTCCTGCTTGTGATTTGCACACAAGCCCTAGCAGGGCCTTGTGCTCCCCACAGCAGGACTCAGTGTCAGCCATCTTGTCAGCCATTTTCCACTCCCTGTGATGTGGGCATGTTTCAGAGAGGTCTTGATGGGCCAATCAGGAGGGTGTGCATTATCTGTGACTACAGGCCCCATCATGCTATTGGCTGCACTCACTTCACCTGCATCCCCACTATTCCTTCCTGACAGTCAGCTGCACTGTGAGGTGGTGTGTTTGTAGTGTCAAACTGTCTGGCAGGGTGTATTTGGCTTAGTGCCACTGGCTTGCTCTATTTGTTTGTAGGTTGGTGCATGTCATGACACAGTCCCCAGTCACTATGAGATGGCAGGTATTGTGTTTCTGTGACTGGCATACACATCTTGGGCTGATTATCTATTGGTTAGTGTAGCTCTGCTTGCGGTGCATGGTTTCACTGTCCCCTTGCCACACAATCTTAGGTATGTTGTTTGTGTACTCACCAGGCTCTGGGATGTCTGTTAGGCCATGGACTCTCTCTGGTGGTAGGATGTCCCGCACCTTCTCCTCCCAGGTCCTGAAGTAAACTGGTTTGGCAGGAGGGCCATGCCCGGTGCGCTGACTCAAGGCGTGATCTTTCTCGTTGAGTTTCTTGACCCTCCTGCGCACGTCATACCACCTGTTCTGGATATCGTCCTTTGTGCACAACGTTGGTGCTTGTGCGTTCACCTTGTCCACAATCCTCGCCCACATCTTGGTTTTCTGTGAGATGGGGGTCCTTTGAACCAATGTACCAAACAAATGTGGCTCTACTCTGATCTCGTCTACCAGCACTTCTAACTCACTATCTGTGAACTTTGGATTCTTCTTTGGAGGCATGGTGATGAGTGATGGTGGTGAGGGATGTGTGTGTGAGGGTGCAAGTGATGGTGTTGGTTTTTCTGTGTGTATGTGTGTGTGCTTTTGTATGTGGTGCTGATGGTGTGTTAGTTCTGTGATGGGTGAGTTGTGAGTGTGTCTGTGGTTGCTGTGTACTGGTGTTTGCTGCTGGCTGTGTCTCCTGTTTGCAAGGGATGATGGTAGTGATTGTAGTCCTTTATATAGTTGGAGTTGTGGGTGTGTCTTTGTCCCATGTTTTTTTCTTTGGTATTTATTGGCTTTGTCATTGCTTGTTTGGTCCTTTTTTGTCTTTTGTCCTTTGTGTTTTGTAGGCATGAAGGAGACGTTCATGTGACGGAAACGGACGCTGCTGTTGTCTCGTGCGGGCTTCTCCGCCTCGTTCACGCTGCCTGCCTTCTGTATTTGGTACGCGTCGGTCGCGGCGGTCTCTATTGCTTGTGTGCCCGGTTGTCTGTGCGTGTCGGTCGTGCGGCTTGATCTCCGTGCGAGTCGGTCTGGTTTTACATGCATTGCATCGTACTGCGCTAATCGTACATCGCGGGTACGGGTCGGTCGGCTTCATTCTGGGTTTGTGTCGGTCGGTGAAAATTGCGTCGGTTTTCCGGCCGGATCACTATTTTCCCTAGGGCTCGGTCGTACGGTTTGTATTCCGTACGTGTCGGTTGTAATTCACATGCGTTGCATCGTACTGCACGGGTCGTACGGCGCTGGTCCGTGTCGGTCGGTATTCGGTTCGAGTCCGTGTCGGTTTGTTCGTTTTGGGGCCAAAACCGGAATCGGCCCTTAAGTGTCAACCCATCATCTGAAACCTTTTTCAAACAAGTCATATAGGTTCCAATTTATTTACGAGGAATATATTCTTGTATAAATGACTGTATGTTTAGTGCGACTGGGGGGTGGGGGTCAGTTGCTGTGCCAAATTTCTGGTGTTACTTGTGTTCGTGCATTCTTTTCATACAGTGCATATCTATGTGACTCGGGCTAGGCGAGTCTTGCGTTCCAGAACTTTGGATGCAGGTTGCCATTGTGTGTTTTACTTTGAGTTTTGTGTATATTGTAATGCCCTCAATCGTTTTTGCTGTGCTCACCTTGTAGCTTTTTCTTACTTCTTGTTTATATGGGGCAATTTGTCCTTCTAGACTGCACTTGCACTCAACTGTTTTTCAGATATCTTTTTACATGGTGACCACACCAGAATTGCTGCATTTTATTTCAAAATCTTAGACTGATCACCCAAATAAAATATAACAGCAAATCCTGTTAGGACTGAATTGTCTATTCTGGGCACACTTTCCTTTTTAGGTCGAGCCTGGGCATCACATCGCTGCTCTTGGAGTTTGTATTGGAGTTTGTAATTGAAGCCCTGCTCACTCTCAGTCCATATTTGTCGTTGGCTTGTGTTATTGTCCTTCGTGAATGCTGACTTCCGATTCGTTATTAGGCTTGTTAGTCCCTCCTTAGTACCGTCTTATCTTCATTTGTAACCTCTCATGAGGACTGGCCCTTTTACTTCGGTTGTTATACAGTAGGTCTTCTTTAGTCAGTTAGCACTATTTTCTTTAATGAGTTCCTCTTACTGCAGGATGGTCTGTCGGGTGCAGTTGTGACCACCCGCTTATTTATTTAACTCGTAGCAAATGGGGAGCTCTTCAAGGGCCATGGGAGACATAAGGGGGCAACTCAGTGATGCCTTCGAGCATTTGGAATGCAATAGGTCTCACATTTGTGCGAGTTTTGTCATTTACAATGCCAATAGCTCAAACTTGCGTAAATGCAAGACTTATTGCATTGCAGATGCTTGTTCAATTCCTAATTAGTTTGGTACAAAGAGACTCCGACCAGTTGCCTCCTCTAGCATGAAACTGATAGAGCTCATCTTTTTCAATACTTTCAGTGGATCAACATGACCGTCAATATGGAAGTGCTGTTACATCATCTCTCGCCACCTTAGTGCAACATTGGTTTATCTGGTAATGTGCTTATCTACAATCGAAAAACGGTTTCTTAGATCCCTGGTGAATTTAGCGCCCAGCACTCCGTTGACGCCCCTCCATCTGGATCTTGCACACAGGCTGCTAGCACACAAAATAAGTTACAATCTTTTAATGTTCTGGCACAGGTTATGGTTAGTGGATGAGCTTGCTCCTTATCGAGTCCTTGACGGCGCTCCTGAGGTTATCTACGATACCCTCTATCCCCTGGTTTAGATCAGTGAGAGAGCTACTTGAGGGGATCGGGATGGAAGAGGTCTGGATAAATCCGGATAGCCTAGCCACCATCTCAAGAACAAATCTGAAAGAAAGGTTCTGGGAAGCCATATCAACAAAAGCACTGGTAAAAAGTGAAGGTGGTTTAACCTTTGAATTCTTAGATTTTAAATCAGTTTATCACTTTGAGGACACACTAGATGAAATTGTTCCTCCAATGGCACACAAATTATTCTGCCAGTTCCGGTACAAGGCACTGCCCACAAAACAGTTCTGTTTGTGTGGAGTAGTGGTCGACACAAGGTTCACACTCAAAGACCACTTAAACATCAGAAAAGCCCAAGCAAATAAACTACGATTTGCACTGAACATGTTAAAACTGAAATTAAAGTGTCCATCTAAAGCTCATCTACTAAATGTCATTGCTGCCAAGTTCCTCCCAACTCTCACATACGGCTCCAAACTATACAAAGGATAAGATGCCAACTTCTTGAATCTATTGCAATCAGGCCTATTTAAACAAGTCTTTCGGATTCCGCAGTACACATCTCAAGCCCAAGTTCGCTTGGAATTCGGGTTATTAGACCAATATCTGATCAGACAAGCGGCAGTAATAAAGTTGTGCTGGAAATTAAAAAGCAGCACCAGAGGACTCCTTGTTGGGGTACTGCTGGACAGAAAAAAAGAACCAACCCAAAGGAAGAAAAGCTTGGCACACCTTACTTGAACGAGCATTGACAACGCTTGATATGCATGATGCTTGGAACACTGACCATAATTTCAATGCAGGGTCAAAAAAGAGTTCCCCTTTGGTATACTTTGAAACCAGAGCCAAACCACATACACTCCGAATTTTAGTTACATCACCAGAACATAACATCAACACTATCAAAGGTCAAGTTTTCAATCAATACTTGGATATTTTATTGAAATATAAAAAGCGAGAAACACATTAAAAACCAACAAGGACAGCTATTGTCCGCAAAGTTAAAAACGACACAGATATACACAACAATGGGAGAACCTGCAAGAAAAATAATTTCTAGTCATAAAAACAGGATAAGACATCAGACCAAAATTCATTTTAACACATTTAATTTTTTGCCAAAATATAACGGTATTGTCAAATGCCTATTATAGTCTACAGTAAACCTTTTGAAAAAAGCCTTGACGCGTTTCGGTGGATGTTGTCGCTTGAGTACCACATTATTCAAGACAAAAGACGATATCTCCCAATAAACAATATTTTGGATCTTCAACTATAGGTATCCATTGTTAAACAAATTTGATCGGTATAAGCAACCTCACTCTTGATTGCACACCCCTATTGTTTCCATAAAATCCCTCCAAAACGTGTGTGCCTTCCACCCAGAGGTTGGAGGAGACGAGGCCAATGAATACCTCTTAGAATCCAAAATGTGGCCTCAAATGTAGAGCCACTTTCTTTCTTCCTTGTTGTGGGATTCCAAAATTTAAAATATATCCCTCAGTCCTGTGTTGCTCATCCGGACTGTTTTTGGTTAGTCTTATATCAGCGATTCCGAACATAAAACGGGGTCCACACCACCTCCGCACGTGTAGGGCTATTGTTGAACAATTGAGGCCACATATTGGATCCTAAGAGGTATTCATTGGCCTCATCTCCTCCAACCTCTGGGTGGAAGGCACACAAGTTTTGGAGGGATTTTATGGAAACAATAGGGGTGCGCAATCAAGAGTGAGGTTGCTTAGACCAATCAAATTTGTTTAACAAAGGATACCTATAGTTGAAGACTATAATAGGCATTTGACAATACCGTAATATTTTGACAAAAAATCAAATGTGTTAAAATGAATTTTGGTCTGATGTATTACCCTGTTTTTATGACTAGAAATTATTTTTCTTGCAGGTTCTCCTATTGTTGTCTATATGTGTGTAGTTTTTAACTTTGCGGACAATAGCTGTCCTAGTTGGTTTTTAATGTGTTTCTCGCTTTTTATATTTCAATAAAATATCCAAGTATTGATTGAACACTTGACCTTTGATAGTGTTGATGTTATGTTCTGGTGATGTAACTAAAATTCGGAGTGTATGTGGTTTGGCTCTGCTTTCAAAGTATACCAAAGGGGAACTCTTTTTTTACCCTGGTCTATTTGGTGCCCTACCCCTTTGGGACTAAGGGGCCCCTCTCTGTTTTTGCACAGCATAATTTCAATGCATTCAAAAAAATAATCAACGCAGCAAAGCAAAAGGCCTGGATAATGGATAAAGCAACCCTATCGAAGAAAAAACACGGCTGGATGGTCTTCTCCTCATATGAGATGCGATTGCCTCAACCGTACCTCGTCGAGCACATGACTCCATCGACCCAGAATCAGCTACTTTTGATCAGGATGGGAGCTTTCACCACAAAAGACCAGGTTCCAAAATGGCCAACCATGCTTTGCAGACTTTGTGGCCAAGCCGAAGAGTCTCTCATCCATCTAGTGTGCATTTGCTCAGCAGTGAATAAGTTGAGACGGCAATATATACTTCACGCACTCCGCGTTTCGCAAGTTAGATCATGTCGACCGGCCATCATGCAACTATTAAACTGTTATTCGCTTCAGACCTCATGCAGGGCAACCAAATTTCTGCAGAAAGTTAGCTTATCATTATCTAAATCAAACACATAGAGCCAACGCATATGTGTTTTCTGGCACCAAAAGCGATAAGTATACTAGCAATTTGCACATAATTTTCAAATCGGAGATAGACGACTACGAACTTCTAGAAATCAACTTGTTTCAAAATTCATAATGCACATGGAACCGCACAGGAATCCGAGGTTTTGTAACACCTAGTTTATATCTGTACATTGTCCATGATTATAGCAGTGTAGTCAAGGATTCATGCACACCGGCCCTTTTCACATATAACTGCCGCAATAAAATTTGACCACCGCCTGCAATGAGAGACACAGTGCACCGTAGGACTGCACTTTAAACTTATGATTCCAGCCACGATGTAGCAGACAAGCAAAACTTGGTACTAAACACTATTTTGCACATGTTTTTAGCAACAGGATCAAAAGAAGTTAAAAAATTGAGTAATAACTTGTGTACCAATCAATCCTGACGAATTATGATGAATTCTGAACTCTGGGAAATGGACATATCCTCCTCTTTTCTCTTCTTTCTTTTTAAACATAATTGCTGATTGTGCTTTTATTGACAAATTTCGATGATTTTTTGTAATGGTTTTAACTAACTACATGACTAATTATGATGAATTCTGAATTCTGGTAAATGGACATATCCTCCTCTTTTCTCTTCTTTCTTTTCAAACATAATTGCTGACTGTGCTTTTATTGACAAATAATTAACTACATGCAATAAAATTCATTAATTCATGCAGTTCTGTTCAAAGTGGTCAAACGTTGCTGCTGATGACTACCTCTGTCCTGCGTGAAATGCCAGCTCAGAAGCTATTGCACATTTGTTATTTTTTTGTCCTCATTACCAACTTTCAAGGAAAAAATTGATTATTCCATTGTGTAAACTAGTCGGTCCGGGCCACTACCTCGAGGTGATAAGAATCTTGATGACAGACACCAATAGAGAAGTGGTCTTCAGCCTGTCTAGATACTGGCACGCCCTTTGGATCAGATACACTAAATGTATTTTATGACATGTTAAATTTTGTCTAAATTTTTTGTCTATGAATTTTAATCGTACTTTGTATAGTATTATTGCTTTTTATGATTACCAAAACGCACTTTATGACACTTTTTAAATCTTCTTCCCTACAATTTTAAATTATATTTCTAGGGTACCAATGCTTTTTAGGAATATTGAAAAAAAAATGTGGTTTATCCACAATGTGCTGTTACTTTTATGATCTTGTATGATCGAAATAAAGTGGAAATGATCTGGTAATTTGCTCTATACCACCTTTTTCTTTAGTGCCCTGCGAAAGGGCTCTCTGAAGTACAACAGAGTTGGAACACAGTGAAATTGTAAAGTTGTGCAGTGAGACTTGACACAGTTTAGAGAAGAAGATTGTTTTATTGTGTATACTTTCTCAGAGTGTAATTTCTAAATTTCAAACCCACAAATCAAATTCTCTGACCAACCAGAAGGCACTGGTTTAGAGATGAAGTGACACACACTCTCTGTTCCAACCAAACATAGCAATTTTATCTATTAGGAAGAACAAAAAGTTACAGTCAGATATATCTTTGTCTAAGCATGCTGCTATTTTTCGGTTATTTGCAGTGGTTGGCAGACCTCATCCTTTCCAGCGTCTGTTTTTGGTGCGCCCGGTTACAGTCATGCACACTGTTAAGTTACAGAAGCAAACGGATAACATTGGCAGGACCCCACCACGAAGAATGCCCATTCATCTCTCCTGCGTCAATGCATGCAGGGGTAGTTGAGGTGCTACGTATGAATGGAGGCTCTGAAGACCAAGGACTCCACTTAAGAAAGGGAAGCAAACAATTCCCTGCTGCCTAAATGCGCATGCCACACTAGACCACACAACAGCTCGGCAGGCCCTCAGGAAGTGCATTCAGCATCTCCACGTGAAGGTGTTGATGAAATGAGTCATACATTTTGGAGGTAGCGGGAAAAAAATTGTTTCGAAAAGCTGAAATTAAATTATTGGTTCTTGGAATCCTGAGAAGCATGCTGAGGTTTGCAGATATTGGATCTATAGTTGTGGCTCTATCCTTGAAATCCTTCAAACCTGTATTACCATGCAACTAGATAGAATGCAAAATGTGAAAGTGAAAGTATTATGCAGCCAATTAATCAATCCTCTTGTAAACTAATACATATATTCACATCGTTCAAATCAGACACATATCTCTTGAGCTCAAGTTTAGTGCTACATGCATAAATGACTTTTTCAAACAGGGTCTTTGTACCTGAGACACCTTGTGTCCTGGTATACATCCAAATGCTCCCTTCGTTCAAGCTATCTGGACTTGGCAGTGGTTTCAGGCAGTGCCGTCTTAAAGGCTTGAGCATGCTGGGCTGTTCCCAGGAGGCCCCACAGGGGCCCCATGAGCATAGGGGCCCCATGCAGATCAGAATTTTCCATGAAACCTCTTTAGGTCGAGCCTGGGCAGCCCGTGCGCTGCTCTGCGAGGCATGCTGTATTCAGGTAGGTACTTGAAGCTCCGCCCACTCACCGCCCGCTTTTTTCATTGGCTTGTGTCATTGTCCACTGTAAACTGAGGCTGTTCATTGGTCAAAAGGCTTAGTAGTGCCTCCTTAGTACCGCCTTGTCTCATTTTGTAACTTCCCATAGCGACACCCCCTGTTAAGTGTGTTGTTGCTCGTAGGCTTTAATTATAGCCTCCGAGCACTATTTTCTCATATAGCTTTGTCCTGCCAGCTATTGCAGGCAGGACACGCTCCCTCCTAATGCGTTTTTAAAGTTTTATAGCAGGCATTTGCAATGCAATAGGTCTCGCATTTGCGAGAGTTTAAGCTATTAGTATTGTAAATGACAATGCCTTTTATTTATCTGTTTTAAAAACAACACATAAATAAAAGGCATTGTCATTTACAATGCAAATAGCTCAAACTCTCATAAATGTGAGACCTATTGCATTGCAAATGCTTGTTTAAGTAGGCAACGAAGAAAGACAATGCACAGACATTTTGAAATCTATGATATACAGGCATCACTATACATTTTCACAGTGACTGAAGTTGGTATTAGGAAATGATCACTTTCTTTCCATAGAATCAAGAGATGTCTTGAAGTGAGGTGTACACTTCGCTGCTTGGTGGGTCTGATTTCCAATGGAAGGGGGTTTAAAAGCTGTAGATGTAGTGCATGGGTGTTATGTGTGAAGTTACAAGATTTTAATTAATTGATAAAAGGTTGCTAGTGGAAGTGTAATGGGCTAATTGGTTGAAAACGTTCTCTGGAAATAAGGGATTGATAGCTCTGAACACCAGTACCAGCAGTCTACAAAGGGGACTGCTGTTGGCAGTCGATGATAAGTAGAGGTTGGTGTGCGCTCGGGGAGGTCGTACTGGGTTCCAGGGGCAAAGCCGAGAGCCTTATTCAGTGAAACAGAAGAGTATTCGGAGAGGCCTACCTGTAGGCTGTTACAGTAGGCGAGGTTACAGAGTACCCAAGACCTGATCGATTGAATGAGAAGGGCAGATCTTTGTTCATTTGGAACTTTGTGGCATGATATTGTCGCGGTGATAAGGAATTCCAGTATAATGGATCTAGAAAAGAGAAAGCCAAGTTTTCTGGCAGAGAAGATAAAGATTAGTGAGTTAGGAGGGAGGTGGACTCAGCTGTGTGAGGACATAGGAAGGAAAATAAAGAACCATAGTTTTTCATGAGTTCTACACGAGGGACTCTGACAGGTAGAAATATGGGTGACCATAGTTCGGTGCCCCACCGTATTGAGGAGAAGCTGTCAGAAAGACAGAAAACAAGCCTGGTAATGGATGCCGTGGTGAAGCCCTAGGTATTAAAGTAGGCAAGTAAGGTAGGTCAAAAAAAATATATCAAATGTCAAGGATATCAAATGTTGCAGAAAGTTCAAGAAGTAGAAGAACAGAACAGAGATGATTATGATGGGTTGGTTTGATTAGGTTTAGGACATGTGTGAGGGCAGATTCTACTTAGTGATACAAAAAAACAGACTGAAAGGGACTAAGCAGGTGTTTAAATGTAAAGTAATGGGCAAGACTCAACACAAACAGATCCCTTTTCAGAGGAAAGGAAGGTGAGATACTGAATTGAGTTATAAATGTGAGTTAAGCGAGGATAAGATGTGATTTACAGATAGAAAGAGGTGGTTACAATGAGAAGGTTAGAACAGAAGAGCATTGGAATAAAAAAGAGCTTGTTAGCATCACAGATCCGAATGCGTGCATGATTGATTTACAGATTTTATTATCGGGATAAGCACTGCTGGAGATCTGGTGGGTAAGTGTGAGAGCAGAGCATATTAGAGCAGAGGGATCAGTAGGGTGTAGAAAGGGGATCATGGCTCAAAGAGAATAGTAGGAATAGTTGCTCAAAAGGTAGTGATTTCAGATGAGAAACAAGAATAAAACATCTTATTTGTTACAGAGATGTTTGTGATACACATGCATGGTGGAGTAGTAAATCAGTAATAGGGCATGTGAGCCATCGTAGTTATTTTGAATGTATGATGATTTGGCATTATCTAAACTTCTTCTACAAGTAGCTTGTGAGCTACTTTTAGCTCTCCAGCTACCTGTAAGTAACTCTCTTGTGTGCAGGCCCACCTACTAAATTTGTAGCTTTTCCTTTGTTTAATTTATATATGGGAACCAAAATTAAAAAGTTTGTATTTAGGATGAAAATATGTTTATTTTCACAACTCATTAACTGATATTTGAAGAAAAATGGTTGAGTTTCAAAAATGTTTTTAAAGTGTACATTTGAGTGATAAATCCTGTGCCGATCAAGAAGCTTATTACTAACAGTGTTACCTTGATGGTCTGGTACTGCAGCTATGGCTGTTGTGCATTACCCATGTAAAGGCAGTCAAAATTGACAAAGATTTTTTACATTACTGCTGGCAACCCTCCTGCTCCACAGAAGTGATCACTGCTGGTAATCTTGCATAGGGTGACCATTAAGGTAATTTTGCCTGATGTGGTAATTATTACAAAACTAGTAATAGTTGCTCCAAATGATTTCATTGAACCAAAGTAGCTTTTACTACAGAGAAGGTTGGAGGCCCCTGATCTAGGGTCATGGATAGCTCTGTCAGGGCTACTTTATATACTTCAGGTTTTTCTGTAGTCTTATTTTTTCGCCATTTACAGAGGAGTGCTTGCATCTTAGTTATCAACATTTGTATATCCAGTGAGATCCTGATTTGATGGTGTTAAGTGGTGGGAATGAAAGTAAGCACACATAGGATAGGGGGAGTCAAATGCAAGCTTTAAACCTTATTAAAATGGTCAATTGACTGGACTGTTGCAGTCGATGCAGACTGGGAGGGTATCTGGTGAGTGTTTCCCTTTAACAGAGGTGTAATACAATGGGAAATAATGCCAGAGGTTATAGTGATCAGAATATGTAAGGTAGCATGAACAGAAGCAGAAGGGTCATTAGTTGGAGGAAAGTGGGCTAGTGTGTTTAAAATAAGTATTAGAACCAAACTTTTCTATTGGTTCTGTGTGGGTGGCAAGTGGGCAGTGTCAGGTTTGTGTTTATGATAAAGTATTCAGAGAAGAGGTGAACGAACAGCATCATCTGTGAATGGTTGCTTATTTCTACCTTAACATCTACAATTATAATCTCCAAAAATGATGGTAGGAGTGGTGGCGTCAAGTGCCAATGGCACATGAGGAGTAATAAAGTGTCAGTATTAGCTTGAATCAGCAATTATTTGCGTTCAGAGGAGGATGGGAGGCTATAGGTGATTGGTTAGAGAAGGCTGTGAGAGACTTACTGAGCATAATGCCTTCTCGCCCTCTTTTACAATTGTTTTGTAATGTGTGAGTGCGTAGCATTGTCAGTATGCAAGGCAGCTTGTGTAGCAGAATTTCAGTTGTCTATTGAGGTCTCAGTAACGGCAGTAAAATGTATTGGAGGGTTATGAAAGATAAAGTGGTTGAAGGATACTTTGTTGCAGGTGTAGTCACTGTGTTCACAGTTTGTTTCCAATGCCATCTATGGGAATAGATGAGGTGCTTAGTGGTTGATTTAAAAGAAGATTTATGGCAAAAGAATTGAGGTTAGGTTGAGGAATGATAGATGGGAGTTGATAATGTGACAAGCTCAAGGAGGATGAGTAAGAAAAACCAAAGTAGTATGATGCATTGTTGAGAGCAGAATACTCCTCAACATGGTCTAATAGCATTGCCCTAATCGCTGAAATATGTATTACCATGCTAGTTTTAGCACGCCCTGCCCATAAAACCCTAATGCCATGCCACTTTCTACATTTTTACGAGCATTTGCACATCATTGTGAGTTAGTTTCCATATAATTGTGTAAAACAACCAAGTCACCCTAGTTACTAATTCATACTAGTGCATAAAATACATGTTGCTGTGGAAGTTTTTATGGGATAAAGGTCTTTGCTGGGCCAATTTTAACATAGTCTCAGTATGTGCTGTATCAATACTATTGCCAAATGTCACCCTGCCAGATATGTAAAACACTTATGACAGTATGACTCTTCCCCTTTCCTCTGGCCCTTACACGTACCTAGTACCAACTATTAACAACAAATAGAGGTGCACTAGACATAGAATAGAGAGTCCAAAATATTTCTCTTTTTCTTTGTTTGACTTTTATTTCATAGCTGATAAATACACAAAAACAGCCAACGCGTTTCGTTCCTTTAAAGACAATTTTAACGGAACTTCTTCAGGGTTTGGATTGACAGCAAGTCAGGTTCAAACTTTATAATTGATGAATGAAGAATAAGAAGATAGACTGCGAGTCCCACTTAAAATGTAGGAGATCCACAATATCTTAATCGGTAGCAGTAGGTTTAGATATATATGAAGAATCAATGGTTCAAAAGATGAAAAAAAGGGACCAATTGTAAGGATGGCTATCAAATTTGTGATAAAAATCTGTAGAATAGCTTCAAAGATTTAAGACGGAAGATCTCATTTGCATTGATGGACGCTCAATTTAATACCAGCGAAATAACGAATTGTCACCTGTAAAGTAGCTTCAAAGATTTAAGGTAGAATTTCTAATTTGCATTGATGAATGCTCACTTTGTTGCCAGCGAGATATCGACCAATCGCCTTGATAAGCGAATTCTGCTCTCACTCCAATTCACCGACCTAGTACCAACTATTGTAGCGGTTGGTAAGTTTGAGATGCTTCCAGCAGCAGGTGCCTTGACTTCCCCTCTTGATGTAATCACACCAGCATTGCACATGATTTTCATTTTCATTGTAGGGTCGATGGTCCCTTTCTGGCAGAATAAAAACAACACTGCATGTGTACACATGCAAGGCTAAAAGCACAGTACAGATTCAAAACAGAGTTAATTATGTTTCGCCTGCACAGCCCTTGTGAAATCCCTTGTATATAAAACAAGCATTAATAATGCAATAGGTCTCGTCTTTCATTAAGTGAAAGCCATTTGCTTTGCTATACAATACCATTAGCAAAGCAAATTGCTTTAACTTAATCAAAGGCGAGACCTATTGCATTTTCAATGCTTGTTAAAATTGTCTACATTGATACTTATTATATTTGCTACTGCTTATGATTTTAATTAATTTGGACAGTAAAATAATTTTGTGATTTCTGCCTCCATTTTCATGTTGACTAAGAGCTCTTTCTGAAAGTATGTATTTGCATGGTAAATGCAAAGCATTTTCAAAGCCAGTTGGTTAGTTCTATCCCTGCGCTGCAGTTTTTGAACTAGATTGTCGACGGTACTGCTGCTTTAAGTACAGAAAAAGTTCCGTGGCAAGGGAAGAATAGAAAAAAGTACATTTCAGAATAAAACTGTAATAAAAAAGATTCACGTGCAAACTTTCATCAAAGTGTCTTTTTTCAATAATTTACCTTGTGAAACAAGCCCTTTGATCTGCGTCAGTATCCTTCTTCGACCCGCCACTCCATTTTGACTCATCCTCTACTCGCTTGTCGCATGTGGCCCCTTCTGGGCCGCATATTATTGATAGGGGTTTGAGCTGCTTCGAAAAGGTTTAGCCTTTTCGAAAGCAGTGGACGCCGAGGGCACGGAGTCATTAGTTTTCCTTTCCCTTGGTTTATTCTCGCTGGTTTTGCTCGGTGCAATGGTGCAGTCCAGCGGCCAGCTGGTATAGTACGGCAGAGCAGGGACAGAAATATTACAGTGAATACTGCAATCAGCACAGGGCTGGACTGGGAACCAAAACCGGCCCTGGCAAAGTGCTCGGCCGCCGAGCTCTTTGCCCGGGCCGGTTTTCGGCCAATTTTGTTACAGGGCCGATTTTGCAGCTATGCTGCAAAAACGGCCCTGTAACAAAGACGGCCCCCAGCGGCCCAAAACCGGCCCCCACCCATGCGGCGCACCGGGGGATTGCCCAGTGCCCGCTACGGCCAGTCCGGCCCTGAATCAGCACCATTAACGCTCAGGAGACGAGGTGATTGTCCAATTTCCTTAATCGAGGCACTGTGCCATAGCTGCCAAGGTTTCGAATCGCTTATGTGTGACATTTTCATAATTTCAGTGTAATTATGAGTGACATTCAACAACTATGAGTGACACTTTGTCTCGAGCAAAATCAAGCAATGAAGAGGAGGGAAACCAGTAAATTACACTCTTTGTTTTGGTGTAGACCACAAGGCTTCCCAGGAGGCGTGGCTCATCCTTCACCACCCCTTGAGCCAACAACTTACAAATGCTGTTTCGCAGAGGTAAAATGTATGCTTCCTCAAGCACACTGCTCCCATAGTAACGTATTGGACCAAACATTTTATGAAACTATCTCTCCATATTCCAGAACGGAGCACAGCAATGAATTGTGTATCCACACTTTTCCCTGCATCAGCAATGACAAAATTGCTGCCTGTGGATTTCTCCAGCCTCAGCTGTAGGAGGTGCGCGTGTCAGGCTTCCACAGATCCACTGAATGATATGTTTTAATAAAGTTCCTGTTTTGACATAAGAATTATGCGTTTCCTGAGTTACATGTGATTACTATGTTTTGGTAAAGTTTGTGCATATGCAGTAAATCCAAGTTTGATTTTATCGGAATTAGCTGGTGTGATAAAATCACATGCACCTGCAGAATTATGTAAAAAAGATTAGGAATGTTTTTTGCAGCCCCGGCCGACTGACAACTCGCTGCCTGTCTGTGCACACCTTAACTCTGTAGTCTACATCATGTTGGGCATACGTTTACTTCATGGGGGTCTGTGTGGGCTGATGACTTAAACTTCCCCAATTAATAGGCGGCAGGCTGGCCCTAACGAGGTAACGTTCTCTGACAACACACTAAAATGTTTAGTTTGCTCGATATTATTAGCATTGTTTTATAAATCACAAAAACAGTTAAAGTTAAGTGACAACTTGTTGAAGCACCTCTCTGATGCTTGTCCAGGCTACAGGGGCCTGGAAGAAATTCGCTGGCTACCATGGAATAATTTAGCCCCCCACAGCGCGGGCCGCTCGGCTGGGCTGCACATTCAGTGGTGCTGGGAGAGCACCGTGACCTCTGAGCCGAGCACGGTGCAGCACCGTAATTGCCACGGCCTTCGCCACCTCGGTACGGACAGGCATTCACAATTGAGCAGTCCCAGTGAGCAGCCACGGTGCTTCCGGCCAGTCCGGCCAGGATTTTTTCACTCACCTCACCTGACAGGGGCAGGAGGCCGATTCCGCCGGTGTCTTGGTAGTGTGGCTATTGGGCACTAACCCCCGGCTGGGCTGTGACGTCACTGACTCAGCGGCGCAGCGGGAAGTAATGCAAAAAAATACATTGTACATAGGGTACAATGCTTGTGCTCCCAAGAATAAGTTCTGTGTATATTTGGCGCGTGCCCCGCTACTAGGGGCTAAATGAACGACGCGCTGCCGGGTCAGCTGCATCGCGATACCAAAGGGGATGATGGACGGAGTGCTTGAGCAAATCAAACACTCACCCCCAGTCAACTGATCTGGGTTTGATCCATCACCGTTCTTTAGCCCACTCTACCACCCCAGTTCAGACATGGCCATATGCAAATCAGTCGGACCATGTGCCTCATGGGAACAGTCCAGCCCGAACTGCCAAGCCATGTCTTCCCTGGACCGGAAACAAGCATCCTGGGACTGGTTTCTGTTTAATCAGCCGTCAACAGCCAGGCTAGCTTGAATCCAGTGGCAAAGTGAGCAAGGGACCCACGTCTGGGCATACCCTGCCAACTTCGGGCGAACAAAGCGATACCAAAGGGGATGATGGACGGTGTGCTTGAGCAAACCAAACACTCACCCCCAGTCAACTGATCTGGGTTTAATCCATCATCATTCTTTAGCTCACCCCACCACCCCAGTTCAGACATGGCCATATGCAAATCAGTCTGACCCTGTGCCTCATGGGAACAGTCCAGCCCGAACTGCTGCATCAACCAACTACGCCGCGGTTATTCACAGAGCTGCACACTGTGTGAGACTCTCTCTGTGTGACAACATGAACAACAACAACACTACTACTACTAAAGTCAGTGGCAGGCAGGCTGCCTGGCCTAGTACTTACTTACTTGTTCAACGTCTGTAGTCAGACTCAGTCCTGGCAGGCACTAGATAGACTCTCTGAGCGCGACGGCAAAAGTACTTACTTCTGTAGTCAGCGCGACGGCGAGTTTGGACTCCCTGCGGCCGTGCCTTGGTGAGCCGGCCGTGCTCGGCTAGAACGGACAATGAATCTGCAGGTTATGGAATCCCGCGGTCTGCTTGTGCACCCGAGTGCACGGAGCAAAAACCAATATTAACTGAGGCGTAGATATTGTATTCTTATGAGAGGTATTCGTGCTCATTACAGCGCTGCTATGCGTTGCACGAGCAGGGTCGTCGACAATCTGCAGCAATTGTATTTTAATGAGGCACAGACCGCGCGTGGCCTCGAACAGACTGGCAATGCTCCTGCCCACAGCGGACACGATGTTCTCCCGAAGCCAGGATGCTGCACTTTAAAGCTCATTCTGTTGTTTATTTTTTAACATTTCTGAAGTGCAACCTGGCAAAAGTAGTCGCACAGAAGGTGGAATAAAAACACCAGTGGGTTCTGCTGACCTCCTATCCCGGCTGGTGCTGGGGAGGCTCTGGGGCTCCCTACAACCCTTCTCCGATGCCCAATCTCTGCGGGTCATCCTCAGCCCGGGTCCATGTCCGCTACAAGCTGCGAGACAACGGACAGCGGGAGGTGGGCGGGGACAAAGGGAACGGGAACACGGGGAAGGTGGCGGAGAGATGGAGAACAGGGTGAACAGGAGGGGGCAGCGGGAGGGGGTGGGAACAAAGGGAACGGGAACACGACAACGGGAAGGGGGTGGGGGGATGGAGAACACGGCCAACGAGAGGGGGTGGGAACAGGAAAGTAACATGACGAAGCTTCTGATAAGAAGCTTGGTTGCCATGGACAACGGGAAGGGAAGCTATTGGCACAAGATTGCGTCGGACTGTCCACAGTCCGACGGATACACGCATGCTGTTTGCTATGGACAAATGGCAACAGCAGCCATGTTTGTCCATGCAGACGCGTGCATGAAAGCCCTCGACAGAATAGTTTCCAATAGGTACTCGCAATAGCGAGAGCAGCGCATGCGGTTCTTTCGCCAGGCGAGACCTAAAAACTGTTACAACATCAGAGCATACTCTTCTGTATTGTAAGCAACTGCAGCGGCTAGTTCATATGACTCGTTTCTTGGCAACCTGATCGGACACTGAAACATTGCACGCACTTTACACTCCTATAAACGCATCAGATGTAAATCTGGTAAATATACTACTGTATTGTTTTAGTAGATGTACTGATGATTTATGAATTGAAATGTTATTGAAAGCATATCTGTATATATCCTCAATCTGTTTGGCTGATGTCAGCAGACACCAGATGGTCGGTGGTGCTCAGTGTAGGTGCGTCCACCAATCAGATCTGCAATATGTTCCAGTTCTCCTTCACCATAAAAGAAAGGCCGGCACTGCAGAAAGTGTGTTCCAATTCATTTCTTTAAATGCCCAGGAGCATCAACGCGTTTCAGCTATCAAAAGCCTTGTCCACAATGTTGGACATCATTTTTTACGTGCTGTATATACAAAACGTGTTCCCATTATGCTCAAAAAGATAAACAAAATACTGCCCGCCCTTCACATCTGACCCAATGCAAATTTAACAATTCAACATTAAATTCTTGCTCTACTTATTACAGTTGAATTAATTAATCTAAATTAAAGTAACTTACTAATTAATTTCACCTTGTAAGTTCTTGCTAAATGCAAGTGTATCAACTGTGTTCAAAACATACTGCACAATTCCATAATTCATTGATGCAACAAAACTCTATATATCTTCACATATTTCCATTATTAGCGTTTTTTTTTTTTTTTTTTTTTTTTTTTAAACCTTTATTGACAGTTCAATAGAGAACAAGTATGGGCCTACAACCCCCCGGGGCCGGCCGCTAAGCAATCAGAGCAAAAACAGGCAAGTGTAAACACAGTCAGCACATCGGGGAGCAGAATCGTGATGCTAATACTGTGAACAGCGTATGTAGGGCACCAGGAGAAAAAGGTTTTCGTTTTATAATGAAACGAGGCAGAAGGATCAGGTGCCAGACAATTTTCAAACAGCAATTACAGGTATGCAGAGTAATAGACGTAAACGATTTACAGCAATCTATTAGGTCAATGGCGCAAACACAAGAACATCAGGATGAGGAAGAATATCATAAGCAGTTGCGCCTGCAGTCCCCCGCCAGAACACCCCGGAAATTGTGATACACATGGAGCGGCAACGAGTCATAGCAAAGGAGGTGTATCACACTGATCCCAGAAAAAGAAAAACAAAAAGAATCAGAAAAGAAAAAGGAGGCCATAGAAAAAGAGATAAAAGACGAAAGAATCCCCTCCCCCAACCCCCCACCCTGCACCTCTGCAGATGAGTACGGCCCCCCCCCCAGCAGTGTGCCTGTCGCCCTGGAACCAGACCCGAAATATAGGAGAATAGGGAAAAAGAAGTAGGAAAAGAACCCCACCAGACGGGGGGGTAGAGAAAGTATTAATAAACTGGAGGAGGGCCTTCAAAACATACCCCCGGCTTCTCCCTCCCGCACGGTAAGTTTCCCCCAAAGTGAACAATAAACAGCACAAAAGCGATCTTCTCAAAGAAAGATGGGGAGCATTATGCACCTATTATGCTGTTAGCTATGCCAGGAGAGCACGCAACCCCTGAGCCCGCCCGTCCACTAGATGACCACCCCTGAAGGATCAGCCTTATCCCTGACCACTCTTTGGAATTCTGCCCATGCCTACCCCTCGACCCAGCACCATATCCGACGTTCCAAGGTAGAGGATTGTCCAAAAACGTCCGAGAAGCGACGCACACAGGCGGGGTGGAAGTCTCTGAGCATCAACACAGTCCGCAGCGTGGAGAAACAGGCTTCCCAGTGCTGCCCCAGGATATGCACTGCACTCAAGGTCCAGGAAGGCAGAAGCAGCCAAAGCAGACAATAGTTGCTGGAGTTGTCCCTGGGTCGCAGGAGGGCACGTACGGGACGAGGCTACCACATCCCACTCAGGTCCAATGCCTCCAGGACAGATCAGGCCCTCAGCTGGACGAACACACTGTAGCATACTGGCCTGAGTGTCCAGCCGTGCACTAACCTCAGGGGTGGCCGCCAAAGTGTCCTCCTGTGCGCAGTGTGGGTAGTCCCTGTGTACGTGCGGACAGGCGGGCCGCCATTGCCCCAACGCCGACGCCACACCGTCGAGCTTACCCCCCAAGACCCCAACACCATGAATCAAGGAGGAGTGAAGAGCACCAAGGGCCTCGAGGAGGTCGCCGCACCCCGGCACAGCTCTCTGCGATGGCGCCGCCACACTCCCAAAAGTCGCACTCTCACAAGCCCGCTGCGACCCAGCGGACAGGATGGTAGGCTTCATCGCAACAAGATGGCCGCCAAGTATGCCCGACCCTCACCGGGGCCGGGACCCTGGGACAAGCGTCTCGATGGCCACGTCGCTGGTGACCGGGTTCCGGGGGCAGGCGAAAAGTTATCCGTTGCGTGGTCACGGGCAACAGTCGTCCCCACTACGGACCCGCTCCCGTAAAAATCCGGGGGTGGCCCGCAATGATCAGGGCAGGATACGGGCGGCGGCCGGGCAGCTCACCATCAAAGGCAGGGGCAGCCACCGGAGGATCTGAGAATTGCACCCACGGGCATGCACTCGGTCCACTACACTTGACAGTAGAAGCGACCACGACGAAATGTAGGCCGAGTTTGGCACCGCTCCGGTGGACCGCCTCCGCCCAGTCACAACAGGCCGCTGTTGTTGAACTGCCACCCGGCCACAGCGTCCACTTGAGGTCCCGGCTCCAGGGCCGCGCAGGCCGCAAAGTTCAAATGAAAGTTTCTCCGGCGATACCGCAGCCAGAAACCTCGGAGTCACACAGTCGGGTGCCACTCTCCTTCAGAAACACGACCGCGTAGCACAGGTTGAGGATCTCGTGCAGGATATCCGTGCGGGATGCGGAGGTTCACGGAGCCGGGAGTCTACGCTGCCTTCCCGGTCGCCATCTTGGCTCCTCCCCCCATTATTAGCGTTTTTAACACAGTTTTGCGCTTCATCTAAGTTCCAAGGTGGCCATATTGAAAGTATAATTTGTAAATAATATTCTACCTCCACAATATTTCAAAATCAACAATGGAATAAATTGCTCATTCAAATTGCTCATTCAAAATTACATATATACAATTAATTCCATATTCCAAATAGCTCTACAGCATACTTCATGGTAGGCATACAGAACGCCTTGTATTATTTCAACCAAGCAAAAGGTTCCAATTTAATAGACTGGACTACACACAAGAGCTACTTTCAGGTAACTGGAGAGCTATCAGTAGCTCACGAGCCAAATGTTGTAGAACCTGCTGTAGTAGGACCCATTATAAAGTTGCTTGAAATCGCCTGCCAAGAGACCCTATTTGGCGGTAGCTGTGGCCAAAAGTTTACCAGGTGGTTATGGGTATGGTCTGAAAGTCCTGCCAGGGGTATTTCCCTTAAAAGAAGCAGGCGCGGTGCGTCCATTGTGGCGTGGGGGCGTAGCCCCCCCCCGCCCGCGCCTCGCGCCCGCAGCTCCCTCCTCTGTGAATGTCAGTCAGCATAACGTCGGACCGTGGGCGGTCCGGCGTCATGTTGACTGACATCATTGTCAGACGCATTTGGGAAAGGCAGCACAAGTGCGCATGAGTGGGCATGGAGCTTAATTTTTACTCCGTGCCCAGTCTTGCGTACTTGTGTTTTTGCTGCCTTGCGCATGCCCATTAGGAGCCCCTCGGTCTCCTAATGGGCAGGCGGCGGGCGAGGAGTAGGCTGTGCCGTCAGCCAATCCTGGCGCTGCTGCAGCGCCAGGATTGGCTGAGGGCCGGGTTGCCAGTCACAGTTGCATCACGTGGACGTGGTGTTCCGGACCGTTTGAAGGGGCAGAGAGGCGCCAACGCGGGCCAGGAGAAGAGGCGGTCACCGGTCAGGTAAGTGTTTTCTAATTTTACGGTGGTTTGGCTGGGTTGGGGTTGGTCAGGTTTGGCTGGATAATCTAGCCGGGTTGGCGCCTCGGCAGTGCTGGACTGTGTACTGCACCAAAGGATACAGCTATAAGAAACGAGTAGTGTTTGCCTTCGCCCAAATGCTTCTTTTTAAACGTTCTGTACATATGGTTTATTTAGTCATGCAGTTTCTTTTACACATCTAATACTTTCGTCACTGCGTTTTACAGCATAAAATGGTACAGGTCAAATGCAGTATGTAATCTTTCTTTTCATACAGTGACTCGTTGGTGCTGAATCTAAACTGAGATCTCGGGACTTAGTAATTATGAAAGGTAATTGATAAGCAACATAGCCGGTGCTCTCATAAGGCGTGGAAAGGACTGCTTGTTCTGCAAATAAATGTAAAAATTAAGAAAAGAGGCAACATTCGAATTTGACTTTAATGCAGCTTGAAATAATTTTTAGAAAGGTGGACAAGCATGAGGGCGTGGATCGTGAGTCTGTTTGTCAGCAAACCTCCTGACATCCATCTGCTATGTTTCCGTGGATGAAAATCAGACACCCAAAGATAACACCTGGTTGTTAATCGATGCAGGTAGCAATTTCAAACATGAGGCACGCAGTTCTGCTCCTCTGTCTCCTGGGAACGAGTATTGCTTTTCCAGTAAGTACGCATTAATTATTATATTCTCGCTGCTTACTAGCTTCTGTTGGTTCTGTAACAGCCAAAGTAGTGTCGAGTTGCAAAGTGTGACAAAAACTACAGTTGTGTTTAGCTTACAAGGTCTCTCTCTCTGGACTGAATGCACCGATTCTGGAAATTTATAAAGGAAATGTCTCCCAATTGTTACCTATGGTAGGGGGGTGTGGGGCTGCATTGATGTTGGAGCTATGCAGGTGGAAGAAATCAGATTTTGTTGGCGTGTGGGGACACACATTTTTGGTCTCTAAAGACACATTGATTCTGGCGGTTTTAAGACGTAAGCCTTGCAGCATGTTTGTACCTCAGCTGTGCATATTGCATTCTGCTTTTACTCAGAGCCACTGTCTTTCCGCAGATGCGGTTGAGAGAAGTGTCATATATTGTTCCAACCGAGAGCCTGGTGATAATGCACATAAAGGGCTCAACACTTACCGTTTTTTATTATTTCTTTTGGTGCACTTCGTTGTTCCACTAGCTTACCCCGCACGCTCCGAGGTATCCGTGCACTGGAACGTATCTTGTGTGCCTTGTCTTACACCTGCAGTAGTGTTCTAGTTGTAATCCCAGTGACACTGAAACCCAACTCAACTAGTTCCTACTCCTCTCGGAGCTCTTCCTCAGGGGGCCCTGGTTGTGTTGTGAGTGCTTTTCCGTTCCCGTGCCAGGCTCACTTTATTGCCCATGCTGCGCTCATGAGTGTGCACTTCCCTACATCGAAGCAAGTGACACACTAGGAAGCTTTGCGTCACCCAAAGGCTGCTTAGCACTGTGGAAAGCATCTTGTAGAACCAAACTTCCTGCTGCTGCTCACCAGGCTGACAGCTTCACCAGCCAGAGGCCTCACTCTTCCGATTTACATCAAAGGCAATATGGCTTTGAAATAGGGGATTGGTATAGGCATTGTTCCTATTGGGGTTTTATGCAGATTTGGGGTTTTATGCAGATTTGTTTTCAGGCTACGGATATACAAAAAAATGTGTTATCTGTAAAATGTAGTCAGGGGCGGCTCTAGGCTCATGGTGGCCCTGTGCAGGGAGCGCAGGTAGGGGGCCCCGGAAGAGGGGGTCCGGGCGGGGCGGAGCTCAGGAAGGTGTTTTAATAAAACGTCCAGAAAAGGCGTCAGATGACCAGTAACATGGTAACAGAAAAACGACGTTTACTTTTTGAGTGCTCATCACTTGGATACTTTGTTTTAGAATCTGGGTCTCTGGAGGGACCCCTTTCAACAAGAAAAACACGTTGCGCGTCCGTAAGAGAGTTCGGCCACAAAGTAGGATCCCTCCAATCACATAAATCATATTCAGAACACGGGTTTGTAACATGGTCTTGCTCTTTGGCTTCCTTTTCAATACCAGCATCATCCGTCTGTAAACTCTGAACCTCCTTCAGAATGCCAGATGTTGATGGACCGAGGAATGATGTTTCAGTTTCTCTGTCTGAGGGTCTTTTGTAATAATCCTCATCCTGAGTTGGTAATTGCTGCATGTTTGTATCAATTTCAGAGTCACCTTGTTCATTTTCATTGGTCTGCTCATGAGTATCATTCTGCTCATGGATATCATCATTTTTTTGTTCTTCTTTATGGTCGTCAGCGCCTGTTTTACCTAGTGCATCAGCAGTACTCTGGCCAGAGGATTCTCCATCTTTAGGTTTCCCTTGGGTGATGAAGTTCAGGATTGCTCCTTCCTGTGACACTACGAAAGCCTGCTGAGCCACCTTTCTCTTTCGTTTCGAATAACCAGATTTGTGTACTCGAATTCTCTTCATTTTGCTTGCAATGCAGCGGGCGAGGCTAGCAGTGGGTAGGGAAAAAAAGAAGACAATCAGCAGTGGCGGCTGCTGAAAGATTTTGATGTGTCATTTTTATTTTCTTGCAAAAACAACAGTTGATGGACAGAATGCAGAACAATGTCATACATTCACCCCAGTACAGAGATCTGGGCCTAAATCCATCGTTTTTTTGCTCACCACACCACCCCAGTTCAGACATGGCCATATGCAAATCAGCCTTGACCCTGTGCCTCATGGGAACAGTCCAGCCCGAACTGCCAAACCATGTCTTCCCTGGACTACACAATGAAGGACCAGCATACCTTAATGAACGAGTGAATTTCCACCAACCTACCAGGAAAATATGTTCCAGAACCATCTCCCTAGCAGCCACCCAATGCAGCCGCTGATAAAACAGTGGAGGCCGCTACTTCTCCCACCTGGCAGTGAAGACCTGAAAACCCTCCCCCTGCACCTCAGAGCCTCACCATCGCTCCAGCAGTTCAGGAAGGACCACAAGACCTCGCTGTTCAACCAACAAGCAGCATGATCCAGCAGCATGAATCCCACACCGCCTCGAGACCCTTATGTGTGAAGCAGCTGTGCTTTACAAACCCTGACTGATTGATAGTAATTACCCTTCCCACTACATGTATGACACATTATGAGGACTAGCCACATATGGAAGGTTTATTTGAAGAGTGTTATAAAACTATAGGGTAGATCATGTGACTTGGCATACAAGGTCTGTTTTATCAGTCCACTGAGAACAGTAGAGCCTGGAGAATAGTTCATGATCTATTTGGGAAGTGACCTTAGCAGGAAGAGAGTAAGCTACCTTGAAATCATGGCACACAGAGACCTGTCTCAGTACGTCACTAACTGATCCTGAAGACAGCCTACAGGTAACCAAAGACTCGTCCACTTTACCACATTGTCAAAAGACAAAATACAATATATTAAGGTTTCTTGTATAGTGCCATATTCCAGCAACCAGTTCTGCTCGCTTTACAGAGCACCTATTAAACAAGGATTAATTACAGTGAGTCCTAAGGCTATGAAAAGGCACTAGAGTTTCACTGAAGCAAAATTAATGTGCAAGGAACATCCAGTCAGGAGACAACTTTCAAGCAGACGTACGAATCACTAGCACAGCGTACCAACGACCCCATGGGCCGTGGCATAAGCAAGGAAAATGGCCCCTTTGGCTGCTGCTCAGGAAGTAGAATATAGCAATTATCAGGGTTCAATGGGCCCCTGAGGGTTTTGGGTCTCAGTACCACTGTACTTGCTGAACCAATGGTAACTATGCCCCTAGTATGGACAGAGAAGGCTGCCACACCAATTGCAAACTGAGGACTAGTTAAACTAGTTTTCTCTGCTAGTCGCATGACAAGCACCGGAATGTAATTAAAGAAATGATCAAGAAGCCAGTCTCCTACCAAGGTCTCTGCAAAAGGGCATTAGATTGAGTTAACATGGGTAGGCACTGCCATCCTATTCCAGGCGTCCATCCATAGGTGCTTGCATTTCATGTCTGCCTCAACACCATATAAACAGACATTACCAAATGCCAAGTACATTCGAACACTCGATGTTTTAAAAGATTTGTGCAGGCAGATCCACTCATTAGATCACAAGTATCAGCTTCATACTCTGTTTTCATGATTGTTGATAAGTAATTGTAATCATTTTAATGAATCCTTAACATTACGTCTAACACCTCGTACCCTGCTCTCCTTTTCCCCCCAATACGACCGTGCCTCCCAAGTTACACCTCCAAAAGTCACCATGCCTCCCCTCAGCCACAAGTAAACACCGCCCCTGCACTCCTGACTCACATTTCCCTCAACATACAGCGCCGATCTGTACCACTCCCTACCCCTGGCGTACGGAGACCACCTCTCCGACCCGTGCCCTCTCAGAGATGAATCGTGAGAGAGAGGCTCTCTCTCACGATTCATCATGCCCTCCCTTCCCATGACCACCAGAATACCTCCAGCTCGCCACCTCACATGGCTTACCTCCACCCAGACCCAAAGCACACACCATCTACAATAACATCCTCACCCAACCTTTCCCACGCCCCCGGCTCCTCACCCCCACGGGCTGGGATACATTCCTATGCCTGATCTGCCCTCCTCCCCAGGGCTCCCCACACCTTCGTCCAATGGCTCACCTTCCCTCGGGTTCACTCTGCAGTGGCACACGCTGACCTCCTCACTCCCCCTCCCCATGCCCTGACCCTCGGGCTGCTCACCTCGCAGCTGGCACCAAAGGTTGCACACTGGCATGCTATCCTCTGCAAGGCGGCCTTTCTTGCCCAGGGTCTCTAGGCGCGCCGGTGCATGGCCTCGGCCGGTCTCGGTGCTGCTCGCTGCACGCCGGGCACGGGTGCTGCCACCCCTCCTGCCGCCAGTGATGCATGGTGCTTCTGTAACCCCTTCGCTGCAGGACTCGCGGGCACTGCGCATGCGCGCGCATGCGAGCCTCCGGAGGTGCCAGATCTGGACTATTAAAACAAGCTCGATTCTCCTGGAAAAAAAGTTCTAAACAAGCACAAGACCTACCAGAAGAGCCCGAAACAAGGCCGACCCCACAGAAAGACGAGACTGGGTTAGAAAGGAAAAGAGTATAAGAACAACCATTCAGCGTGCATCACATTAGATTTAGCACGCCTCAGTTGTTCATGCGCCGAATCCCTGCCAGGGGCCGCCACGAATATGTATTGTATCCGATTCCTCGTGGTGGCCCCTGGGGTTTGGTGGCCCTGTGCAGGTGCACAACTTGCACATGCCTAAGGCCGCCCCTGATGTAGTGCTTCTTATGCATGATGATGCCTGCACAGCTCCAAGCAGTGAACTGTACCGCCTAGTTGTGCTTTCAGAGTGTCTTGTTTTTAGCTGCCTCTTAAACATGGCTTTAAGCGCAAAAAAACCAGCAAAAACACGGAGGGTTCTGAGAGATGATTTGCACCTGATTACCTGTTCAAAGTACAGAATTCAGGATCAAAACCCATGCGTTTTTGGCTATACAGTTGGCAATTGGCAGTCAGACCTTTATTTTGTGCCAGGGATATGTTTCCTGATATCATTTAAAAGTCATGTTTAGTTAAGAATAGTTCTGGGAGCAAAGGGATTTAGCAGACAAGAAAACAGATGAATGTGAACTTTTGGAATTAGCCCAGGGTCAAACAGTTTCGTCATGTGGGAAAGCTGTAATTAGAATTCTGGTCTATTCATTCAAACTGACTTTTTAGGCAGTAGGCTTAATATCGCCCTGTGAGTTCCTCAAGGTCACATAGAAAGCATTTTTTATTTCTAATGCAAAACACAATTTTCATCAAAATTATTTAGCTGCACTGTACTTCGTTGTGTTTTTCCTAGCCCGCCTGGAAAAACTGACCTCTTTCTTAAGAACAAGCATTCATTACATCGTTTTATTCAGTAAGATATGGAGCATTTTTGTGTTTCAACATTTTATTTCTACATTTTCACAATTGGTTTATAAACCTTCTTGCTTTCTCAAATTTGCCTGAAAATGTATCATTTGTCCACTACATTTTACAAATTTTCCCCAGTGGAGAACCTCCTTGAATCTCAATATAATGGTCAGGATCGCTCGCTACACTCTCACACCACAGTGCACTCATCCCGAACTTTTACGCCACACCACTTTCAAATGTCACCAGCCGCCACTGAAAAGAAGTACTACTGCAACACCAAATTAGAAAAAGATAACAGAAAATGAAAGCAGGAAAAACCCAAACTACCCAAACACCCAAAGTTGCAGAGCCATTACCCCAAACACAACCCATCTCCTGTCTGTGGGAACAAACTAAATTTCAATGCAAGTTTATGGTTGGAGAGATGGGTCAACTCAGTTTTCCATCCTTTACAGATCAGTAAATTGAGTACATCTAAATGACTGTGTACAGAACTGGGAGGTGAAATAGATTGCTCTATGAAGCACAATGCGAGAAAAAATAATATTGTTACTAGTACGGGAAACTACTAGAAAGCACTCAGGCCTTTGAGGTTACTACACAGGTTTTAAGGTTACTGCACAATTTATCACTAAAGGCCTAGAGAACACGGATGATACAAACTCTCAACAGCTGCCAGCCAAGTTTGTTACTACAATCTGGCAGAGTGCAAGGTAGCTCAGCAGGTCTGGGCTGTGTTAACCCCGAAGTCCACTTGGAATTGTGAAGTTAGGTCACAGACTGATTTTTGGGTAGGATAACAATCAGTAGTTTGTCGTGTTTTCCAGTGAAATAATCTACCACCTTGTAGAAAGCATTGTACCCAGAGTGCTTGAAGCAGGGGGAGTCGGGTACAAAAAGGTGAACAATGGCGTAGCAGGGAGGTGACTGTACCCTCTTTCATCTAGTCCACCAGATAACATTTGATGACGGCATCCTTACATTGGACCAAAGTCTGATATCAGATCAAAATTAGTTAAGAATAAAACAAATTGTATGTATGGGTACTCTTAAAGGCCAAACCTACCTAAGGGGCAATGGTTGGGTGGAATTCAAAATAATGTACATCAGTTGAGGAAGCTGTTTTGTGACAGTTTGAAGGACTTCAGCCAAGGAAATTGAAGTATCCATTTGAGGTAGCCTATGCCAAACTACAACTATAAACTCAATGTATCATAGAGCCGTCAGTGTGGCCAAACCAGACAAAACTGAAGCGTTCTGGGGCTGGTTAAACTCTATCGTCAGCAAAATATAGCCCTGACTTGCTTAATGTGTGCTTGTCTGGGAAACAGAAATAAAATAAAACTGACGTAGTTCTTTAAAAACCACCAGATTTCCCCGAAGCGGAAGGCGCACACTGACAAAGAAATGCTGACCTTCGCTTTTTGTCTGAAGTTAAACATATCAAGCAGATTGCGCTGTCTGGTGAAATAGAGAGGGTTATGGATTGGGAAACTATTTATTTCTGCTCCATGGAGAGCGGCTTCACGGTAGACACTGTATATTAAGAACAAGCATTGGCATAGCCAATAGGTCTCGCCTTTGGGACCTTATAAGTGTTTAGCCATGCAACAGTTGCATAACTAAATACTTATAAGGTCCCAAAAGCGAGACCTATTGGCTATGCAAAGCGGCGGTGGGGCCGCGAAAGTGAAAGTGATCGCGATCAAACATCAAAGTGCGAAAGTGAAAGTAATTGCGGTAAAGCGCGGCGCGCGCGCCCGCGCACATGCACTGTAGCTCTAGGCTGGCCTGGTAGCACTTTTTGGAGCCCTCTCAATAAGTCTCGCCAGACCAGTGCATGCGCTGGGTCAGGCGAGACCTAAAAAGAAAACTATAACTAAAATCAAAGAAAGATAAAGAGTTACTTGCTTTAAAAACAAGCTGTCTCCGTGGAGCGGACGGGGGATGGAAAGTGAAAGTATGCGATGCGCTTGTGAGCGCGCGGTGGGAGCCAGAGACGAGACGCCATGCGGGCGCGCCGGTGAGAGCGTGTGAAGCAGAGGAGACACCATGCGCGTTCACATCGAATATCCATGCGCGCACATGGTTTGTCTCCCTTCGCTATGAAAATCCACAGCAATAGAGTCTCGCCAAGCGAAGCAGCTGCGGTAGGCGAGACCTAAAAAAATCATATCTTATGATTTCTCTGCATGACTCTACTGCCTCAATGTCAGCATTCTATCCTCCCTGAATTCTCTGTCTTGTCTATTGAAGGCAATTTATTTCTGTGGATACTCTTTGGTGGAGGACGTTCGTTCTCTGCCTTTAAGTGACTGTTCTCTCCAGAAGACCCTTATACTATATTCCCAAAAGTGAGCCTTTCCTCTGCTACACTTAAGATTCTAATTCTCCTTTATACAGAGTCAAACCAACAAAAAGTAAAAAACAAGCATTGGCAAAGCCAAACGGTCTGGCTTATTGTTTGAGTGCTGACTAAAACATTAGACAAGCAATAGCAAACTCAATAGAGCTCGCCTTTCAATGGCATTACCTGACAGTTTGTCTTTGCCGATCATTTTTGCCCATGCTATTCCCAAAGCAAAAAGAGAAAAAAGGTGTGTTTACTGATGCAGAACAGCTTCAGCAGAAAATAAATAAACGAGATGATAAATACACCTGCATGCGTCACGAAAAATGTGCATATATACGTCAATACACTATGGTTGACATAGCATAAGGACGCATGCGTTTGTCATTACCGGGTGCCCATTCTTAGGTTTCATCTGCACAATGTTTGCAAATTCTCTTGTAAATAAAAATTTAAAAAATCTTAAAATAAGCTTGGAGTCTGCTAATTACTTACCATTGGCTGGCATCCACATCACTTGTTTTCTTATTGTCCATTGGTTAGCAATAGCAGCTCGTCCTTGCCTCTGGTCACCTTCTGGGCTTCAGGGTCTTCCTCCTTGCCATGGAGCAATAAACTAATAAACTAATACTAATAAATGTGTAACAGTCTTTCAGAGAGTATTACTCATGTTCCCAGTCACTTACCCATTCAGGCTCTTTTATAACCCATGCATCTTGGCCTCTAACAGGGCCCCTCGTTGTTTTTTGCAAAGTCCTGACATTCTTCAAAGGCTGGTCTGGGACTCTTCAAACTTCTTCCAAAATAATACCCTTGTGGTGTGCATGTTTTTTTCTGTTTACATCACTCTACTCCATTATTGTCTGATTTGGACAGAGGCAGGTGGCCAGAGTGCCTCTACACGTGTCATACAAATCAAGGGCATTTCAGCATGCAAGTCATCACTAGGTGTGTAGTTGCCTACAAGATCCTTGGGAACAAAAGGTGAAATGTGGCTAGTGCGAGGTGCATTAGATGCTGCGACGATGACAGGGGGTGCTCTCGCTGGCAACTATGTGTGGTGTGCAAAACAACAATGGATTGGGATGTGGGACGGCCAAGTAATTACCAGTGGCTGAGATTAATTCAAGTATTCCATCCATCACATTTTTGTATTCTTTAGTTTTGCAATCCATATGCATCTCAGTTTGGATCCAGCCATATGCGAATCAGTCTTAGGTGGCAAGATGTTCAAAATAACGATGGATTCATAAGCGCCCCGGAATTTACCAGTGTCTGAGACTATTTCACGCATTCCATCCATCACTCTTTTGTATTCTATAATGTGACGCCCTAAGTAGCCCAGCTATAAACACCTGGATACGACTAAATTCGAAATGCACACTAGACAAGAGCAATGTACTGCCTAAAAAAGAAAATAACAACATCCTGGAAAAAGCAAACACTCATAGGAAGCTAGATTAAGTAAAGCAGGTGAAATGTAAGCAGGAACAACATGGTTAGCTCAACGCTTTTACACTCATTATTCAGAAATCAGTGAGTGCTTTTGCCTGAAACGTTAAGGCCATGACTACAGGGCCTAGAAGGGACCCGTTTTAATGCCCATTGCATATATCCTTACAATAATGTAAGCAGTATGGTAAAAAGACCACATTCGTGAACACACAGCCTCCGTTTTGTTTTCCAATTCACCAATCAAGCAGTTATTTCAGTACCTCCAGGAATGGTGCACTTTCCGACCCAGGGAAAACAATGTTGTTTAAAGAGAGCCGAGAACATAAAAGTAGCCCTTCACTGGCAAACACTGTAAAGTGGCACTAATGTGTTTTGGTGTGAATAAAACAAATCTGGCATCTTTGTGACCAATCTGTCTTGCTTTAGTTATTTATTTATTTTTCATATTTTGAATGTTTTATTTCTCTCCATCCCGAGGCTGCACTTTGAAATTGAAAAATGTCATAAAAAGACGACGTTTCCAACTTTTTCTTTTTTGGATCCATTTCACAGGGGTACAAATAAACGCAAGGAGGAAAGACAGGGTAATACCAGTTTCTTCAAGTCTCGGTTTTCAGTGAGTGGGGAGGAGCGAGACAGAAAGAGAGGGAATAAGACGAAGAAAGGGGGAGCGGCAGAGCAGAAGTGGACACTGTCTTAGTCTTCTCCGGGCAAGAAGGAAAAGGCAGAGTCCTTTTCCTTCTCTGCCCGCACCGCCCGTCCCGAACGCAGAGCCTTATCTATAGGCCTTGACGATTGCCGGTCCTGCGTCCTGGGACGCATGTTTAAAATAAAGAAAGTAGGGGAACGGAACCTAATAAATTAAATAAGTAGGGGCACGCCGTGTCCTGCCGATCCCGCCCATGTATGACACCATAGAAAAGTGAATATTTACAAAGAAGAAAAAGAAAATAAATCATGCTCTGGAAATAATAAGACATCAGATTTGAAGATGGCCTTCCTGTTTTTGTTTGGCTACATTGCAGCACTGCCTCTGAACCTGATCATAATAACGATCACAGACTACAAGGAGGTACACAGCACCAGGAAATGTGTCCTATAACCCAAACATAAACTTCTGTTTTTTTATGTTTATCTTCCTTTTTACTGTACGAGTTACAAATATTCAACTCCTAAAGTAAGATTTAATGGCTAATCCTTGATGTACGGTTAGGTGGAGTTTATATACCCTAAAAGCATTCAGGTTTTGGCTTCTTTCTGAAGCCCAAGTGTTATATTCTCTGTATATCTTATTTGTGTGTGTCTTTAACCTCATCGATGCTCAGGACGGCTCCCGGCCGTCTTGAGTCACGGTAGTCGTGTGCTCATGACGGCCGGGAGCGTCCGACTGTTGCCGCTCTGCCCACGCGCGGCTAATTCCCCACCTGTGTGGGCGAATTAATTGGTGGGCGGAGTTCGGACAGCTCCCGGCCGTCATGAGCCCACGCCCACCGGGATTTATGACGTCCGGGAGCCGTCCTGGGTACCTGAGTGCCACGCCCAGCCCCCCCCTCGCATCGCGGCGGAATTTGCCACGCGTGGAAGGGGCTAAATGCTTTCAGAACTCTCTGTAGCTTTGGATTGTTTTGCTATGTTAAGTATTCTACATTCTAAGTCAGATGACCTGTAACTCCTGACTTGTAAGCTTGTATTTCTTGGATCTCTTGATTAAACTACTATTTTTTTTATAAAGTATCTTTTTGGATTTCTTTGAATACTACATTTTTGGTGACGATTTACTGAAGACTTCCTGCTACCTTTTGAAATATTATCTGGTTTTATTATTATTTTTGAAGAGCGGATTTTGATTTTCTATTTTATCTCCATCTTAAAAGTTCTATTTTTACAATTTACAACTACTGTCTCAGTAGCGACGCCTCGGACATTGAACTGCTTCAAATTTCGTTAATCCGCTGTGAAGTTATCTACTTAAACGTATTTACCTTCAAGACCGTTGGAACCTGTATTCCTTCAATCTTTCAAGGGATTCTGCCTCGCGTCTCCTGGAATCTGGTGAGCTGCGTTACTCCTGTGGAATTCTTCTTCGATCTGCCTAATTGACCTCATTTCGTCATTGCGCTTACTAGCAACGTACGCATCACGGAAGGTCACATTGCGTATGGAGGCCATTTTGTGCATTGCAATTTTGGTCTCCTAGCAGCATCACGCAGTACGGAGTGGAAACAGGACGGAGCAATATTTTCGCAAGGTGGACAAGTTTAAACAACTAATTTCAACAGTGGTATTTATTATTATTTATATCTGACTTCGCACTATGCACACAGCGTGTTTTGACCATCCAATACATGGAATTTATGTTTGACATCATTTTTGTATATTAATGCACACGGTGATGTGCACACCTTCTCCATTTTTGTAACAGTTTGCACACGGTGATGTGCACGGTGATGTGCACACCTACTATTTCAAGATTTATCTTTATTATAATTCCATAAATGTTTAGCATTATTTAAGGTTATTTTTTTTTAACTTACTTTTACTGTTTTATCCTGACTTTTATTTGTGTATCTCATAATGCAGTTTGATCCTCCTGCTAAATTTCTTCAAGTAAAGGGAGACCCTCCTATTCCTTGGTCCAGATGGAAAGAGGAATTTCTGACTTATCTCAAAGCTATAGATGGTGACAGGCTTTCTGCTGAAAGGAAGAAAAATATATTTTTACATTGTTTAGGATCCGAAGGGCAACTTGTGTTTAGGACTCTCCCACAAACTGATGGGGGTGGGGACATAAATGTTTTTGAGGATGCTCTACATAGGATAGAAGTTAGATTTAAACCTACTTTCAGTATTGCGCTAAACAGGTATACATTTTATACAAGAGCACAAGAGGTGAATGAAACATTTGATGATTTTCTTACAGGGTTACGTGGATTATCTGTACATTGTAATTTTGGTCCTATGACCGATGAGATGATCCGTGATCAAACCATCGTACATATGAAAAGTAAAAAAACTCAAGAGCACTTATGGATCATGGGAGATCCCGATCTAAGTGAGGTCATTAAAACTTTTAAAGCACTGGAACAATCAGATACATGGATTAAATGTTTGCATAAAGAAAATAAAGGAACAAGTGATGAAGTTTGTGCAGTAAAGACAGAGCCACCACATGTTAGCTCTGGTACAACATCGACATGTGATGGTGCTGAGTCTTATCAGACAGGACAATTGGGTCAAACGTTTTTCAAAAGACCTGAAAAGGGTTTTCATTGTTTTAGATGTGGGAACCCGAATCATGGTGCTTCTTTTCCTAAGTGTCCTGCCCTTAATAGAGAATGCAAGAAGTGTGGAAGACGTGGACATTTTGCTTCTGTCTGTAGGGATCCTAGGAACCGTGACAGTGGAAGTGTTAAGGGAAAAGTGTCCTGTGTCAATTTAGAAACTGATGAAAGAAATAGTGAAGCATATGTAGGAGGAATGTTATTATCCATAGGAGGTGATGGCGTGGATACGGATGTCAATAACCGAAGACCCCCAAAGTGTGTAGTACATGTACAGAATGTAGAGTTGGAGTTGGTGGCGGACTCCGGTTCTCCCTGGACCATTGTCACTAGAGAAATGTTTTTAGATAGTTTTAAAGGAACATTTTCAGTTGAGGATTTAAAACAATCAGATATTGTAGCTAGAGCTTTTGATGGTTCTGTGATCGAGATGGATGGATTTGTTGAAACTATTATTGAATTTAAAGGGCGCACGGCCAATATCAAAATGTACGTTGCTGTCAAGGGTGTAAATGTATTAGGGTGGAGGGATCAATGGTCTCTTGGTATTATGCTTAATCCCAGAAGCTTTGATTCCGTTTTATCAGTGTCTCAAGTAAGTGAACGTGTAGATTTTAAAAATGAGACTGACATCATTATTAATCTCTTTTCTAAAGTGTTCTCTGATAAATTAGGGAAGCCCAACAAATTCTCACACAAGATTAAACTTTAAAATGGAGCATGTCCGTTAAAGCAAAAACTTAGAACTGTACCCATTTGTGTAAGAGAAGATTTGAAAAAACTTTTGCAAGGGCTCATTGATGAGGATATAATAGAGGAAGTGGAATCCTCTGAATGGGTTTCTCCCATTGTTCTTGCAAGAAAATCAGATAAAAGTTTGAGATTATGTGTAGATTTGAGAGCACTAGATGCTAATTTAATAGTGGACTGCCACCCTTTACCAAATATAAATGAAGTTTCCATGCTTAAGGGAGCCAAGATATTCTCTACATTTGATTTGCGCTCTGCTTATCATCAGATTGTTCTTACAGAAGATTCAAAAAGTTGTACTGCTTTCCTGACGCCCCAAGGTTTATTTTAATATAAAAGAATGCCATTTGGTTTGGCCTCTGTGGCGTTTGTTTTTCAGAGAGCTATGTACCATATTTTTAAGGATTTGGAAGGTTTTCTGAGATGCTTTCAAGATGATATTCTTGTGTTCTCTCCTAACTCTGAAAAACACGCTGAGCACATAAAGGAAGTATGTAGACATTTAGAACAAAATGGTTTAACTTTAAAACAAGAGAAATTTAAAATGTTTCGTGAGAGTGTAGAGTATTTGGGACATACTCTATCTGGTAATGGAGTGGTTCCAAAGAAGTCCTTGGTGGAAGCATTTGTAAATGCCCCGGCTCCTGATAACAAAGAGAAACTGTTATCCTTTGCAGGACTCTGTGAATATTACAGCAAGTTTTTCAAAGACTTTGCTACCAAAATGGAGCCTTTGAGAGAGCTTACTGGGCACAGGGTGGAATTTTGCTGGACACAGAGACAAGAGAAGGCTTTTCAATTGATCAAAAAGGAAATTGTTGACGCTCCTACCTTAGAACCATTTTGTATAAATAAGACTTGTATTGTCACAGTGGATGCTAGCATGTATGGATTGGGGGGGTGCTTTCACAAAAAGGTGGGAAGGCTGAGTGGAGTGTAGCATTTGCCTCTCGCACTCTTAACGAAACAGAAAGGAGATACTCTGTGATCGAGAAAGAGTTATTAGGATGTGTGTGGGGTATTGAGCACTTTCGGGATTTTATCTGGGGAAACAGATTTATAATCAGAACTGACCACAAACCACTTGTTTCTATTTTATCTCCTGGTGGTGGGTGGAATGCCACTGCAAGAATTAGTAGACTTATGTCCAGATTGCAGGAGTACAACTTTTCCGTGGAATATGTTCCCGGAAGGCATAATGCTACAGCAGATTGTCTTTCTCGGCTTCCCAGTTCTCAGATGAGTAATGTTGAAATCTCCAATGACATTGAGATGATTGCCACTATTTCTGATTTGGTTTCACAAGAATTTTCTGCAATTTCAGAGGAAGTGTGGAATCAAAGTGTAATTTCTGACAAAACTTGGGGTCTACTTAAGGATTTCATTCTTACGGGATGGCCCAATAATGGAAGTATTCCTCCTGAACTCCAGTCATTTTTACAGGTTTCTTCTGAACTTACAGTAGAAAATGATTTAATTTTCAAAAACGGAAAGTGTGTCCCTCCTGAGCCAATGCGGGATAATATTCTTAAACTTGCACATGAGGGACATCCTGGGATGTCGTCCATGAAGAGATTAATAAGATCTAGTTTTTGGTGGCCAAGTTTAGATAAAACTGTAGATAGAACAGTAAGAGAATGTTTTGAATGTGTCAATAGTGATAAAATGCTGAGACCTTTTCCTGCTCCTCTCAAACCCGTACCGTGGCCAGAGTGCCCATGGCAGAAGATTGCTTTTGACGTATCTGGGCCATTCAACTCATTGCCTCAAGATTCCCGTTTTGCATTAGTAATCGTTGATTATCATTCAAAGTGGCCAGAGGTTAAGTTTGTTCATCATGCTACCACTTCGTCCATCATTGAGTTTTTCAGGGAGATTTTTTCCAGGGAAGGTGTCCCAGAGGTTCTTGTGACCGATAATGGAGTGCAACTTAAATCTCATGGGATGGAGAGTTTTTTGTCCCTGCATAACATTAAGCATCAAACTACAGCTCTCTATGAACCTCAGGGAAATGGTCAGGTTGAGAGGTTCAACCGAGTGCTTAAGGATGGTGTTGAAACAGCTAGGAAATCAGGTAGAGAGTGGAAAATTGTTGTGAGAGAAAAATTGTGGGTGTATCGCATAACTCCACATTCCACAACTAACTTAAGCCCTTTCCGTCTCCTTAGAGGTAGAGAGACAGTTTCTAAGCTGTGTCCTTGGTGGATTAAAAATATAATGTCAAAGGAATTTGTTACTGATGATTTGAAGCAAGTGATGTTTAAAGTTCAACAAAAACAAGAAAAAATGAAAGAATTTTATGATACAAAAAAGAAGGTCACAGAACCTTCATTTGTGATTGGTGACAGGGTGAGAGTACGAAAACTAGGATTTAGCATTAAGGGGTCTTCTAAGTTTGGACCTCCTATTAGAGTTGTAAAAGTAAATTTCAATACTGTGATGACACAAGATGGAAGAATTTGGAATGTTAGACGAATTGCTAAATGTCGCATCTCTCCTGATCGTTCCTTTCTTTGTAAACCCAACATTTCCAAGGAGTCTGACTCCATTGCTTCCAGAATAAAAACTGGTTGCAGGAACATCAAGCCTCCCAGTAGAATGAAGGATTATGTTTAATTGTTAAGAGAAAGGATGTGTTATATTCTCTGTATATCTTATTTGTGTGTGTCTTTAAATGCTTTCAGAGCTCTCTGTAGCTTTGGATTGTTTTGCTATGTTAAGTATTCTACATTCTAAGTCAGATGACCTGTAACTCCTGACTTGTAAGCTTGTATTTCTTGGATCTCTCGATTAAACTACTATTTTTTTTATAAAATATTTTTTTGGATTTCTTTGAATACTACACCAAGTAATTTGCCAGTTTCCACGCCAAAAGCCCAGATGCAGTTCGACATATCGGCTCTGGGACCAGTCCTTAATTTGAGCCAGTGGCTTCCGGTGTTCGGCACTGGCACTTAAATGTCAGCACAGGTTCTAATGGCAGTCTGCCTAACTAGGTATGAGCACAACAACAATTGTTCATTAATTGATTACACATTAACAATGACTAATAACTGTCACCCAAGCCCTTCTTATAGATTTTGGGGCCTGGAATAGTAGGACTTGTCACACTTGTTAGTGTGATGGTTAGTAGTTGAGTTGGTACTAGCACTGGCAGGGGCAACAGATAGTGCAAGTTGCAGTGGCCTCCTGACGAGGGCCCCGCCACGTATTTCTTTACAAATTAATCTGGGGACTGCCCTTAGGCCACTGTGTTAATTTCTCATACCGACCCCTCCCCTGTACAGATCGGTGCAGTTGCCCGAGTACGATGGTACATTTCTGTGCTTCTGCCCGCGCTTAATCCGTTTAATTGGAGAACGAAGAAACACAATTTCTGTTCCCTCCACTCTCTTAAGCGCCTTCATTATAATAAACATTGTGCGTCACTAATGTCTGGATGTAGATCCGTCTGGGACTAACATTCCAGAGTGCTGAGGGTGGAAAAAACAGGGGGAACTTTTGAACGTGTCAGCCGTTGGAACCTGTTAGTGTTGCAGACGGTAATCGGGCCTCATCCCTGCCGAACCCCTTTCTCTGTGTTTAGCAGAGATAGCTTATCATTGGCTGCCAGCGGCAGACATTATCTGCATATATGAACCAACCGTTAAAGTACAAAGTAAAATATGACAACTGTGATCCCAAGTTTAATGGTGGCGGGGTCAGTGAGGGCGGGTGCGGCGTCATAGAGAGGGCTTAAAATAACAAAATATTCTTTAAATATTTTGTTGGGCTTTCAAATTTAGGTAAATGTATATCAAATATAACGATTGAAAGCACTGGGAATATGCAAGTCTTTATTTTACAATTGTTTAACACGGTATGAGATAGGCTGCTGCAAAAACCAGTGCTTGCAAAATATGTGAGACACAAGAAGCTGCAGCAAAAAAAGTGCTTTCAAAATCTACATCTTTATTATTACTGAATTAGACTGTACTTCGTGTAAACGTTGTTTAAATAACGTTTCGTTAGAAGGACGTACTTTAGGACTTGACTGTTATCACCCTTATACTCCAGCTCACAAAGATACATTTTTGCCATGATTACTCAAATGTCTCCATCAAAGCCTACACTAGCTCCCAGTCAGCTTTTAGGTTGCCTGATAAACCAATTGCATCAATTTAATTTCTTTCAGGTAGTTGGTCCCCCGCCGAGAGGGCTTGTTTCCTTTTCCACTGTCTTGACTTCACAGCACAAGAGACCCCATCCATTCTAGTGGCACTCAAGGTTAACGTTAACTGTTCAGGACGAGTGTGTGGATGTTGTTTGTTAGGTTTAAAAAAAAAATGCAGGGCAAAAGCTCGTTTAAATTAAAAAAGGTAGGTAATGACATTTCAAACAGATCCCGCACACTTCGATCTCGGACTACTAGTGACTAGGTTATGGTGACAAACCAATGTTCAAGTTTATAGGCCTGATCTGTCTATTATTTAAAGTTACGTTAAAGTCAGTAAGCCTGTTGTATTTATTGTAAAAACTAAAGTATACAAAAAAGTGATAGATGGAATGCTTGAATTAATCTCAGCCACTGGCAATTCATCGGCCGAATCCCAGTCCATCGTTATTTTGCACACCATACCACCTCATTTTGGAACCAGCCATATGCAAATCAGTCTTGACCCTGCTCCAACTGGAACAAGTCCAGCCCGAACTGGAAGGCCAGGTTCTCCATGAAATGGAACACAAGCAAGCCAAGACCGGGTTTACCCTAGTTAGGGCTAATCAGCCAGGTATAGCTTGGTTCAAATGGCACAGTGTGCATGGGACTCCCATCTGGGCATGCCGTCCCAATTCATTCAACACACTTGCGGAAAAGCTTATGCTTAGTTTAGTAAGCCTTAGCTGATTATAGTGACAATCCAAAGATCAAGTAATTTGCTGGGAAAAGTTATATCGGATGCAATAGGTCTGATTGTTTACTGAGAAAAGTTATGACATAGGCACTGGGCCTGTCTTGTTTACTGTGAAAAGCATACATTAATGGCAATAAGCCTTTATGGGTGGATTGTTATACAGTGTGTTAAAGCAAGAATGTTGTTTTTGGATACCATTCTGACAAACCAGTAGATCTGAATATTTGCAAACTGACTATCATTGTTAGGTCCTCTAGAACAAATTATATTTTGTTTTGCTTCATGTAATTGAGTACACTTTTTTAATTTAATGATTGTACGCATGCCGATTGCTAGCTTATGCCTTGCTGGTAATGGTAGAAAGGGAATGGTAAAGGCTATTAAAGTTGCATTTATATAGCGCTTACTACCCCTGATGAGGCTATCAGCTTAAGTTGTTCATTGGGAACAAGTTACCCCATTTATCCCTATACGTGTATCCCTATTCAGGAGTAGCTCCTGTGATGTGTCTTCTCCACAATTTGTGTGTACTTTGTAATGGTGATTTTAGGAGCCTGTGAAAAGTATTTTTAGCCTCATACAGTGTTAAGCAAAAACTGAAACAGGAGTAATGATCACTACCCACAGTTCTTTTATACAACACTTTAACTCCATGACTGGGCATTTTCTTTTTTTTGCTATGAAGTTGTGGGTGGAGGGTTCCTAGTTGATATTTTTTCCTCTGCACTCCTTTGTTTGATGAAGGTTTAGCTGTCTGGTAGACTCTTATAATGAAACAAATTTAGTGAAAAACAAACCAAACACATACATATATTAGTGCATTTATATAGCACAGGCCTCATCACATTAGTAGCAAAGAGCTTCACATGAAATAAAGGATTACAAAGAACTAAAGTACTATGCATCATTCTGGAATATGTGAAGGTCAAATTACCTGGGGCTGAATAAATCCTGGCCCAAAGGATCCTTTACCACACCTTTTTACTGACCTTTGTACAATCCTCCTCATATTCTTCCGACCCTGTGTTCTCACATACCAAATTCAACAAATACTTTTTTACATTGGATGTGATAACTCCTTCACACTAGAATTCCTCAGATTCCACTTCCTCATACGTTAACCTGCTTTTTTTGCGTGCCGGTATGGACACTTTTATCCTTTATTACTTATTGAACACCAGGTCCTCTTTTGGTCATCAAACCACCTTCCACTAAATGCTTACTTTTCCTTTGACTTTAACCATCCTTTACTCTCTGCAATCTATCATTAACAGACAATGACCCCAATTCCTCATTCTTTTCAGAGATTTCGTCTTTGTCTTTAAACACTGTTTCTTATATAGATTTCTAAAGTGAATCTTCCATCTGCTTCTAAATGAACATCCTAATCAACTCTTAGGTTCCTTCTCAGTCATAATTTCTCTTTTAGAACTTATCAGACATAACTTTGTCCCTTATTTTGTTACACAGTAGTTATTATTCTCTAAATTCAGGAACCCTGTCTTCAAAATAGCAGACTGCCTCAGAAAAATTGCCCCTTCAACAAATTTCATGTGAAACACAGCTCACGCCATTATAAAACTCGTAGCTTTACATATACACCTTGCCCATCCAAAAGTGATGCCAATCTTGCGAGACAATGACCAACAACTGACCTTGGTTGCACTTGCAGTGTGTTTCAAGATCTGACGTGCACCTACCATAACTGACAACTCAACCGTACCACGTGGGCACCAGTCAACAATGTTTTCCATGCATTAGATTTCCTCTATGCCAATATTTACTGTGGTAGTCTCTGTAAACAGAAACCTCTAAAATAAAAGTCATGTTCTTAAAATAAATAAATAAATCTTAGTTCTTCAAAACAACAAATCCTAATCTCTGACCATTTGCAGGGCGCGAAACATGTCGACAGAGAGTTACTAAGACACATCACTGCTCTATCAGTAACACACAACCTATGGGTTTTTCAGCCTGGCAGGGTAACCCACACATTAAACTTAGCTTCTTTTTGGTATCCCTTAGCTAGTTTTAACATTCACTCACTCACTAATCTTTTCAAACCCTTCATCTCACACCCTCACTCATCATACGGCATTACCAATAAAAGATCTCCGCTAAAGCGACACTTCAGAGAACCCGTAGGGCATTGCAGCACTGGCCCAAAGAGGAGCAACGCCTGATGATGAAGCATGACATCCCTCGGGATGTGTGAGGGCATCATGAGACAAGACTTGCACTTGCCTCTAGTCTGTGGGTTTAGACCTAGGTTTTTTTTTCCTGTTCCATCCTCTCTTCTCTCTTTTTATGTGGATAACTATTGTGCTCACATTTGGAACTGTTATTGATTTATCTTAAACATCTGACACCCAGTGACAAAGCCAATCATACTGACAGGCTTTAGGTGTATGTCAGTTGTTGTGTCATTTAACCGGATAAAATTACATCTCAGAGAGAAACCAAAATACCGGTAAGGTGTCACACTAAGGGATTCACAAAAATGTATTTGACGTGTTCCTTTATGGAGAGCCCCCACTTTTGTTATCCCATTTAAAGACCTGTCTGCACATATTTCTATATGACTGGTTACAGCCAACATCTGAGGGTGCGTCTCGAAGTCTCGTAAGAACATATTTTACCAAAGTTAATGCTGCATGCAGTGCAAGACACTGGGCAAGCATACATTTTAAAGGGCTAAAGTTGTCATGCTGTACAATTTATACATTACAGTAACTGTTGAACATAATAATGCAGGGATATATGGGCAGTTTTTAATGTGTTTAATATTTCAAGACTATACGTTCCCAATGCTTTATAAGCCCTGCTTTATCGCTACATTAATTTGCTTTAAAATGCACCATTTGCCAATCTTTTTTTCATTTCTTTCTCGGGAAAGGGACATACCCTGGACCCCAGGTTTGTCGATTGAGCTTGCTCACATCATTCGCTATATAAAAGTCATGCCCAACGTTTATGCACACCACTTTCAAATGTCATCAGCCGCCACTGATACTGTGACTCCGGACAAATCACTTAATCTCCCCATATCTTAAAAATACATCTTAATGAGTCTTTGTTTGATGCAACTGCTGCTCATGCAAAGGGCTCCAGTGCCCTTGGGCCAAGTTTACACTATATAAAACGGACAAAAATTAGCAACATTTGGGGGCACAATGCAGGAATGAAAGTATTGTAGACAGCATATTTTTATTTTTTGTAGTGGAACTTGCCTGCATTTCATCCACAGAAATGTAACTTATGTGATAGACTGTTTCTCAGTTCATGTTTAAACCACTCACTTTTAATAAATACTTTCCAAATATTTTGGAAGTATTTAAGAGAAACAATTCCACATATTAAAGAAATACACTTTTTGAATATTGAATGCAACCTTGGAAAATATTCAACAAACATATTAGAATATGATATTTCAAATATTTTCAAGGGTCAGCTTGTGCAAATATGGTGCTATTAGCATTTGGGGAGTTAGGTGAATGAATGTCTCTGTTGGACTTCTTTCTAGTGGGCGCTGATCTTAGAATTAGAATCACATGCACTTTTTTGCCAATTCACCAAGAACCTATTAAAGAGACCTCATTGATGTACAAACTCATAAATTGGTGGTCAAGGTATCACAATAGAAAGGGGGTGCAAGCACAAGGAATGGAATCATGCAAACCAGGTTTGGCTGTCAACTTTTACATTTACTGTTTTTTAAACTCTGCAGCAAAGAAATGGCAACGAGGACAAATGTAGCAGTAAATCTTTTCTGCTTCAAATGATTGCAAAGGCTGCATTTTAAAATATCTTATGGGGTTAAGACACCCTCTGCAGAGATATTTGTGTGCCCAGGAATTATTAGGGGAGAATAGTGATGGTCAGATAACTCTGGGGTTAATGCAGTTGCTGGAGAGAACTGTGTTTTGTCTAGTTCCAGTTTTTACTCATAATGCTGCATAGTGGGTTAATGCATCTCCTGTAAAGCACTTTGTATAACATGCAAATCACAATTTCTTTTTGAAGATAGGTAAGTGGGTTACTACTTTTGACACATATCTGTTATTACATTCAGTACATAAATTGCTTATATAGGAAGGGTAAACAAAGTAAAAAACCTGCCTCAAATGTTTCTTTGAAGTACTTGACCTGTAAAGTGATACTTGTGTGCCTTTGTTTACCCTTTATTGTGTTGGAGTCTAGGTATGAGGCTCCATGTGGTGCCCAGTCAGGATTATTTTTTAATGAAAGTAGGGCTATTCGCCCTTTAAATGAGGCCTTTGTTTTGGGCCTACTTAAATTGTAAATAAGAAAACCCCTTCTATGCTTGCAGATTCCTGCTCAGAGCCAAAAGCAGACAACCTGTAGGCCCTGCTCAATATGTTCCGGTGTTGGCAAATTACACAGGGATTTTTTTTTAGCATATTTCACTTGATCCAGCCCAGATCCTGGTTCGAGCTCAATAACTGCCCACTTCATCTGACTGCTTGCATCAACCCTGCTGTTCAGTTAATACATATAATGGTAGCACCTTCAGTGTACTGTCCTTTTCAAAATCTGGGGAGTAGATGCTACAGGAGTAAACAATTCATGTCATGAGGGTGTGTATCTACATTGCAAAAGTGGCTCAAGACCTTATTAAATAGAACTATATGTGTGTGCAATGCACCTGTTTCGCACTCATTGTAAACAAAGGTTTGGAATGGTAGTTGTCACCGATTTATATTGCTGAGCGAAGCATTCAAATGCATGATCAGTTGCTCGGTGCACATAGCCTTGTTTGCAGTGCACAGAGATCTTGAACTGCCGCACACAGAGGAAAAAAATTAGAGGGAACATTGTCTGTGACCACCTACTAAAATATTTAAGGAAGAAAGAAACCTTGGAATTACCATCGACTTCAAGTTATCAATGAATGCCCAAGTGGACAAATTAGCAAGATCAAGCTTCATAACTATGAAAACTCTGCAACACGCCTTCCCCCACCTGGGATTTCCACACAAGGTCCAAACCACTATCTCTCTTGTACTGTCTAAACTTGATTACGCCAATGGCCTCTACCATGGATCATCTTTATCAACTATGAAAAGACTACAATAGATTCAGAACTATGCGCCAGACTACTCCTACATGTAAAGCCACAAGCTCACATCTACCCTCCCTTGAGAGCCCTACATTGGGTACCGGTTGCCAGAAGATCTACATTCAAGCTGCTTTGTATCACCCAAAAAGCAATCCATGTAATAGGACCAATTTTCATCAGGAATAAAATCACCAAATACATTCAACAAAGGAAACTCCACTCCAAATTAACACCTCGTCTCAAAATCCCACCATACAAGAAAACAAACATAGGTGGCACATCTTTCTCTGTTCAAGCAGGCAAACTATGAAATTCATTATCTCCAAACATAACATCCACAGATATCTATCTTATCTTCAGAAGACTACTCAAGAGTTGGCGCAAACACAAATATACAGCATATCCCGTGCATATAAACATTTAATTTGATTATATGCATGTATCTAGATATGTGTGTGGAAGCAAAGTATAGATAACAGTGGTGGCACCCATTTTGTATAACTTGACATCGTGATAATCCAATGATTATGGACAAAAATGTATAACCATTTCTTGAACTCGTGTAACGCTGCTGGTAGATAGTTAGTGCTTTGTCTGCCAGTAAGCTGCTGTTTACGCAACACATTGCAAGGCTTGTGTTAGAGAGCCCATTGCCATGCTTCTTCATACTGCCTGCTTGCTTTAGCAACAGGCCCAGTAGGCCCTAAGAAGCATATCATAATATGAATAATATAATGTGGACCTTTATGATTCATCAGTGCTTATTGCATGGGCTTGGACATAGCCTAACTATTGAATTCTAGGACCCAAGGGACAGCTCACACACACATTAGGTGGATTCCAGATCTATTCTTTTGTAGCTATGTACTGTAACACGTGACATATTATAACAAAATCTTGGGGTTTACAACTATATATTCTTGTTTCTTATTTCTGCTTATTTGAGAATTAAGTACCCAAACTGATGCTCCCTTGCATGTAATAAATCTCTTTATTTCATTCAGGTGATGTGACGGAGCTTCATGAGTCCAGCAGATTTTGCAGTTTCTACGTGTCTATTTCTTGATATCAATATGTATAATATGTACTTACGCATCTTTATATTACTTTACTCCTTTTGCGCAAAAAAAACCCTTTGACTTTCTCCAATGCACTACCCTATATTTCACCCCATACCTCTCGCAATATATCCTCTACTTCCATACTCTGACTCATTCCAAACCTCATTCTAATACTATGAGCTCCAAACTAACCCTTTCTAGACTCTTTCCTCCTTGGATCACCCCAAACCCCATTTTAATATTATGATCTCCCAAACAACCCGTCTAAATTCTTCCCTCACCTATCCATCCTTTGACTCATCCCAAAACTAATTTTACTACTATGGTCTCCCTAATCCATTTATAGTGATTCTTCCCTCCATCATCTCTCCTTATACTCATCACATACATTCTGCTGATTGTCTCCAGGCTGGAAGGGCCACTGGCAAAAACGTTGAGAAGGGGTAAAGGCGTACTTCAGCTCAGTCTGAAGGCAGCGTGTTAGGCTGCAGATATTCAGCACTGACAAAATGGCAGCGGCATGGGAAAGCTCAGTGACGTATGACCAGTGGGGACAGAGAGCAAACAGGAGGCAACATCACAAAAGCCATCGCAGAGTCAAAGTCTGCACTCTGGAAAAATGGGATTTCCACAAAAGTAGAAAAACAAGTAAGCGCAGGTTAGAAACAACAATAATAAAATGACAGAATTATTACTAATATACAAGTAAAATGTGTCAGAAGTGAGGTACTTAACATGGCCACTGAGCAGCAAAGAGGTGGTGCTTATGTTTCTCACTGTGTTTATAAGACATAAAAGGCTCTGATTAGCTATTGGATATTCTAGTATTAGGATTTGCAGTTCATGTTGGAACTCTGAGTTTTGTAGTTTTTCTACTGCAGCTCTATGTTTTATACTAGGTTTGTTTACATGGGTGTTGTTTAAATTAAACAAATATGAAAATATGAAGCCCCGGGTCCTGTCATAGAATTAGTAAATATTTTATAAAACAAAAAGAGAAGATCGTAGGAGGGTCGAAATTTCAGATATATAATGTTGCAAAGGCATTATAATTCATTCCGGATATTAAGCATCGTTTTACGTTCTTTGAAACGAAGCTGAATTTGGAGTCTCAATAAAAGATGTTTACGATATTGCTTGCCACCTGATTTTCCATAAAATCAGTCTAACATTTCTGTCAAACTGTTAGATCTACAATGCATGAGAATACAAGCAACCCCAAACTTGTTCTGGCATTATTGGGCCCGAAACGAACGATTCACCTTGAGCCCCTAAACATACCATGCTCCGAATGCCCCTTCGAGGCAGAGGCTGGACTATTAGAATTTAAGATTGATGTAACAGTTGCTCTGATTTAAAATGGCATTTATCAATGTCTAGTTTTAATGGAGTTAGCAGATGCCCCATATGTATGATACGCTGTGCTTGGATGCCAATTTCTGGTTGTAGTGCTCTATAAATATAATTGGAGTGAAATTAAACCTGCATTTAGAGTAATGTGCTAAATAACGGAAGAAGATTATTCTGCAGTAATAAGATCGACAAGTTCAGGATCACCAGGTAATCCTGATTTGTTTTTTTCCACATATGAATGTGTAATAGCTTGTGATAATTAGTATGTTTCCCACGTTAATGTGCAGTGTAGTTACCACAAGTTTATTGCTCTCTGTTTTTCCGCGTTGCAATGTGATGATACTTCATTACTTCCTTATAATCACTTTGACTATTCTTACTTAGAAGTCCTAAACTAAATATTATCATTACCATTACTTCAACCCTCCATCACTCTGACTCCCTTTTCCCCTTTAAGTTAAATAATCTTTTACTTGCACCTTAATTGATTACGCTACCTTTATGACGAAACATTTCGATGTATAACATTTTATCAAGGCTAGTTTAAATTCAAGCAAAACACGGTGCTCTCCAAACACTGAATATTTAATTAGCTAACTAATTACATTAGTTTAAAGTAAATATAAAAGCCCTATCCTCAATTAATATTAAATAAAAATATTATATTATAAACATAGGGAAGTATAACAAATGTCAACTATCTAATTAAGTTATCAATTTAGTTTAAATTAAAAACGTAACTAGAGGAAAGGGTAAATACTTATTTAACATTTAAATGAAACAGCAATTCCTACCCCTAACAAATATAGGTATTTATAATAATATGATGTTAAATCAAGATAAAAATGTTTTGTTAAAATAGAGTACTCCAACAATTTTAATAAGTATATAATATGACATTCCGCAAAATTAAATAAAATGTGCATCGGTAACCCTACAGTACCATAAATATTTCGTTATTTTAACCTACCATTTTTTAATGGTCCAAATAATGGCATGTCGAAGTAATGGCAGCCGCAGTAATGGCATTGGACCAAGTGATGACGTGGAAGTGTTACTAAGTCCAAAATGGTGTCCAGTTAGGGTGCATGTTTGGTATTAAATATGACATCCAAAGAATAGACTATATTGATAAACAACTACAAATGAAGGATTTGACTAAAGTTTAATCTCAAAGTTCATTAAAACTGGGATATTGGATCCACATATCTTGGTGCTGCTGTCATCCAAATATATGCAAGTTTAAAATGTACTGGGTATTAAGGCCAACCCCAGTGGATGATGCACTAAACGTCACTATGAATACATACCTCAAGAAATTGAGGTTATCAGAGAAGCACTAATTCTCTATGGCTGCCTTTTGTATACTCTAAATAATATAGGATAAACAACCTCTAAATGCACCCACCATATCATGAGGATGTAAAATTCCCCTTGTTGGGGCTGAGCGGCACATCCAGTTAGATCTCCTTAGCTACAAGGGATAATGCGTTACACCCTCTTTAGAGAAAATGAGAACAGACAGGTGTGTCTTTTACTCTTCATTATGAAGAGTTAATCTCACCAATATTCAGAGCGTTAGACAACCTGCCAGAGAAACTCCTATTCGCAGTGAGTATTTGTAGATGCGTGAACTCTACCCTCGGACTCTGGAAATAGACACACAGAGTTGTTGATATTTATAATAAGCAGTGACTATTATTAGTAGGTAAAACGCATGTATCAGAATAATGGTAATCATTATTATAATCTCAGAGTCATTAGGTAGGAGATGAACATTAGAAATACCCAAAGCATTTTACGTCACACATCCCTATTTGTTGTAATAAAGGAGTCTAATCCTTACATATTATCTATATATATTCTTGTTACCAACGTCACGGGTATGACAGTGGCTGTATGATTCGTAATTTCTCCATTTATGCCAAGCCATGTACTTGCCCTGCATACCTCAGAAAGCTGTCAGTCGTGCAGTCAGATAACCGCACTCCAGCATCTCCCGTGAAGCAACGAGATGTTGTGTGTACATTGCCCTTCCCCCCCACAGTCTTTGGTCTCTTTAAACCCTTCTCGCCTACAATTCTACATGGAGAGTGGAGTTATTTTACGGGGTTTTGTAGATCTGCTCTGTAAAGAATGAACAGCATCTCAGTCACAGACATGTCCGAAAGGTAAGCAAAGTATACATCTTTGCGTCGTTCTTTCTTCCAAATCTGATCCGTGCATGGCCAGATGGCCTTGCAAGGTTAATCACTTACACGTAGCTTCTTAGCTACGAGTAAGTGATTAGCAGCCTCTCTGCCGTCCATTTCTGTTATTTTTGTTAGTGCAACTAACATCAAGCCATTTACTAAAATAATATGGAGATCTGACACACTGTGTCATCATTGCCGTTCGGAAATGTAAATTCACTACACCATGCACATTCACGCTTTAAAGAGTTAGTGTTTCTCATGTTTAACATACAATTAGGCCTAATTTATATGTAGCATGTATATATTATCAGGAAAGCCCTGCCACATGTCAGTGAAGTACAAGATCGTGATGCCAGAGAATGCTGAAGTATCACAGAGGACATGGACTTCAGCCTCATCTTCTGTGAGGTCATGAAAATGTTCAGTAGCTTGATACAGCCAGAGTTAAGGTGCGTTTGTCTACCATTCTAGTACACCACTAGCCAAAGTGCCTTACATGGCAACAGCAGATGGTACAGACAAAAAGGTATGGTTGAAACGTGGCTTACAGTTTGGTAGTTACTTGTGTGTGTGTGTGTTTTTGTAGAAAGGGGTAAAGGGATTGTGAGAAATGACACAACTTTTGTTGATGCCCGCCCAATTTTTGCTGTTTGAATTTGCTGGCTTTAGGAATTTGCACTCTACCACAACTGAACACTCACTCATAAAGAGCCTGTATTCCCCATGTATTCCACACTCCTGCAAAACATGAAACATGCTGTGTGTTGGAGCTCCCAATGTGGCCTATTCATCTTTCTTATATGTCCTTAGTAAATAGCGCCTAACATGCACCTATTGTATAGAAGGTTAAATGTCATGTGGGCAACAGTGTAGTTTCATCACCAGCATAAATGACAAAAGTATATGTCTGCCAGAAGCACTGAAGAGCTCTGATTGGGCTGCAATTTAAATGCACTGCAGTGACACAAGGAAAGGAACTGTACCTTTCCCATGTAGGAAAAGCCTATGTTTACAAATTCAGAAGTCACCCCAAAAACGTGTCGTGTAATCCCACAGGACAGGGCAATATTTTGTAAGAATTGGGTACACTACATATTGGGGCTAGTGTGCACTCACAGTGAATTAAATCACAAAATCTATTTCACTGTGTAGGCCTAGCTCGACTTCTTGTATAGGCCTAGGTTGGATTAAAATCTTTATTTCCTATCTTCACTGGGTAATAATGCTGCAAACAAACTTCAATGTTATTTCCCACTTAATTTTCAAAATCAGATTTTCTGATGAAATCAGTTTTTCGGAAAAGTAATTTTGCAAAAATTTACTCTATGCTGAGTGTTCCTGAACATGCTTAAAGCCAGCTCTGTTATTGATCACACCTCCAGGGATAGACTAAACTTCCTTGGTTGGGAGAGTTAACTAATCTGGCTCCGAGGAAAATAGGCTGCCTCTGAGCCCAGGAAGACAAAATTGGTGTTAACCACTGGCTGACTAGACATCAGGGCTTGGTCATGAAATGTTGACAGAACAAATGGCTGCTTTACCACTACCTCTTTTGACTTAGAAATGCCTCTTATTCATTCTCAGGACCTTGCCAGACAACAAATCTCCTGTCACAGTTTTTGTATCATTAGATCAGAGAAGCACTCTTTCAAATAGGGGAGTAGCTTAGGTGATGACGAAGAGGGGGCGTGGCTAGCACCCGGAGAAGATGGCGGCGGGTCCCTGACTCTGCGGGGACAGCGTTATCTACCGGCAGACCTCGCGCGGCAACCAGCTCCCATGCAGCACCCAAGGTGAAGCTAAAACCTCATGAAGAGAGGTGGCATACATTGAGGTAACTTTCAATCTTCTGGACATCCCGTAAGCTGCTTTTTCCCCGTTACGAAATGTGGAGCGGCTCCATTATTTATGCAGCCGCCATTTTGTTTGTTTTGTCCGCGCTGAGGAGATTCCCTGCATGACGCCGTTTTTTGCCATGCTTTGCTTTGGGCAGTATTAAAAGCTCCAATTACTAGCCATTCTCTACTTGTTGCTAAAGATATCATGGTTGGTATCTTTTTCACATTTACTTTTTTCATATTTTGTTCCTTCAAGTAAGAGGGTCGTTTTGCCCGTTACAGTTAGGCTTCTTCTCTCATGAATGTTGGAACTTTCCTAATTTAAAATTGGAATCTACTATGGAAATCGTTTTTCTTTCTGTACCTTGTCACAGAGCAGCCATCATTTTCACTCCTGCCTACTTTTCTCCATGAGATGATTTTCACTACCTCCATGGTGGTTTTTCCTGGCTTTTTGTCTCAATCTGCGTATTACTGAAGGTGTCTTTCTAAATTTTACAACCTGCAGCTAGTGTTAATTATTTTGCTGATAATTATTTATGGATTTCATTTATTCGCTCACAAGTGCTTTAACGACATTTATTGAATTTCATCGCACCTTTTATGGGGAGGTTGAGAAATCTTAAACTTTCTGCGTCCTCTAAAGTTTCTAAAATGTCTACTTGTTCAGATTCTGACTCAAATCCTAACGGCTCTGGAATGGAGGACCTCCCCTCTCATAAACCTGATATTTCTTCAGGTACCATTTCAAAAGTGCAGTTCTCTAGTAAACTACCTGCAATCTCTACCAAAAGACCCAAAAAAGACCCTCCTTCTCCTGAAAAATCCTCCCCGTTAGCCATGGAGGTTATACTTGAAGAAATCTGATCTATAAAACCCTTCATAGAGGAAACCAATAAAACATTACAATTTTTATACGATAGTCACGGGTGTGCTGCAGATCGGCGCATATAAATTCTCCCTACTTCCGCGGACAGAGTAAACCTACAGTCGCACGCACATACACTCTTCATACGCTAGGGCCCATTACACTAACATTCATTCTATTACTCTATCCACACTGAATATATGAGAGAAACCTAAACCAATCTGCATCTAAAGCGAGGTCAATGCGACCATAAAGAAATTGTCCTGAGTCATGATTTTAAAACATAGGGAAAACATTTGAAACTCAATAAATGACAAAGAAATAACCACCCGACACTGGAATTCAAACAAATGGTTGTTTATCTAAATTAATTCAGATGAATGTCAATCAATAGCAAGATCATTATTCTCATAGTTACCTATTCTAGCTAAATGGGTCAGGACAGGTCTCTCAGTAAAGTCTCCTGAGTCGCCGTCCTCTCGATCAGCATCGATCCTCACGAGCATAGGTTCAGGAAGAAGTGGCCTCAAATGCAAAATGCTAAAGCTACAGACCCTCTCTAGTCTAGTAATATTTATAACAAAACTAGCAAAATAAATGTAACAAATAAACTCTGAATGTCCGTTGAGCCGCTGAGCAGAGCGAACAGGAAAGGATGTCGCTTGGTAACATTTAGAAAAACCTCCGCTCAGGAAAAATCACAAAAATAAAAACACGGAAGAAGGAAACTCGAGTTTGCAAGCGATACATTCATGAATGCTCTTCCTTGGTACCATAGCAGAGCCACCGCAGGTTTATCTTTGTTCATTGTGGCTTTATTCTTTTCCAAGGGCAATTGGAAGCATGCCCGGAGCTGCTGTCCTCACGGAAACTTTTAAATCAGACAGAGGCTGTGGTCAGGTGACTTCCAACCATGTTCAGCAAGGCCTCTCGTCACATCTCAATCACTCGAGCGCAGGCTGTAAAAAGCAGCCATCTTTGTTTAGGCCAAAACGGACCATCTTAATTAAAAGAAACACAAAACAACGTTACCACATCATAATGATTATACAGTGTTAATCCCCACTAATACCCTTATGTGTATGTAATTACCTAGCAATCTGCGACACAAGAAAGCATCATAGCACGTTATTTTAAAAGCGTAAACACGAAACAAATAGCACTTTAGCAACACCTATTTAATTAAATTGCACATCAACTTAGTTCACGTATTATTTAAGCAACATATATGCATTCCCACGTGTAATTTCTCTCATTAGTAATGTTGGTTAATCAAGACTTTTAACAAAACTAATACTTAGTGATTGTAAATTAGTAATTTTAATCATAACATATAAACAAAACTGGAGCTTGAAACTCAATAAATTTTCAACAGAAAACTCTGCTCCAGCAATCCCCCCTTTGGTGATATATTATCACCAAAAAAACCAACCCAAAAAAATAATTTTGTCCCAATTTTAGGAGAAATTGAAAATGTCTTTTATGACACAACATTAAACACCAGACTCTCTCACATCATCCCTCTTCGACTCCAAGTAAACACTCTCCCTCAATTCTTCTAATTCTATCTCTTGTGGGTTTCTCCTTGACCTCTTTTGTTTCTTTTCAGTATTTCCTCTAATTATTCTCTTTTTCCCTCCCCTGTTTTTACAACACAAACACCCCAATCTTAGTATCAATAAAGCAACAATCACTAATGTCAATGGAAATAATATTTTACCAATAATGGTACTACCTATTTTAGCAATAAAACTCTTAACAGCAACTATCTTATTAGCTATTTTAGTCTAAATACTTTCAGCTTCCAGTGGTACTAATTCTTCATGCAAATCAGTAGTATTTTTGATATAGACCTTTAGATCTTTGCTTTCATCAGGAATGTAAGTGCAACAATGTTGAACCTTCAGCATTCCACAAACTCCACCCTCCTTGGACAATAGAATATCAAGGGCAAGTCGATTTTGCATAGACATGGCACGTACGGCAATCATTTCCGTATTTACCAAAAGAAACCCTCCAGCGGTACTTGTCGATAAGCGATCCACCACTGTTGACAGTTTCCGAATTCCATATGCATTTAAAGAAATTCCCACTGCTGGAATTAAAGCTCCAAAAATATCATCCACAATTTCTGACCAAGTTTCTCTCTTAAAACGTTTTAGTAAATTAATGTTTTCTACATCTTCTATCCTATCTATATGAAAAATCTTTGGAAAAACCAGGCCCACATAACACATGCCATACCAATGGTCAGGCAACTTGTAATAAGCCTTGTTCCCACAAACATAATACACTCCTGGGAAAACTGGATCTTCTCCACCTTTAAAACCCCACCCTGTTGCAATGAAGTATGTATCATGACACTCACTAGTCCCAACAAAATACCTATCATATTGGGATTTCTTTCTGGTAATGCATAGTTTACCCTTCTGTGGTACATCTAAAGCTAAAGTTGGACTAGCCCCATTCCTCAATTCCTTTCCCATCTCAATATCCCATATTGTCTCACTCACTTTATATTTCCCTGCCTTTTCATGCATGCTCATTCTCCTTTCCTCTACCATGTCTAGGAAAGCCTTCTCCTCTTCTTTCAAACTGCAAGTTAAATTGTTTCTAAAAATGTAATCTAATGTTAATTCTTCTTTCTCAATAAAAATCTCACCAAAAATGTTAGCTTCTTTAGCTGAATTCAGCTTCTTATTCATAGGCAATTGCCCAAAAATGTTATCTTTGTTAGACATTTCATAATCTATTTTCCCCAACAAATAAAAAACACTACTTAACACACTACATGAAATCCCATACGTAGCTGGTAAATGGTGATAAGTAACACCTTCTGAAACGGATGCAGGTAATTGCATACAAACGTAGCAATCCCTAACTTCCATTGTCTTTACGTATTCGTACAACAACTTTGAAAAAACATTGCTAGAAAAATCATTAATCGACCTATCTTTATGTATGTAAATGTTACTACTTCTAGTTGGAACTACTTTCTGTGAACTCTTCTCTATGCTAGTCACATTCTCAGTATGTATTCCAAAAATGTCTATCGTGACTCTAAAAGTAACTAGTAAAGCTAATACACCCCATAATAGCATTAATAATCCAGCACAGCAGCAGCACATTCTACACCATCCTTTCAAGAAGGCACATCTACTTTGATTATTCTCTGTGTTAGCCATTTTACTACTTTGGCAGTGTCTTTTGACTTAGCCTCTACTACTCCACTACTGAAACACTAGAACACTAGATTATTTCAAACAGCTAATCTCAGATTTTCTTCTTTTTACTCTTCTCCAAGTGACTCCTTTTGTTCACTCAACTTGGATTTTCATCACTTTTCACTTCTTCTTCAGCAACATCAAATTGTATCAAATCTTCAACAATATCCTGAGCATCCGACTCTTCTCCAATGTCAGTCAAGATAACTTTCAGGATTCCAACAGTTTTCTCCTCAACCACTTCTCGTACGGTCCCCTCTGGATTTCCTTGACTTTCTGCCTCTTCACCTTCAGACAGTGCCACGTACGTCCATTCCGGTGACCTATACTTCTGGTTAGGTTTTCTGATTCTCTTGATCTCCTCTGGTTCTTTTGAGACCTTTTGTTTTTCACCTTTTGCTTGATTCTGACTCGACACCTCGTTCACCTGTTCAGCTTTCGATGAATTTGCCCGTGTCAGTCTGTACCTTAGCCTCTTTATTCTGTTAGGCCAAAGATCTCCTCTTACAACCCTTTTCGGTCTCACTTCTTTATTATTTCTTTCTCCGATCCAAGTTCTCTTTCTCAGAACTGGACCCTCTGATTTCTCATTCTCACTCTCATCTGATTCTGTTTCATTTGCCTCTTGTCCTTCAACAATTTTCTTTCGCTCCACAGTCTTTTCCACCACTGATTGAGATTTCCCAATTTCTGTCCCTCCTCGGGTCTCCGACACGCAATCTTCTTGCTGTCTACTTGTCCCTTCACCTAGCTTATCAGGAATGTTCCCTACTCCTCCTCGGGGGTCTTCCGCAATCTGTCCCTCTCTATCTTCTACTGACCCTGCCTCCTCAGGTGTAATCTCAAGTGGATTTTCAACCTCCTCATCTGATTCAGGAGTAGTCTCTGTGGAACTGCTCTTTTCTCTTCTTTCTTCTCTACTGCTTATTGGAACTTCAGGCACTCTTACAGAATCGGATCTCTCCTCTGAGACTCCCAATGTTTTTCTTGAAGCCTCTCTTGGAAAGAAAAAAGAATCACCTGACTCTCTTTCTCCTTCACCCCTTTCAGGATTCTTTCTTCCTCTCACTGGTTCAGTTTCTGCATCATCACTGGAATCTGACTCTTCAAAATACTCTTTACCAGTCCCATCTTTTGGATTTGGAACTCTCAGAGTATGACTTGCATGCACCCAGTTTTTCACACCGGCACACTTTACTGCAGTTGTCGTAGTCAGAATAACTTGTCTTGGCCTTCCCCACCTTGGAACCAAGCAATTTCTTCTTCTGTGTACTTTAATCCTCACCCAGTCTCCTGGACTCAGATCATGAGCTTGCTTCTTTTCAAGTGTAGTAGCATCTTCTCCAACCTTGTGAAACACAGAATGAACTGCGTCAGCCAGGCCTTTACAGTAATCCAAAATCATGTCATCAGTTATTGTCATCAACTTGTTGACAGGCACAAATGCATGTCTCATTGCACGTCCCATTAATATTTCGTGTGGACTCAAACCTGTGGTTCTATCTGGAGTAGACCTAATAGTCATTAGCACTAGAGGCAAGACATCAGGCCATTTCATTCCAGTGGCTAAACACATCTTACCAATTCTGTTTTTGATTGTGCCATTTATCTGCTCAACAACACCAGAAGCCTCTGGTCTGTATGCACAATGTAGCTTCTGCTGTATGCTCAATGCTTCACAAATTAAACCCATGAGCTCATTGTAGAAGTGTCCACCTCTGTCCGACTCAATTGTCACTGGGAACCCGTACCTAGGAATCAACTCTCTTAACAGTTACTTTGCAACTGTTATTCCATCATTCCTCCTAGTCGGATAGGCCTCCACCCATCTTGAGAACAAACAGACTACCACTAGAACATACCTCAATCTGTTCACTTGGGGCATTTCAATGAAATCTATTTGCATTCTGGTAAAAGGACCTCCTTCTCTGCCTATTGTTCCTAGGCTCAACACTGTCTTTTTCCCAGTATTGAACTGCTGACAAATCAAACATCTCTGACAGATGCTCTCTGCAATTAGCCTGAACTTTGCATTGTACCAGGTTTGTTTAAAAGACCTAATCATCGCATCCCTCCCCAGATGTCCCTGGCCATGATACATTCTTGCCATTGTCGACAGCATGGAATTAGGCATGACTGGTCTACCGTCTCTATAGATCCAAACATGATCTGCTTCTCTTGGGGCACAACCTGCCTTAATCCAATCTCTCATTTCCTCATCTCCTGCCTCATCCTGCAACTGTTTCACTTCATCCCACGTTTCCAGGACATTAGTAAACATCACAGAACAAAAAGACATCTCCCTTTCTCGTGCCCTATAAATCGAATGATTGTTCTTTGCACAATACTGTGCTATGTCATTGGCAAAACGATTACCAAGAGTAACAAAATCATCTCCTTGTCCATGAGCAGCACACTTCACAACTGCTAGCTCTTTAGGCAGCTGTATCGCCTCAAGCAACTTCCCAATCACTTCTGCATTCTTTATTGGAGTCCCACTCGACGTCAAGAAACCTCTCTGTAGCCATAACTTGCCAAAATCATGAACCACTCCAAATCCATACTGACTATCAGTCATCACAGTCACTCTCAGATTTTTCCCAATCTTACAAGCTTTCGTCAATGCCACCAATTCAGCCACCTGAGCAGATCTTACTCCTTTCAAAGGCGAAGCTTCCATAACTTCTGAAACCTTGCACACCGCATATGCTGCACTCAGCACACCATCATCAGTCCTTAGACATGATCCATCCACAAACAGCAGATGATCACTCTCAGGCAGTGGCAAATCTCTTATATCTGGTCTAGGTTTTGTGCAGTAGTCAAGCACATCCAAACAATCATGATCAACATCATCTCCCACATTCACATTGTCCGCATCTGGCAACAGAGTTGCTGGATTCACATTCACACATCTCTCAAGAGTCACATTTGATGCTCCCAGAATGATTTTCTCATATTTAGTCAGCCGACTATGTGACATGTACTGAGTCCTGCTTCTTGTCAAAAGAATTGCCACATCATGAGGTACGAATACCCTTACAGGATATCCCATTATTATACCCTCACTCTGTTCCAAGCTTCTGCATGTAGCAGCTACTGCTTTTAGACAACCTGGCAAACCCACAGCTACAGGGTCAAGTGTCGATGAGAAGTACGCAATTGGCCTTCTCAGTTGTCCATGCTTCTGAATCAACACTGAAAGTGCACAACCATTTCTCTCACTGCAGTATAACTCAAACTCTTTCTCATAGTCTGTCATTCCCAAAGCAGGGGCTTCACACATTCTGCTCTTCAACTCCTCAAATGCTGCCATTTGTTCTCCATCCAATTCCAATGGGTCTCTCACCTCACTTTTAGTCAATTTAATCAGTGGCTTTGCTATCAGGGAGAAATTACTTATCCACTGACGACAATAACCCACCATCCCCAGAAACATCCTCACTTCTCTCTGGGTCATCGGGGCTCTCATTCCTCTGATAATTTTGATTCTGTCATCGGTCACCTTTCTCAGACCTTTTTCAATATTGTGTCCAAGATAATGCACCTCTTTCTTGCAAAATTGCAATTTGGCTGGAGATACCTTTAACCCTCCATCTGCCAGATGATTCAGTAAAGCTATGGTATCTATTTCACAAGCTTCACGTGTCTTCGATGCCACAAGTAGGTCATCGATGTACTGCACTAGTACTGAGCTTTCAGGCATGATCAAACTCTCCAATGATTTCTTCAACAACTGATTGAATATCGAAGGACTCTCTGTATACCCCTGTGGGATACGACACCATGCTAAAATACGCTGTCCAAACCGAAATGCAAAAATCGGCTGGCTGTCATGGTGCAATGGAATTGAAAAGAAAGCATGACACAAATCAATCACCGTGTACCACTCAGCATCATGAGGAATCTGATACAAAATCACTGACGGATTTGGCACAATGGGACAACATGCCACCACAATTTTGTTAACTTTTCTCAAATCTTGTACAATCCTGAACTTTCCATTAGGTTTCTTTAGCCCCATTATCAGTGAATTACACGGGCTACTCAGTAACTCTCTCAAAACACCCTGTTGAATCATTTTGTCAATTATAGGGGTTATTCCTTCAATTATCTCCGGTGTCAATCTGTACTGAGGAATATTAGGATAAACAATCCCCTCTTTCACTGAAATCTTCACTGGATCTACATTGTTCATCAATCCCACATCTTCTCCAGTAAAATCCCAAACCGCTGTTTTCACTGTGTGTCTCAACTCCTGAGGCAAATCATCTGGATTAAACACAGCATATGTACCAACAATCTCACTCTCTCTATTATCTAGAGTCATCCTGTACAAAACATCCTCATCTGGTGTCTCAAAAGCTATTCCATCCGGAGTACAAAAAATTGTGCAGTTCATCTTACACAATAGGTCCCTACCTAACAAGTTCACTGGACTAGTGTCACAGACTACAAACCTGTGCATATCTGAGAATTTCCCTATTCTTACCCTTACTGGTTCGGTAAGACGAGTCCTAATCTGTGTATTGGCTACACCAACCACTTGGATTGCTTCGTCCGAGAGAGGAAGATTTCTAATATCTACTGACCTGACAGTTGATCTCGTCGCTCCTGTGTCTACCAAAAAAGTAACACTCTCCCCATTTATTTTCCCATCTACAAATGGTCCTGCCTGGTCTATTTCCAGAGTTGCACCAAGTATGCACTCTTCCTCCTCTCTTCGGCACCGTCAATAGTCCCCTTCAGACTCACTCCCCTCATTCTTTAACCAGTACTGCTGTACCGGGTTTGAACGTCTCGGTTTGTTTACCTGCTCATCATTGTAGAATCCTGAGTCCTGGTTATACTTTTGGGACCCTCTATTCTGCGGCAAGGGCGGTTTTGGCTCTTGACTCTGCTGTCTGACAACCTTCTGCTGTTGCTGCTGATGATTACACCCCTCGTTCTGCACCTGTTGATTTAAGGGTTTATTCTCATTACTCACTAATGGTGGATTGGTACACTCGGATCTCCAATGCCCCAATTGTCCACAGTTGTGACAAGGGAACTTTTTCTTTGCTTCTTCTAGATTACCCTTCCCTTTTCCTGCATATCTGGGTCTATTTCCTTGATTATTCCCTTGTTCCACCATCTGTGCTTCTTGTCTTTCAGCAACCTTCACCTGTGCCCACATTGCCTTTTCTTTCAGCTTTCTCTGTTTTGCTTCAATCTCATCACTGAAGTACTTTGCATGTCTCAAGATTTCATCAATCTTTTTACTCTGCCAATCAACTGTGTGCTCACGTATTCTTTCGCTAATTTCAGGTCTCAAGCCATATACAAATCTGTATACAAAATGACTCAAATCCTTGTCACCCAGGTGTTCATCTCCACTAAACTGTTTAAAAGCCAGTATCAGCCTTTCGTAAAAATCATGAACTGATTCTTTCGCTTCCTGATGTGTTCGATCTATCTTTACCCAGTCTGGCTCTTTTGGGGGTACCTTATTTTTCAGGAACACAATAACCTGATCATATTTCTTCATCACCTCTGGATCTGGTGCTCCTGTTTTCGGATCTCTTGGATACTCCTTAGCAGGCCAATCTACAACTATTTTACACTCTGCCCATAAGTCTGCTGGAACAATTATATCAAACAGACTATTCAGATCAATCCACAGCACCTTTGACAATTTCATAAACCTGTCTACCTGCCTATACCACTCGACAGGCTTTTCTGTCAGTCGAGGAAAATCATTCGTAAATGACAAAATATCCTGTCTAGTCCATGGGACATGTACATATCCTCCTCCAGGAATCTCTCTCATAGGATAAGCATCCACTGTTTTTTCTTTATCTCTCATAGGGAAAGCTGAATAAGTCCTGTCCACTGAATCTTCCCTTTTCTTGTACCACCTATCCTTCCACTTTTCCACATCACCCCATTTTCGCAATAAGGCAATCATTTCCTTAATCTGCCCTGTTCTACCAACACCATTTAGATTCTCAATGTCCTTGTCGAAGAAATCCACCCTGTAAGGCTTCTGCAAAGCTTTCACCTTATCCATGTCAACTCCTTGTTCACTCGCTATTGCTTTTAACCTGTCATGTGTACTTTTAGCTCTCCAGGTGATACTCTTGCACATGAATAACAACTCTCCATCATGATGATTTTTCAGTATATCTGTAGGAATTGTTCCTGCAATAAGCTCCTCCAATTCTATGCGCAACCTGGCTACATCAATTGCCTGTGAATCTTTATCCTTCTTTTGAAGAACTTTCAACCAATCATTCAAATCTTCAGCTGTTATTTCTGTAGACTTTTTCACTGCACCCACTTGTTCTGTCATCCTCTGTGGTTCCCAAATTGTTCCTCCCAAACAACCAGTATTCAATCCTGAATTAGACTGCACATCTAATCCTCCACTACATGTGTCATGTCTCAGCTGTCTCAAATTATTTCTTCCCGTTCTCATTCCTGATTCCTCCAAAGAACAAGTACCAACCAAACCATTTCCAACTTAAGGAACTGTCAAACCATTTTCACCCATTCTTTGCTTATCAAAAATAGGCACAACCGGACCTATGGTTACAGGCACTGTAACAGCTTCTAGATTTTTCGTCAGCTCTCTAATTTTCTCAGACAGCTCAGATGTGGTTCTGGCTAATTCTTTTGTTTTCTCGTCATTGACACGATTCTCTCTCTCCCGCTCTCTCTCTCTTTCCCTTTCCATGAAAGAGCTACCACTTTTCAGATCAGGTGTCACAGCCTCAGTTTTAATAATCCGTAAAGTATCTCTTACAGGAGTAGCAACTGGCGTGTTCTCTTCTGGTTCTGGTCTATATGGAGGTGGTCTCTTGTAAATCATATCATCCAAGACCTCATCCTCGTAATCATTAGCCCCATACCTTCTCACTTCTGCATCAGGCACCTTTTCTGTACCCTTCCTCCCTTCCGCTTCCTCAACAGTTCTCATAGGATATAATCCCTCTGACATACTAGCATCTCGCCATCTCCTCATTCGATCATGATGAGTTTCACGATCATATTTTCTCCCGAACATATACCTATAGTTGCCTCCACTCCTCTGCTTTTCTCGCTCATGCACCTCATCTTCCCATTCCACCAACGCCTCGAACTGTGTCGGCCTTGGTCTATGCTCTAGATACATCATTTTTTCCCGTAAATTTCTCAACACGGCCAGATTAAATGAACCATGTTCCGGAAACGCTAAAACACCATCCTCCTTAGTGTACTTAGCCCAGTTATCTAACCATATACAGGTATGATACCCATATTTCGCAACCATGAAGGATGCAGGAGTTTTCGTCGAAGGTAGCAATTCACCTTCTCTAGTTATTATGTTTTTATTCTTGTCAAACCATCTTTTATTTTTACCGAACAAGGATTTCTTCTTCTTTTCCTCCGGTTGGTAATACATTTTAACGTTTACCAATATTCTCTAGTCCCTTCCGCAACTGTACGATCTTCTGTCCAATAACAGCGCGACTCACACCAACGCACCAATCCTGGAGCGTCTACGTCACCCTGTACTCCTTCCAATCCCTGCGCGGCTCACACCAACGCACCAATCGCAGCGCGAGCACTGTTCTGATCCACTACCCAATCACAGCGCGGTCTGTATGACTCCCTCACGTCACCGCTGCAGACGCTTCTGCTCTGTCTCCTGTCACTCGTCTACCCCTCCTTTACAAAGCCTTCTCAGTAGACTTCGTTTCAGATTCTACAAAATCTATTAGTTACAACAAATAAACATCTCCATTGTCTGCTTCGCTAACCACAGAATAGTAAAGAAAATCTTTCTCACAAGAATCCCGCTTCTCTCTAGAACAGCGCTTGCCTCTGCTCTACCACGGAATTATTACTTTCGTTGACACAGTAGCACATCCCTCTACTCTGCCCTTCTAACATGCATCCATTAACTGTTTCCACTAGGACTGCTTCAAAGAGTCTTACAATCAACTGAATGCTCATACATTCACTTACTTTCACACCAGAAAATGTAGCACAACCACACAGAATCCTGCCTTTCCCGAGAACAGCGAACAGTCTGTCCCACTACAGAATTATAACACGCGTTAACCAAGCAGCGCTCACCTCTGCCCAGTCCTTCAGACAAGCTCAGAGAATACCTATTACTACTCCAGCGATAAGCTTTAACGGCGAACCTTACGGATCCCTGGGACTTAAGACCAGAGTTTCACAGATAACCTTCGCTACCATACGCACTCCTTTTATACTGAAAATATATCCCTAATAGTAACACACGACGATGTCACCTATTCCGAACCGAGACAATGTGACGCGCAACTTCAATTGTCACACGTTTTTCCCCGCATACGTACAGGGCCAACAATCCCGTTTTTCCTGAGAGCAGCACTCACTTCCCTCTGCCCTACTACGGAACCGTCACCAGCTCCCAAGTTCCAGAAGCCGTACACACTACATAAAACTCAACACGACGACTTCAACATATAGTATTAGTACATATACCAACATCAATCACTAAATCAATAAATCAAAAGCCTATGTACGAGCAATCTATCAGATCAAGACAATAATCTAAAACCATCATACTGCTACCAGGAAACTGCTGCAGATCGGCGCATATAAATTCTCCCTACTTCCGCGGACAGAGTAAACCTACAGTCGCACGCACATACACTCTTCATACGCTAGGGCCCATTACACTAACATTCATTCTATTACTCTATCCACACTGAATATATGAGAGAAACCTAAACCAATCTGCATCTAAAGCGAGGTCAATGCGACCATAAAGAAATTGTCCTGAGTCATGATTTTAAAACATAGGGAAAACATTTGAAACTCAATAAATGACAAAGAAATAACCACCCGACACTGGAATTCAAACAAATGGTTGTTTATCTAAATTAATTCAGATGAAAGTCAATCAATAGCAAGATCATTATTCTCATAGTTACCTATTCTAGCTAAATGGGTCAGGACAGGTCTCTCAGTAAAGTCTCCCGAGTCGCCGTCCACTCGATCAGCATCGATCCTCACGAGCATAGGTTCAGGAAGAAGTGGCCTCAAATGCAAAATGCTAAAGCTACAGACCCTCTCTAGTCTAGTAATATTTATAACAAAACTAGCAAAATAAATGTAACAAATAAACTCTGAATGCCCGTTGAGCCGCTGAGCAGAGCGAACAGGAAAGGATGTCGCTTGGTAACATTTAGAAAAACCTCCGCTCAGGAAAAATCACAAAAATAAAAACACGGAAGAAGGAAACTCGAGTTTGCAAGCGATACATCCATGAATGCTCTTCCTTGGTACCATAGCAGAGCCACCGCAGGTTTATCTTTGTTCATTGTGGCTTTATTCTTTTCCAAGGGCAATTGGAAGCATGCCCGGAGCTGCTGTCCTCACGGAAACTTTTAAATCAGACAGAGGCTGTGGTCAGGTGACTTCCAACCATGTTCAGCAAGGCCTCTCGTCACATCTCAATCACTCGAGCGCAGGCTGTAAATAGCAGCCATCTTTGTTTAGGCCAAAACGGACCATCTTAATTAAAAGAAACACAAAACAACGTTACCACATCATAATGATTATACAGTGTTAATCCCCACTAATACCCTTATGTGTATGTAATTACCTAGCAATCTGCGACACAAGAAAGCATCATAGCACGTTATTTTAAAAGCGTAAACACGAAACAAATAGCACTTTAGCAACACCTATTTAATTAAATTGCACATCAACTTAGTTCACGTATTATTTAAGCAACATATATACATTCCCACGTGTAATTTCTCTCATTAGTAATGTTGGTTAATCAAGACTTTTAACAAAACTAATAAAGCCACAATGAACAAAGATAAACCTGCGGTGGCTCTGCTATGGTACCAAGGAAGAAACTTTTAAATCAGACAGAGGCTGTGGTCAGGTGACTTCCAACCATGTTCAGCAAGGCCTCTCGTCACATCTCAATCACTCGAGCGCAGGCTGTAAATAGCAGCCATCTTTGTTTAGGCCAAAACGGACCATCTTAATTAAAAGAAACACAAAACAACGTTACCACATCATAATGATTATACAGTGTTAATCCCCACTAATACCCTTATGTGTATGTAATTACCTAGCAATCTGCGACACAAGAAAGCATCATAGCACGTTATTTTAAAAGCGTAAACACGAAACAAATAGCACTTTAGCAACACCTATTTAATTAAATTGCACATCAACTTAGTTCACGTATTATTTAAGCAACATATATGCATTCCCACGTGTAATTTCTCTCATTAGTAATGTTGGTTAATCAAGACTTTTAACAAAACTAATAATTAGTGATTATAAATTAGTAATTTTAATCATAACATATAAACAAAACTGGAGCTTAAAACTCAATACATTTTCAACAGAAAACTCTGTTCCAGTAGGTGCTCATTGTGGAACAGCGAACATAGTCTCTCAAATCTTCATGCACACGCATCTCATCTCTGGAATCTGAAGTGTCTCTTCTTAAAAAGCAGGCAGAAGACTTGGAAAATAGGAATCATAGAAACAACCTCAGACTTTATGGACTTCCTGAAAAAATTGAAGGCTCCAACCACACCACCTTTTTTCAATCCTTCTTGCCCAAGCTCCTGGATTTACCTGCTACTACTTTGCTCAATATTCAAAGGGCTCACAGACTTGGTCCGAAAATCTCAGCGAAACCTCGTGGTGTTATGCTTTTTTCTGCAATACACCGATCTTCTTCAAGTCCTTTCAGTGGTCAAGTCGAAGAAATGGTTTTTTTGGGAAAGTCACCGTTTCTTCTTTTCTCAAGATGTAGCTAAAATCACAGCAGATCAATGGAAAACATTTCTTGATCTTTGTCCTCAAGAACGTCCACTCAGCACCAAATATGGCCTTCATCATCCATGTCTCTTCAAGGTTATGTATAAAGACAAGACTACAACATTTGATGACCCCGCAGCGCTACAGAAGTTTCTTACTCTTCACGGAGCTGATACTATGGATACTTCGAGACCTGCTTGAATATTATATATGCTTCATGTTACACAGATGTTCTCTTCTTACTTCTTCTAGGTTGTTTCAGTGATTGTTAGTTTTGTTTATATCTTTATAATGCCTCTGTAATGTTATACTGTTATTTCTCTCTCTTCACTTTTGTTTCTTCATAATTTTCTTCCATTTCTTGCCTTATGGATATTTCTTTCTATAAATTCTTCTTTCTCACTCATAGGTGTTTTTTCTTCAACAATTCTGTTACCTCCTGATCCTCCTGTAATGTTGAAATCTTTGATTGTGGTCCTTTCTGGATTCAATGGATCTTCAAAGCTGTCATTGTCTTCTCCTGGTATAGTCTCCCCCAGTCATGTTGTTTTGTAGGTATGGTGTACAGTAGTCTTTGTAAGGCATGTACTGTCCCTTTGTTCTTTATTCTCTCTTTTTTTCTTTTTGTCCCTCCCATCTCACCTGCTCCGACTCTCCTTCTTTCTTTTCCTCCCTATCTTTTTTACTTACCTCTTCCATTTCTTCTGCTCTTTTCTTCAAAATAAATCCCCTATACATTTTTTACACCTTACATATTTCTAAATTCTCTTTCATCTTTCAACTACTTCTTCCCCTTCCATTTATTTTCCTCTATGCTTATAAAGTCAATTTAGCTGTTTTTCTTGTAAGCATAATGTTTGTGCATACTTTTCTCAGTAAATCACATTTCGGGTTACTACCTGGAATATTAATGGATTTAATAATCCTATTAAAAGGCAACGGGTGCTATCTCACCTGGCAACATTGAAAACAGACATTGCGTTACTTCAAGAATCTCATATTTCTGATAATGAAGCCTCCAAGTTAAAAAGATGATGGGTGGGCCATGTGTTTATGCACGCTCAATTTGTTTCCTCAATTCGACGTAAAGGCATTAGTTGATATTTGGAGATTATGTCACCTGACCTTAGAGAGTACAGTTTCTATTCAGCTGCTCACCATTTTCAATCCCGTATTGATTACCTTTTCTTAAGTAAATCCCTGTCCCAACATGCCATTCACTCAGAGATTGGTTCAATCCTAATATCTGACCATGCCCCTGGTTTTGTTGATATTGATTTGGTCCCCTTTATCTCCCACCCTGGTAGATGGCGTTTTAACAATTCCCTATTACTCGACCCTAATTTTTGTCAGAAGTTTAATTCCTTTGCCCTGGAATTTTTTGCCATCAACAGCATTCCAGAGTCTCCTTTTGTGATGGTATGGGATTCCTTTAAACAGCCGCCAGAGGTTTTATTTTGAGTTTTGTATTACAAAAGAAGAAATGTTTTGAAGCTCAGTCTTCTCAGTTGCTTAGTAAAATTAAACAATTGGAATACTCGTATTATCATTCTAACAATGAATTTGCTCTGAGAAATCTCCTTGACGACAAAATTACCTCCTGAAAAGTAGTTCTCGTTATTATGGTGGCCAAAACAAGATGGGTAAACTATTGGCTAATTATCTGAAAGTGAGGAAGGATAGAGCTAAAATAGAATCCTTGCAAGGCCCTGCTGGTACCACTATTTATAAAGATAAGGATATCTTAAATTAATTTGCTTCCTTTTATAAAAATCTCTATACTCCTGAATCTTTACCAGATAACTCTGATCTTCTTTCCTACTTTCGGTCCATTCCTTCTCCACCATCTAATCACATTGATTTTGATTCTTTAGGAGCTGATATTTCCCTAGCAGATATAACGCAGGCTGTATCAGTACTGCGTCATGGGAAAGCACCTGGGCCCGATGGCTTTACCATTGAATTCTATTCACATTTTGCAAAAATTCTTCTACCTAAGCTTTTATGTCTCTTTCAATCCTTTGGGGTTACTGGCGCCTCCAGTGGTACATTTCAGGAAGCATTGATTTGCTTAATTTCCAAAGATGATAAAGATCACTCTCTTTGCAAGAATTACCAACCTATCAAATTAGTTAACAAAGATTACAAAATTTTTGCGAAGATTCTGGCTTTACGTATTGATCCTATTTTGCCTGATCTCATTGGTCCTGAGCAAGCAGGTTTTGTTAAAGGACGACTTGCTTCTGACAATTCTTGAGTCTTTTTTAATATCCTAAGCAAAGCTTCTTCCTTGGATTATCCGATTGCAGCAATTTACTTAGATGCTGAGAAAGCATCTGACAGGATTGGTTGGGACTTTATGTTTCAAGCTTTAAAGTGGGCCGGTTTTCCTTCTAAACTGATTACTTTAATTTCTTTATTATACTCAGACCCCTGCGCTTCCATATTCGCTAATGGCAACACTTTTGATTTCATCTCACTACGTAGGGGAGTGAGACAAGGTTGCCCTCTGTCTCCTTTATTATTTGTCATAGCCCAAGACCCTCTCCTAACTAAAATTTAACAAGATGATCGTATCACAGGCATCCAATCTGATCCTCATCAAATTAAGTTGTCAGTTTATGCTGATGATATTCTTTTATATTGCTCCAATCCTGAAGCTTCCCCTAATCCTTTTCTTCAGCAAGTATCTTCATTTTCTAAACTTTCGGGTTATCGTCTACATGCTGATAAATGCGAAATGCGAAATTTTTCCTTTAAATTTTCTTTGTCAATAAATCTCTTTGATTCCTCTGGTTTTTCCTGGCAGCCCATTAAAATAAAATATCTCGGTTTATGGTTTACACTTTCATTATCCAAAACTCTTAAAGTAAATTTTGATTACATTATTAAAAAGTTAAATGATAATATTAGTCATTGGCATCCTTTTTTTCTCTGTTGGTGGGGTCGGTTAGACTCTATCAAGATGATGCTTTGCCCTCTGGTGCTCTATATTATTTCTATGATTCCTATTCATATCCCTCAATATTATTTCAAAAGAATAGATTCTATTTTGATGAAGTTTTTATGGAAAGGTAAATCTTCTCATATAGCTTTATCTTCTCTCAAGAAGGATAGACCTAGCGGTGGCCTCAAGTTCCCCAACTTTAAAACGTATCATTCTGCTTTCTCACTAAAACAAGTTGCTAAATGGATTTCTATGGATCTTCCCATACATCCACCTCTCTGACTACAATTAGAAAAAGATCTTATTACTCCTTTTGGCTTTCAAGAAATGTTAACTTTTACTGCCAAAATTGCCTCTTTGCGCTCCCCGGTCATTTCTCACTCTCGTAAACTCTTATCTCCACTGTTATCTTTGTCACATTCCTTCATTAACTCCCTTCATAATCAGCCTATTTGGCATAATAAATCTTTATGGATTCGTAATCGCTCTATATATTAGAAAACGTGGCATTCTAGAAGCTTATGCTGGCTTTCACAACTTATATTTGACAACAAACCCCTTTCTTTTTCTGATCTTAAATCTAAATTTAGATCGCAGTATAATGCTCTTCATCTTTCCCTCACGCATTTTCTTCTACATGTACCTGCTTCTCCCGACTCTCCTATATCTTCTGAATCCCTACTCTCAACTCTAGAAGGTTCTCTTTCAGCATCTAATATTTACACATTTTTACTATTCTTCTCAGAAAGGCTTAAATCAAAAACTGAGAAGATGTGGGAAAAGGACTTTTCTCAAGAGTGGCCAATTGCTACTTGGGATAAAATTTGGTCTAAGCTCCATAAGACCTCTTGAGCTGCAAATACCACACACACCCTTTTTTTCATTTTTTCCTAGATTAGTATTCTCCCCTATGTCCTTAGCTTCTTTTTCATCAGACTCATCCTCTGCATGCTGGTCCAGTCCCTGCCCCACTGCAGATTTAAAACATATGTTATTTCAGTGCCCCTCAATCCATCAGTTTTGGCAATTAGTCTGGTCCCAAATTTCGGTAATTTTTAAGGTCCAAATGCCTTTTTCCCTTACTAATATATTTTTAGGTACTCTAACTCCCCAATGGCCTCAAACACCACTAAAATTTAAACTTTTGGATTTTTTAATAGCTATTGCTTTTCATTTAATAACTTCAAATTGGAAACAGGCCGGTAAGGTCACCTTTAGAGCATGGTGGAATGCTGTTTCTTATCACCACAGACTAGATACTATTTATGTTTCCCCCATATCCCTAGCAATTAAAAGAGATCTTTTATGGCTCCTCTTAACAACTTATTTATCTCAATCTGCCTCCTCTTTTGTCGCCCTCAAAAATATATCTGATTAAGTTCGGAAACCACCCTAGTTTTGCTCCCTTTGTCTTTATATGCTTGTTTGTTTAACTGATTCTTCTTAATTATTGAATGTTTATTACAGTATTCTCTTCACTTTTTCATTCATTGATATGCTTACAATGTTATATTATCTGTACAATTTATATGATGTTCTAACTGTTTAATATTGATAGCTTTTGTTCCCTCCCCCTTTTGTTCCCCCCCTTTTACCCTTATTTTGCTCTCCCAAAATATTTTCCTCTTCTTATATATAGGTACAAAGTTAATTCCTATATCTTCTTCTAATTTTACTTAATTACTTTATTGTTAAATAGGATGGATGTTGTTCCTTTTATTTATGTTTGTTTCTTTTGCTATCTTTCAATAAATCAAACTTAAAAAAAAGGGGGTGACGAAGAAACACCTGTCTGGAAGCATCTGAGCTCTGCAAGGAAGTTGCATCAGAACCAACAGGAAATGGAGTGTGCAGTTGCATTAGAGCCAGCAAACCACAAACAACTTTACACACCCAGGATTTCTACTGTGTCACCCATAGACTGCCATTCTATCTAACTCCCTACCTTCCAGCCCTGTTAAGACCCTCTTTCTCCTCTCCAAAGTTGCAAAGAGACGAATTCTCAGTCATTTTGTACCTAGCCCTTTGGACTGTTTCTTCAGTGAACCTGCTTCCCTTCCCCAACTACACCACTAGTATGGCTACTTGCCCCACTGCTTTATATTAGAGGAATGGTCACTACTGTTTTTCTTACAACTAAGGCAACAACTCATCTGACTTATACTACTACAGCTACCACGGTCTAATTAGTTCTACAACCCTAGAAGTGGTATATGTCACAAACAATGACGGGCAGCACTGGGGCAAAAATAACATTAATGTGCAGTGAAATTTAGGAAGAATGGAGGAAGATAACAGACCTGTACTGGCCAACCACTAGTTGTGCGAGCCCATGGAGGCTCTGAATTATTGGAAAGTAGAGGTGACACTAAACTTTTAAAACTTTTGCAATGATCAACTTTAGGTCTCTTATGCGAATAGGATTTTGGAGTTGAAGAGCAAGAAACCTGCTACACACATCCAAGACACCTACTCCTTGAGAAAATTGTAACCTTATCTGGCACAATACTCAACTAGTAAGGATAGAAAGTCTACAGAGACAATACTTGTTGAAAGACTAGTGCTACCACAGCGCACACCCCTGCTACCTGTAAGGCCATTGATGGTGCTACTGCAAAGAATAACAGCCACAATATCCTAAAACAATATACTGGAGCACTGCAACAATTTGTGTAAAGAACAATGTTTGAGGACAAATAACTAGAATACTCAGTCCATATGTCCATGATCATGTGATACATATTTTGTCATCTTTATTGTATTTACATCCTTCCAACCTAGTACATGATTATCAGCCGCCACATGTTCGGGCCCACGTTTCATTTTGCGAACAACAACTTTGCCGGTGTCACCCATTACTGAATAGCTACACCACTTCACTGTGAGCTTGAAAAATATTGAAGTGAAAGAGATGTGGATGACTACATTTGTCATGAAGAAGAATTAAACAGTTAATTAGGCCACAGGAGAGATCACTTAAGAAATTATATAAGCAATTCGTATTCCAGCACTTATATCGTCTTACTTCATGAATTATTGATAAAGGAGTAAGGAACACAGTTGGTTATCACACACCTTCAAAAAGTCCCATTGGGGACTAAACACATGTTGGCTGATGATCATGTACATGGTTAGAAATGTGCAAACACAATAAACACAATAAAGATGACATTGGCCTTATGGACTGAGTTTTCTGGTTATTTGTCCTCAAACATTGTTATTTATACAAATTATTTAGAGTGCTCCTGTGATTGGCAAAGCATATTAAACTTAAAGTTTTGTGGCTAAAGTTCTTATTAATACCTCTTTGAGGTTAGCTGATTGTGGACCTCTATAAAATCTTTGGACATCACTGCCAGCTAGGTGCCATTTCCAATGAGAATCTTACAAACATGGTTTCCGCTTGTCCATCCTGAACTCTGAGTGAAAACATGTACACAGACTCTTGTTTCTTCATCATCTCTTTGCAGTCAAAGCTTTTTTTGTGAAATGCATGGATCCTGTAAATAAACAACAGTCGCAGTGTCGCTAAAACAATATTTTCAGGCCAAAAACAGAACCAGGATCTCCAACTGATGAGGTGCGAAAATGGGGTACTTCATAGACAATTGCTATTACCTGGGTAACCCCCAATCATGTGGTGAAGAGAAGTGTTGTGCAATACTAGTTTCATTGTGCCAGGCTTAACGAAGTGAGCACAACTTTGGCCATGTAATATAAATGTAATATCTGGATTGACACGACCCAACCATCTGTTTTCATCATCAAAGCATTGGTGATAGTGTTAAGTTTGGGTACGGTTCTGTAACATGCTTAAATATGTAATGGTTTTAACTAATCTTCAATAAAAATATTTAACTAAACTACAGCTTTAAATGCTATGAATTACTGGCACCAATAATAGTGTCTCTGCTTCTGCTTTTAGTGCTATTACAATTGGTAATGCTACCAACAGACATACAGTAGAGTAACAAAACATATAAAGATCAGAATTAGAGTCTAGGTATCAAAAAACTGCATGCCCCTCTCTTTAGTGTTCCTTTCACAAACCACTGCAATCTTTCAGTTGGTTTATAGAAGTCAAACCAGATTAGGAACCCCAGAATGCATTATTTAAATGAAAGCATAGGACTGGAAATACAGTGATCTACGTGGCATGGAGTCCTCTGGCATCCTTGGACGAGCACAGAAAATCAGAAAAACTGAAAGCAACAATTACTGCAAACGTCCAAAATTAAGATTGCTTGTCCAGGCTCTTGATCCCAGTGGGGTCCAGTTTTGCTGTTCTTCTCACCTCATTATTTCCCAATAATCCATTTTCGGGGGAATGAAAGGCAGCCATCTGTTTTTAGGTTGAGCGTAGAGTCAGCGTGCATGTGCTGCTCTGCCAGGCATGCAGTAATCTCTGTGTGAGGTTAGACCAATCCCACCACTTTCCATTCGTTGTTTAATGTGCCTTTCGAAGTTCCTTTCATTTTATTGGTGAAACGCTCGTCTTTGTCCCACCTTTGGGTGTGTTTGGACTTTCCTGGCGACTGCCCCTTTTACACGTGTCTTTACTTTGGGGTTTATTCATCGTGTATTCGGCGCACCTTTTTTTTTTATTACATTCAGTGGGCTCGTGACATTTCCTGCTTGCCCCCAGCTTCTGGTTGCCTTTGTGCGTCTGTGATCTGCTCTTGTCTCTGAGCGCTCCTCATGTTGTCTTTGCTCCCGCCCCTCTCATTGTTTTAACCTAGATTATTTTCTTTTGCAGCAGATTCCTCTGCAAGGGCTTTCTCGTCTCCAGAACTGGCTGTTTTACATTGCCACAACCGATCCAGCATTGGCACAGGTCAGCCTCAGCGCTTGCACGGGGCTGCCTTGGTGCTGGCACGGGGCCACCGGTCTCAAAATAGCTCTGGGATCTGTACTTGTTCGCAAAGTTGTTTTTATCTCAAGCCAAGCACATAAGATGGGATGAGCAAAATAGTACTTAGTAGATGCCATGTCTGACATCAGCGAATCAACCTCAAACATACACAGCATACGCACCACGGGCTCAGCAATGAAGGGGGCAAGGAAGACGAGTAATATGGTCAGCGGTTGTTTGTTTTCATTCTTAGTGCTTTCGCTCACTCAAGATTCTGTATGATGTAAGTTAGGAGTTTCATGTTAGAATGTATTAGGTCATGGTGGAATGTATCTTTCATATGTGTGGTCAGTTACTTTCTGTGATTGGAGCTGTTTGCATGCTGGTTCAGCTCTTCGAATTCAATAAAGGATATCTTCACCTTTAATACTTCTGCATCCTTCATTACACTGGCGACGGGATGTCGAAGAGCGGATGAACCCACAATGACCTTCAAATTTATTTAATGAGGATTTGCATTGAACCTGTTTTCAAAAAGTGATCATCGATGTGTGCACCCTCGAAATTCAGGCAAAGACACGAGAATCGAGTTAAGAGCTTGAATCCCCTGTGAGTACGGACCTTCTAATGAGGAGGAATTGAAGTGAACTTATTTTTTTCTTAATTGGTACAACGTACAAAATTTAGACGAACGCATTGAATTCGACAAAGAAATTTGGATTCCATGTGAGTGCCAAGAGAAAAATAGACTCTGTTTAGCGCAAGCGAACAATATTTCCTTGCGTTATCTGCTGCTGTATTCATATAAAAATCTAAACGTTACCTGCTGCTTCCTCGAGCATGATCGCCGACCTCCATTCCCTCGCGCTTCCTGTTTCGTCTTTAAGCCTGGTCAACAACGAACGCACACGTGACCTTGCATTTCACGTTGCTGGAATACCATTGGGAACAACAACGTTACGCGCACGTATTGATGCAGTTTAAGTCGCGTAACCAACGTAGCGCTGTATTTGTTTGGGGAATAATCCTATTGTTTTCTTTGTTGTCTACGCTATCATCTAATCAGCTTCACAACGAGTCTGAGGTGTGTAACAATCCTCACGTGGATCAAAGAGGATAAAGATATTGCTATCACCAGCACAAACAGCGTATGTACTTTACCTTAAATTTTCTGTTTGCCTAATAAAACTACAGGAAAATACTTTTACAAGTTATTTCACCACTTATTGAAATTAACCAATCACAACCTTATTTAGCACTGCAGTCACTACTGGAGTAGATTAATTTTACAAGATGAGCCAACCCAATTATAACATTACACCTCCTCAAGCCTTTTGGATTACTGGAACTGAGCCCCCTTTGAAATGGTTGGAGTGGAAACCTTATTTTTGCAACTATATTGATGCGTTCGACGAAGAGGGAAAAATGTCTCATGCACAAAAAAAAGGTTATTGTTACATGCTTTAAGTCCTGTTGGGCTAAAAGTGTACGAGGGCATGAGCAAACCTTGTTTTCCAGGTGACTTAAATGTGTACGCTTTAACCTTGCTTCATTTAGACACATATTTTGCGCTTAAAGTTTGTATTGGGGTTACAAGATATAAGTTATTTTACAGGAAACAGAATAAGGATGAAAGTATCGACCATTACCTGGCTGATCTTAGGAAGTTGGTTTTAGATTGTAAATTTGGTGTTTTACAGGATGATTTAATAAGAGACCAAATAGTTATGCACGCTTTTAACCCCACTATACAGGATAGATTGTGGATAAATGGCGACGCCCCTTTGGATGACATCTTTGCTATTTTGCGTAAGGCAGAAATAATCTGGCAGATGCGCCAGTGTTCTTAAACAGGATAACGTTGCTACTGATGTTGTGAGTAAAGTGAATGTGAATGATGGAAAGAAGGTTACTTTGAACTCTAGGGAGAGCGTTAAAAGTTCCTTCAACAGATACCCATCTTCTGCAAAACCAAAATGCTACAGATGTAACAGTTTAGAACATTTAGCCGACAACAAAAGCTGTCCTGCACTTAAATTTAAATGTACCAATTGTGGACTCAAGGGTCATTTTGCTAAAGCATATAGAAGGCGCAAGAATAGCAATAAATTTGTTAATAACATGGATGAAAATGTTCAATGTGCTAATGAAACTGATGATACGAGAAATGAAGGTGATTTAGTAATGAACCTACATGATAAATTAGTACTGAATATTGGTGATGGAACTATGGTTAACAAACCTATCTGTTCAATGGATATTGGTGGTGTAAATGTCAGAATCTATGCTGATTCAGGGTCACCTTACACCATCATTAATGAAGAAATGTGGAAATCTTCTTTTATACCGAAAGTAGGTGAACAGTTATTGAAACCTGATATTCACCCCGAAGGCTATGGTGGTGAAACCATTGATCTCCTTGGGTTCCGTTGGTTTGTTTTTAAGTTTAAAGGAAGAGAATGTAAGGGAAAATTGTATATTGCAAAAAAAGGACCACCAATTCTTGGTTGGTTTGACCAAAAACAGTTACATATTATCCTAGACCCCAACAGTAAGGAACAAGTGTTAGTAGTGGATGACTGTAACGTTGTGAGCAAAGAGATTTTAAAGGAATTTCCGAATGTTTTCAGCAATATGCTTGGTAACTTGAAGGGATTTGAACACAAAATCATTCTTAAACAAGATGCATCTCCCAAAATACATAAATGCAGGAATATTCCTATTTTAGTAAGGGATAAGGTTAGCAAAGAATTGGATAAATTGGTATCAAATAACATTATTGAATCTATTGAGGCTTCAGATTGGGTTTGCCCGATCGTCGTAGCAAGCCGCAGTAATGGAAAAATTTGGCTCTGTGTAGATTTGAGATATCTGAACGAAAATATTGTGGTTGATAAGTTCCCGTTACCGAAGATTAACGAGATGGTCTCAAATTTAAACAATGCTAAATGGTTTTCCACCATAGATCTGTCATCTGCGTACCATCAGATCTCCTTGTCTTCTGAATCAATGAAATGCGCATCATTCATCACTCCCTTTGGGTGCTTTCAATATAAACGCATGCCATTTGGCTTAGCTTCAGCCGCGACTATTTTTCAATGCTTGATGTTCCATCTTTTTAAAGAAGAGCAAGGCGTCATGTTTTTTCAGGATGACATTCTGTTTTTTTGGCTGTGATGAAAAAGAACATCTAGTTAGACTTAAATAGGTTCTAAGCATTTTAGAAAGTAAAGGCCTTACGGTAGAAGATTCTAAATGCAAATTTGCACAAAAAAGTGTAACTTATTTAGGTCATGTTATTGATGAACGGGGAGTGAAACCGAAACCTTCTTTAGTTTCTTCTATTTCTGAGGCTCTGATACCTCGTAATAAGGATGATATTAGATCTTTTTTAGGCACGGTGGAGTTTTGTTCGAAATATGTACCACATTTTGCTACTAAAACGTACAATATTCGTCAACTTCTAAAAAAAAATTGTGCATTTGTGTGGTCACAGACTTGTGACATGGACTTTCAAGTCATCAAAGAAGCTATCGCTATCGCTACCTAATTGTTCTCATTGACCTATTTCGAGATGGCCTGTGGTAAAAATTGTGGAGAGTGCAGATACTGACTCTGTTTTACAGTTTTTAGATGAAACATTTGGCACTGAGGGTATTCCTTTGTGCATACTCACTGATAATGGAGTGCAGTTTCTATCTTTAAAAACAAAAACATATTTAAAAAAATTAGGAATTAAACACGAAACCACTTCACTCTACAACCCAAGTGGTAATGGAATGGTGGAAAGATTCAATCGAGCTTTAAAAAACACCATTCAATTGTCACGGAATAGCAATCTTGATTGGCCCATTCAAATAGGAAAAACTGTGTGGACTTATCGCATTACTGTAAATGAGTCTACAGGAGTTTCTCCTTTTATGCTTATGAAAGGCAGGAATTCACGCTCGAAATCCAGTCCCGCTTGGCTATTTTCGAATGAGATACAACCTTGGTCTAAAGATGAGGTATGTACACGTATGCAGCTTATGCATGAGAAGAGTAAAGCATACTATGACATGAAACATGGTACAAAAGAAGTTGTTATTAATGTAGGGGACTGGGTTCGTATTCAAAAACCTAAACAAAGTTTAGAAAGGTGATTCCCAGTTCTCAGAACCAATCAAAGTGATTGAAATTGTACTCAATTCTGTAAGGGTCAGTGATGGTAGAGTTTGGAATCTAAATAAAGTTGCTAAATGCCAGAATAATCTTGCTAATTATAATTGGATGCCTGATGAGTTTGATGAAGATGTTTCAAGTGATGTTCCTTCTACATTTACTCCTGACTTTAGCTCATGTGTCAGAAGGTCTGATTCTACTTCAGATGTTTGTGTTTCTACATCTTCACAAAATACTACTGATAGCTTGGAAACCTCAAGCCCTACTTCTTCTTCGTCCTCCGCGAATGATGAAACGGATTCTCTTCGTCATTCGTTGAGGAGGAAGACGGTGCCGGTTTGGTTGAAAGATTACATTGTTAGCAACAAGTAGCAGCAAGTTAATGTAATGATGAATAGTACGTTGTACTGTATTAAAGCATAAATGTTGAGGATTTTTTTTTTTATTTATTCTATTATTTCTTGTGTAGTTCTTTTGCATTTATTATTTAGGGGAAAAGGGGGATGTGTTATGTTTTCATTCTTAGTGCTTTCGCTCACTCAAGATTCTGTATGATGTAAGTTAGGAGTTTCATGTTAGAATGTATTAGGTCATGATGGAATGTATCTTTCATATGTGTGGTCAGTTACTTTCTGTGATTGGAGCTGTTTGCATGCTGGTTCAGCTCTTCGATTTCAATAAAGGATATCTTCACCTTTAATACTTCTGCATCCTTCATTACAGCGGTGATGGGAAGCAAATGTGTTTATTACACTGGTTTAACAAATTTGACCAGTCAGAAAATTACAGTGCACATAGCGCACAAACTTCATGTCTTTTGGCACTAAAATGGTATGAGTGTTTAGCAATTCAGTGGAATTCGTGTTGTGAAAGCTAGTGAAAAGTTACCTTAGATTCCAGTGGGACATCTGTCTAGTGGGAAGAGGGGGCTGTGGTCAGCGTGCATGTATGCATTATCGTAATCGAGTATGTATTCCCACAGGTGTCCTTCAGCTCGGGCAGCATTGCACTGATGTCTACTCTGTGGTCCATCGATGGGCAGGTAGAGGAGTTTAGGAGGGCTTGGAGAGGGGTGGGGCCTGTTGAGGAACTTTGTAGGGACCATTGTGTACACCCAGCTGAAGCTGCAACTACCCTTCTCCACAGCGCAAGGACATTCCATGTAAACTGGTAAAAATCCAAGCACTGGTAAAAATCACAACGGATGAATGCAAGGCACATTCTCCAGACACCAGGTAAAAACACACTCAGGTCCCCAGAGTGATGAAGTGTGTTCACCTGGTCGCCATGTGACACATGCTGATACCGTGTGACACACAGGCTTGTTGGTCTGACATGTGTTCCTGATTAAATTAGAAGTGATTCAAGGGATAATTCTACACTCTTCTATAAAAACAAAGGTTGTGGATAACCTTATGTAATATGCACTTATGCATCCAGCAGGAACTCAACCCCGAGCTTTCCTACTGGATAATGAACATGGGTACTTTGCTCTCTGTGGTATGCTCCTTGATTTCAAGAGTCACTGCAAACATACATGACACCTTAGCACCAAAGCCCCGGACTTAGACACCACACACAGAAAACATGCACTACCTGAATTCAAGAAAAGCTAATAGGCCTGGTAAAGAGAAGCAAGATGGGGGTTCTCCTGCCCTGCAGCAAATGTCATGACTGTCCTCTCCCTGCTCAAGGGCACCAGGGTGTGTTTGCACATCTCAGGGCTTCTGATATACCTAGTGGCAGCTAGCTGATAGTGCAAACCCTTCTCATAAACTCTTCAAGCATTTGTAGCACGAGGGTTATGCAAAGATCAGAACAGAATGACTTGTATGTAAAACAAGCATTGACAAAGTCAATAGGTCTGGCTTGCATTTCAGCTCTTGAATAAAAATAAATGAAAGCCTGCTGGGTTAAAAATCAAAACATAAGAGTGCTTTGGTGTACACCAAATGCGTCTGAGACAAAGAACATAATGTGTGTATGTTTGAGATGTGAAATAGTCCCCTCATGCATTGCAATGCAGACTCCTCAGGAGGCAGAATAATACACCAACTGCCAGTAGCATGCGGTAAGAGGGAAATATTCTTGGGGGGATTAGCATCCATCCTTTTCTGCCCTTCCCTCTTTCTTCTTCTCCCACACGCCACCCCGTCCACTGCACATAATTTCACTCCATGCCAAACAATGCCACTACATTTAATTCAACCCCACTCCATGTCACACAATTACATTCCACATAATTCAACTCTGCATAATTCAACACAATGCCACACAGTTAAGTGCCACACAATACCACAACACACAAATTCACACCGCATAATTCCACTACACACAACACATTTCAACATCTCACAATTCCATTCCACAAAATTCAGTTCCAAACAATTCCATTCCACATCATTCCTCTCCATGCCACATAATTACAATCCAACACATTCAACTCCATATATTAACACTCCATGGCACAATTCCACTTCCCACAAAACCACTCCACACAACATAGTTCAACTCCACATAACAACACCCCAGGCAATACAATTAAACTCCAGATAATTCCACTATACAGAATTACACACCATGCAACATAATTGCACTCCACACATATCCACTCACCTCCAACACACATGATTAGTATCCACAAATTGTACTACGCACCATGTCACATAATTCCACTCAACATAATTTTACTCCATGCCTTACCACATAATTAGACTTGACATAAATCCACTCCACGCCACATAGCAACACTCCACGTAAATACACTCCACATTGCACACTAAAAAACATATTTCCACAACACATAGTTGCATTACACACCACATAAATCCAATCCACACCACATAATTCCACATCATGCCAAATAATTCTACTGCACTCATGCCACATCACCACACAATACCACTCCGCATAATTCCACTCCAAGACACACAATACCGCTCCACATAATTCCACTAGACTCAACACCACATAATTACTATTCACATAATTGCCGTATACCAAGCCACAAAGTTCCACCACACATAACTCCACTCAACAAACGCCACACAATTCCATGAAACACAGTTTAACGAAACACAATTCCACTCCAACTCACATAATCGTACTCCACACCACATAATTGCAATCCACATAATTAAATTCAATATGATGCCACATAATGTGAGAATCTAGCCTTCAAGTTCGAGCTGGATTGTTCCCATGGGGAGAAGGGTTGACTGATTTACATATGGGTGGGCTTAAACTGGAAGGGCATGGGGAGAAAAAAAACATGGATTTAGGCCCAGATCTCTGTACAGGGGTGAATGTTTGACATTGTTTAGCATTCTGTCCATCTTTTGCATTATTACATGGCACTACATACCACACACTGTCACTCCACGTACATCCACACATATGCAACATAAATACACTTCACATAATTACACTCCGCACCATGCCACATATTTACACTACATACATTTCAACTCCACACTACATACATCTACTCCATAACATATTATTCCACTCCCCTTCATACCCCATAACTCAACTCCACATGATTCCATGCCACATAGTTCCACTCCACACCACATAATTGCACTCCACAAAATTCAACTTTGGTCCATGCCACATAATCCTACTCAAAATAATTCCACTTAACACCTCACAGTTCCACACCACACATTTCAACTCCACGTAATTTCACTTCACACAACACAAATCTATATCACACAATTTCACACCACATAATCCCACCCCATACAATATAATTCCACCCCACAAAACATAATTCAACCCCACAAAACATAATTCAAATCCATGCCACTCCTCAATGGCACTCCACATCATTCCACTCCATGCCACATACTTACAGGCCACATAATTTCACTCTATATCATACAAAATAATTCCACTCCTCAAAATTCCACATAATGCAACAATTACATGCCACACAATTGCACCCCATGCAACAATTTCACTCCAAACCAAATAATTCCAATACACAGGAACAAAAGGAAAAGCCAGGTGCAGAAGTATCGAAGGCAAGGCCTATTGGCTTTGCCAATGCTTGTTCTTAAAGCACTTGTTTTGAAGGGGTGAACTATCTATCCCCCCCTTCTCGCTGGTCCTCATGTTTTCAACTCTTGCATACTGCTCGAATCTGGGATGTTCGAACTGGGCAAAGGCGAGGTGAGGTATGTATCGAGGCACAATCCGTTAATACACTCTCATGTTGTGATACTTTTAGCTCTCGATTTACGGAAGGAAAAGAACACTACAAGGACCAGAATGCAAAGCCGGATAGAGGACTGTTTCATTGGCTCACACCCGACATGGGACAGATACCCATGTCTGTAAACAACACCTTCTCATTCTGCCAAAACCATTAAATGTAGATGTTGCTCAGTCACCGCAGAGTTGTCCGCTTTAGCGCGCTAAATAATTCATCCGTGGAAGTGTTTCAATCAAACAAAAGCAATTTCCTAATTTTAGGGGTTTTTAGGTCTCGCCTGAGCCAGCACATGCGCTGCTCTGGCGAGACATTTAGTAACTGGGATTTAAAAGTGCTACCCAAGGCTTTTTCCGGCCACCAGCTTGCTGTTACGCGCACAAGCTGCCATCTGGCTTTCTGTAATGACTCATTATGCCTTACAGCGCACGCGGGAATCCCCTCCCCTCTCCCTTCTCCCACTCCCTCCTTGTCAGCTTCATTGCTTTCACTTTCGCGCGTGAATCACCTCCCCCCTCCCTTCTCCCACTCCCTCCTCGTCAGCTTCATTGCTTTCACTTTCGCGCCGCGCGGCCATGTCACTTTCACGGTCAACATTGCTTGTTTTTTAATAACAGCGGGCACGCCTTATGTTTTACAGCTTCCAACATACAAAGAAGCGACAAGACGCAAGGGGCCATCGTGTAGCTTAAACATTTTATTTGTTTTTACAAAATGCACATCGGGCTTTATCTTTAATATAGCGCCTGCTTTAAAAAAAAACATTTTATACTACCCGTTTATTTACCCGCGTTTTATCTATAACACCGGCACACTTAACAATGGTGCCGTGGCTCTCAGCCTGTCACCCCCGTCCAGCCCCCGGGCGCTGAGGTTAATGTTTCAGCAGGGTGCCCGCTTATACTTTCACAATGGCAGCGCACCTTTGGTGTCGTGTGAGCAAGCAGCCAATGGCTGCCGTGCACCTTTTATTTGAAAACACGCGCTTCACCCTTGTATAATATTTGAGGCTTGAGGATGTGTGTTTTTTTACTTCCCCTTTTTACGATGAAAACTGGAATTGGCAGCTCTCGACCCACGATCTGGAGAGCCAAGAAGAGTTTCAGGCAGCAGTCCAGGCACCTCCAGTAGCTGACGGAAAGGTAAGTGCTAGATGATTAAAGACCAGAAACGGATACGTGCGCAGCCTACGATATGCATGTCATGGAGGGCCCAGCCTTTCTTTGCTTAGGAGGTCTGTCAACTCGCATCCTTTGAAGATGTCAGCAATATTTTTATTGGCGCTTTTGGTTTGCGTTTTTTAAAATGTTGTGCGCAAGCTGCAGGGACATGGGTAACAAGCATTGGCATAGCCAATAGGTCTCGTCTTTGGGACCTTATAAGTATTTAGCCATGCAACACTTGATGTTGTTGCACCAAGGATATTGGGCTGCATAACTAAATACTTATAAGGTCCCAAAGCGAGACCTATTGGCTATGCCAATGCTTGTTCTATTTTGTAAAAGTTCGAGCACACCAGGCATGATTTCTATACTGGTTTTTGTCTTGGAGGAGGTGGATTCAAACTCAAAAGGTTCAGGGGGAAATAGGTAGCGATATCAGCTAAACATACAGTCAACAGCACACAATTAACTTTTATTGCATAGTTAGTGGTACTGTCACCCATCAAATTGGGATCGGTTAAATCGGCTTTGTAATCATGAACAAGTGAGTCTCTGAGTCCTTGATGTGAAACTGTATGCAGGTAGCGCACATCTCTCGGCACCAGGTACTCAATCAGTGAGGTATGTCACGGTGTCCGACTACCAAAAGTGCAAAGATACATCGTCTTGTGTGAATAAGGGGTAAATACTTGTAACATCAACCACATTTACTCTAACTGAAGACCAAAACAACAGCTCCTAAAACCGGCCCTGTGTACTTAATGCAAAACCACTACAGCTAGCTCTGACCCTTAATCCAGCGTCCATGCTGGGGTAAACAAACCCATATTTAAAGGCAAAAGCTACTACTCCCAGAATACAAAGTACCAAGGGGCATATTAACAAGCCAGGCGATAAAATTATCGCCGCTTTAGCGGCAGAAAACTGCAGCTAAAATGGCGATAAAGGGCTTGATAATATGCTCTATGGAATTCCAATTGAAGCCCATGTTAGATGTGAAGGACATTAATTAATTCTGAGTATATATCACCCAAATGTTAGGGCCTAAATGTTTTCAGGGAACTTTATATGCTAAATGTGACACATAGCTAAACTACATGTATCCAGTTTTTATCTGACTTTTCAGGTACTGGACATATGGTGTGAATTGGAGTGCAAAGTGTCATCAGTGTGAAATAAACATTTTCATGTGACATGATGTCTGCCACAACACTAATTGGTTGTATATTGGTGTTGAACTTGATCTTCAGCACATCATGATGTGCTATGAGTAATAGGTAGATTATTTCAACTCCGGGCCTCGAGTGAGCATTGTGTAATTCTTCAATTGGTATTCATTGTATTTGTAACCTTGAAACCAAGGAGATGAGCTCTGAAACCCAAAGGGATGGAGCTCCCAGTAACTTAGAGGTTAAAGATAAATGTTCCCTTTGGTAAGAACTACAAGAGATGATTTATACTAAATCTGCGACCACATTCATACTTAACACAATTAACTCTCCACTCAAGATATTTAAAGCACTTACATTCACACAGGTAGATATATATATAAAAAATCCTTTTAATAAATAAAAATATACACATTTTACATCCACATGGACAATTTCATAAAAACTTTAAAAACATTGATTCCTAGATGAAGTTTTTCATGTATCTAAGAAGGAGAATTGATCAAGACAGTGACATTTGTCTTACACATGTTAATTTGGACACACTATAGACAGCACAAAGCATGGGTGTACATTCCCTGTCTAGGATTAGGTGCTGACTTTGCCAAATTTAACACAAAAAACGCTTGTCCAAATTAAGATGTGTAAGACAAATTTGACCTGTGTGAATATAAGTGCTTTAAATATATATAGTGAAAAGTTAATTGTGTTAAGTATGAATGTGGTCGCAGATTTAGTATAAATCATCTCTTGTAGTTCTTACCAAAGGAAACATGTATCTTTAACATCCATCGTATTTGTTTCATCATTTTACGATGATATACTACAAGTGCAAAAGTATGCAAGGTGCCCAACTATCCTAGCATGGACATAAGGATGGAGTGTAGACAGCTTCATCAATGTATTTGGGCCTGTCTGGGGTTATGACATGAGTGGAACCAACTGTTTGCAGATTATGTAGCATGCATGCATGTGCTCATGCAAAGTTTGAAGCCTATAGAGTGAATCAGTAGGTTGGTGTGATATGCGTACTTCATCAATGCTTACTGTGTATTTGTAATGCTCCGGTGTGGAAATGCAATTGCAATAAACCAGTTACATGTAATTTTAGATACATCAAAGGCAGGCAAAGGAAATGGGATGAACATCATTGGTGTCACAGCTGGTCACAGCGGTGCCGGACGTGAGACGTCAGACACGGAGGGACCCATCTCAAGCTCTTCATCTTCAGAGTCATTCTCCGGTGGACACTTCCAAGTGGTGGTGGACCCCTCAGGATCATTACCACCCCCATCCTTGTCGGCTACCCCCAGTTCCATCGCCACCCTCCCTGTTATCCCCCAACAAGTTGGCCATTCCTGCTCCCCTGAGAAGGGAGCAATCTCGTACTCTCCAGGCATCTAAGCCCCTGCCCATGTTAGCCCTGCTGCCCTGAGTGAGGAGCCTATTGACCTCCTGAGGACCATCCTTGTGGGTCAGAATGCAGTCCTGAATGCTATCCAGGGGGGAGGCAAACAGCTGACCCAGATGGTGACCTACCTGGTAGGCATTCATATTGCAATGTCTGGCCTACAGAGATTTTTTCAGGCTCTAGCCTCCTCCCTCATGGCAGCTCTCCACCCATCCCATCCCAGCCTTCGACCCAACTTCCTGCTCCTTCCCCATCCCAATTCCCTGTTCCCACACCTATCCCAAGCACACACACACATAAGCAGGCACACTTCAGGAGACACAAGCACCACACACAAACACAAACCTTCCCAAAAACTCAAACATACATGCACAAAGCAGACACTCAACCCCTCACCCCATAACTCCATCATGCCTGCAGACAATAAAGCAACACACACACACACAGCCCTCCACAGACACAAGCATACCCGCAGACAACACAGCAACACACACAGACTCCTCCACAGACACACCCATACCTGCAGACAACACAGCAAGACACACAGAGCCCTCCACAGACACAACCATACCCGGAGACAACACAGCAACACACACAGAGTCCTCCACAGACACAACCATACCAGCATATAACACAGCAACACACACAGACCCATCCAAAACACCTAACACATCCACAGCACACACAGGCACAACGCGCAAATGCTCACAGTCACCCACACAACAGACACCAACACAATACACAGTGCAGACAGCAGACACAGCTCACAATTCCACTCCCCCTTTCTCCCAAACCAAACTTCATCCCGAATATCCTACCCATTTTCCCTGTCTTTGCCCCAGCCCTTACCCCTCTGAAAACCGACCTCCACCGTCCCAAAGTCTCAAAAAGCTCTCCCACACCCAAACCCAAACCCACCCCTTCCACTTCACACTCCACCCCTGAGAATCAGCATCCCCACACCCTGTACCCAGCCGAAAATAAAAAAATTAAAATAAAAAAACCCCAAAGACAAACTCATCCCTTCCACTTCCCACTCCACCCCTGAGAAACAGCATCGCCACCGACTGAACCCACCCCAAAACCCCACAAACCCAGGAATACCCCTCGCAAGGACAAACCCACCCCTCCCTAAATCTCAGCCCCACCCCCAGTACCATTTTCAAGGTGCTTGCTGTGCCCAATGGATGCCCCTTTGTGAGGAGGTTCCCTGGCAGTGTCAGTAAGGGCAGGGGTTGGTTGCACAGCATTGTGTGGTGGCACATGACATGACAAAGGACTGGCCATTGACCTTTGTTTCCCTTGATGGGTATTCGAGTTGAAATAAAACTTTTCTTATTTTTGAAGAAATTGGTCCTGCCATTACTATTCTAACTATATGATGTTCTTGTATTATTAGTGATGTCTGATTACAGTTGTATTTGTTTGATTCCTGATTACTGATCCATTTGAAGTGGTTAGTATGATGTGTCCTTGGGCCCAGTGCTGGACTTACGCAGGATAAAGGGAAATGTGTGGATGTATATGTGGGATGAACTCAGATTGGTACAGACATTGCACTGGGTGTTATATGATATGATAAGTATTTCAGCTTGTCCTGGCCACTGTCCACATCATTTAGGTTGCAGTTTTCCTTATGATGTATGTTGGATATGTTTTTGGTGTGTTCAAGTTAGATATTTGTTTAACCACACATGGAAGGTGTTAAATTGTCATACCTTTGTGGAGTTCTGCATGGACATGTGTCTATTTTCTTGTGTGTACCTTACACCTACTTTATCTAAATGTGTGACACATGCTGTTTGTGCTATTTTTGCTTTCATGAGTTGCACTTACACATTATACTTGGTAAATCTCTTGGTTGTCCCTTGTTGGAAATGGCCCTTTTTGCAGCGTTATCCCCAAACGTTTTGCTTCTTACTCCTTTGTTTTTCCTGACCTGTGGTTGTTGGCTATAGAACTCTGGGCATTTTACCACTGCTGATCAGTGCTAAAGTGCATATGCTCTCTGTGTAAATTGTTATTGTGATTGGTTATCCATGATTGTCATATTTGTCTTACCAGTAGGTCCCTTGTAAAGTGCACTGAGTGTGCCAGGGCTGGTAACTCAAATGCTACTAGTGGAGCGCTGATTTTGCCACCCACATGAGTAGCCCTGAAAAGAGGTCTCAGGCCTGCCACCGCAGTGCCTGTGTGCAGTTGGTTAACTGCCATGGCGACTTGGCCAGTGCACCCACTTGCCAGGCCTTACCCTTCCCTTTTCCTACACACAGGACACCCCTATGGTAGGCCCAAGGTACCCCCCTGGGTAGGGTGCAGTATATGTGAAAGGTAGGACATGTACTGGTGTGTGTAACATGTCCTGATAGTGAAATTCTGCCAATTTCGTTTTTCACTATTGAAAGGTTATCTTTTGCAAATGCTGTGTAACAATTTTACAAGCATATCTTCTCATAGGAGTAAGATAAGAAATTAAAGTCTGGTATCCCTGAATTCAGAATTTAATGACACATCTTTTAGGAAGGATGGTTTTTAAATTCTGTGTTTGAAAATAGCACTTTTAGAAAGTGGCTATTTTCTTATTCAACCTTTCTGTGTGCCTCTGCCGGTTTGTGGATTGACTGTCTGGCTTGAGAGTGACAGGGGCTGCAGTGGCTCCAGGAGTCTGGGTGAGTCAGCACTACGCTGAATAGGCCAATCTTCATTTGGAGTGGTAGAAGGAGTAGCACCTGGGCCTGAATAGGGCTGTGCCTGCCTTCCACAATGCTGGCTCCACCCCCTGTGGTGTGTCTGATGACCCTGGCCCACACTAACAAAGGAAGAAGTTGTGCACTGCTGTGTGAGTTCTGACCTGCCTAGAGTGCCTGACCCAGTTTCAGGGCCTCTGGAGGTTGTTTGCTGCTAAGAAGAAGAAGCGTGAAAAGAACTGCAACACCCGACGCATCGCTCTTCTTGCTGCACATTTCACCGGCGCATCTCGATGGCACGAGAAGATTTCCATCGCATCGCCGTGCCGCTGCGAAGATTGTTGCAGCGCCTGTTGCCGCTGCAAGAACTGACGCATAGAGGGATTGCGGCTAAAGAGGACCGCCGACGTGCCGTGCAACACCACCACCTCAATCGCCGTCGCATCCCGATGATCCGCGCATCGTACCTATGCCAGAAGCTTTCCCGACGCATCACCTGCGAACCAAAACTGGCACGCAGACTCGACGCATTGCTCCCCCTTGGGAACATTTGTCGCATCTACATGTACTTTGGTTAAAAGTCACGCATCCATAGATTTCTATGGTACAAGTTCTTAAACCCTTTTTAAAGTCATATTTTTAAACTGTGTCTGTTGGATTTTTGGCGTTTTGGTCTTGTGTAGTTTAGATAAAGATACTTTATTTTTCTAAACTGGTGTGGTGTCCATTTGTGTTGTTTTCACTGTATTACTGTGAGTGTTGATACAAATACTTTACACATTGCCTTTGGGATAAGCCTGTCTGCTTGTGCCAAGCTACAAAGGGGGTGAGCAGGGGTTATCTTAAGTGTGTATCCCCCTTACCCTGACTCGAAGCAAGGGTCAAAGGTACCTATCTCTGCCAACTAGAGACCCCCAGTTCTAACATCCCTGATATACTTCAATTCACAGGTCCAGTCCACATTGATTTTGTCAGGTATGTACAAAATGTACTGTGCCCCAGGGCCCCGACCTTTGAGGGTTTCCCCTGATAGAGGTACGGGTATCCTGCAGATAGTGTTTTTATTGTGCCATTTGAATGCTTCTCACACTGATTCTATGTAATCCAATTGACTGACATTGATTTTTCATGTGGGTGATGGGTGAGAGTCCAATACAGAGTTATAGCTGAGAAGGTGTGTTTCACTTTATTGACACATCTATACAGATGTTTCTTTGACATCAAAACAGGGTCTATGATGTGTGCAATGTGAGTGTCTCACATTCACTACTGCATCTTGGATTGAGGTGTAGTCACAAGGCCTCATGGTAGTTGTAGTGATTTCTATGTGGACTTAACAAGACTTGACAAATGGTAACCTGCATGAAAAGTGACCATCAGTAGTGATATGACAGACAAGTGAGAAGGAGCATAGAATCTTGTTTAGGGTTATAGTAACAGGGCCTCATGGTAGTTGTAGTGGTTTCTATGTTGACTTACCAAGACTAGACACATGGTAAGCTGTATGAAAAGTGAACATCAGAAGTGACATGGCAGACAAGTGTGAAGGGGCAAAACGAAGTGTGTCACTGACATTAATAGGTGTGATATTGATGAGGAGGTGCTGTTGTGGAACATAAATTAATGCACACATCACTATCACTGAATATGATTTGCAAACACATAACCATTTGTGTACCTGTGCAGTATCAGTGATTTGGCCCAGGAGGGCATCCCACAGATGTCTTTTTGATATTCATATGCAACCCAGATAGGGTCCGTAAATATGTTTCGCGTAAGGACCCCAACTCCTTTGCCTGGTCCATGGCGAGCATTGTTTTACTGAGGAGTGTATAGAAACTGGTAGTTGAATGACTTACCGCCGTTCCTCCATGGTGGAGTGGGTTATGGATGTGATCGAGCAGGTACAGCAGTGGCAGGACATGTACGATCGGCTCCATGGTGGCACAAGACGTGTAGCGGTGAGTAAAGGTGAGATTCGTCCTTATATCCCTTCCTTTCCTCCATCTATGATGTGATGGTTGGACCACCACGGTCCCGCCGGCTGTTAGGCAACTCATAATTGAGCCAGGGTTTTCACTGGCGGTCAGAGCCTCCCACAAGCTCAATGGCCTATTCTGTGGCCTCCACATTCGGAGTTGGCTGGCATTATTAGCAGGACCGTGGCAGTGTTTCTTTCATAGAGCCGCATGTCTCGTAATACGGCAGTCGGACCTCCCCAAACGCGGCGGTCCGACTGCAACCGCAGGCAGAGCGGTTCCTGATCTGCCAAACTTGTAATCAGGCCAAGAGTCTGTCTCCTGACCCCTCCATGTGACAATCAACTACGTTTTTCTTTGAAACCCCCCTAATTTAGTAGGAAATGGTCTTTCTTTTATGTTGTATGGTCTTGGTGTCAATAGCCAAAGATATTGACAGAGGCCGATATCATAAGCCAGAGTTTTAACTCGGGCTGCAGTATGGTCAAGCTGAAAGGGTAGCCCAGCAGGGTGAGGCCATGGTGGCAACCGAAAGGGGGGAAGACATTAGGGTGCCCCCCTTTCCCATGGCAACTGGATAAGGCAAGCTACACAGATCACCGAAAACAGGTCAAAGGGGCGTGCAGGCCAAAGTGCAAAGCGCTGACCAATGGCCAGAGAACGCAATAACCAAATGGCACAATAAGGGCTACAAGGGCCAAGGGGATTTACAGTCCCTCGGTACATGGCAAAATTCCTTCAGGCAGTGGAGAGTGGGCGTGTTGTGGAAGAAGTACAGCAGAAAGCTAGTGGACAGCAGGGGCAGGGCTGAAGGTCAGCTATGAGTGATGCAACTGCGGGGCTGCAAGCAGGGGAGAGGTCAAACAAAGCCCAAGGGACAGCCAGCTCTCTGAGCCAGTGTGAGAAGTTGGCCTGGTATATGATGCTCACTAGTTAAAGTGATCACCTTGTACCATGCCAAGCAACCCTTATGGTGTGGTTGTAAGTCAACCTTTTCGGACTAGCTGCCCTAGTGGTAGCGTAGGCTAAGCAGTCTTTGAGGCTAAACTCGTGAAGCGTGTTAAGCCAGCTGTTTTACCAAATGCAACCCCCTTTTATACCAATGAAAGGACACCACACAGATATATATTCAAAATATATATGTATTTATTTCTCAAAGTAACCCCTAGTCTCTTTATGAGCACAGGAGCACAAATCGTCAAACAAGATTATCACAGAATACACAGAAGTTGCACGTTATATGGATAGGCCCTGGTGGCCACTCGAACCATATACTAAAATAGTGGTATAAGTACCACGAACAGAAAAGGGAAAAGGCCTAGGGCCTCTAGAATCGCTGGGCCTACAAGGAGCTAACGTCAGTTAGTGACCAGGAGGTCCACGGGTGGCGTGTGCAGAGCAAATAGTCACACGCGTGCTCCCATAGGTTTCAATGGGTGCGTAAAAAGTACAAAGTTACTGCAAAGAGGATCTTCCGGATGGACTAGGAACTCAAGATTTGGAACACAGGCACTAGAGATGTAATACTACACTTGGACACAGATGTGCCAGCTTTACCTCACCCACAGGAAGCGGGTGCATAGGCCTCGAAGTGCGTCGGGTTTCTTCTATCTGTTCCGTGGAGCTTGAAGACAAAGATGCTGCAGGCGGTCGGTCCGGGAGAGATGCAGTGGATCCAAGAGTGGATCGGAGATGTTGAAGACCTGTAAGCAGAGGGGACAGTGTTCACAGTCACTAGCCAGTGACCAGCGTGGCACCAGGTGGGTACCAGGCAATGTCGGGTGCAAACAGGAAGAAAGGTGTAGCTTGTCTCTGCAGCCACGTGGTCCCTGGAGGTCGACGACGTCCAGGAGTCGAGTCACGAGCTGTCCCACGCAGGCTCTCGCTGTCGGCGGTGTCGGCGACTTGATCGAAGCAAACAAGCCTTGGCAAAAGCAATTGTTGTAGGAAAAGGAAATAAGCTGATGGTTCTGACCAGCAAGGTCAGAAGGACTGCTCCTTTGGAGGGGAGCAAGGGCTAGTCTGGAGCAACCAGACCAGCGGTGTATTTCTTGAAGTTCGTCGCCAAGATGGCTACTAGCCAGCGGGCCAGCAACCGGTTAGGCGCGTCGAGTGGCAAAATGCAGAAGGGCCCCACGCAGATCGTGGAGATGCTGGAGGGCTCACCTTTGGTGCAGATGCTGCTCGGGGGTGGGGCTTCTCAGATCCCAAAGCACAACTTGGAGGGAGCCTCGGTTGTTGCACTTGTCAGCTTGTCGTAGTCGTTCCAAGATGGCTGGCTCCACGTGTCTCGGTGCCTCCACGGGTCTCCTCTTTTTAGGGACTGTGGATCGGGCGGTGAGAGGTCTGGAGGTCCAGGTCTTGTCAGTCTCTGGGCTCGGGCTCCGGCGGGAGGCGGCGGCAAAGCAGACGTTGATTCGCTGGATGGTGCTTGCGTTAGCAAGGTGGTCACTCCCTGACCACAGGGGAGATTGGCTTCAGTCCTCTGTGCAGCAGAGCGTCGAAGTTCCCGTCTTCTTCTTAGTTTTAAGTTGATTCCAGGATGTCTGAAGTCTTAGGACACAGCTCCTACCTTTAAGCGGATTCTAGGGGCCGGACTACCTGCTAGGTCCCTCCCTATGGGTGGGACCAGGAAGGGGGGTGGTTACACCCCCAATCCTTTGTCCAGCTCGCCCCAGGCCCGGGACTGGTGTGCCCCAGGACCGGTTTGAACTGGCATATGCACCGAGGCTCCTTGTGAGCCACAGGCATGTCTGGTTTCTTTCAAGCCCTACCTGACCAATACACAAAATCCTGTCTGGGGTGGTGCACGCACCTCCCCTGGCAGGAAACCCTTTGTCCACACCTCCCAAGCTGGAAGGACTCCCAGCAGCAGGAGGGCAGACTTGTGTCTGTGGTGGCAGCATCCATTTTGTGGAGCTGAGGCTATGTCTGATTTTACCCGGGTTTCAGGCACTGTACATGTCGTGTCCCTCTAGAAGGGTGGAATGCTAACCCCGTCGCCAGAATTGGCGAGGGGTTAGTATTCCAATTCGTATGACACCTTACTCGACATGTTTTGATAAAGCCAAACCAAAGATAGCATTTAACCGCGAGGTTCATAATGCACTTAAGAGTATATGGTAGGACGATATCGGGAAACAGTAGAAGGAAGTTGTTCCGACCACTGCAGACAGGCTCAGCTCATGCCAGAGCACCATCTCACATGGAGCCACGCACTCTGCCTTCAGGATTGTTAAGGCCTGCCATAGGAGTGACTTATAGGTTACCAGGTGTCCCATTTAAGGTTAGGTATAGGTATACTACACCTAAGTAAGAGGTGATTACACCAACTTACCCCAGCTGAGTGATCAGCCAGTTGTGTCAAATTGTTAGGCCAAGCCTGGGGTGGCATAATACATGCTGCAGCCCCTGGCAGGCCTTGGGTACACCAATGCCCTGGGTACCTAGTGTACACTGGTACAGGGGCTGACAGGGTGATCCACTTCCAATTGGTTATGCACCTAGGGTGCATAGTTTTAATTTAGTAGAGAGAACAGCAGGCTGGGGGTCTGATTGGCAGGCCCACAGCCTCAATATGTCAAAAACCAGTGAAGCAAAAAGCAAAAATTTGGGGTGACCATAGGATAGCAGACCCTACTCTCCTACACAACCCCCCCCCCAAACGCTGGGACATTAAACTAGCCTTGACCAGTCTCGTCTTCATGTCCTAAGTGGAAGTACCTGGAGAGACCATCTGCATTCCCATGGTCAGTACCTGGCCGGTGCTCCACTGTAAAGTCCATCCCCTGTAGGGAAATGGACCACCTAAGCAGTTTGGGGTTTTCACCCTTCATCTGATTTAGCCACAAGAGGGGCTTATGGTCGGTCTGAATCTTGAAGTGAGTGCCAAACAAGTATGGCCTCAGCTTCTTCAGGGCCCACACCACAGCAAAGGCCTCCCTCTCCATAGCTGACCAATTCTTCTCTCTGGGGGTCAACCTTCTGCTAATAAAAGCAATGGGTTGGTCTTGACCATCTACATTAAGTTGTGACAGCACAGCTCCCACACCCAACTCAGAAGCATCTGTTTGGACAATAAACTCTTTGGAGTAGTCAGGACTTTTCAGGATAGGTGCAGAGCACATGGCCTCCTTCAGGTCATCAAATGCCTTTTGACAGCTTACTGTCCACTGAACCTTTTTGGGCATCTTCTTGGATGTCAGATCATTAAGAGGAGTCACAATGGACCCATAGTTCGTAACAAACTTCCTGTAGTACCCTGTCAAGCCCAAGAAAGCTCGAACTTGAGTCTGGGTGGTTGGAGGGGACCAGTCCTTGATGGATTGTATCTTACTCTCCAGTGGTTGAACTTGGCCTCCACCTACAAGGTGGCCCAAATATACAACCTTACTCTGCCCTATCTGGCACTTAGTAGCCTTGATAGTGAGGCCTGCCCTTTGCAGAGCCTCAAGAGCCTTCTTCAGGTGGATCAGGTGATCCTCCCAGGTGGAGCTAAAGACAGCAATGTCATCCAGATATGCTGCGCAAAAGTCATCCAACCCAGTAAGGACTTGGTTCACCAGCCTTTGGAAGGTGGCAGGTGCATTCTTCAGACCAAAGGGTATCACCACAAACTGGTAGTGCCCACCTGGGGTTGAGAATGCTGTTTTGGCCTTAGACTCCTCAGCTAATCTGATTTGCCAATAGCCAGCTGTTAAGTCAAATGTGCTCAAAAACTTTGCAGAAGCTAGTTTGTCTATGAGCTCATCTGCCTTTGGAATAGGGTGTGCATCTGTCCTGGTGACAGCATTGAGTCCTCTGTAATCCACACAGAACCTCATCTCTCTCTTGCCATCTTTGGTGTGAGGTTTGGGGACCAGAACCACTGGGCTAGCCCAGGGGCTCTCTGAGGGTTCAATGACACCTAATTCCAGCATTTTATGTACCTCAGCCTTTATACAGTCCCTGACGTGGTCAGGTTGTCTGTAAAGCTTGTTCTTTACAGGCAGACTGTCACCAGTGTCCACCACATGGGTACACCAGTCAGTTTGACTAGGTATCAAGGAAAACATATGTGAAAATGATTGTAGAACCTGTCTACATTCAGTCTGCTGATGGGCAGTGAGGTTGCCTCCAAGGGTCACTCCTTCAACTGAGCCATCTTCAGGGTTCTGAGACAACAGGTCTGGGAGAGGGTCACTCTCTTCCTCCTGTCCCTCATCTGTAGCCATGAGCAAGCCCATGTCTGCCCTGTCAACATATGCTTTAAGCCTGTTAACATGGAGTACCCTGTGGGGACTCCTGGGAGTTCCTAGGTCGACCAAGTAGGTGACTTCTCCCTTCTTTTCCAGGATTGTATGGGGTCCAGACCATTTGTCTTGGAGTGCTGCTGGGGCCACTGGCTCCAACACCCATACCTTCTGTCCTGGCTGAAACTCAACCAAGACAGCCTTTTGGTCATGCCAAGCTTTCTGTAAGGCCTGGCTTGCCTCAAGGTTTTTGGATGCCTTCTCCATATACTCAGCCATCCTGGAGCGGAGACCAAGTACATAGTCCACTATGTCTAGCTTAGGCTTTTTGAGAGGTAACTCCCATCCTTCCTTCACCAAACACAGTGGGCCTCTCACAGGGTGCCCAAACAACAATTCAAAGGGGCTGTAGCCAACTCCTTTTTGTGGGACCTCTCTGTAAGCAAACAGAAGGCAGGGTAGAAGGATGTCCCATCTTGGCCTGAGCTTTTCAGGTAATCCTTTGATCATACCCTTTAGGGTCTTGTTGAATCTCTCAACAAGCCCATTGCATTGTGGGTGATAAGGGGTGGTGAACTTGTAGTTGACACCACATTCCTTCCACATAGCTGTCAAGTATCCTGACATAAAGTTGGTACCTCTGTCAGATACTACCTCCTTAGGAAACCCCACTCTGGAGAATACTCCCAGCAGGGCCCTGGCCACAACAGGAGCTGTAGTGGTCCTAAGGGGAATTGCCTCTGGATACCTGGTGGCATGATCCACTACCACCAGTATAAATCTGTGCCCAGATGCAGTGGGAGGATCCATGGGACCCACTATGTCTATTCCCACTCTTTCAAAGGGGACCCCCACCACAGGTAGTGGTATTAGGGGGGCCTTTGTTGTGCCACCTGATTTGCCACTGGCTTGGCAGGTAACACAGGAGCGACAAAACTCCTTTGTATCTTCATTCATGTGAGGCCAGTGAAAGTGAGGGACAAGTCTGTCCCAAGTCTTGTTCTGGCCTAAGTGTCCTGCTAAAGGAATGTCATGGGCCAAGGTAAGAAGGAAGCCCCTAAATTGCAGAGGTATAACCAACCTCCTGGTTGCACCAGGCTTGGGGTCTCTAGCCTCTGAATAAAGGAGCCCTTCATCCCAATACACTTTATGGGTACCTTGAGCATTCCCAGCAGCCTCAGCAGCAGCCAGCTGTCTGAGGGGTTCAAGAGAGGGACAGGATAACTGAGCCTGCCTCAAGTCAGCCCTTGAAGGTCCCCCTGTCCCCAGAAACTCAACCTGATCAGGTTCAAGCTCTTCAGGGACAGTTCCTTCAGGGTCCTCTAGATCAGCTTCCTGGGAAGGCTGATCATCACTCTGAGGCAGGGGGGAAGGCACAGCCTTGACCCTCCTGTTCTTCTTCTTGGTAGGTGCTTGGTCCATTGTTCCAGGATCCAAGACCTGAGGTTCAGTGAGGCACTTTTTGGCCTGTGACCTGGTCACAGCAAGGACATGTGATGATATACCTAACATCTCTGCATGAGTCCTGTACTCCACTTCTGACCATAGAGAACTCTCTAGGTCATTGCCCAACAAACATTCTACTGGGAGGTCTGCACTAACCACAACCCTTTTGAGGCCAGTTACCCCTCCCCATGAGAAGTTAACAACTGCCACACTGTGTGAAGTAGTGGCATTGCTGGCATTGGTCACCAGGTAGTTCTCACCTGGTATGTACTGTCCAGGGTCCACAAAGCCTGGTGTCACCATAGTGACACTGGCACATGTGTCCCTGTAGGCTTGAGCCACTTTGTCATTAATTAAAGGAGTCTGTCTGTACTTGCCCAGGTTACTGGGGCTCACAGTCAAGGACAAATCAATGTCCCCATCACAGATCAAGACTGCCTGTGTCAGGGTTCTGTCTAAGTCAGAATCTCCTTCAGTTCCCATAGTGATTCCCACTACACCCTTTGTCTGGGGACCAACACTGCTAACAGTAGTACTGGGAGCAGGTGCCTTAGGGGCAACAGTGTTGGGGGCTCCACCCTTTTTGCAATCACTAGTCCAGTGAGTTGTATTTTTGCAATGATTGCACCAGGGTTTCTTTTGACCTTCTTTCTTCTTTTTGGACTGTTGTTGGGACCCACCCTCCTTAGCAGTAGTTTGGGGCCCTGTTGAAGTCTTCTGGTCTTTAGGTTTCTGATCTCCACCCTTTTGGTCTGTTTTCTTCTGATCACCCCCTTGGCCCTGGTTCTGGTTCTTTTGCTTAACCCTGGTTCTGACCCATTTGTCTGCCTTCTTTCCCAATTCTTGGGGAGAGGTCAGATCAGAGTCAACCAAGTGTTGATGCAGTTGCTGGTTTTGACAGTTATTTAAAATCTGTTCTCTCATCATCAAATTATACAATCCTGTAAAATCAGATACCTTACTTCCCAGCAACCAACCCTCCAAAGCCTTAGTGGCACATTCAACATATTCAGACCAGTCCTGAGTCTGTGTCTTTTGGGTGTCTCTGAACATTAACCTGTACTGTTCAGTGGTTAAGCCTAACCCATCTACCAGAACACTCTTCAGGACTCTGTAGTTTCTGACATCCTCTTCTCTAACAGTGAGGAGTCTGTCTCTGCCTCTTCCTTCAAAGGAGAGCCAGAGGATTGCTGCCCACTGGTCTTCAGGAACCTGCTGTACTTTGCAGGCTCTCTCAAGAGCAGTTATCCATTTGTGGATGTCATCCCCACTTTTGTAGGGGGGCACAACCTTAGACAGGTTCCTATTATCAAAGACCCTATCTTTGTCCTTAGGGACAATGCTGCCACCAGTGGGTATAGACCCACTCTCTCTAGGTTGCCTAGCCTTGTTCAGTTTTTCTTCCATCAGGGCTACTTCTAGCTCCTGCTTCCTGATCCTCAGCTGGGCTTCCTGCATTCTGGCCTCATGTTCCCTCCTCTGAGGGGTGGTCATCCTTTTCCTGGAGTGACCTTGAGAGCCTCTAGAGCCATGAGAAGCATTGGAGTCACCTGAGCGATTCCTTTGCCTCCCAAGCCCTGTGTTAAGTCCACTGGGGAGATCCAATGGGGTAAACCCATTGTCAGTCCCCAATAGCCTTAGTTTAGCTGGGCCAAGTATAATACTTGGCACTGGGCTAGTTCTCCCTTCATCATCACTACTTTCTGTATCCTCACCACTTTCCTCCCCTGTAGTATGATTCTCATCTAAGGGATGGCTATTGGTACTGGGTACCTCTGTAGCATCTTCAGAAGGGGGGCCTCCTGTTCCTGACCCTAAGGGGGCTAACTGGGAAGCTTTCTTGAGTTCTCTCTGATTCTCATCATTCTGTAAGAGTTCTCTGAGCTCAGCAGAGGTAGGGTTCTTGGGCTGTTTAAGGCCTCTAAGAGTTGCCAAATGCCTGAGCTCATTCTGATTAAGGGTAGCAAAGCTGGATGGTGCCCTCTGGGGGTCACTCTCAACAGAGATGGGTACAGTGGACCCCTCTGCCCCGGCCATTGCTCTTAAGTGTGGGTGGATGTGTTGCAATCTACCTACACTTGGGTTTACCTACTAAACCTATCTAGTAGTTGTAGTCAGGGTGTGCTACTCCCTTTGCTCTACAACAACTAAGTTCAGTAGAACTTATGTATATCTAATCTTGTTTTATATGTACCTACAGGTACCTATGTGATCTTTCAATTGGTAACCAAGAGATTACAATGGTAAAACACAGCAAGCTCAAATCCAACCGCTGCTCACCAATGTGAGAAGTTGGCCTGGTATATGATGCTCACTAGTTAAAGTGATCACCTTGTACCATGCCAAGCAACCCTTATGGTGTGGTTGTAAGTCAACCTTTTCGGACTAGCTGCCCTAGTGGTAGCGTAGGCTAAGCAGTCTTTGAGGCTAAACTCGTGAAGCGTGTTAAGCCAGCTGTTTTACCAAATGCAACCCCCTTTTATACCAATGAAAGGACACCACACAGATATATATTCAAAATATATATGTATTTATTTCTCAAAGTAACCCCTAGTCTCTTTATGAGCACAGGAGCACAAATCGTCAAACAAGATTATCACAGAATACACAGAAGTTGCACGTTATATGGATAGGCCCTGGTGGCCACTCGAACCATATACTAAAATAGTGGTATAAGTACCACGAACAGAAAAGGGAAAAGGCCTAGGGCCTCTAGAATCGCTGGGCCTACAAGGAGCTAACGTCAGTTAGTGACCAGGAGGTCCACGGGTGGCGTGTGCAGAGCAAATAGTCACACGCGTGCTCCCATAGGTTTCAATGGGTGCGTAAAAAGTACAAAGTTACTGCAAAGAGGATCTTCCGGATGGACTAGGAACTCAAGATTTGGAACACAGGCACTAGAGATGTAATACTACACTTGGACACAGATGTGCCAGCTTTACCTCACCCACAGGAAGCGGGTGCATAGGCCTCGAAGTGCGTCGGGTTTCTTCTATCTGTTCCGTGGAGCTTGAAGACAAAGATGCTGCAGGCGGTCGGTCCGGGAGAGATGCAGTGGATCCAAGAGTGGATCGGAGATGTTGAAGACCTGTAAGCAGAGGGGACAGTGTTCACAGTCACTAGCCAGTGACCAGCGTGGCACCAGGCGGGTACCAGGCAATGTCGGGTGCAAACAGGAAGAAAGGTGTAGCTTGTCTCTGCAGCCACGTGGTCCCTGGAGGTCGACGACGTCCAGGAGTCGAGTCACGAGCTGTCCCACGCAGGCTCTCGCTGTCGGCGGTGTCGGCGACTTGATCGAAGCAAACAAGCCTTGGCAAAAGCAATTGTTGTAGGAAAAGGAAATAAGCTGATGGTTCTGACCAGCAAGGTCAGAAGGACTGCTCCTTTGGAGGGGAGCAAGGGCTAGTCTGGAGCAACCAGACCAGCGGTGTATTTCTTGAAGTTCGTCGCCAAGATGGCTACTAGCCAGCGGGCCAGCAACCGGTTAGGCGCGTCAAGTGGCAAAATGCAGAAGGGCCCCACGCAGATCGTGGAGATGCTGGAGGGCTCACCTTTGGTGCAGATGCTGCTCGGGGGTGGGGCTTCTCAGATCCCAAAGCACAACTTGGAGGGAGCCTCGGTTGTTGCACTTGTCAGCTTGTCGTAGTCGTTCCAAGATGGCTGGCTCCACGTGTCTCGGTGCCTCCACGGGTCTCCTCTTTTCAGGGACTGTGGATCGGGCGGTGAGAGGTCTGGAGGTCCAGGTCTTGTCAGTCTCTGGGCTCGGGCTCCGGCGGGAGGCGGCGGCAAAGCAGACATTGATTCGCTGGATGGTGCTTGCGTTAGCAAGGTGGTCACTCCCTGACCACAGGGGAGATTGGCTTCAGTCCTCTGTGCAGCAGAGCGTCGAAGTTCCCGTCTTCTTCTTAGTTTTAAGTTGATTCCAGGATGTCTGAAGTCTTAGGACACAGCTCCTACCTTTAAGCGGATTCTAGGGGCCGGACTACCTGCTAGGTCCCTCCCTATGGGTGGGACCAGGAAGGGGGGTGGTTACACCCCCAATCCTTTGTCCAGCTCGCCCCAGGCCCGGGACTGGTGTGCCCCAGGACCGGTTTGAACTGGCATATGCACCGAGGCTCCTTGTGAGCCACAGGCATGTCTGGTTTCTTTCAAGCCCTACCTGACCAATACACAAAATCCTGTCTGGGGTGGTGCACGCACCTCCCCTGGCAGGAAACCCTTTGTCCACACCTCCCAAGCTGGAAGGACTCCCAGCAGCAGGAGGGCAGACTTGTGTCTGTGGTGGCAGCATCCATTTTGTGGAGCTGAGGCTATGTCTGATTTTACCCGGGTTTCAGGCACTGTACATGTCGTGTCCCTCTAGAAGGGTGGAATGCTAACCCCGTCGCCAGAATTGGCGAGGGGTTAGTATTCCAATTCGTATGACACCTTACTCGACATGTTTTGATAAAGCCAAACCAAAGATAGCATTTAACCGCGAGGTTCATAATGCACTTAAGAGTATATGGTATGACGATATCGGGAAACAGTAGAAGGAAGTTGTTCCGACCACTGCAGACAGGCTCAGCTCATGCCAGAGCACCATCTCACATGGAGCCACGCACTCTGCCTTCAGGATTGTTAAGGCCTGCCATAGGAGTGACTTATAGGTTACCAGGTGTCCCATTTAAGGTTAGGTATAGGTATACTACACCTAAGTAAGAGGTGATTACACCAACTTACCCCAGCTGAGTGATCAGCCAGTTGTGTCAAATTGTTAGGCCAAGCCTGGGGTGGCATAATACATGCTGCAGCCCCTGGCAGGCCTTGGGTACACCAATGCCCTGGGTACCTAGTGTACACTGGTACAGGGGCTGACAGGGTGATCCACTTCCAATTGGTTATGCACCTAGGGTGCATAGTTTTAATTTAGTAGAGAGAACAGCAGGCTGGGGGTCTGATTGGCAGGCCCACAGCCTCAATATGTCAAAAACCAGTGAAGCAAAAAGCAAAAATTTGGGGTGACCATAGGATAGCAGACCCTACTCTCCTACAGCCAGCATGCGTCCAAAGCCTTGACCACAGCGGTGTATATATCAGGAGACGTGACAGCTAGGATAACTAGGCAACGCAACCCTTAAATCAAAATCCGTAGCTACAAAGCCTAAGCAGTCCTCCAGACCTCTGGGACCTTACAGTCAGCAGCATGCCTGAAGAGGAGTAGTAGTGTGGTGAACCAGAGGGTGACACACTAAGGAAACAAATCCCACCCCCCATCTACTCTGCATAACGAGGAAGTGAGTGGGAGGTGAGGCTGTAATATATTCTTGGTTGTTTTGCTTTATTTATTTTACCATTGCTTGTTATTTAGTGGGGTTCTAGCTTGCTAATGTTGTGGGGTTCCACAGTGTTTGTCCTTGGGCCGTGAGTTGAAATTGGTCACTTGGACTGTGTGGTTGCATCTGCTCGTAGGTCCTCTATCTGATGAAATAAACACACTAATGTTTATGGACAATCTTATTCATCTGGAAGGGTATTTTATTGACCATATTCTTGGAGACCCCTGCTGCATATTTTTGATAGCAGGAGTGGTTTTTTTTTTTCAGGAAGGAAGACAGGAAGGAATGGAGCGTTTTTTCTTTGGCTTTTGACAGCGTATAGAGTGATAGCACTTTGTGTTTGGTGAGTGCCCCTGGAGACTGTTTCCATTGCGTTCAATGGCTGTGCTTGCCACACACATGCCGGTTGGCATCTGGCACGTGCAGCCTGCTTCGTGGGATCAGCAGGAGACTCGCGTCTTCAGCTCCTCACAAGGAAGTGGAAACGTGAAACTGTGCGGCAGGTCCATTGGATAGGGAGTCTGTCCCAGGGGCTGCTGGGACCAGGCAGGAAGAGGAGAGGCAGCGCAATGAGATGCGACGCTGGAGGCGGCCGGTGGCAAAAGGTAAGTTTATTTTATTTTTTTATATTGTATTTTTCACCCCATGGTAGTGCTTGAAAAGATGTTGAGTATCTTGGAAGAAAGAGGCATGACTGTGCAACCTGAGAAATATAAATTATTAGTTCAACAAGTTGATTATTTGGGTCATACAATTTCAAAGGAATATATTAAAACAACGGGGCATATTTACAGGTCACTATCACCACAGAAAGTCACTTTTTAGTGACGTTTCTCTGGCGATATGGGCTTTGCCTTGTTTACAAGGCAGCGTTAAGCCACTTAACATGGCTTAATGCTGCCTTGTAAATAAGGCCCCCTTTCACACTATACTTAGCGTGAAAGGGGCGGCAATGGGTGTTGTGGTGGGTGTTCCACTGCAACACACACTGATTTTGACACTGCCCCATAATTACAATGACAGCGTAAATATGGGACAGCGCCAAAATTAAAAACAGGGAAAACCTGGTCTTAAACAGGCGCAACGAGGAGAAATGTCCTCTCCTAGTTTTTGCTGTTTCTATGTGTGCTGTGTTGTGCAGCACACTTAGAAACAGCAAAAGGCCATTGATTGTTTATGTGCAGGAAGGTGACCCATCCTGCATATAAACAATCAATAAAAAAAATGACCTTTTGCAACTTCCATGTGTGCTGCACACATAGAAGCTTAAAAATGCCATTTCAGATGGTTTATGTACAGGAAGGGGCAGGTTCCTACACATAAACAAACTTCCCCTACAACACAAGCACCCTTGCACTATGATGCAAGGATGTCTGTGTTGGAGCTAGGCAGCTAAAATTAGCACCAGCGCAGGGGGAAACGCAGGTCTGCACCGTATCTTTGTAAATACGGTGCAGCCCTGCGTTTTGGAAGTGGCGGAGTGCGGCGTTGAGTCAAGGTGGCTAATGTCGCCCTCTGCCACTTCCTAGTAAACATGCCCCAAAGTTTTGTAATCTGGAAGTGATTGAGAGAGCATCACCACCTGGAAATAAGGATTCATTACACTCATTTTTAGGGTTATGTGAGTATTACGCCAGATTTGTCCCATGGTTTACCTAACTGTGCAGCCTTTGCTATTGCTTCTAAAGAAAAGTGTTACAGCAACAAATGATGGATAAAATCATGAGTAAATAAAACATTCACCCCCAGTCCATAGTTCTTTTTCTCAATACGCCACCCCAGTTTGGACCCGGCCATATGCAAATCTGCCAAGCCAAGTCCCAATTGGACCAGAAACAAGCATCTTAGGACCGGTTTCAGGGTTTCACCCATCATCAGCCAGGCTAGCTTGAATCCAGTGGCGCAGCGAGCCAAGGACCCACGTCTGGGCATACCCATCCCACTTAGGGCGAAAAGTGCTACAGCAACAAATGATGGACGGAATGATGAGTAAATCAAGCATTCACCCCAGCCAAGAGATCTGGGTTAAAGCCATCGTTCTTTTACTCACTACGCCACCCCAGTTTGGACCCAGCCATATGCAAATCAGTCATGACCCTGTTCCTCATGGGAACAGTCCAGCCCGAACTGCCAAGCCAAGTCCCAACTTGATGGGAAATATGCATTTATAGGACCAGTTTCAGTGTTTACGGGCTCCTTTCATCATCTCCTTCTGTTTGCTTTGTTCGCCCTAAGTTGGCAGGGTATGCCCAGATGTGGGTCCCTTGCTCACTTTGTCACTGGATTCAAGATAGCATGGCTGATGAGGGGTGTTACCCTGAAACCGGTCCCAGAATGCTTGTTTCAGGTCCATGGAGAACCTGGCTTGGCAGTTCTGGCTGGACTGTTCCCATGAGGAACAGGGTGAAGACTGATATACATATAGCTGGGTCTGACCTGGGGTGGCGAAGTGAGCTAAAGAATGATGATGGATTCAACCCAGATCTAATAGTGACTGGGGGTGAGTGTCTGAAAAGTTTCAGTGCTCAGTCCATCATCTCCTTGTGTTTGATTTGTTCGCCCTAAGATGGCAGGGTATGCCTGGACTTGGGTCCCTTACTCACTTTGCCACTGAATCTAAGCTACCCTGGCTGATGAGTTGTGTTACCCTGAAACCAATCCCAGGATGCTTGTTTCCGGTCCACGGAAGACTTGGCTTGGCAGTTCTGACTGGACTGTTCCCATGAGGAAGAGGGTCAAGACTGATTTGCATATGGCTGGGTCTGACCTGGGCTGGCGAAGTGAGCTAAAGATGGATTCAACCCAGATCTAATAGTGAGTGGGGGAGAGAGCCTTAAAAGTTTCAGCACTCCGTCCATAATTTACTTGTATTTGCTTCACTTCTAAAGAAAGGCACAACATTTGATTGGTCTGTTCAGACTAACAAAGCTTTTGAAAATATAAGGCAATTGGTAGTGATTGCACCTGCACTAATTCATTATGTATCCACTGAAAACATCTTTTATTACTGGAACAAACCCATGATATTTCTCATCAGCCAATCAGAGACCACTGTAGAAAGCCTATTGGCAAGAACCCGGTTGTAAATCTTATAATAAATGATATAGACCGATATGAGCCATAATGTACAGGATCTTTCCCTTTATCGGGAAAAATGACAATATTTTCTTGGCCCACGACCCAGGAACCTGTCCGAGTAGCTCAAAAGAGTTAAATAGTTCACATAAGACAGGCCTCAAACTATTGAATAGTCTGACAGAACATTCCAGTGGAATTTGATCGGACCAAAAGCCTTACCTCAAGCCACCTGACCGATTGCGGCCTCCACTTCCGAGGGTAAGATGGGGCCCTCTAACCTGAAGGAATTGATCAGTGCGCTCAGTGGGGGGAGTCACTTCCTCATTGTAAAGCTTCTGATAAAAACAACGGAGCTCCTCCCGAATGAGTCAGTGATCTGTCACTTTCTCACCGTTGGCATTCATGATCCCATGGATAACAAAAGCATTAGCCCTGTTTCTGACCCTGAAAGAAACTGTTCGCCCTATTTCCTCATTATTTTTTAAAGTGTTCAATTGTTTAGCCCAAGCCTTCTTGATTGCGTTGTCCAGCATCCATTCCCAAATGGAGGCCTGAACAATTACCAATTGATCCATCAAGGCAGCGAAAGACTCCCAATCTTGCGCGACTGCTGTACGTACTAGAAGACAGTCCAGGTAGGTAAGAGAGGACCAGATACTTGCTTCGGCCAGGCCTTTCTGCTTACAACAAAAGGAGGAATATTTTAAAGTATGACCTCTGCAGAAGGCTTTAAGAGCATCCAAGACCATAAGAATGGATGTTGAACCAAGATTCTGTGACAGGAAAGTCCTGAACTCCCTATCAATGGAGTGACTGAAAGCTACTTCGAGATGAAGCTTCCTATCAAACGTCCAAGGTTGAAGCTTAAAGTTAACTAAGGAGCTCATAAATAAAATATCCTAATTTAACAGTAATAACATACATTTTTTAAAGTTAAAATTGTCAAATTAAATGTTATCTTAGTTGTTTAAGGGTTTCAATACATTTGAATAATTCAACAGCTTTATATTCTTTTTGTAGGATTCAAGTCTGAAGGAAGACAAATATCACTTTTTACCCCTCCAACTGTGGCCAGGAACATACACATTTGGATGAATGATCAGTAGAAATTAACATATTTGGGTTGGAGGGAGATTCCTTACCTGTAGAAAGTCTGTTCAAGTGCTCCTCCTTGGTGAGCCTGCAGACAAACAACCTTTACATCTATCTGTTAAGCCAGCCCTATACACTACACGAGAGAGGAGAGTATGAGAGAGAGAAAGAGGCAGCAGCCAGTGGGGCATATTTGCAAGCCCTATCGCCACCACAACGCCACTTTCAGTGATGTTGTGATGGAGATAGGGGCTTCGCCTTATTTACAAGGTAGCGTTGAGCTACTTAATGTGGCTTAATTCTGCCTTGTAAATAAGGCACCCTTTCACTCTGTACTTAGCGTGAAAGGGGAGGGCAATGGGTGTTGATTTTGACACTGCCCCTATTTACAAGGGAGGCAAAACGAGGAGAAATGCTTTATTTCTTCTCATTTTTGCTGTTTCCATGTGTGCAGCACACATAGAAACATCAAAGTGCCATTGATTGTTCATGTGCAGGAAGGTGTCCCTCCTGCACATAAACAATTAAAAAAAAGAAATTATGTTTTGCAACTTCTATGTGTGCTGCATTAAGCAGCACACATAAAAGTCACAATATGCCATTTAAAGATTGTTTATGTGCAGGAATGGAGACCTTCCTGCACATAAACAATCTTCCCCTCAACGCAGACAGCCTTGTACTATGGTGCAAAGGTGCCTGTGTTGGCGCTAACCTGCTAAGTTTCGTGCCAGCGCAGGGGGAAATGCAGGACTGAACCATGTTGTTGTAAATATTAAGATGATCTCATGAGTCAAACTAGGAGATCAATTACAAGGCTATCACAATAAGTTATGGGGAGCCTTAGTCAATCAAAGAAGGCGTAGGTTTTTAGGCCAGGTACGTTCTCTAAACTCTGAGGACAAGAACAGGAAAGGACGCCATAAATCTGGGAAAGGGGATCCTTGATTTAATAAGGAAAGTGATAGACGTTCCATCAATAAAGTATGACATAAGCGGCGTAACCACCCCTGGCATGTTGGTATACGACTGGTGCCCCAGCGTGATAAAATATTTTGTAGGGCGGCATCCAAGGCTAATCCAATTTGTCTACCTCGTCCAGATTTGGGTAATGCTTTTTAAAAGAAAAGTCCAGGTCTGAATGTGTGGTGTTTGGCATAAATGTAACAATTTAATAACCTCATGCTAAACATATCAACAAACCCCATACACACCTATTAAAAAGTGTACTACTGAATATCAACAATAAAAATATCTATCTATAATAATATTAAAGCCAAAATAGACACACCCCTAACATCAACAATCTTAGACTTACAATTAAAAAAACACAAAAAAATGTAATCCAAAATATCCACATACAAAAATATATAAAGTAAAAAAATATTTAAACGAAAAATGAGGATTACAATTAGATTTAATTTTATAATTAATCTTAGAAATATCCAAATTATGGAAAACCAACATATAAACTAAAAAATATAAAATATATTTTTAAAATATTAAACGTCTTTCATTAAAATTAAGTTTAAATCATATTATTATGAAATGAAAATAAGTTACTCTTGTAATTCTTGTCTACAAAATTATATTTATAGTAAAATAATGTAAATATATTATATACATACAAATATATTATGTTTATAAAGTAACGAAATACTTTTTAAAATCATCTAAATATATAAAAAATATAGTCAATGCTTTCAATATGAAAAGTACAAGTTAATTTCTCTAAAATGTACACAAATTATACAAAATATAAAGCAACATATATTTTGTGTGGAAATATAATTATATCTATCTAAATGTATAGGAAATTGGAGGTACTAATTAAAAAAAAAAGAACTGGAAAAAGAATTGGAAAAACATCCCATGAATGACAAAATAACCTAGAATTCTGTGAAGATAACGAGGACACGGTGGGCGACACAGTAATTGAATGGGAGGCCTTCAAGGTGACCATGAGAGGACACTGCCTATGGGCAACCTGAAACATATGTAAACAATTATCTGGCTCACTTTGTAAAATGGAGGCGCAACTGTTACGGTGCGAAACACATGGGACTGAGGGGGGGAGGAGGTACCTAGCGCCTGGAGACATTGTGGGCAGAGCATGCGGAGCAACTAGAAAGTCTCAGGGACCACAATTATGCAGTGCACACTGCACGCACACACACATCAGCAGACCGAGCAGGCTGGATGTTGGCATGGCTCATATGGCAGGAACACACCCGTCAGCCAATAGGAGCAATACACACTGATACGGGACAGTTAGTATACATGAGAAACACACCGCTATGACACATCACTATGTCAAACTCTATCAGACTATGGTACAGCGTAACGAGCAAGAACTGCAAATGTTCTTAGACACTATTCAGTTACCAGGGGTGGCACCATAACATAGGGAACTATTGAATGAGCTAATTGTGCTAGAGGACATTAAGGTTGCAATCGCATTCCTGGCCACGGAGTAAACGCCAGGTCCCGGCGGAGTATTACAAGGCTTATCAAGCAACACGGGCACCACACCTGCAGGCATTGTTCACTGCAGCGCTGGACAAGGGGTGTCTCCCGCCAGCACTACGCGAAGCGAAACTGGTGACATTACTTAAGCCTGACAAGGAACCCACCGAGTTAGGCTCAAATAGGCCACTTGCAGTGCTCAATGTAGACTACAACATTTTTGCAAAAGTTCTAGCAGATACGCTCGCACAAGTGGTCCCCTCCCTAATACACTCTGACCAGAATGGGTTTGTGCCATCCCAAAACACTTCCCTGAACCTGCGGAGCTTCTTTAGGTTTGCGACTGACTCTGCAACCCAATGGCCACGTGCCGGCTGCCTAATTCTAGACCTAGAGAAGGTGTTCGACACCTTGGAGTGGGAATTTCTGTTTGTGACCCTGGAAAAGTATAACCTGGGGGCCATGTTCATCCGTATGGTCCGATTATTATACACAGAGCCATCGGTGAGGGTCAAGGTAGACCCATACATCTCAGAAACAATCCCAGTGCGTAGAGGGTCCAGGCAAGGATGCTCATTGTCCCCCCTACTATTCGCACTTACCATAGAGCCGTTATTATACAGGATTTTGCCACCCTCGCAGCTCCAAATTTAGAGCAATATTACCCGCCGCCCAATTGCAGTGGATAGCGAAGTGGCTCGCTGATCGGCAAAGCAATGACACTACCACCATGAGTCCACCCTATACTCTATCACGACTGATAAAGATATTCCTTCCCGGCACGACCGTGAGACCCCCAGAACTCCTGCTGCTTAGAGTAGCATATAAGTGCTTCCGCCAAAGTCTATTTCTAACTAGGCAAGTCACGCCATACGCACCAGCATTAAAACTAGAGGGGTCACCCAAAGGCCAATCAGTGGCAACCGAAATAGAGCTCCGTGACTGGCATGAGGCAGGTGTCCAGTCCCTGGGCGCCCAGTATCTGGATGGCACACTAATCCCATATGTGACACTGTAGGTGGAGGAGGGGCTTCTGTCCAGTCAGTTCCTTTTACACCACTCATTAATAGCCATGCTCACATCCTGGTGGGGGGACCTTACAGCTGAACCGCAAACCCATCTAACTTTAGAGTACCTACATGTCATGGGCAATGGAAGACACCTCACACGGTGGTTTGCTGCCTCGCTACGTCAACACACAGCATTTAATCTGCATCCCCTTTGTACTCATTGGGAGCAAGATTTAGGGAAACAACTCTCAGACACAGACTGGGCCCGGGTGCTAGAGAGCCCAGTAGGCATCCCAAGGAACATGCACTTCTGCCAAATTCAATAATATGTCACGCAAAGGGCATATCTTACACCCACCAAAATCAATTGTTAATTTAACCGCACAGATGCTGCTTGTCCACGGTGCGCACTGGTGGATGCTGATCAGCTGCACATGTTATGGGGCTGTGCCCGCCTTCACACTTACTGAGGTAGGTAGCAACCACGCTGTCCTGCTGCACGGAGCACGTAATCCCTTTTAAGTGGCAGACCTACATATTACACCTATACCCCCGAACACTTAGCAATAGGGTGTCCGCTAGGTTCCTGGACCTTGGTATAGCAGTAGCCAAAAGATTAATTACAAAAGGTGGAAGTCTCAAGTCCCTCCTAACATACACGCATGGAGACACTCAATGCTAGCATGGGCTAAAGCGGAAAGCGTTGCAATTCGCCGCAAAGACATCACAGGAATTCGCAGGGTCACGACAGCAGCCTGGTGGGATGTGATGCTGACTGAGTTGCTACACATGGGCGAAGGCACAGAAGTGATCTCATGCACAGCTACCGCCAAGGACTGACAGAGAACATACATGAGGTGTAGCCAGCATAAAGATGCAGACAAGCTAACCACAGGCGACACCTGAGTTGCCAACACCACGCTATAAACAAGGTCTTACCATGGGTAATTGAGTAGTAAATTAAGTATAACTACGTAAGCATTATCCCAGAAGAGGGGACTGCCGGAGTATCCAACCCCAGTTGTATCCACCCAGGTATATTTTTGTGTTGTCCCAATGCTGTTGTTACCCAACCCCCACAACATGAACCATAGGACAGGACTGTGCCCCAGGATTGACATGAATCTGGAATCACAAAGCCGGAGCAGATAGGTAGATACACATGTACATCAACCATGAAACGCAAACAGACGCCACCCTCCATAGAATTGTAAAGTTTACCTTGATAACTGATATTGTACGAATGTTATAATAATGACTCTAAAATGGAAAATTGCTGTTTCATGCTGTGACATATGTGCTTTGTAACCAATTGTCATACGTTTTAAAAACTCAACAAAAACATGTTTAAAAAAATGAATCACGAAATAACAAAGGCACTTGAAAAATTGAAGAAAAGAATAAGAAAGCATGAAGCTGACAGAGAAAAAGGAAATTTAATTGAGACCAAATTGACTACCAAGATGGATGAATCTAGACTTTTGCACGATGGATTGAGGAGTAGAGCCTTGATGGATAAAATGACAGAATCAAAGAGAACCTCAGATGCCTCATTAGATAGTTCTGAAATCAGTTTAGCTGATGAAGATCTAATCAAGAAAATTTGGATTTTTCTGTGGAACTTCGATTAGTTCGTATGAACACGAGATAGAGAGGAAGGGGGAGAGGGACAATTGCCGGGATGGGCAGGGGGAGAGGAAAATTAAAACCACAAGAAGTAGAGGAAGATGGAAGAACAAGAACAAAAAAGAAAAGAGAAAACAAAATTCAAAAAAATACTAAGTCAAGAAAATCTTGTCAATCTATCTAAGAAAGTGCTCAATATAGATCAGATGAAAATCCTCAACAAGGGACTCTCCTTCTGCCCAGACTATTAAATGGATTTAGCTAATTTGAGAATTGATCTATACATATTTGTACGAAAAATTTAATTAAAAAAGCATTTCTTAACCCATCCTTTCCCAAAAACATGATTACAAACAGTAAAGAAATCCTCCATCCTAATATGTAAAGATTTACAGTGTTTAAATACTCTGACATCTTTAGAAGAAGAATCAGCTGGTGGAATACCCACAATTCAAGTAGGTGAAATAACGGACATACAACTATATTCTGTCCTCAGTTACCACCAGGGAACAAGATAGACCTGTTCCAGGAATTGGTAATCGCAGAATTAAACAAATTAGCCAGAAGAAATCCAACACGAGGCAGAGGAAATATCACCATCAGAGAAAGTACAGCATTAAAAGAGCGAAAGGAAGACACTGAAATGATAATTAAGTCATCGGACAAAGGTGTCAATATTGTAATACAGGATCGTGACAAGTATCAAATGGATGCTGAAAAACAACTGAGGAATAGACAACATTATGTGAAATTAAAGGCAGATCCTTCACAAAAGAACAAAAATTGAGTTCCATTAAAAATTAAAAGTATGGAATCAACAAGAATTGATTGATGATTAGGAATACAAATACTTGAAAACATCACATGCTACAACTCTTACCATCTATTTTCTTCCAAAAATACATAAGAGCCTCACCAATCCACTAGGGCGTCCAATAGTGAGCTCGATAAATCCACTTCTAGAAATAACCTCAAGATATATTGATCGTTTCTTGGCATCATCTGTGACACCTCTTCCTTCTTATCTAAAAGATTCAATGGACTTTTTAAACAAAATCCAAAATATACCTTAGAAGAATTTGTACGTAATGGCCACAATTGATGTTGTTTCATTATATACTTCCATTAGACACAAGGATGGAATAAAAGCAGTTCAATATTTTCTACGTGATAGACCAATTAGCCACCTAGAACACTCAAACTTATTGATTGAGATGTTACACTTCTGTCTAACACGCAATATTTTTATGTTCAAAGGCAGCTATTACCTACAACAAGGTACTGTAATGGGGACTTCATTTGCTTCAACCTATGCAAACCTTCTTATGGGATACTGAGAAACAGAAGTCATTTGGACAGAGAACAATTCAGCAAAAGTAGAAAAGTCAAACTATTGACATGCTTTATTGATGATCTTTTTATTATATGGGAAGGTGAGAGCAAAGAACTTGAGTTATTTATTTCACCTCGAAATAAAAATGATTTAAATTTAGCTTTCACTTACACTATAAGCTCGGAACAAATTATGTTTTTAGACATTGAGGTCCTGATAAAAGACATGCATATGTGCACAAAAATGGAAGAAAACATCATGTAATAGCATCCTACATGGAAATAGTGGACATCCTAAGAAATTGAGATGGAGTATCCCTTATGGAGAAATGCTAAGGGCTAGAAGGAATTGTTCCATAGACAGAGACTTCAAAGACGAGATAAATAAAATTAAAAGTAGATTCCTGGCAAGGAGATACCTACTGGCAGTAACAAAAGGAGCCATGAAGCGAGCCTACTTGAAACCGAGGAGTGAGTTACTAACACTGAAGAAAATCACTGCAGAAAGTGGAGAGGAGAGAATTTGACTTATTATGGATTATAACAAGCTAAACAAAGAAATAAAACAAACAATTCAAAGGCATTGGAAGATATTAAGATCTGATAAATCAGCAAATGAAATGTTGATGAATTATCCAAATATAACCTATAGAAAGACTGCCTCATTAGGAGATATTTTAACTAAAAGTCATTACTCCGCTGGAACAGGAAACAAGACGAATTTGCTCAGCCAGCCGGGCTTCTGGAAATGTGCCAAATGCAAAGCCTGTGAACATAGAATTAATCAAAAGGAATATAGACTGCAGAATGGAAAACTTTAAATGATAAAAGACATATTACCTGCAATACAGATTTTGTAGTATAAGTTCTAATATGCCCTTGCAGAAAATATTACGTAGAAAGTACTGTTAATAAAGTTAAATTAAGAATTTTGCAACATCTTCGAACCATCAACAACAGAGACAATTCATACCGAATTGCAAAAAACTTTTGGAAGGAAAATCAAGGAGAAATTAATAACTTTCAATAATTTGGAACTAAGCACATAAAGAAAAATGAGAGAGGGATGATAGAGAATTACAATTGAGAAGAATGGAATCAAGATTGATGACTTTAATGGGAACTGAAAAGCCAATGGGACATAACATGTACATCTGTAAAATAACTCCCACTTATTTTGGTCAAAACATCAAATGTATCTTGATTTTTGGGATTGCTTTAGGAAACTGGATGTTTTATGAGTTTTTGAACATCTGTTGTTGATGCATTTGCACTTTAGAAAGAGTTTATTTTATTATAGCGATTGTGAAGAAAATATGAGATAGAATATGCACCTTATAAAATGATGATGCTAATAGTTTTTGGAGCACTAGCACTTTAAAAAATGGATACTCTTGATCATAATCATTCCCTACTATGTCCAGAATAAGGGAAATATGAAATAGAATATTTATGCACTTTTTGATGCTGCTAATAGCTAGTAAAGCACTGACACTTTAAATTAAGAAGGATTGCTGCTGCTACTTTAATATCTCCAATTAATTGACATCATCTCATAACTTGTAATTTGCACAATCCAGCTACTATTACATATGCAATTTGTAGAGATCTTTCAATTTGCACTTTAAATCTATAGAAATCTATTTGAACTAGAATTTGCACCTTAACATCAACAACCTCGCTCTGCTTTACTTTGTTTAAATATAAACGTTCCTCCCCTCTCTTCTCTTTCTCTCTTCTTTCTCTTTTTTCCTTCCTCTCCCTCTCTCTTCCTTTCGCACTTATATTGAGAGGAGGAGTTCCTTCATCTTGAATTGTTAGTGCAATAAATAAGAAAGTAATCACACTGTATAAAAACAATTTAATCAATGTCAGTACTTTATTTTGAAAAATTAATTAGGATATGAAAAAGATGTATTTATGTAATTTGTCCCCCTTCTGCATAATTTGTTAAAATCTACTCAAGCAATTACATGAATTTTATCTTGAATGTCAAGAATTAATTGCTTGAAAGGGAGAAGAAAATGTGCGGGCTAGTTACGACCTAAAAAGTAAACATAATAGATGAACTATGGCCATAGACACTATTAAAGGATAAGCTAGACGGCAGGACACTATGGTCCTGTGGAAGGCATACGCCGAAACACATAGTCTGTCTCTCTCTCTATATATATATATATATATATATATTCACTGAAAAGATCATAGGTTTCAGGGACGTTATAGTTAGTTGGACATTTCACACATACAAAACCATAGAAATTCCGCCGTTATAGTTAGTTGAGCTAACTATAACTCGTGCCCCCGCAATGCACTGCTGATGACATCACATATTACATCATTCATGACATGGTCAGTGACAACACTGATGACATCAGGGTACATACACACTGAGCGCCAACGGTACTACTAACTCAGTGCACCGTAAGTCATCGCCACGTGGCCTTATTGAGGCAGAATTCAATAGACAAAAGACATTGGTCCGAGAGCGGCCCTCCCGGACCACGCATCATCATAGGCGGAGGTGTCACTTTCTTTCTCTTGCAGGGCCGCCCATTAATGTATGCATACCTAGCAGGGCAGGGGGTCTGAGCAGAAGTGGCCTCACTTGTTTTTAAGTCACCAGTGTAAATGAATCCGTGCATTTTTTTATATCTCCCCTCCCTTTTTAAATAAAATTTCGCCGAAGCAGTGTTTTGAGGAAAGGCAATATGCAAATGTGGGCCCCTTTTTTTTTTTAGCGTGTCAGGGACGATTTTGAATCCTAATCCAACCCTGCTCTGCCATTACTAATGCTGTACTATCTTTCAGATGTGGGAGCTTGAGAGTTCCACTAGGTGGCGGCACGTGGTTGGAGACAGAGCGGTGGCGTAAAGGTAAGCTGTGATGGTTTTGAACACAGTGTGGGCACTCAGTGTCCCTCCTCATCTCTTCCTTTCTCTCCCTCACACTCTTTCTATCTCCCTCTTCCTCTTACACTGTTTGTCTCTTTCTTTCTCTCTCTTCCTCTCTCTCTGTTTCTCTCTCTCTCACTCTTCCTTTGTTTCTCTTTTCCTCTTTCTCACACTCTTTCTCTCTCTCTTCCTCTCTCTCACTATTTCTCTCTCTCTCTTTGTCTTTCTCACTCTTTCTCTCTGTCTTCTTCTCACTTTCTTTCTTTTTCTCTCTCTCTTTCTCTCACTGTTTCTCTCTTTCTCTCTGTCATCTGCTTACTCTTTCTTTCTCTCTCTCTTCTTCTCTCCTTTGATGGACGCATGACGCACAATCTTATCTTGCTTTTTATCTAACTAGCTGTGAATCACGAATCGACGTTCATCCCCCCCAACACCACCACAGCTGAACGCGTGAAAGATCTGCGATGATGCGTGGCCATCCTGAACGCATGACAACATTGCTTCGGCACGTGGTAGACCCTCTTACATACACGCCGGTGGCGGAAGGTGAGCAGAGAGACTTCTTTCCGCAGCAGCGGGCAGTCACCTCTGGGCGGTGGGAGTGGATAGCGTGCAGCAGTCTGGGCACGCAAGAGCGCACAGATACCTCCGAGCAGTGGGAGTGGATGGGGTGCACCAGCCTCATTGCGCATTAGCGAAACAGAGAATTACGCGTGTGTAGTTGTATGTACTCTGCAATTACTAATTCTATACTATCTTTCAGATCACTAAACTTGAGGGCTGCACTATCTCCCGGCACGTGGTTGGAGACACACCGGTGGCACAAAGGTGAGCTGCGAAGATCTTCTCCAGTGTCAACACTCCCTCTCCATTTCTTCCTTTCTCTCTCTCACACTTTCTTTCTTTCTCTGTCTCTTACTTTCTCTCTCATTCTCTCATTCTCTCTCTCTTCCTCTCTCTCACTCTTTAGCTCTCTCTCTTCCGCTCTCTCACACTGTTTCTCTCTTTCTATCTTCCTTGTATCTTACTCTTTCTCTCTTTTTCTCTCACTCTTTCTCCTCCTCTCTCTCTCACTCTTTCTTTGTCTGTCTTCCTCACTCTCACTCTTTTTCTCTCTCTCTTCCTCTCTCTCACACTGTTTCTCTCTTCCTTGAAACAGAGAATTACGCGTGTGCAGTTGTATGTACTCTGCAATAACTAAATCTATACTATCTTTCAGATCACTAAACTTGACGGTGCACTATGTCCTGGTAAGTGGTTGGAGACACACCGGTGGCACAAAGGTGAGCTGCGAAGATTTTCTCCAGTGTCAACACTCCCTCTCCAATCTCTTCCTTTCTCTCTCTCACACTTTCTCTCTTTCTCTGTCTCTTCCTCTCGCTCGCTCATTTTATCTTTCTCTCTTCCTCTCTCTCACTCTCTCGCTTTCTCTCTCTCTCTTCCTCTCTCTCTCTCTTTATCTCTCTCTCTCTCTTCCTCTCTCTCACACTGTTTCTCTCGTGGTCTACCGCTCTGTCTGACTCTTTCTCTCTTTGTCTGGCTTCCTCTCTCTCACTCTTTCTCTCTTCCTCTCTCACTCTTCCTCTCTCTCTCTTCCTCTCTTTCACTCTTTCTCTATCTCTTCCTCTCTCTCACACTGATTCTCTCTTTCTCTCTTCCTTGTATCTCACTCTTTCTCTCTCTTTCTCTGTCTTCCTCTCTCACACTGTTTCTCTCTTCCTTGTAGCTCACTCTTTCTCTCTTCCTCTCTCTCACACTGTTTCTCTTTCTCTCTTCATTGTATCTTACTATTTCCCTCTTTCTCTTACTCTATCTCTCTTTCTCTGTCTTCCTCTCTCTCTCTCTCTTTCTCTCTTCCTCTCTCTCTCTTCCTCTCACTCACCCTTTCTCTCTCTCTCTATCTCCTTTGCTGGACGCATGACGCACCATCTTATCTTTCTTTTTGTCTTGCAGGCTGTGAATCACAAATGGACCAGCGATGACACGCCACGGCTGTACATAGTTTTATTTGTTGTTTTGTTTTAATAAAATGTTTTATATGTAAATCTATACATGACTAAGATTCTTATTTCTCCAACCTCACAAGCATCTTTTTATTAATAGTTCGTAGAGGGATACTTCCGGGCCCAAGAAGGTTGTTGGGGGTATGCAGGTGATGTGGGAAGAGGGTGTGTTACCTGCTAATGTGGGGAGACGCAGCGTGAAAGGGTATTTCTCACAGAAAGAGCTCTGGTATGTTTTCAGAAATGCCTCGCACAGATGCCAGCTGACTGACTGAATAACAAAATGGCTTTTCAATGCTCATATAGTGTGACTTATGAACAGTTCGTACCCAAGCTCACAGAGGGATAACTGCGGAACGTTTGCTCGACTCACAGAGGCAGAACTACGAGCCGTCCGCTCCCAAAGGAACAGCAGCGTAGTAGCTCGCAGAGGTAGAGGCACAGCATCGTACTAGCTCGCAAAAGTAGACAGCTGCGAGCCGACGGACTGGCTTCTAAAGGCATAGCTGCGAAGTGGTGATGTTGGGCACAGGGAGCGTGAAAGGGTTATCTTTCTACTGGTGTCCTGGAGTGGAAGTCGTGCTGCCTGGCGCTCACCTGTTTCTCCTTTATTGTTAACAAATCTTAAACCTTCACTGCATCCAAATCATCATTACACAGAGCTCCGCTATATTAAATTGCCCCCGGAACCTTTCTTTCATATTTCCACTGGATGCGAGGCACAACATGGCTGCTAACAGTTCCTGGTTTGAAGTGTTAGCAGCCAATCAGAGGCAAGCTCGTGCTCGGGGAATTAGGCACTGACCAGATATATATATTTTTTTCCTTTAATATCTCAAAAACTACTGAACGGATTTACACCATTTCTACAAAACTGCGCTTTCTGGACCAAGACCTTTCTCCCTACCAAATTTGGCGTAATTCCGTTAAGCAGTTTGACCTGTAGCCTTGTCTAAAGTTTCCTATGGAAAATGCATTGAGAAAACACGTTTTGACACCCCCCTGTTTTCTCAGATCCCCCTTGACCAATCACCCCTAAACTTTCAAGATAGGAGCTGATCAAAAAAGATAAACTTTTTGGAAAATTTCGTAAAGAATCGTCAAACGACACCAAAGTTATAAGCAGATGGAGGGCTCCAGGAGGAGGGCCACGCAACCCCCATCCCAACATGAGTGAAGCCCAGAGACTGTGGGGACCACAGCGGGTTCCCGCAGCCCCAGCGAGCCCCTGCTATTATTTTTTAAGAAATGCCCTGGGACCTAGCCCAACCTGGGGTCTCCTTATAATAAAACACGGGAACCTGTGACCACAGCGCGAATTGCGCCTATTTTTATTATTTTTTAATGTTTTTTGGGCCCTGGGGGTCCTTCTGGGACTCCCTAAGCAGGCCTAGGGGGTCAGGGTGTGTCTACCCTGCCCCCTTCTCTTGTTTTCTACCTTTGTTTCTCTGTTTTCTAGCAACTCGCTTCTACCGAGCCATAAGATGGCAGCCAACACTTCCTGGTTTGGAGTGTTGGCAGCCAATCACAGTGAAGCTTGTGCAAGGGACTTAGGCTCCGCACGGATATCACAACTTTTATTTTTTTAATTTGTCAGCAACTACAGAACGGATTTACACCATTTAAAAAAAGGTTGCTGTCCGACCCACGCACTACCTTTGTGCCAAATTTGGGGTAATTCCGTTCAGTAGTTTCAGCTGTAGCCTTGCACAAAGTTTCCTATGGGAAATTGATTTTTTTACTCTTATTTTTTTAATTTCTCAAAAACTACTGAACGGATTTACACCATTTAAAAAAAATCGCTTTCTGAACCAAGCTCTACCTTTCTGCCAAATTCAGCAGTTAGGGCTGTAGCTCGTCGCAAAATTTCCTATGGGAATTAACATGGGGAAAATGCGTTTTGGAACCCCCCTTTTTTCTCAGCCCCCCCTTGATGAATCACCCCCAAACTTTCAGGATAGGAGCTGACCTGGATAGACCTTTTTTTGGGAGAATTTCGCAAAGATTCATCAAACGACGCCAAAGTTATTAGCAAATCAACAAATGCTTTTCCTATGGAAAGTAGGTTGTAACTATAACTATACATATATATATATATTCACAGAAAAAAACATAGGCATAGTTAGAAATTAGCATTTAAAAAACCTTTGAAATTCACAGAAAAAACATAGGTTTCAGGCATGTTATAGTTAGGAATTAGCATTTAAAAAACCTCAGAAATTCACTGAAAAAACCATAGGTTTCAGGGGTGTTATAGTTAGCTGGACTTTTCACTTGTACAAAACCATTGAAATTCCCCCGTTATAGTTAGTTCAGCTAACTATAACTCGCGCGCCCGCAATGCACTGCTGATGACGTCACATATTACATTACTCATGACATGGTCAGTGACATCACTCATGACATCACTCATGACATCTCAAATGACATCACTGATGACATCACTGATGACATCATCCAGTGAATGTCTGTTTTTCTGAAAATTAAATATGTTTTATATATGTATATCTCAAGGTCGATGGAAGAATAAATGGGTATATAAGTGTCTAAATGGATGATTTGTTTTGGAAAAATTGATTGTGTAACTGACTGATTAAGTGTATCATAGTGAATACATGGCTTAGTGAGTAATGTTTAAATATGTAAATATCTGTATCAGTCTCTCACTTTGTGTATAAGTGGATGCATGGGTTGGTGAGTAGCTACATGGGTGTCTATATAGGTTATTAGTTGGTTTTTTGAGTATCAGTCTGAGTGTCTGCATGGTTCGGTGGGGGGTATTACATAGTGCATAGGTGCATGAATGAGTGACTCACTGTTTGTATGTGTTGAAGACGGCATGTGTGCAGGACTGTATGGGTGGATGAGTGTGTGTATGGGTGTGTTAGTGAGTGAATGACTGTCTCAATAGTGTCTTTATGAGTAACTACATATGTTTTAAACTAGTATATGTGACTATTGGTGTATATAAGTGAGTATATGTGAGAGTGAGAGATTGAAAGAGTTCCTGTATGAATAAGTATGTGTTTCTATAAGTGATTGTTTAAAAGACTAAGTATGTGTAAGTTTCCGTAGAAGTAAGTGTGGTGGTGTGTGTATAACTGTATATGCAAGTAAATGTATGTTTGATTCTTTATTAGCATGAGTGACTATGCGTGTGAGTAACTTTATGGATGAGTGGCATTGTGTAACAGGATGTATAGGTGTATGAGTACATATGATGAGTGAGTACATGTATGAGTGACTGTATAGGACTGTTGGTGAATGAGTGGATGTGTATGTGGATCTTAGAATTACTGGAGAGGTTGTTGTAACTGGTATTGGTATGTCCATTGTTTTGAAAATGTTAGTCTCTATTTTTGAATGTGTGTATCAAAGGTTATATTAGGGTGAGAGGAGGTCTGCCACTCTATCACAAGGATGATGTCATCAGTGATGTCATCAGTGATGTCATTTGAGATGTTATCAGTGATGTCATGAGTGATGTCACTGACCATGTCATGAGTGATGTAATATGTGACGTCATCAGCAGTGCATTGCGGGCGTGCGAGTTATAGTTAGCTGAACTAACTATAACGGGGGAATTTCAATGGTTTTGTACAAGTGAAAAGTCCAGCTAACTATAACACCCCTGAAACCTATGGTTTTTTCAGTGAATTTCTGAGGTTTTTTAAATGCTAATTCCTAACTATAACGTGCCTGAAACCTATCGTTTTTCTGTGAATTTCAAAGGTTTTTTAAATGCTAATTTCTAACTATGCCTACAGAGATAGGACATGTGAAGAAAGAAGAAAAAATGCACAGAAAGAAAAAAAAGAAGTGCAGAAAGAAGCAACAGAAGTCCTCAAAGACGAAGAAAAGTACAGGAAGAAGGATAACGTGCAGAAAGAACAAAAAGAAGAGCAGAAAGAATCCTTGTTGCAAAATCATCCTGTACCCTCAACTTTTTCAGACGGATACTGGTGGTAACTGAGTCTGACTAACCAGTCCTAGAGCCAGTGCTATGTTAAAAGACACTTAGAATACAGTGAAAACACCTACATACACTAGGGAACATTATGCGTTGGGGTCCCCCTGTGATTAGCATGACCTCCTCTGTAAGCCCCTAGTATATAATAGGGCAGGGGGATTAAAACTACCTCTTAAAACAGGCCACAGGGCGTTTTTGCAGACGTTAACTCAGGCCCCATCCCCTCCCTTCACCACTGTGTAAACACGCCCTGTGTCTGTTTTTAGTTGGGAGATTAAGTTCATTTGAATCCTGAGGGTCTCTAGGGTCCAACTAGCCCACTAGGTACCTCCAGTAAGTGCCACAGAGCTGCGTTGCAGAGAGGTGTAAAAAGTGGCACAGCCTGGACCACCTCTCTGCAATGCAGCTCAGTGGCGCTTACTGGAAGCACTTGGTGGGCTAGTTAGCCCCCAGGGGCCCTCAGTATTGAAGGGAAATTATATCCCCAATTTAAAACGTGCCATAGTGCGTGTTTGCACACGTCACCTCAGGCCCTGTCCCCTCCCTTCACCACTGTGTAAACGCGCCCTGTGGCTGTTCTAAGTTGAGAGATTAAGTCCCCTTGAATCCTAAGGGTCCCTAGGGTCAAACTAGACCACTAGGTACCTCCAGTAAGCGCCACAGAGCTGCGTTGCAGAGAGGTGTAAAAAGGTGCTTGGCCTCAGAACACCTGTCTGCAGCGCAGCTCCCTGGCGCATACTGGAGATGCCTGTTGGGCTAGTTGGCCCTCAGAGACCCTCAGTATTGAAGAGGAATTAATTCCCCAACTTACAACTCGCCAGGGGGCGCGTTTGCAGAGTGCTGCAAGGAGGGGGCGTGGCCTCTGGCACGATGCCAGTCTTTTATTTATTTTAATTTTTTAAGAAGGGGGGCTGTGTGGTTCCCCTTCTTATTCTACTGTATTGGCCCTGATGACCCCATCCCCCAGGGCCTGTCTCCTAATTATATTTTTTTGACCCCAATCCCCAGGGCCGGCCACTGTTTTTTATTATTTAAAAAAAATATATATTTATAGACACACCTAGGACATGCTGGACAAACCGTACGTACCTATCACCATGACGATTTGAGTGATATTCATTAAAAGGCGACTATGCATACAATGAATCCACGTGGAATGTATTTACACCACTAGTGGAGCTCTGACATGTCTGATGCCCTACCGTGCCTAATCCCGGTAGACACCCTTGTCGTTTATTTATACAAACATGGGTAGCTATTGACGGGCACATTTAATACACATGCACACCAAGCCATTCAAAGGGGATTCGACAAAAATTCGACCAAAACTATGTAAGAAACCCCCCTCACGGTTAATAAAACACACATCCACTGCCGGATGTGTAATACTTTTTATTTTACTCTCTGGAAAGGGGACGAACATCACTTGAGAGTCACAGCGCACTCCTGGCAGAGCCCAATGCTGTGTTACACCCACCATTGCCACACACCTCTGTGTTGTATTCCACCAGCTAGTGCATATGCTATGACACTCTCTAGCCCATGTGCACTGTAACACCACCCCGTGAATATGTCATGCCACACTTGTCTTCGCACGGGTTATATTGCCCAATCTAACGTGCCTTCCTCGATGCCTATGTTATAACGCACAGTGCTATGCCATACATATTACAATCTGGGATCCATATCTTTGTCACAGTGCATATGCAACGTTACTGTCCCCAGCACATATTTTATATTACAACTTTAGAGACTAGTTAGGTTACACAACTGTGGTAAATATTTCGTTACCGGTACTATTTTTTATGCGGTAAAGTCTTAGTGAGAATAACTCAGTAAAAATAAGAGGCAGAATCCGTGGTATTAGAGGTTTTAAAAGGCTTTATTCCTATACAAAGGAATACAATTCGAATTGTGGGCCTTCTATTCCATCACCACGAAAGTTCAGGAAGGAAGGGGCATATATTATTGACAGATAAGCAGTTTTATAGAAAATACATTACAGTGAAACAGATGCAAGAGGCGTAACAGCTGATAATTCAGATAAACTGTACATACGTAACTAATAGAGGCGTAAACATGGGTGTAACTAAAATACGTCATTAAACATGATGTCACAAGTGGGTGGATCCATAAAAGAATCCTGCAATGTCAGCAGAAATATTTGGCAGAGATGCGCGCGCAGCCGCATGACGTGTGATTGACGTGCAACTGGAGGGTGAAGGGGACTTAACATTTAGCTCTACATGTGGAGACAGAAGTCTGGGGTTATGTCAACCTAATCCCAAATCATATCTAATATCCTATGTTTAAAGAACTGTGTTATCCAAAAGGAAAGGTCTCTAGGATAGAATCTATTCTATACTGACTGTTAGTGCGTGTACAAGCGTCTAAGTGTCTACATGAGATGCGAGGGGGTAGGAATATTCCATGGCAATGGCGCTATGAATTACTTGCATGAGGACAGCGAGGCCTGGCCCCTTTGCACGGTAGCTGGAGGAATGTTTACCTAAACTACTAGACAGGAATGCATCGGATGAGGAGGGAGGAGATAATCTTGAAGGTGAAATACAGTTTTTGGCAGGCGATAGGCTGGATCAGGCACCGTTAGCCGCGCAGGGAGTAGGACAAAGTTCATGGATACAGATGCAGGCTCAGACTGGAGCTTTCAGAGGCAGAAGGCAGGAAAAGGCTTGATGACAGAATTCAGGGCCTACTCGCCTGAATCTGTAAAATGTGGAAAGTGAACCACATAAAGTCGGTGGCCTTTCATACTTAGGAATGGAATATCTGACCCATTCATGGCGGATCTGAAAGAGGACATGTTGATGGTGGACGCACATATATTTGCGTCTTCAAAACTGGAGCAGGAGGGAACATACATGTACTTATAGCATGTACATGGAGCCGTTGGGGTCTACGATAGGGGACATAACTGATCACAAAATTCATATTTCCTCATTCCCTCCTTGTCCCCTACGGACCCTCAGGAGATATCGATCTTCATTAATCCATCGATCTGTTCATATAGCATCATTTGTTCTTCTTTCTTCTTCCGGGATCTTGAATGAAAACGTGGATGTGGGATACACGATGTGGCACACAGACCACAAATCGCTGGCCCACATTGTAGACATAAACAGCAACTGAATAGTATGAGAAAGCCAATACCTAGGAAGGATAGGATTCTCCATCCCCAGGCTGACAACACGCCCCAGAACCAACCGGACCAAGTCCAGGTGCCTGGACTCTGGTGTATCTGGCTTATAATCTTATGAAGGCGGGTTATGGCTTTATATACTGACGGCGAATTTTCTGGTATGAAAATGCAACAACTTGATCCGATGACCCTACAAGCTCCGCCCCTATCGGCCAGGATGACGTCAAGGACAAGACGATTTTGAAGCACAACAATCCGCATAGCAGACTGCTCTTCTGTTAAATTGCCTAAGGCGGAAATAGTCTCGTTCACTACTGCTTCAAGGGTTCTGGTTAATCTATGTATCAGCTTACTATTAGTGACTGTACCTATATAGGGAAAGAATCCTTTATTGAAATCTGTGTATTTTTCCCATGCTGTTTCAGTGTAATCGACAATTGGGAGATCTCTCTGCTGTCTATTGTGTACTAAATGGGTATTTCTATGATAATCAGGAGGAGCTAGGAAAACTGGTGGCAGAAGGAATGCTATGTAACAAGTACCATCCCAATCTAGAGGTAGACATATATATGCGGTCTGGCCACATATGAAGTAGGAATGATGGGAAGCTCTAAATGTAGACTTGCCTTGATCACTGAATTTTATTACAGTGGTGCATTTACTATGGCCCATGTGTATGGAACCATTCTTTCTTATACATAATTCCCCTTTTACTGGGAATACTGACATGGCGGGCAAGATTGGTGTAGCTTCAGATTCAACGTTCAGGATCATGAGGTTAAGTGTAAAATTACCTAATCCATATACTTCATTTTCTAGATCAGTTCCTGTTCTTTTGGGGAGTCCCTCCTTGTTAGGGTAGCAGACTTTAAGTAAAACTAGGTTCAGGTTTCCCCAAACCCAGTTGTCTTGATAACCTGCGGAATTTGAATCTAGGGAATTAATCAAACTAAACCATGCTCCACAGGAGCCATTATGTGTGAACGGATATGGAAAGAGGGGCAAAACTCCCTTATAGTTCTGATAGGGAGGGAGTCGGCCACATATCCAACAATTTGTGGCATTGCTGGTCTGATGGGAATGATGTAACATACTAATGAATGTGTTGTTGCGCAGCGCAAATCTATATGACAACTCATGCGGAGGTAATTCGCTAAAAGAATGTTCTGCAGTTATGTTGTAAGCATGCTTAAGAATAGGGTAATACATATGCAATAGTATGCTGAAAATAATGATCAGAAGACTTAGAAAAAACAAAATTAATAATGTTACTGTACAGTGACTACGAAGTGATTTACAATACGCATGCTTTTTGAGCTGCATCTGATGATTTCTTTCTCTATTCCGGTCTAGAGGATACATGTCAGAGACAAATTCAACCGATTCACCTTGGAGAGGACTTAAACAATCAAATTGTCTGACTTACTAGACCTCAATTTTTGTTTGTAAAGTTCTGGTTTGGTTATTTCAACCAAGGGGAGCTTTGAGTCTGTCTGTGAGGGAATACAGGGTTGAGTAATCACACTGGTTGGTAGTCCATAACATTTTTTGATATGACTCGAGTGCAACCACCCTTTGCGACCCTCAATCTTCACGGCAGTCCTTGTAGTCAGTAGAACCAACTTAGGCGACTTCCACCTAGGATCCAGTTGGGTCTTCCGGTCGAAATTCCTGACCAAAACCAGGTCACCAGGAACCACGTCATGGGGCTTCACCTCAGTATTATCGGGAAAAGCTGCGGTTACCTGTGAACGACAAGATTGTAGTGCAGACATCAAGGAAGCCAGGTAATCTGTCAGCATATTACAGTCAACATCAGTGATTTTGCGAGGTATAGGCGTCCCCCACATATTTGGTGGTCTACCGAAGATCACCTCGTACGGGGATAGCCCAGTTCGAGAATGTGCTACCATTCTCATGTAAAAGAGCGCAACTGGTAAGGCTACTATCCAGTCGACACCTTTTTCCCTACATATTTTGGACAATCTAATTTTCAGAGTTTGATTATGGCGTTCCACAAGACCTGCGGCCTCGGGATGCCGGACACAGTGGAATTTCCATTGGTAGCCTAACAAAAGGGAAACGTGTTTCATTAGTTCGGATGAGAACGGCTGGCCGTTATCTGAGTAGACAACACGTGGTAAACCGTACCGTGGGAAGAATTCTCGAACTAACTGTTTGGCAGTAGTCGGGGCAGTGTAATCTGAAACCGGGTATGCTTCTGTCCAACGGGAAAGAGCACAGACAACTACGAGAACATATTTGAATCCTCGACATCGTTCCATCTGGATATAATCCATCTGGAGGACTTCAAAAGCATGATTAGGAGTTTGAAATCCACCCTGCTCTACGGGGATGCTTTTACCTGGATTAAACTGACAACATATCATACAGGTACGAACTTTTTGTTTAGCTGCTGCTCGCAAGTGCTTGTTGAACCAAATGTGTTGAATGCTGTCTAGCATAGCTTTCTCTCCTAGGTGCGCTGGACTATGTATTGTGTTAATGATAACTTGAACCATTGAGTCGGGAAGAAACCATATAGATTTTTCCTTCGTCATCCATCCTTGATCCGTTTGGATCCCTCCTAATTCAGTCCATTTCTTTATTTCTTCTGGTGTAGCATGTGTCTGTATGTCAATTACATCAAGGGCGGGATCCTTAACTGTCATGCAATGTGTTAGTGTCGGAACTATTGTCTTTGTCATGTCAGTTGTGTGAGTCTGATTCTGAGCAGTCTGTTTAGCTGTTCTGTCAGCTAGGTCATTACCCTGAGAAATGATATCGGTAACTTTTGTATGGGCTTTGCTTTTCATAATCGATATTGTTGTGGGTAGATGAATCGCATCTAATAGGGCTTGAATGAGGGGTCCGTGCTGGATGTGGGCACCGTGAGAAGTTAAATAACCTCTCTCTCGCCACAGTACGCCGAAGTCATGGACGACTCCGAATGCATAACGTGAATCTGTGTATATATTGACTTTCTTATTTTTGGCTTGAATACAGGCTTGTGTCAGAGCGATGAGCTCTGCTGCTTGAGCTGACAAAGTGTTAATACGATTTGTTTCAATGACTTCAGTGTCTGTTGTGACTGCGTAAGCAGCCACTAACTCTCCTGTACTTGTTCTCATACATGACCCATCTACATACAATGTCAAGTCTGGATCTGACAAAGGGATATCTGTCAAGTCTTGTCTGGGTTTCGTCGTGATAGTAATGACTTCGACACAATCATGTGCCAATGGATCTGTTCCGCTCACTGGTAACAGTGTGGCAGGATTTAACGTATTGCAACGTCTGATTTCTATGTGTGGCTGAAACAATGTCAGTTCGTAACCGGTGAGTCTCGCTATAGTCAAGTGTTGTGTTTGTGTGCGGTTCAAGAGAACCTCTACTGCATGTGGTACTTGTACTGTCAATTGATGTCCTAACACTATGGCATCGCTTTGTCTGATAGCTAAAGCCGTTGCTGCCACCGATTTCAGGCACGCAGGAAGAGCCTGAGCTACTGGATCCAATGTACTAGAGAAATAAGCACATGGTTTGTGTGATCCTGCTTGTTCCTGAGTGAGTACTGACAAAGCAGTACCTTCGCGTTCTGTAACAAAGAGTATAAACTGTTTGCTGTAACATGGTGTTGCTAAAACAGGTGCTTGGCATAAAGCTTTCTTTAAACTTTCAAAGGCGTGTGTATGTTCTTGAGTCCAAGGGAGGACAGTCACTGTGGCTGCCTCCTGTGTTGTCAACTGGATGAGTGGTTTGCTAGAAATGCATATTGAGGGATCCACTGCCTACAGTATGAAGTGAGGCCTATAAAAGCCCGTACCTCCTTGTGTGTCTTGGGTAGTGGCATGTTAGCGATTAACTGGATGCGGTCGGGTGTAAGCTGCCTTCCCTCCTTGGACAGTGAGTGCCCAAGGTAAACAACTCGCTGGACACAGAATTGCAGCTTAGAAGGGGACACCTTGTGCCCCTTGTCAGCCAAAAATTTTAAAACCGTCAGTGACGCTGTTTCACATTCATGTTCGCTTCGGGCGGTGATCAGCAGATCATCGACATATTGAAGCAAGGCAGTGTTAACTGGCATGTGGATACTGTCAAGTTCTCGTTTCAGTGCTTGGCTATAGATGCTGGGGCTTTCTGTAAATCCTTGAGGTGCGCGTGTGAATTTAAAACTTCGTCCATTTAAACTGAATCTGAACAAATATTGACTTTCCGGATCGATTGGGACGCTAAAGAAAGCATTCTTGAGATCGATTACAGTGAAGAACGTTGCTTCTGAGTCAATAGCTGTTAGTAATGAAGAGATATCTGGGACCACGGGGTATTGTGGTACAATACATTTATTTAATTCGCGCAGATCAATAACTAATCGATATACTGGTGGTGCTTTTGGATCCGTTCTTTTAAGAATCGGAATTATCGGGGAATTACATACATTTGAGTCGGTTTCGACAACCACTCCTTGTGCAATGAGCTCGTCAATGATTTGCAGCAAAGCCACAACAGCATCGGGTGGTAACTTGTATTGTCGTATTCGTGGTAGTATTACTCCTGTTTTTAGTGTGACACGATATTGTGTAATATTCATGCAACCAACATCAGTGGGGCCTTGTGCCCATAAATGTGTAGGTAAATTCTGCAGTCGGTGATCCATGTCTCTGGACACGTAGTGACCTTTGAAGTCACGTAGAAATAGTCGTACTCCTTCCGGAGAACAACATATTATAGCTCCTAGAGCTTTCAATGTTTTTATACCTAACAAGTTTTCTGGACATGATTTAGTAAGCAATAAATCTGTAGTACGTGTCAATGGACCAATCGTAAGTGGAAGAGGTTGTGTCACGTCATTTATTATAGGTTTTCCTGAGAATCCAAGGGAAATATTCTGTGAGCCTGAGAGGGGTGCCCCTGGAACTTCACTGCGTCTTATAGTTGTTCTGCTTGCCCCTGTATCAAGTAAAAACTTTCTGTCTTCCCCTAATAGTTCACTATGTACATAAGGTCCCTCTTGGTCTACAGGAACCTCAATAAGGGGTAAGCCAACTTCCCTCTCTAGGCTATCTCATGAGTATCGCTGATAATCGGGATAATCTGCTTGTGCATACTGATACATCTGTTGTGTTGTTGCTTGTGTTGCAGCAATAGGCTGCGCTTGTGGTGGTGCTATGGTCTGTTGTGGAGCTCCCTGTTGCGGAGCTAGTTGTTGCGGAGCTAACCTAAGTTGTGCATGCTGAGGGATTTGTTGTTGATTCTGATCCTGTCTAGGTGGACGTGGTCTCTCCTGAGTTTTACCTGTAGCAATATTATGTTTCAGGACTGGACAATCGTGTATATAATGACCTGGTTGTTTACAATAGTTGCATGTCCCTTTCGTAGGACCTGCGGAATTACCCTTATGATGACCATCGGCTGGAACTGACTGAGCAACAAGCATTTTCATTTTTGTATCTTTCATACGTCTTTGTTCGTGTTCTTGTTCTTCTCTAATTCTATTGTGATGATATTGTAACATCTGTAACATCTGTGATGGGGTATTACCTTGCCAGGTACTTTCGAATTTCAATACTCTATTCTTAACTTGTAGCAGAGAATTTTCAACTAATTTTGTCACGAACAGATGTGGATATGACTCACTACTGGCTTTTATGCCACTATTTATACCAAAACATTTTTCAAATCGGGAATAGAAATCACTAGTGTCTTCGTCTGGCTTTTGTTTACAGGCTGAGATTGCACCCCAGTCTTCCTTTTTCGTAGTTAATAAACGTGGTAGTACCTGCACTAGTAGTCCTGCTAGTGCTGTAGTCTTTTCCCCAAGCCCTGCTCCTGCAGCTCGGGCCCTTTCTTCGTTTTCTAATGCTGTCCAATCTATCTTTTGGTCTCCCACCTCCCATTCCTTTTCTTTGAGTTTCTCATAAACACCGGCGGGTAATAGGACTTTTAATATTTTCATAATGTCGGGATAGGTATACTCTCCCATGAGTAACATGTCCTTTATTTCTCGGTGGAAACCTGCTGGGTCCTTGTCATGGCTGGGTACTACTTTCTTCATTTCCAATAATTCTAGTTTAGTTATAGGCGTGTACACAAACACGCGTGTAAAATTATCACCGGCACCTCTAATTGGGTGCACTTCGCGTAACGGGTTCTGTCTATCTATGTGATACATTTTTCTTCCCGTGATGGGAACTGGAACGTGTTCTGGGCATACGAAATTTAAATATTGGTTTCGAAATTCTAGAATTTCTTTAATCATATCAGTACTTGACCCTCTCCATATATTCGTGAGCAGTTCTGTCAATATGTCAGGTAAGGGTCCTGGATCGGAGTGCTGGCTCTTATATAATATAAGGAGGTGTTGAATCATGTATATACTAGCTAAACGCTGTTCGTATGGGTCAAGATTCAGAAACGTGTGTGCAAGTACATCATCATTGTAGTCGCTGGGACTGTCAGCCCATTGTACTGCTGACCTAGCTAATTCTTGTTCGTCCATGGAATCGAGCATATGGTACTCTCTTCGATCTCGGAGTAATTTATCAACGGCTTGGAATAGGTGTTCGGGGGATTTTGTATTTAACATAGGGTTTGGAAAATGTCTATTATATTCTGGACGTATTGGACGTATCGGGTCGTTAAAGTCTCTAGTATTATTATGGGGTCTTCCTCTACCTACATAAGCTATTGTTTCGACTTGTTCTGATTCTTGCTCCTCCTCCTCCTCTGATTCTACTCTGTCTGTTTCTCGTCTTTCTTTATGTATTCGTTCTACTTCCTTGCGGATCTTTCGACTCATGGCGATTATACACGCCTGTCTATCGTGTTTCTCTTCTGATATGTTCTGACCCCATTTGACAAGTCTTTGCATGGTATCGTGATCTGCCCCGGGCCTGTCTTGATTCCTAATTACACAATTTATGAAAAAACGTAGTAGTTGTCTTTGGACATCCACTTTCTGATATTCCATAGCTTCGTTAATACTTTCTGGACCTCGCCCTGTGTGGACAAAGCGATATATTTCGTCTAGGTGTTCACCCATTCCTGGTATCGTCATTAAATATAATGTAGCTCGTCTTATACGTAGTGATGATATGAGCAATTTATCCTGTCTACCTGGTACTGGGTCGTATCTACAATCCACAAGTTGTTCTTTAAACATGTCGGATGTCGCTAATTGGGGTGTACGTTGGAGTGCTAAATCTCTAAGAGTCTGTTTATTTCGCGGCGGGGTGGCAAACATGTCTGTCGTACCTCCTGTAGCACCGTCTGAGGTGCTAGGCACGAAAGGATTCGTTGGGCGTAGGATAGAGATTGTAGATGCGGGAAAAACTGTAGAAACGGACGGACCTGTGGGAACTTGTGTAGGAGTTTGTAATTGCGGGGATACAGACGGATGCTCTTGGTGTTGAACACCATCGGCAAGCGGTATGTGTGGTATGGCATTAGCATACTCGGGAGCTACGTCATCTAAATAGGAGGAAAGGAAAACGTCCTTTGCTGTTTTGGGATGTGCTTTTATCGGGAGCAATGGAGGAGTTAAATCTTTTGGTATTTCCGGGGTAGCCTTAGGTAACCCTTCGGCCAGAAGAGGATACATACCATTCATAAGAGTGTTTCTTTGTCTATCTACTTGTTCTGAGTTTACTCGGGTACCTTCCTCAAGTAATAGATTTTCTCG